>NC_092605.1:11193750-11835625 GCF_047663525.1 Anas platyrhynchos | reverse complement strand
TAATATTGGCAGCTGATTGTTCCTGTTCCTTAGAAGACCTGCAGTCAAGAAATACTTGTTCTGCACTGTTTTCTCTCCTGTCTCTAGGCCATGCGCGATGGTTGTGCCAGACTTTGAGCTGATCTGTGAAATTATGTTGGTGGCGGAGGGATTCATTGAGGCCCGAGCATTAGCCAGGAAGTTCATTACTCTGTACCAGCTCTGCAAAGAGCTCCTGTCCAAGCAGGTGAGCCCACTTCTGTGTCTGGACAGTACAATGAAGCATCTTGATCTTCAAAGTCACCAGGAACAAAGTGCTTTGCCATTTCAGCTCTGTGGCTCAAGCTTCCCAGCTTTTCTTTAATGGCTGTGGTTGTGCTGGCAGCTGGGAGAAGGTTTGTGATCAAATTGTTTTACTAGGGGATCTGCAGGGACGTAAGTACTTGACCAGCTGTATTACAGTGAGAGATTTTTCTTGGGGTTCAAATGATACCATGTTTGGGGTAGTGTTCATTGACCCTTTGCTTTCCAGTCTGTTAGTTCCTATTGATTCTCCTTCCTTCGATGGTTTTATGATGTCTGTCCCTCTCTGAGTTCAGCCTCATGGTTCCCTGTCTTGTCAGATGTTGACCAAGTAGGGTTGCTTTCAGTGCAAAGCTCTAATTAGATTGTTCTTTGTCATCATTTGTATAAATCGAAGCTGGGTCCAGAGAAGAACTGAACTGGGACTCCAGGTGGAAAACTTGACCATGGCTGTGCCAGCATGAGGCCTGGGGAAGTGCCTGGTCACAGAAACCTTGTGCTCTGTCTCAGGGCTTGGTGGAAGCTGTGGTCTGTCACTCGGAACAGTCAGGTGTTGCGTTGTGCTCTGAAGGGTGCTAACAAAGCAGGAATATACAGAGATGCTTGTTGGCTTGAGATCTCTAATGCCTCTTCGTGGTCCTTTTTCAGCAATGCCCTCACTGGCCCTGCTCAGTGGGCTGCATCTGGAGCCTGATGTGACCAATGTGGTTATCTTGTGGAGAAACCTGGGTATCTGGGACCTCATAATTCACTAACAAGCCTTTCACCTGGGTAGCTTGTGCAAATCCAGCTTGGGCTATCATGGGTTTGGCTGGCCATGCTTTAGCTGTGTTGTCATTTAGGTGAAACAAATTGCTTAGCTCTTGCTTAGTGCGTGTCCTACTGCTGTTTTTACTGCTAGCTCTGAGCCCACATAGTGGTAGGAACAGCTGAGCTGTCTGACTCTTTAATACTGCCCCTGACAGGAATCTCAGCTACTGAAATGGAAATCAGGTTACTCAGGCTGGAGGAGATCTCTGGCTGCAATGCAAATAACAGATTTGGATGTATTTCCCTTGCCAGCTTGTCTGGCCATTTGGAGCTGCTGGGTCTTCCCCCTGCACAGTGGTTGCTGTCTAAGCATAAATTCATCCCTCCTTTTTCTCCTGTGTAGGATCACTATGACTGGGGCTTGCGGGCTATCAAGTCAGTGCTAGTTGTTGCTGGCTCCCTCAAGCGAGATGACCCAGAGCGACCTGAAGATCAAGTTCTGATGCGCTCTCTTCGTGACTTCAACATCCCCAAGATTGTGACTGATGATGTACCAGTGTTTATGGGGCTGATTGGGGATCTTTTCCCCGCGTTGGATGTGCCTCGGAAACGTGACCTGAATTTTGAGTCTTTTGTGAGGCAGGCTGTGTTGGACCTCCGACTGCAGGCTGAGGACAACTTTGTGCTCAAAGTAAGACCAAGCGATCTTCTGCCATACCTACATCTCCATCAGGTCATATGGGTTTTCTCAATCATCTTTGCTTCTACAGAGAGAGCTCTGTGCAATATTCTTCTTGCTGACTGACCTTGATGGAGGACGCAGTGTACTATGATTGTTTTGATGTAGTCATGCCTGCCAAAAGACAGCACTGACTCACTCCCTGAGTTTACAAAGAGGCTAACCCTTGTAGCTTCATGACAGCATGGCCTCTGGAGAGCAGAGCCTTGTCAGCTAATGGCTGACAGATGAAAATACTGGTGGAGGTTGGACTGCAGGCTGAAGTTTTCACCCATTTTGATTAGAGTGGCTATACCAAACTCAAGGCAAAATTGATTTGTGCATCTTGGTCACACTGCTCTAAACTAAAACTCCAATGGGATCTGCTTTGTAGAGCTGATCTGTAATACGGCATATTTGTATGAAATTTGGCCATGTTTTTCTCAGGTGGTGCAGCTGGAGGAGCTGCTGACAGTCCGGCACTCTGTCTTTGTGGTGGGTAAAGCAGGCACAGGCAAGTCCCAGGTGATGAGATCTCTGCACAGGACTTACCAGATAATGAAGCGACGGCCTGTCTGGACAGACCTCAACCCTAAAGCAGTCACCAACGATGAGCTTTTTGGGATCATTAACCCAGCAACAAGAGAATGGAAAGATGGTGAGTGTATTTTCATCCCTGAATCTGTAGGAAAAGAAGGAATTATTACTATTTTTTTAAAAATGAACTGTTTGAGCAGCAGCCAGATGACTGGTTCTTTGTGTACAGGTCTCAAAGCCTGCTTCTCTGCTGCTCACACCCACATGAGAGTTTGTGGTTGAAAGGATTTATAGGATGTTTTAGCTATTTGATCTTCAAATGGGAAGTGTAGCATAAACCTGCTTTATCCTATTGCCCTAAGGATAAATGTCATGTCCGTTAAGACCAAGAGTTACTAGCTCCTAAATGGGGCAGACAGTCTTTTGGAGTGGGCTGGACTAGTGACAGAAGAGAGGTAGGTGCTGGGTTCCCCCCTGCCCTGGGGTGTACACTGGGGTCCCCCAGCATGTGCCATCACTGTCACTGGTAGCAAACACAACAAGCCCTTAAAGTGACGCTTTTCCACCACAGTATTTTCCACCAAATATTGCTTTCCAATCTCTGCAGTACATCATCATTTGCCAATCTGTTGATCCTGATCACTCCTGAGGAAAACAAGTTGCACATTTAAAACTTCCTGAAAGGTCACGGAGATCTGGAGTGAAACTTTTGGCTCTGTCTAATATGGAAAGGCAGCTTTGATTTACGTTTGTAGCAGGTTTCAGAGGTGTGGGGGAGGTGAGGGAAGACGTTGCCGTAAATCATCCTCAGACAGAATCTCACCAGGAGATGAACTGCCACCCACCTCTCCTGGCCTCCACTGCAGACCTGACCTGACCCTCCTGATTTGTTCTAGTGTCAGAGTTAATTTCATTTTAATTGTAATTAGGGACCGTAAATCAGAAATGACAGAGGGGAGTGCGGGGGACAGCCTGAACTGTGCAGAGTGGCTGCAGCAGCAGATTGAGGACTGCGGTACTGAACAGCAGGAGGGACCTTCTAAAGGCGGGTTTCCAGTCTTTTCTAGCCTGCAACAGTGTAGATGGCTCTGTTCTGAGGTTTCAAGGCAAATATCTTTGTGTTAACTAGTCCTTAAAGTTTTGTTTCTTTTTGTCAAATAGCAGCAAGGAGATTTTTCCCACAGTCCAACAAGAGATGATGCTGTCATCCCATCACTCCATTCATTAATGGGAGATGAAAAAGTTGTACGTCTAAGCTGGTAAAAGGTCCCACAAGGGAATCCTAAAAGTGTTCTTTGTAGAACCAAAGTCCTCTTTTAAGCCCCAAGATAGCTTTGTGGTGTGGATGCACAAGGTTAGAAGAGAGGCACTTTTCTCTCTGCTGCTGTTGTGGTGCATGTGAGGGGAGCATTGATGCTCTGAGACAGTAGATGTTTCTGATACTAATGATCTTGGAGCAGATTCAGAGGCAGTTTCCAAGGCACATGCTCAACATGTGAGGAGTTGAGTGGAGGCAGACACAGTGAAATGTTGTGGTGTTTTTTGTTTTTTTTTTGACTTGATCTCAGAATCAGATACCTGTTTTGGGTGAGCTGTTCTGCATTTGCTCTATGCAAGCTTTATCTTTGGTCATATAATGCCACTAGCCATTCCTGGTCTGGATCACAAAGTAATAGCTTGCCCTGGAGAAAAGAAGTCGGCTTGTTACAATTCACTAAGAGAGAGGTGCTTTTTTTTCTTTCTTTTCTATCTTCTCTTTTTTTTTTGTTGTTTGCCTGATTGTTTTTTCATGAAGACCAGCGTCTCCCCAGGTATTTTCACGTGTAGAGGACAGCAATAATTTTGTGGAGTTTTTATTTTCTCGGCAGTACTGCTGTTCTATTCCCAGCATCCTTGCTATTCTTAACATTCATTATTTACTGCCCTTGAGACACTGTATGCTCTCTGTCTCCTTGATTTTACTGACATTTTGTTCTGTCATTCAATGTCATTCTATGCTTGTTCTCCCCTCAATCTCACTAAGGCCATGCCCCGGCATTTAATGCATCTTGATTTCCCTGAAATACTTTGAGCCACAAAAAAACACTTAGAAGAAATTCCAAGGCATATTCAGATGGCTTTCCCCGTGTTGTGTAATTTGTACCTTCTTCTGCTTCTAAGTATCTACTCTTCACTTTTCATACCCCTTATTCTTGGCAGGAATGAAGCTCACGTATAGGCCTTCAGTCATTTTCATAATGATTTCTTCAAAGCAAACTAGACCCATATCATGATATAGAAATACTTCTTACTTAAAACGTATACAGGTGTGTAGAGTTTTGAATGCTTAAGAGGAACGCATTTATTATGATAGTTTTTAGTAGGATGCTAGAGAAAAATGTTAGAGCAGGTGGCAAATTTGTTCATCATGATATTCTTGTCATCTTCCCAGGACTGTTTTCATCAATCATGCGAGAGCTGGCCAACATCACACATGATGGTCCCAAGTGGATGGTACTAGATGGGGATATTGATCCGATGTGGATTGAGTCTCTTAATACAGTGATGGATGACAATAAGGTAATTACTATAAGTTAAAGAAGTGGACATTCCTTGACTGCATGGTGTGGTTCAGCCTAGGAAAAATCACAGAATCACAAAACTGTAGGGGTTGGAATGGACCTCGAAAGATCATCGGGTCCAACTCCCCTGCTAAAGCAGGTTCCTCAGAGCAGGCTGCCCAGGTAGGCATCCAGACAGGCCTTGAATATCTCCAGAGAAGGAGACTCCACAACCTCCCTAGGCAGCCTGTTGCAATGCCAATGCCAAAATGCCTATGCCAAAATAACACCTCCTAGAATAATGCAATTATGGTGATGTTTCTTCAGATATACAAAGAAATATTGCATAAATAAATGGTGCATGAGGAAAATAGCCCAAAGCATGCTTTCGTGGGAATTTCCCTTTCCTGGAGAACTGGTGTCCTGAGTAACCACAGATGTCCTGGTCATAACTTCAGGCCCTTTAAAAATGGCGAATAGGGTCATAATTCTGCACCTTTTCTCCCACCCTAAGGGAGCCCTGCTGTTCATTCTGGTCTGTGGAAGAGAGAGGGATCATTCTACTACCTGTTAGAAATTAGTTGCTTTGCTTGGAGGAGCTGAGCTGACAGCAACCAAACCTTAGTGCAAAGTACTGAGCACTTTTCATTCCTCTTCCCACGGGATGCATTAATCTCAGGATTAAGCTGCCAGTTTGTCTGTCATGTGCAGGTGCTGACCCTGGCAAGCAATGAGAGGATCCCACTGAACCTGACGATGCGGCTGGTCTTTGAGATCAGCCACCTGCGCACAGCCACGCCAGCAACTGTGTCCAGAGCAGGTGAGTCCTGGGCTGAGCTTCAGTCAGGGATGCTGCATAAAGAAAGCAGGGTCTGTTGCCATTAAGCAGTCTTTTGTTGGGCAACTTGGTCCCTGTTGAAAGTTCCCAACCTGGGATCATGCCTGCCTTTGGTGGGCAGAGCATGTCCCGGAAGCACATGGACAAACTGAGGACCCTGTCCTCATACATATGTGGAGCTGTGATCATCTTGGAGATTTACTCTGAGCTCTCTGACTGTTGTTGAGGACAGCTTCAGCAGTGCTGAGAGAGCGTTCCTGTTGTGCAGGGCCCTGTGTGGACAGGGTGGGATGTAGCTGGTTGTGTGAAAGTTGCTGAGCAATTCTGCTGGAGGAAAGGAATGGTCTCTGATGTGTCCTCATGTTTTTTTTTCTTTTACCCTGGGCCTAAAGGGATCTTGTACATAAACCCAGGAGATCTGGGCTGGAATCCTCCAGTGAGCAGCTGGATTGACAGGCGAGAGATACAGTCAGAAAGAGCCAACCTGACCATTTTGTTTGATAAGTACCTCCCGCCTTGTCTGGACACCCTTAGAACAAGGTAACATCTGCAGAGTGATTGTATCTCCACCAGCAAAAGCAGGGGGACACCTGTTGCCTTCCAGACCAGCTGTGCTGTGCTGGGGCTGAGGGGCATGTGGCATGGGTGGCAGGGTTTCCTCGTGGCCCCTTAGAGCCTTGAGCATCACTGGCTTAACTGCAGAGAAACTGCAAAGTGAGGTCTGGGTGCCAACACTCCTGTCCTTCCTTTGTTGGCTGGGCCTGGTTTTCATCTGATTTTGGTTGGTCCTGTACTTCTTGTCAGTGCTGCATCTCTTGGAAAGTAAATCCAGGAGATCCTAAAGAGAAGTTGTCTTGGTCTCCTGATGTGTCAGGCTGGACTTAAGTCCACTCCACAAATCACTTTTCAGTAGAAATCTTAGACCATTGCTGAAGTAAAGTTTTCAGCCTGCTGTTTGGAAGGTTGGAAGGTGAGAGCAGATCTCCTTTTTCCTTCTTCCCACTTTTTTTTTCCCCATCCTTCAGTGGTAATAAAGAAATGGGTGTTTGTGAGAGAGGATAGGATTGCTCTTGAAGCAGTTACCTCTTGAGTTTCTTTTCCTGATGCATTTGAAAAAAAGGAAGTCAGTTATTTGCAGACATCCAGCCTGCTGGACACCAATCCAATGCATATGAAGAATTTGGAATTTTGGAAAGGCCCTGATGCTCCTTGGCTTAAGTTAGCTTCAAGGGGATGCCACCAGAGAATGCAGTTCTTGGTTATTGTGAGAGACAGCTCTCTTAATCATAATGTGATGAGGACTGGCCAAAGTAGAGTCCCAACAAACCTGAGTAAGGAAGCTTCTCCCATACTCTGCTTCCCAAACTTCCACCTTCATTAAAAACAAACAAACAAACAAACAACAGCAACAACAAAAAGGCACCACCACCAAAAATAAAGAAAAAATAAGCATACAGTTGAACGTGGGTGCTATCAACCACAATGAGGATGTTTCAGAAGGGTCTGATGTAGTGAAAATAGTGGCCTTGGAAATAGGAATTGGGCACCTTAATAGGGAACTGCTCCCTGTGAGACCAAGCTGGTTGCAGCTGTTGGCAGCGAGTCCACTGGACATTTCCCACTGTGTTGCTTAACATTGTGTCAGACCATGAAATCCATAGGATTAGCTGCAGACAGCCCTGAGCCGAGTATTTTGGTACCTTACTTAATTCAGAAATTGTAGAACTAACCTTTCAAATAGCTATAATTACTTTATGGAAGACTTCAGTGCTGCTGCAATATTAGTTTGGAATTCTGTAAGTGTAGCTTAAATGAATGTAAAATGGCAAGATGAAAGGGTTTATTTTATTACTCCTCTATTTGACCGCTTTTGAACTTGTTGGGTTCACAGGAAATCATTGCCTTTAGCAAGTCTTCCATTTTACTTCTTTCAAGAGGATCAAAGTTTTAAAATGCTTGAAACTTCTGATTACTGTTATTACTTGTATATGTGCCAGTGCCAGCAGGTCCAAGGAAGAGAATGGGTGTTCTCTTTATTTCTGTACCCCTGAATAAGACACACACTGAAGAAAAGTAAAATGCTGATATTCCAAAAAAGATTTTCTAGGCTTGTCTTCTTGTGTTGTAAGTGACTGTGTATCTGTACCCAATTACATTTCCTGTGCTTTCAATTTCCTTTGTCTAGGTTTAAGAAGATTATTCCCATTCCTGAGCAGAGCATGGTTCAGATGTTGTGCTACCTCCTTGAATGCCTTCTGACGGAGGAGAACACACCTCCTGACTGTCCCAAGGAGCTGTATGAACTTTACTTTGTCTTTGCTGCTGTCTGGGCCTTTGGTGGATCAATGTTTCAAGATCAGGTAAGAACGAAGCTGCTGCTTCAGCAATCTTCTAAACAGGCTGCTAGGCTTCTTTTTTTTTTTTTTTTCTTTCTTTCTTTTTAGTATTTTCCAAAATGTGCTTTATCAGTAATGCCAGTTTCTTGCATGTAGATGATAATGAACTAGAAACCTGAATGCAACAATTCAGTTTGCAAAAGACCTCATTATCTGAGGTGTAGCACCAGAGCAGAAAGGCTGAGGGGTCAAGCGATAAAGGCAGAGGGTTGTTTGCTTATTGAGACATGTTTCACTGGGGAGAAACATGAAGTTAATTTATAGAGGCATGTGGATATGTATAATGTGATCAAATTAAGGCTGATTTATCAGATGAATATATCAGTGGGGCAGTCTTGATCATCAGATTGTGCAGATAGGCATTACATTATGCAACACAAACCAGACGGTGCTTTGCCACCACTGGCTTTTATTAAAAATAGGTTTACATCAGGAATCAGTTGTCCTCAATTTGTGATAAAAGCGTGTAAGAAAGAGATGTGGTCAGTGGGGCAGGATGGAGATTACAGGTGTCCATTTAAGTGGAAGTAGACAGTAGACAGTTGAGGTACTCTTTGCTTGGAGCATCTTTTTGCTTGGAGAGCCTGTGGGGCTGTTAGAGAAGCTCAAAAGTTTGGTGCCCTTTGGGTACTGAAGTCTTCGATCTGGCCAGAAGTGTTATATGGCTGTTGAGCATCTGTGCAAATCATACACAAAATGTGAAAAAGGGTTCCTCTTTAGAGGTTGTAAGTCTCTCAGGGTCTGGCAAAGGCTCTTCTGACCTTTGTCAGGACCTCTTGTCTCCCTTGTCTCACTTTAATGCAGAAAAGTAGCTGCACAGCCAGTTCTCCTGCTGTCGGGGTGGTTGGGGTTGATGTTTGCAGGCACTCGCCATGAGCTCCCTCAGGGCAGCCGGCTGTTTGGTGTGTTCTGGTGTGAGCTGCTGGGCTCAGACAAGCTACTGAGGGACTGATGTCCACACCCAGGATTACAGTGCTTGAGGACGCAACCTAGAGACCAAGATCTTCCTGGTGCAGGAAGGTTAATCAGGCCCTGTATCACCAGTCTTTAACATTCAAAGTACACTGGTGTCTGAGAGGTGGAGTAAGACAGGGTACTGCTCTCCATGCTGCTTCCCGCAGTGCATCTATCCTATGGATTAATCACTGCTGTCAGCTTCCAAATCCATCAGCTTGCTTTAGACGGGGTGGGTGTGATCCCTTCAATGATGGTGTTATTATAAGACTGAGTTTTCTCAAGGTCATCATTTAATACTGCACATTTTCAGCCCCTCGTCAGACACTGTCGCTCAAAAAGCGGGACAAGCACAGACATTTCCTGCTGAGCTGGAGCACAGCTGCTTTGGTGGGGGCTTTCTTATGGGAACACCATGAGATATTCTATAGACTTGCCCTGGGGAAGCAGGAAAGGATGAAGGGGGATTTATTTTCACCCTGGCTCCCTGTTCTGCCCCATTTCCCAGCTGCGTGGCTCAGCTTGGTGCAGCCTGGCTGTCTCTTGATTTCCAAGTAATTGGAAAAGCTGCTGTTTTTTACAGCTTCCCACTGTTAACAGTAATAATGGACAAGATGATGGTGGGCTGCATGTCCGAGCACCACTGTGACACTGCTGGTGTTGGGGCCACCTTTGGCTCTGTTCCATGGTGTTGTGCCTATGCTTTAATGATGGTTTTGCATCCTCTGCTGGCCTTGATGCCTCCAGGATGGCTTTGTAAGCTGGAGAATTTGAATGTTGCTTTGGTTCAGAAGCAAGCAGGAGAAACATGAGGCACCTAAAGAAGGGTCTAAGAGCGCACATGGTACCTGAAGTCCTGGACTTTGAGTGCCAGGTTGTCAGCAAGTGGCAGAGGGATCAATGTGAGCAGTTGCAATGCCTGTGTCTAGAGTTACGTTGGGCATCTGCTTGAGCTGCTCACTGTGGGTCTGTCCAGTCCCTTCTGGGAATCTGTCTAGTGATTGCATCTCCTCATCAAAGAACACCTCATCCCTAAGTCTAAAGCATGTTATCCTGATGTGGGGGTCTGCTCAGTGCTGGGGGACTGCTATTGAGGGCTCAGAGGTCGAATTCTGATCTTCAGCAGGCCCCTGTTTTGCCTGGACTATGTGGGAGGTCCCTGGAAGGATCTGACACCAAAGCTCTTACCCCAGCTTGGGCAGAGGCCTTGCCATTTGCAGATTTTGCTCAAGTGCTCTCACAGGGTCTCTTTGTATATTTTCCATGTGCCTCACCAGTGGCCAGGAACACCTGCTGGACTGCTCATGTTTGCTTCATAGCAAGGAACAGATACATCCAGAAATGATAAGCAGCACAGCCTGAGCTAGACGTGGTGCCTACCTGGACCCTTTAAGTTCTCTTGATGGCTGTGAGAGCCCAGCTTTCCCAGTCCTTGTGGCGGACTTGACCCCTCCATTTCCCATGTGCCAGCTGGGAAATAATCAGCCTCAGTGTTGTCAGTGCAGAGTGATTAAAAAGAAAACAGCAAAACCTGGAAGCACTGCTTTTGCTTGCTCCAGCAGTACAACTGCTGCCTAATCATAGGAGCTTAAGGCTCCTTCAGCAAGCTGGTGGGAGCGCAGTTGTGTGGCAGATGGGTGCCATGTTCCCCACAGCCTAGCTCTTTTGCATCCCAGGATCAGTCTCTGGCATCGCTCTGTGTGGCCCAGCATGGTTTGCAGGTATTTCTGCACTGCCAGGGCCTGGTGGGCCATCAAGCAGCACGCTCTTGCAACCTTTGTGTGGGTTGCAGGAGGAGCTGTGCACAGGCACATCAACCCTCCGGGAGATTTGGCTTGGAGGTTGGGCTATGCAGGGCTGCTTTTGATGCTCTGTAAATGTCAGAGCGGAGAGTGTAAGGATACAGCAGTCCGAATGAAGGGAAGTCTGATGAAAAATGATCCAATATAAAATCTGTTTATTGCTCTCCATTGAAGGTGCCCTTCGTGTTGACCTTTTGCTGCTGAAATGTCAGGATAAAGAGTCTGGAAGGCTTCCCGCTTCTCCGCGCTTGTTGGTGGGTAGCGGAGCCTCCGTGTAAAAACAGATGATAGATTTGCCATTTCAAGGCTCTGGAATTAGTGGAAATCCATATAGGGTTTTTATTAAGGAAGCAGTTTAATCTGAAGACTGTTCTGGCAAAGGAGCTAGGGCTGGAGCATCTCCACCAAGCTGCTCTGTGAGGGAAGGCAGGCGGTGCAGCTCAGTGCAGATGCAGGCAGTTTGGATGTGCAGGGGCGAGGGCACCCTTGTGAGAAGGCTTTTAGCACTGAGGCACGTCCCTCAGCTGAAGGCTGCTCTGCCACTGGTGCTGAGGAGTTAGAACAACAGGAGAATGGAGAATTAAAGTTATTCTCCCTCTCTGAATAGCACGAGGTTGCAAAATCAGGGATACTGATAACCTTTTTTTTAAAATCCTCTTTTTTTTTGGTGGATGGTAGCTCAGGGGACTTTACAGCGACTGTTCATTTCATTTCAAACCCGTGTTTCCTGATGGAGGCTTATCAGTCTACAGGCAGCGTGTTGGCAGTCCCAGTTGGGTTTCTGTCCTGGAAAAGCACATTGCATGACTATGGGGAGGAGAGTCCCATAGATGCCCCAGGAAGACTGCTAAAACTGACGAAATTTTGCATCCAGTATTTCATAGACATCTTTTTAACAGCAACTTTCCATTCCTTCCCCTTCCTGCTTCTCCTCAGGGCAGAATGCTGAAATACCCACTGTTTGCATGGGGATTTGCACAATATCATATAGGAGATCAGTAACAAGAGGGGAAGCTAAGCACATTTTGCAAGTCCTGAACCAGTGTCAAAAGCAAAAGCATCATCCCAACTCTTGCAAAATTTCAGATTTCAGAAGACATAGCGGGGAAAGCCGAGACAGCAGATGCTTCCAGGGCAGTATGGCAGAAATGCAGCAGAGCTGAAGGGGCCTGGTCCCTCTCCGGTGTTTTTGTGTAGTGGTACAATTCTGCTTCTCCAAAAAGCTATAGCTTGAAAAGATGCCAGAAGACAACAACAAAGTATTAACAGACTGACATGATTTATGAGGAAAGGCTTTAGTATGCATGCTTTGACTAACCATGACCACAGATGTAGACGGATGTTGTGTCCTTGTCTGTTGGAAGAAGCAGGCACCAAGAATCAATCAAGTGCTCTGTTTAGTCACAGGCACGTATTTCTCTTTTTCAAATTGATCCATCCATTTAATCTCAGACATACCAAGAGTGATCAACACAGAGGATGAATTATTTGGGTGAATAAAAAGGAGTGATGAGAAGAAGTGGAGAAAATGAAAAATTAGGCTTAAGAATAGGAAAAAGAGTAAGATCATTAAATTCCACAGTATATTTTAAGGACCAGTCCCCCTTTGGTAGACTCAGACCAGATAACATTCTCCATCACTGATGAGATAGAGAATCTTGATCTTGAGATTAACATATTTTTGTCCCCTCTTGTTTTGCAGCTTGTGGACTACAGAGTGGAATTCAGCAAGTGGTGGGTAGCAGAATTCAAGACTATTAAGTTTCCCTCTCAGGGAACAGTCTTCGACTTTTACATTGATCCCGAAACAAAGAAGTTTGAGCCTTGGTCTAAACTGATTCCCCAGTTTGAATTTGATCCAGAAATGCCATTACAGGTTTGTGAGCAGTGTGTGGCTTTGTCAGGAAGGAATTAATGCATTTTAGTGCTTGTAAGCGGGTGTTCTGATGAAGTATGATGAAAGGTCAAGCATTTCTTAATAAGGATGGATTTCTGCATGAGGTACTACTAATTAACCAGTTTTCTTTGCTGTGTTTTGGTTGTGAAGAGTAGTGTTCCACTGGCCTTTCGGTTATGACCTATGTACATCAGGGGCAGGCTCAGATCCACCCCAATGACCCAGGAGCGGGTGCCAGGGTGCAGGCAGAGGGGTGGATTTGGCCAAGGAGTGTGACCCACAGAAAGAAGTAGGATGTGACACAACGTAGTGACAAAGCCCCCAAGGCGCCATGTTGTCAATCTGTGCCAACCTGAAAATAGGGGTGTTTTTTATGATTTGGACAAAAAAAGAAAGTTTCTGCAGGTAGAGGATTGTGTTTGCCAGCTACGCTTTTCCTTCCTTTTAGACGTGCCAATGGAAACAGATGACTTGAAAAAAATTGTTACCATTTTAGAAAAACGTCTGTGGGGAGATCCAGATGCTGCTGCCAGCATCCAGCTGTCAAGGTTTCATCTCTGCAGACAGTTTAACTGTAATGGCTGGCAGAAGCTTATCATTCCCCTTCCCGGTGTGATCTAGAAACAGGGGTCTCCTCACCCATTCCTGGCTTTCCCAATTTTTCTTCTCCCCAGAACATGGCTGTGGGATTTGTGGCAGTGATGGGAATCCCTTGCTTGTTATTCCTCTCTCAGGCTTGCCTGGTGCCCACTACTGAGACGGTTCGGCTGCGGTACTTCATGGACAGGCTCCTGGAGCGCCAGCGCCCTGTGATGCTGGTGGGCAATGCGGGCATGGGGAAGTCTGTGCTGGTGGGGGACAAGCTCTCCTCTCTGGACACAGATGTGTACATGGTAAAGAAGGTCCCGTTTAACTACTACACCACCTCTGCCATGCTGCAAGGTGAGGCAACAACTGTGACATGGGATTTCTGCCTGGCAGGGCACCCAATTCTCATGATTCCAGTGGGGTTTGAAGTGGAGCACTCACTGTGGCACGTGGAGAGGAACCTGTAGGTGTGCTGCCTGTGTGGTTTGTGTGCTCTCTGCTGACAGTGTGAAACCCTGAGCTCACTGGCCCCTGGTTTTGTGGGAGATGACGCTTTCGAACATGCGGATTTGAATTCTGAACACCAATGACTGGTTCAGGGTTGTGCCAAAGTGTGTGCTTAAATCTGCTGCTATTTCACAAAACATACAGCTCGTACTTGACTTGAGGTGTGTCTTTAAGATGCTTCAATTATGCCCATGCAGAATAGGGGAATAGGGTGAGATTCTTGGCTAGTATCCAAACATTCCTTAAGGTGTAATGACAGGAATTGCATCCCAGTTAGCAAAGAGGATGGTGCTAATGGAGACATGCAAGGCTGTAAGCCAGGGATCATGGCTTTTGGTGCAGTCTCACCTTTTGGCCAGTCTCATAGCCCTGAGCAGGGACATGGCAATAGCCTCCTTTTTCTCCTGTCTGGTCCCCTCTTTCCTTTTCTCCAGATCTGGGGTCTCCATGAAATGCCCTTGACTTGGTAAATGGGTTGTGCTGTCTATCTGTCCACCTGACTGCCACTGTGGGGGAATGTGTGCTCATTTATTGCTGTGTGGATGGTGTGAGCGTGTGCAGGTGCTGCGATTTATACAGACAGACCTGGCAGTGCATCCCTATTTACTGTGGCCATGAGCTATGGTCTGAGACGGGCACTTTCGTTCTCTATAGAGAAGAGCAAGTCATCTTGCTTGGGAACAAAGACGTGGCTATGAGATTAGCATTGTGAAGCATGATTTATGCTGCTCGGCATGCTTCTCTACTGCTCATTTTTTAGAGTTAATATGTTCTTTTTTTGTGCAGTTTGTCAGTTGGCTGCTTTTTTTTGTGCCCCAGCAGGCACCTCTTTAAATTTGTAAAACATGGGTACAAAGCAGGTTTTTTTTTTTTGTTTGTTTGTTTGTTTGTTTTATTCTCCTCTTTAAAAAAAGGTAGACCTTAAAGCCAACAATTGCTTAGACAAGGCGCCTGTTGGTGCAGAGATTTATAAGAAGCAGAGCATGGGTCTTTTAGGGACAGCACAGGTACATGCTTCAAACCATCCTTATGGGCCCTGTGGCTCACAAACAGCCATGTCCATAGGGACAAATGGAGCCAGACGTCCTCTCTGCCATGGTCTGGGGCCAACATGGGGGATTTTTTGGTGTGTTTTGACCAAAAGCCACTCTCTATTGCATTTGTTGTTTTGAAGTTTGCTACTCTCCGCTGTTTTGCCTGGACTTGGTCTACTCCTCCGTCTGCTTTGTGTGCACTTGGACCTCTGCTCCCCCTGGAGATACAGACCCGTCTTCCATGCACCCTTCCTCCTTTGCTTCTGGGATTCAGATCCTTTCCGCTTTGGATCTGCCTGGAGAAAATTGCAAGAACTCCCCCCCCCCCCCCCCAGTTAACAGGCAGCAGGCAGGAGGAATTACACTTGCAAAGCCCCATTTGCAGTGACTGTTTCTTTCAGGTGGTAATTTGAGTATATCAGGATCTCAGAGGAAGAGACGTGGACACTTTATTATTATTGTGAGATATGGCTTCGAATTAAAATGCAACTTTCACGAACATGTCACTTGATCCACAGTAATTACATTTCAGTGTGATGAATCTCCTGCATACTTGTTTAACCTCAAAAAAGGCTGATTTTATATGTTAATTAAGGACTAATTAAATTTAAATTAAATGCTTATTTGAAACACTTAATTTAACTTGCTACCAGAAATCTCAAATATTATGTTTTTATTGAAGGGGGAGAGATACTCCACTGAGGCAAGATTCATCATTTTTCTTAGCACAATTCATTCCTTTGTGCAGCAACTGTCTGTGACAAGAAATCAGCTGAATTTTGAGTAGTGGGAAAGAAAAACTCTCTGAAATGCACTGAAGCAGTAAAAAAAAAAAAAAAAAAGTGGTGATTTAAAATATATATAATTCATGGTCTGAAAAAACAGAATATAAATCTCCCTTAATAACTTCTGCACATGATTAAATGCACAGTTTTAACAAGGGGAGTTTTATAAAAGTTCCCAGTCCCATTTACGTTTGCAGGTCCTGTCTAATTACAAAAAATGCTACTTACCGTGCTGCTATGTCTGTTGACAACCCAGTCTTGTGTACCAGAAACAAATTCTGCCCCCATCTTTGAAAGAGCGGTGAGCCCCCAAGACTGAAGACGCTCTTGAAGTCAGCTCATGGGAGAAAATCCATCACATCTGAGCAGAAGATAACTTCTTCTGTTTGTTTTTCCACTTAGTCAGTAAAGGTTGCTCAGGCTGGAATGAATAGCTATGAAGCATTATGTGCAGCAATACGGGTTGATTTTTATTAAATATCAGCCTGGTGTTGTAAATATTCATTATGTTTTATATTCTACAACATATAACCTCAGCCTCCTGCTAAATCAAAGTAAAATCTTTCAAAACTTTAAAACAAGAAACTTATCTTTGCATCCTTTTCCTTACTCGTGCATGACCTTACTGACAATGGGGTTGTATTTTGGCAGCTCATGTTGGAAATCAGTCTTGTCAAATTATCTGGAGATTTGGGTATTTCTGGGGAGGGCATCAGGGAACTTGTGCATCCTTGGTTAGTAAAATTAACATATTATTTAATTTGTCCTGATGATATCCAGGAATTTGCTTCTCAAATCATGGATTCCTTTTGCCTAAGTGAGGCAAAACACATCTACTTTCACAAAACCAGTGGCATGATATAGGTCAGAATAAACCCAGACAGTAAGATTTAGTTTAAAAAATGATGCAGAAGGGATTCAGAGTCTCAATCTTGCTTTTGTTCGATCTGAAGTAGATCCCTTTTGTAGCAGGCTATTAGCTTGCCATATTTTGTTTGAAATAAGGAACATAGCTTTCTGGTTTGGGTCGATTTGGACCAAAAAGCTGCCCAAAGGTCTCTGCCAGCCCTGTGCAGGGCTCCCAGCAACTCTGCAGATGCAGCTTGGGGGCTGCCACTGTCCTGCTGGTGAACAGCATCCTGCGCCAAGACCAACTGTTCCTCCCAAAAAAGCAGCAACCATCTCTCCTTGTGCCAGCTGCGGGGGGCCTGGGGCTTTCCCCTTTGCTGTGAGAGCAGTCCTGCCCATCCTGTGCACTGCTCGGCTCCTTGGGGATGATGCAGCTGCACGGCAGCACAACATGGAGCTGGGGTTGGGAGCCGTTTTTTGTTGTGCTGACATGAACCCTCTGTTAGTTTAACTTTGCATCTCTGCCTCCATACAGGTGTGCTTGAGAAGCCTCTGGATAAAAAGGCTGGCAAAAATTACGGCCCTCCGGGTACAAAGAAGCTCATCTATTTCATCGATGACATGAACATGCCAGAAGTGGATCCTTATGGGACAGTGCAGCCCCATACACTCATCAGGCAGCACCTGGACTATGGTCACTGGTAGGAGGCTGCTTGGGCTGCATCATCCAAGAACTTTTTGTTCAGCTCCAGTCTTTGGGATGAAGTTGAAGTACAGTTCTCCCTTCCTGGTCTGCTTATGCCATTTCATATTTCTGGGGTTGGAGGCTGATGGGGACACGGTCAGGTCTTTTCCTCTTCCCCAGCAAAGCAACTCACTTGCTCCCAGCCTGGTTGAGAGGTGCTTTGTTCTGCTCCTGGCATGCTCTGGGGCTGTGGTCTTGATGCAGAGCCTACAAGAGGAGTGCGATGCTGTGCTTCGATGCCCTGCAACACTGAGATCAGGGGAAGGCAGTGGATCTGGCCTCTGCTGGGATGCAGCCTCCCTGCTGAGCCCCTGCTGTGCACACCTGATGTTTTCAGGCAGGCAGCAGCAAACAAGTGTTTTCTAGGCAGAAGTAATTTGAAGAAGAATAAGTAATGGGGCTTGGGCAGGAGATGGGTGCATTTTACATGGTAGCTGGTAGCGCTGTGAGGGACAGGAGTATTCTCATCTCTCTACATGGGGAATACCGGGCAGGGAGGTGCAGCAGCATCCAGCTTCTTAGCCATGTGTGCACCTGAGCTTGACCAAAAGCTTTCTTGGTATGAAGACAGGCAGAAATTCAGGACTTCCTGGGTATAGAGACAGGCAGAAGTTTGGGGCCATGGGTGTGGGTGAAGCAGGAGCGGGACAGAGAGACGTTTCTGCTGGTTGCACAGGTCAGAGTGCTGGTGGCACACAGGATGCAGTGTGGCCCCTCCTGGGCACATCTGGGTTTTCAGCCCACAGTCTTAGCAGCACCCATAGGATGTCACACACTTGAGGGCTTTGCTCAGAACTTCTTATCAGCTAATAAATATTAGCTACAGGTTTTTGAAACTGAAAGATTTCCAAAAAGAGAGCAGGACTCCTGTGTGTCCCAGGACAAGGCTGGACACTGCCTTGGCAAGGTGCAGGGTTGGACCTCCAGCTTCACTGCAGCACTGAAGCCAATCTGGACTTCAGCAGTCACCCAGCTGCTGCTTTTGTTTTGCCCAAAGGTACGACAGGACCAAGCTGTCGCTGAAGGAGATCACAAATGTGCAGTATGTATCATGCATGAACCCGACTGCTGGCAGCTTCACTATCAACCCACGTCTGCAGGTAAAGCCCTGTTCAGGGTCACACACATCGCTGATTTTATTTCAGAGTGGGTTATTTAAGCGTGAAGCCAGAGGAAAACCAGTGGCAGGTGCTGCTTTTGTTTTATCAGCAGGAATTGCATGTTTCAGTGGGGTGACCATAAATCATGGTAGTAAGAGATCTTGCTCCCTTTTTGTTTTTCCTCACGTTCTGCTGCTCCGTCAGAGGAAGCAGTCACAGGTTGCCAGCCAACTTAGCACCTACTTTTGGGACAGTGTTCTGGTTTGTACAGATTTCGCCTTCATTAGCTAGTATTTACCTCTGGAGCATAGCTCCTTAAATCCTTTTGGTTTCTAAAATTTCTGATGGAGCTGGCAGTATATTCTCATTAAAAAGAAAAGAAAAAAAAGGGAAAAAAGATACATGACCAAGCGTATTGATTTTTGGGAGCAGAGAGACTTGACCTTATTGGTAATATTCAGTACCGATGTTATTTAACCCTCCCTCTGAGGCAGGAGGTGTCAGTGGCAGCCTGTGGCAGGGGGCAGAGACTGATGGAGGTGGCCTGGCTGTGCCCTGTGCCTGCAGATGAACCACTGAGTGGTTCCTGTGGACCACTGTGGGACACAAACAGCAAGCAGAGGGACAGTGCACTTTCCAGCAGTATCACAGTTTCTTGGAGAAGCTTCATGACCAGAGTCAGCCTAAGCCATTGTTCCTTTTAGCTGCTCTGTGATGTTAATAGGAAGCAGCCCGTGGCTGGAAATGGGCACCTCCTCTGGGGAATGAGTCCCACATCAATAAGGGATATTCTGGGAGATGGCACCTTCCAACACACAGCGTGGCTGTGGCCATCCTTTTCTGAGAGGGGAGAGGTTTTCTGGGATGCCAAGTGTGACTGCAGCCTTAGTGCCAGGGAAGAGGCCAGGGGCTGTGTTTGGTAGATCAGATGAAGCCAGGAAAGTCAAGGCTCAGGGAAGCAGGCTCAGAGTCAGGAGGTGAATCCAAATGGGCTGCTAAAAATAAACACCTTTACTGCTAGGTTTGTAGGGCTGTAACAAAAGTTCAGGTGAAGTCTATTGAATTTGAAGCACTGAAACACAGTGTTTGAGAAGTGACTAGGCTCTATTGGCAGATGGTGAGACCATCAGATGAACTGAACTTCTCACCTAATAGCTGTGAAATGCAGTTGAAAATCTCTCATTCAGAGTGCAAGAAAGAAGTCACTTGCCAGTTTTTATCTGGAAATGGCCTTGTTCTGGGTGGGCAGAAAGTCCCCAAGTGCCTTTTGATGGAGAGGTGGTTGCCCAGCTCTCTGACTTTTCCATCTCTTCCTTTCTTTTCCTCAGCGTCACTTCTGTGTCTTCGCCCTCTCCATCCCTGGGCAGGATGCCTTGTCCAGGATCTACAGCACCATCTTAATGCAGCACCTGACGAGTGGGAATTTTTCAGGGGCTGTGCAAAAATCAGCTCAGCAGCTGATCTCTCTGGCCCTGGGCCTGCACCAGAGAGTAGCTGCTACTTTTCTGCCAACGGCTATCAAGTTCCACTACATTTTCAACCTGAGAG
Organism: Anas platyrhynchos; assembly: GCF_047663525.1. Classification (NCBI taxonomy): domain Eukaryota; kingdom Metazoa; phylum Chordata; class Aves; order Anseriformes; family Anatidae; genus Anas; species Anas platyrhynchos. Next base: position 11,815,755 of record NC_092605.1, on the reverse strand, counting down.
ACTTCTCCAATATCTTCCAAGTAAGTGCAGTTGTCACTGGAGTTGGGTTTGCCTTTGTAAGTCTCAGTTCTACTTGTGGGGGCATTAATAGCCCTGCCCCGCTACGGAAAGTGTTCTTATTGCACTGAAGCAGGTGGAGAATATTTAGTGGGCTACTGACTGTGCAGACGGGGGAACAGTAACTATCTCAGCTACCCTGGCTGGGGCCAGTACCGCATGTGAGTCTATACTGGCACATCCTTATATTTTCTCAATGTTCAGGTACTCAGCACATGCATGATGGATGATATTTAAAGAGCTGATAAATAACTCAGTTGAAAGTCAGATCACAGCTACTGAAACTGAATTACCACCAGCACCAGTTCTCAACCAAGTAGAAGTTTCCAATCTCAGTTGTTTGGCTTTAGAGATGTTTTCTTCTAACAGTGATAGATTTTTTTTTTTTCTAAAATCTCATACTTTGAAGCAGTATGAGGGCTCAAAGAGCCTTTTAGAGCTTAAGATTGATTAATAAAGTTGGAGAAAGTTGTCAGCAGCAAAATTAAGAGGTTCAAATCATCCCAACCTGTTGTACAACCCCAGTTTGTAATTTGTTCTGTCCTAGTTAATGTTTATTTTACTTAGTAAGTAATAAAGGCTCAGTGCCTTCTGGTCTGGTCTGTTAGGCTGGAGTTGCAGGAATGACAAGCAATGGAAATCTAAGAACAGGAACTTAAAAAAGTTAATAACCCTATTATATGAAGGAGGAATCATCACCAGTCTATGGCTTTCGGTGTGGGTCATTTAAAGTCCTGGTTTCTAGTTAACCTATGCTTTGAGAAGCAGAGAGAGAGAGAAAAGAAGCATTTAGATGGGAAAATTTAAACTATGGTCTGTTTGAAAGGTGTTAAAGTTTTGGGATATTTGAAAACATCCTGTCACATCTAGATGCCCAGACTCTGGGGCAGGGACAGTGATAGGAACTTAGGTGGCTTTTAGTTTCTCACATAGCTGCTGGAGGAGGGGAATCTGGCTTCTTGGTTTTGTATTTATTTTGTATTTATTTATATGGTAGTTCCGTTTTTCTTGAAGTCCTTCGTTATGGTATTTGCTCTCTATATTTTCCTACCTTAAGTATTTTAAGTTTTTTGAGAACTACTGATTTCATGCTTAGCTCCGCTGGAACACAGTTTTATTCCTGAAAGTGAGTGTGAAAGAAGTTCTGGATTCTGGGGGTGCATTTCCATGTGCTCCATTCATTATATCTTCACAGACTTACAGTTAGTTCTGAAATGACCTTTGGAGGTCTCTTGTCCAGCCACCTGCTCACGCAGGGCCAACTTCAAAGTTCCTGACACTGAAGATCACACAACTTCCTTGGCTCTTGCTGTACTGTTAAGCTCACTCTGTTGTGTAGCTTATATATCTTTACTTTAATCAGAATTTCCTTTGCTGCAATTTGTGCTTGTTGCCTATAATCCTTTTGCCATGTACCTCCAAAAAAAATAAGGCTCAGTCTTCCTCATTATGACTACCTCACTAGGTAATCATACATGGCAGTAAGATTCCCCTTTACCTTTTCCCTTTCCTGAACAAACTCATTTTTCTGTGGATTGAACTTCCCACAGCTTTTCTCCAGCCTGTCAAGGTCCCTCTCTTTGGGGTAATAACCTGTCTGCTCAGTCAGTGCCATCTGCAGATGAGTGTGGTCTGTCCCACTGCCCTGGTCACGGAAGAAGATGTTATTGCCCCAGTACCAACCCCTGAGGAACACTGCTGGTAGTTGGCCTCCAGTTAGACTTAACAACATTGTCCTTTGCGCCAGTTCTCCACCCATCTTGCTGTCTACCCATCTGGTCTGTGTTTTCATAGAATCCTTGATGTGATGACATCTGAAAACAAAATAAAAACCTACCACCAATAAAGAAAAACAGGGTCATCTGAGTTTCCTTACCCTTTGGGAAGAGAGAGAATCAGTGAATGTGAAGTTTGTAGGTCAGTGTGTAATGCCTTTTTCAAATTCCTTTTAATCCCAGACAAACAATCAAACACGGAATGTGTAATAGCTGCATATATAAAAGGCATTTGGGGATTTCTGTTATACCAGCTATGCTGTAATTATACACACAGCCGATGATAACTGTTAAAGGCACAAAACATATGCAAATTGCAGCTCTGGAGGAGTCAACCCTTGGAACGTGCTGCCTCTGTACTGTGTTATTGAAGGTTCTGCACAGGTCGTTAGCAACAGCTCCATTTACAATCTGTCCAATGGCTCTGTCATTATCATACCATATTAGATATTAATACAGTACCTAAACATTTAAGTAGGGCCTTGCAAGCCCAGCTTGATTCCCTTGTCAAAACTGCCTGACAGCTCTTATGACAAGGAGTCCTATGCTAATTGTCTCATTACAAAAGGCTTAAAGAACCTGCACCTTAATTGTTGCAGCTAATGAAGAATGAATGAGTTTGAACCTAGTATGCATTTCAGTGTTACACACACACACACAAAAAGGAAGACTACCCAAAAGCAACAGTCAGCAGTAATTCCTTCTGACAGACAGATACAGGAACTTGTTGCTTTCATGTTTGCCCTTCTTCACCCACCAGCACCTGGCCTGCTCTGATCAGGCTGATGTCTGCTTTCCTCAGTTCAGCTGTAGGTGACTCTAGAAGGTATTCACTACAAATGACAGCAGAATATCACAGAGGTCTGGCTAGGCAAATAAAACTTGGTGAAACCGAAGGGAAAAGAGCTGCTTATAAACCCAGGGGTTGAAGGCTTGGCTGGGAGTGGTGGGTTGACTTCACCAAGCAAAGTTCACATTTGTCCTGACTAAGCTGAAATGTCCATTTCTTGGGATGTGAGCATCTTAGGTGGAATTCCTCTTTGCCTGGCTAGTCAGCAGAGGGAAATGTGCTTTTTTGTGTGTCGATCAAGGTCAACTCATCCTGGGAGAAAAGAGTGGAAGAGCTCAGATGAACTCTGGTTCTGAAGTACCCTCTTCATCAGTGGTGAAAGGAGTCTGAGGTGACTGTTCTGCTGTCAGACATTGACACTGTGCAGATCTAAGGAGGGTACTGGCTCCAGATTGAGACGCTCAGCTTCAGAGCTATGAGGATAACTAGGTTCATGCCAGGCTGGGGAGTGCAGCCCAGTTCCCTCAGCCGGGGGCACAGGTGTGGTTTCACTTGGTTGCCCCAGTGTGGGTGTCTGTTGCTTTCTGAAATGTCAGGGCACCCCAGGGTTCTGGGGTGTCTTCCAGTGTTGTTTCAGCAAAGCCCATGTGGATGTCTTGCCTGAACCATTCCGGGAGAGGAGAGACTGGAAATCACTGAACCTGATGAGTCTTTGGGTTCATCATCATTACCTGTAGCTTTCCCTATGTAGCAGGTCCTGGCTGTGGTTGAAACTTTGCCTTGCCTTTCTGTGGTGCCTTTTCTTGCCTCGGGGTCCCACCTTGCACTGCAGAGTTAAATTGATTGATACGGCTGAGGCAATTTACCCTTGATTAAAGAAGACAGGTCTATGCAGTGACAGTGTGGTGGATTATGCTTTTTAAAAATATATTCCCTGCTGGCTCACACCAGAGGAAGCTTTGTTGCTGTCTTTCTTTACATCTGAAAGGGTTACCATGGTATTATGCTCTAAATTATATCTGTCATCTCTAAAATAATCATAGACTCAGCAGGGTTGTATTTTGCTTTTTATTCCCATTTACAACAAGATTTCCAGGAGCATGTCACATTAAGATCCACGGCAGTTGAGAAGAGATGGCATCTCCCAGCCTGGCTGCACGATGACGGTGGTGGTTCCAGTGTGCCTAGCTCCTCTGCACAGGCCCTAGCAGCTGGCAGACTTCACTCTCCTCGGCACGAGGGAGGGATCTTCATACATACCCATAACTGAATTTGCTGAACCTTCAGCCTCACGAGCACCAAAATGCACCTTACACATGGTCTGCTGGTGCATGCTGTGGTAGCCAGAGAGCGGAGACAGCAGAGGCTGTGAGACCAGTGCAGGGTTGGTGGTGGCACCTTTGTGTTGTTCCTCAGGCTGGCACAGCTGTGGGCCTGACTTACCTTTGGGCTTGGTCAAGATCTGGTCATCTGGGCCCACGTTTGCGATGCTGAAAATTTTGCTTTGCCAAACTATCTCAGATGCTCATTTGTCTATCAGTGTGCTCTGAGCTGGTCTGGTTTCAGAGCTTCCCTCCCCTTCTGTCTTACCTTCTGTCATTTCTATTCGTAGGAGAGATCCAGACTCCTGCAGGTGCTTATGTGTTATTCCATCAAATGCAGCATCACAGTATAAGGTGAAAATGGAGTGGTTAGGGTTTGTCAGTCCTCCCTGGTTAACATGCTTAGAAATTGGTACAGTACCTTTAAATAGGACTCTGGATTGAAGGCTAACATCCTCTTTATTAATGTCATGTTCATCACTGTTTTCGTGTCAGAGCTGTAACACGACAGTGCCGAGGCTGCCCCAGGAGCCCCAAGAGTAACGGCAGGAAGGGAGGCGGGCAGGGTGCTTAGCCCAACAGTGCAGGATGGCTGGAAAGGGGTAACTGTGCTGCATAAGTTGTTATTTTAAACGTTATTGAGGTTGCAAAGGGAAAAAGTAATTTAATTTTTATTTATTTATTTATTTATTTTACCTTTTCATACCTGAGAGAACTTGTGCTTTGTCACCTTCTGATCCATGGAGCATGTTAGCTCTCTCTTCACACTCACCTCTGTGCTTTCCCTGCCTCCAGCTCCAAGCCCAGCTGGCAGAGGCTGAGCTGCATGTCCTGGTGCTTCACTCCCCTCTCTTGGTTGCAGGTTGCTATATTAGCAGCAATTCACCCTGCTGGCAGGCAGCATTACAGGATGCAAAGTTGAAGAAGTGCAAAGAATTAACCTCTTGGCAAACACAGTGTCTAGACTTCATGTTACATTTATTTGCACCCTGATTTCTGGACAGCTGTTGTAGTCTTCTGGGTTTTGCAAGAATGGCTCAAATGTCTCTGGTGCTGATATTTTTATTTTTATTTTAAATCAAACATTCAGGTTCCCTATGCATGTGGGTTTTATTGTGTCCTAAATAGGAATATGCAAACAAATGCTTTGACTTACCCAAGGTTGTCCTGTACATGCAGAGCCCTCTTCTGCTTCTATTTATGCTGTCTATGTGCAATCTATTTCTGTGTAAAGATGAAGCATGCATACCTCTGAGACCAAGAAAGGCTTCTGAAAGTTTGGGTAAACTGATGGTAGTGGAGGGTTACAACTCGAGAGGTGGCTGGAGGGTGAATGTGCTAGATGGTTTCTGGAGACCATTCCTGGATGGAAGGTGGTGATAACACTGGGTTTGAGATGAGTGTGTGTGCTTGCACTCATTAGTGGAGCTGCAGTGGGTATTGTCCTGCCCCAGCCCTGGGTGGCCAACTGCCCAGAAGAGCTGACGTTGTGAAGCACAAGCTGACCGATGCTTGTCACTGCTTGCAGAGCTTTGATGGGTAGCAGAAATACCTCAACACTTCCCTCAACGCAGCCATGGTGAGTGCAGAGCACACCAGGGACAGGACATGTTCCCTGGCAGGCTGAAGGAATCACGCATGCCGTTTGCTCTTCTTTTCATGGAGATTGTGGAAGGAGACGAGTCACAGGTGGGGGTCAGGCCCTGCCCTGCAGAGCCGTGCCAGCCTGTCTTCTCAGCTGCGGTGGGCATGGTGATGCCTGACAGAAACATGGCAGATGAGTCGTGCTGGGATGATTAGCATATTTCCTGTTTCCATGCCAAATGCGCATCATCTCCTGGGGTGATTATTAAGCTTGTGAGGAGCCTGTCATTCTGGATTACCACATAATAAATCCTCATGGGATCGGTCTCAGCTGGAGGGTGGCTCTTACCCTGCAGCCCATCCCTGCACTCCTTTGCAAGGTGCTGGGTGAACCCTTAGACCCTGATGGCACAGTTGGTCCTCTGAGCAAAAGCCTGTTCTGCTGTTTTGCTGTCTTATTTTGGATGTTGGGATATTTGGTATGGTTGCCTAGAGAAGTCTCCACATGGTGGAAGGAAATTCCTAACCACTTTCTCACCATTCTGTTCAGGAGCAGGAGCTGAAAGGTTTGGCTGAGGACTCAGCGGCCAGATGGGTAAAACTTACATTGGCATGGCAAACAGCAGTTATCCTTTCTTACACCATGTTGGCACCACATCCAGCACAAACACAGTGACCCACAACCACGCATCCACCATGGCCCGGCTGTAGGCTCTCTGGCACCTGGGGGAGGCTCAGCCTTGTGTGCAGAGCATCCCCATCGCAGTTTGGGGTTGCAACGGGTCGTGCTGGAAGAGACTGGCAGCACTGGTTTCCAAAATGAGGAAAGGGGAGATGTTTGGCCATTAAATTAATAAATTCATTAAAGATTAGTGAACTGTGGGTTTTCTTCCCTCTTAAGTAGCTTTATGTGTGCTTGCATAAATACCACAACATCTTTTGTGGCTTGAAGTGTCTTTAGAGAGACTGAGTGGTTTTAATCTTAGTTTTAATCAGTTTAGGACCTGAGAGGTTACACCTTAGCCCTTTCTCTTGCCGAGTTGTCAGCAGTTCTATCACTCATTTTGTTTCTGAAATAAATAAAATAACAATTTGGCAGCTGTAATGACAAATATGAAACCCAAATGATTTGAGCCATGGGCCAGTGGGAACGAGAGGGAATGCTTTACATTGCTTCTAATGCATTTTATATTTTATGTATAAATAATTAGATGTTAGAAATAAAAGCTGTCTATTTAATTCATGCTGTTGAAAGCCTTGTGTGCTGTTAATAGGCTTAGTTATAGGAGACACCTCTTTGAAATATAATTCTTTTATGCATTTTAATAGAGTTCATGGTAAACATACTGTGATAAGCAGACAGCAACTAATATTTCCTGTAGGCAGAATGCACATGATTAAAATTAATTGATTTTTAAAAAATCATCACCACTAACATTTCGGAATGAATTTTTGCTCTTGAAAAAGCACCCATAGCATGGTGTGAGGGTGCAGAGGGACCCACGTCTGGACTGGCAGCTGGCTCTCTGTCTTCTCTGATGCTGAGATCAGGATCACCAACACAGCCAGGCTGCACTGAGCATCCTGTTCTGGATTATTAAAATGAATATAGCCAATATAAAACGATTTGGGAAATTTCGGGTAATAAAGTGCACATTCTCTAGGGGCTTATTCAGAAGTTCGATGGCAGTTCACTGTAAAAGCTCTGCATTTGTAGTTCTGCAGCCCCGTTTTACTGTGGTAGCCTGGATGCTGGGGTTGGTCCCTCAGGTTTTGGGGGGTTTCTGTTAGTTTTGTTTTGTTTCTTTTTGGCTATTTCTGCTCCCCGCAGGGCCTTCTGTTCTCTACCCCTGAATGTCTGAAGCAACCGCAAGACCTAGTGAAGCTCTACTTGCATGAGTCAAACCGGGTGTACCGTGATAAGATGGTTGAAGAAAAGGATTATGGTACCTTTGATAAAATCCAGCTGGAGGTGGTGAAGAAATTCTATGATGTAAGTGTTGAGGTTCATGACTCTGATAACATAACACGCTCACAGTCAAGGTCCTTGGGAGAACAGAGCTTGACTCGAGACCTGCCCAGGTCTCACTTGCCTGGAGGGCAATGCTTTTGATGGGAACCCAGGAGCAAATTTTCTGCACCATATGCTGGACTGCTGATGTTGTGATATAAGTAAATGATGCATTCCATAAGGGTGTTGGGAAGAGGACATTTGGGCTCTGTGAATTAATTTAATTGCTTTATTTAAGTTCTTTGAGTCTCTCATGGCAAAAGCAGGAGAAGGGTCAGATCCCCTTTCAACAGGAGCAAAAGGGGTATGCAGGCCTCTCTGCTTTTCCTCTCTCCAAAATAACCTTTCAAATGAAAGCTCTAGATGTGCTTTCCTTTAGACTGGTGCAGCAGTGCTGCTATAGGAATTACACGGGTATCACTGAAGTGATAAGTAGTGCAGACAGTTCTTTTTCCTCCAGATGTTATCATCATCCACGCATAGCCTAATGTTATGGCTATTGCTGCAGACCTTTTCATGTGGCCACATTCTCTTATGACAATGGGTTGCATTTTTATGCCTCACAAAAGGTTGTGAGCATAGGATGTCAATATCGGGGCTTTTTTCTTTCCTCCGTTTCCCTCTTGCCTCTCTTCCGCCTCTTCCAATGCACAGGTACAACTATAAAGGTATTTTCTGGAGCACTGCTATTTTACTTGGAAAGGTGGCATAGAGCTACAGAGTTTTTTCTGGTGCTTATTTATACATGCATGTATATGTTTCTTTGACAGGACATTGAGGAGACTTTAGAGCAGACAAAGCGAATGAATGTTTATTGCCATTTTGCTAAAGGCATTGGCGAACCCAGCTATAGGCCTGTTCCAACCTGGGAAGAGCTCAACCAGATCCTTGTGGAAGCCATGGACAACTACAATGAAGTCAATGCTGCCATGAACCTGGTACTATTTGAGGATGCCATGTGCCACGTGTAAGGGGATTTTCTGGCTTGATGATCTCATTTTAGCATTTATATGCATAGGTTGCTTCCACAGAGTTGTAGGCACCTGTAGTTATAGCTGATGGAGCTGGAGGTGTGCAGAAGCTTCATTTCCCCACGTGACACGTACTGCACAAATACTGCACTACTTCTCTAGCTGGCGTTTGGAGGGCACTTCTGAAATCATGAGGGTGACTGGGGCTGTGAGATGCAGGTATTGCATGCTGGTTGTTATTTTAGACATATACAAATAGGTTTTATTGCATAGCAGGACCCCCCTCATCTGAATGTGGACCCTAAACATTTTGTGAAAGGAAAACTGTGGAGAGTTGCATTAGATCCTTGAATTTTGTTCTCGGTCATTTGCACATCTGTGTAATGTATTTCCTTCTCCTTTCCTTTCCTTATTGCAAAGATGGCCAGGCCTTCATCTTAAATGATTTCTGTCCAGTAGGACTTGGCAGGTGGAATAAGAATTGGACAGAGTCCAAATTGCCACCAAACTATTTTTTCATCAGCCGTGTCCTTTATATAGGTCTCAGTGGAGATCAGGATTGATTGCTGACATGTCTCTTGGAGTGACATTTTTCATCCCATTCAGAACACAATTTCTTAGTGAATAAAATACATATAGAAAAGCACCGGGCAGAGAAAAAAAAAGAAGAATACTGATATTAATGAGACATTTTGTATGCTGCAATTTAGTTGCCGCATCAACCGTATCCTGGAGTCCCCCAGAGGAAATGCGCTCTTGGTTGGTGTGGGTGGAAGTGGCAAGCAGAGCCTGACCAGGCTGGCAGCCTTCATCAGCTCTCTGGAGGTTTTCCAGATCACTTTGAGGAAAGGCTACGGGATCCCTGACCTAAAGGTAGGTGGCTTTTAAGGCTGAGGTAGGGAAAAGGAATTAAAAAGCAGAATTTGTTCTGAAAACTTTGTCCTGCTTAATACTGAGTAACACTGGTGTGAAGATACAAAAGCTCCAGCCATGATATTGCACTGCAGAGAGGAGTAATCTTTGCAAAATATCTCGCTGACGCGTGTCTACGCGGGCTGACCTGAAGTCCTCAGCTGTTCCTCTGAGCTGACCAGGACTGACAATGCTTCAGCCCAAGATTTCATGTGGGCAGTGGGCAATATTAAGAATGCAGCAGAAAAGTTCAGATTATTGATTATAATTAAAACAAGGCATAGTAATTAGCTGATACGTGTCTGTTGTGGAGTGATTTGGAGGTGAAAAATGAGCAGGAGAGAGAAGTAGAGATCACAAATCATACTCAGTTCTTCATCTGGCATTTTAGGTAAGGGAAGGACTGAGTAGGCAGTGGGTGGCTCACTACAGAGAAGATGTGGTGTGCTTATGTTTATGCACAGACTAATGAGCTTAAGAGTTGTAAATCAACATTTAAAAGTATCACTGAAATGGTTTAGAAATACATTGTCTACTGGCAAAAGAACTCTCCTTAAAAATGTTGTAAAAATTAAAATCACAATAACTCCAGTCCATTCTGTCTGGGAGACAGGATCTTGGGTTCCATCCCCATCACAGCCAGGATGGGAGGTCTCAGTGTAGCAAGTGCCATTGGCAAAGCCTGGAGCACAACTGGTGTCTTCCTGTCCTTAACCCAGGCTTTCCCAGTTGCTTACAATTTTTCTCAGTTCTGCAAACAGGAACTGATTAGTTCTGGCCTTTTCTGCCATCAGACTGGGGCTCTCACCTCTACCTGCACGCTTCCAGCTCTTGGTTTCCTGGTCAGCAGCATTAGGTTTTGAAACGTCACTAACTCGACCCTGGAGGGAGAAGAAAGAGTCTGGGAAGCGGAGATCTCCCCCCTGGTTGACAAGGGAGTTGTTCAGGAGTGTCTGAGTGGACTCAATGCACACAAATCCATGGATCCTGATGGGATGCATCCATGTGTGCTAAGGGAGTTGGCAGCAGTGATTGCCGAACTGCTCTCTATCATCTTTGAAAGGTCCTGGAGAACATAAGAGGTGCCTGAAGACTGGAGGATAGCCAATGTGACTCTTGTCTTCAACAAGGGTAAGAAGGAGGATCCGGGAAACTACAGGCTAGTCAGTCTCACCTCTCTCCCTGGAAAGGTGTTGGAACAGCTTGTTCTGGATGCCAGCTCCAAGCAATTGGAAGAGAAGAAGGTTATGAGGAGTAGTAAGCATGGATTCACCAAGGGGAAGTCATGCTCGACCAACCTCATTGCCTTCTATGATGGCATCACCAGCTGGGTAGATGGAGGGAGAGCAGTGGATGTCATCTACCTTGACTTGTAGCAAGGCTTTCGATACTGTCTCCCATGACATCCTGCTAGCAAAGCTGAGAAAGTGTGGGTTAGAGGAGTGGACAGTAAGGTGGGTTGAGAACTGGCTGACTGGCCGAGCTCAGAGGGTGGTGATCAGCAGTGCAGAGTCTGGCTGGAGACCTGTGACTAGCGGCGTTCCCCAGGGGTTGGTGCTGGGTCCGGTCTTGTTCAACATCTTCATCGACAACCTTGATGAGGGAATAGTGTCTGCCCTCAGCAAGTACACCGATGACACAAAGCTGGGAGGAGCGGCTGACACGCCAGAAGGCTGTGCTGCCATTCAGCGAGACCTGGACAGGCTGGAGAGATGGGCAGGAAGAAACCAAATGAGGTTTAACAAGAGCAAGTGTAGAGTCCTGCACCTGGGAAGGAACAACCGCATGTACCAGTACAGGCTGGGGGATGACCTGCTGGAGAGGGGCTCTGAGGACAAGGACCTGGGGGTCCTGGTGGACGACAGGCTGGCCATGAGCCAGCAGTGTGCCCTGGTGGCAAGAGGGCCAATGGGATCCTGACGTGCATTAAAAGGAGCGTCAAGGGGGGTGATCCTTCCCCTCTACTCTGCCCTGGTCAGGCCTCACCTGGAGTACTGTGTCCAGTTCTGGGCTCCCCGGTACAAGAAAGACAGGGATCTCCTGGAAAGAGTCCAGCGGAGGGCCACAAAGATGATCCGGGGCGTGGAGCATCTTCCCTGTGAGGAAAGGCCGAGAGACCTGGGTCTGTTCAGCCTGGAGAAGACAAGGCTGAGAGGGGATCTCATCAATGTTTGTAAATACCTGAGGTGTGGGAGACAGAGGGATTTGGCCAACCTCTTTTCAGTGGTCTGTGGGGACAGGACAAGGGGCAGTGGCCACAAGATGGAGCACAGGAAGTTCCGCACCAACATGTGAAAGAACTTCTTCATGGTGAGGGTGACGGAGCTCTGCAACAGGCTGCCCGGGGAGGTTGTGGAGTCTCCTTCTCTGGAGATATTTAAGGCCTATCTGGATGCCTACCTGGGCAACCTGCTCTAAGGAACCTGATTTGGCAGGGGGGTTGGACCCGATGATCTCTTGAGGTCCCTTCCAACCCCTTCAATTCTGTGTGTGTGAACTCTAAATATGGGACTTTGGTATGAGCTGCAGTAGTTGGAAAGTCAGTATTTATACTACAGCAATTGCAGGGCTGTGTCTGTAGTGTCATCATTTTTGTTTTGATAACCTGTGGTTGTACACAAGTTGTTTGTGTTGCACAAGCCTGTCCCACCATCTGTTGGGTATTCTCAACTCTTTTCTATGTTTTCAGGCCCACTCATGGGATTTCCTAGCTCCTACCTGCCTATTTATTTAGGAAACCTGCACTTCCACCTAGAAATATAGATAAATCCCAACAATAATAAACAAGTTTTCAAAGCACCTCAGTGCTACTCTTTCTGTGGAGGTGGAAGGTAATTTGATGTTCCTGTCTCTCTGTATTCATTTTTCAAAGAATTTATGAAAGATGGAGTGTGTTTTTTTCTCCTCAGCTATGGAGGAGCAAGATGGTGACAGATCACCCTGCTGTTGGCCCCTCCTGCTGTTATAATTAATCTAATCCAAATTTCTTAGTGATGAAAGTTAACAAATGACTCTTTTAGAAGAAGCGTACTTGCTGAATTTCTAAAAGTTCCTGGGGCAGTGGTTGGTGTGCAATTTCAGGCACCCTTGCATGTCTTGTGTCCTGCTTAGAGATGCAGGAAGGAAAGGATGGACTTTGAGCTGAATGATGGTGGTTTTTGCAATTTCACAAGCAACCTGGATTTCAAAAACTCAGTGTCCTTCATTAGCAGGGCACTATTCCCTTAGAAATGTAACAGCTTTTACAGGTGAGCAGGCTGTGCTAACATCTCTGTATCTTGAGTGGGAGAAATTCGCAACTGGAAAAATCCTTGCTTGTACAAGGAACCTTCGTCTCTTCCTCACAAACGAACAAAAACATGTTATAACACTTTAGAAAAAATATAAGTTAATTTATTAGTATACTTGTGAAACCAGAGAGATCTACAGCACAGGAATACCAAGAATCAACATTTCCAAGCACTGCTGTCTCTCCTGAGTTCCTGTGGTGCCTTAGCCTCGGTGCAGCCTTACTTGGTAATAAGCCTTGCAGGGATGATAGCAGCTGACACCCTCATGTCCCTGGGAAGGCTCAGCCCTGAAGATGGAGGGTGTCCAAAATACATTTTCATGATAATTAATTGCAATTGCTTTGTTTGCGGGTAATGGGAAGATTCTGATCCTACCTATTGAGGGTGTGGTGCCTAGCCCACTCTTTGCAGGAGGCAGGTGCAACCCTGAAGTCTGCTTGCTTTTCAACCTCCAGGCAGACCTGGCGAACCTGTACCTGAAAGCTGGTGTGAAGAACATAGGCACTGTGTTCCTAATGACTGACATGCAAGTGGCTGACGAGCAGTTCTTGGTGCTGGTAAATGACTTTTTGGCATCAGGTAAGTCTTGTGCTGCTTTTATTTCTCCTCTCCCCTTTTTCAAAGTGGATTTGCTCGTGGTAGTATCTAGCACTCTGGAATATGCTGAAGGGCAATATATGAAGCAAGTTGAGTCAAATTCTAGAGTAGAATTAACACTCAGGTCTCCTCAGTGAGGATGCGCTCTATCAGGTTGATTTTTTCTTTCTCTGCAGTCTTATACCTAGTTTTTCCCGTACTTCTATGGTATGCTGCCTGTGGATGTTAAGTGATGTCTGTTGTGCTATGGCAATTGAGGACAGAGTCAAAGGAACATATCAACAGAAGTCTGACTGTGCATCCACATGCTAGTTGTCTGATAAAATAAGATTGCTTCTGGCTAGAACATTTGACTGGAGTATCTGTGAGTCAGTGGATGATGCAGAGCCACCAGATAACCAGGTCTGTGGGTGTCATGTGGCTGCTTATCCTGGTCCAGTCCTTTTCCTCTTCATTTTTTTCTGGATGCATCTAAGTTTTTCAGTTGCTGGTTGCCCGAACAATTGCAGAACAGTCTGTCTCCATGCAAACGCCTTGTTTCCATGCAGAATATGGCATGAGTGTGTGCATGTGGGAAGTTCCCATGCATGGGGGAGCATGCAGAGGTGTCACTGTGATAGTGTGAGGTAACCCAGAGAGGGATTATTCCCCAGACTCCCTGGTAAATCACTGCTATAACTATGTGCCACTTGTTGCCTTATTTATGAGCTGGAGTGGGAAGATACCAGCTGGTTCAGGTGACCTCCATGGATGGTACAGGGTGGAGAGTTGACAGCACAGGAGAGCGTTAGTTTGTAACTCCAGAGTTGACATATGTGGCTATAAATTGGCCAGATGGTTTGAGCAGCAAACAAGTCCTGACTGTGATGAATTCATAACCAGGTGTAATGACAGGATGCTGCGGAGGGTGGCAAGTAGCTCCCGCTGTCTTCATTGCCTACTGTAGGTGACATGAGCATCTCATGAGCATCTCATAAAGCTCTGCAGTGTTCTGCAGCCAAGGGGCAGGACAGCCTTATGTTGGGATGTCAAGGTCATCTTACAGCTCCTTTGAAAGGCATTGTGCTTTTTCTGTGTTTGTTTTGTGGGGAAATGGGGACAGGCTGGAAGGTTCAGTGTCCAAGGCAGCAGCACAGACTTGGAGCCAGACTGAGGAGGTGGCCATGCAGGGACCCTGCCTCTCGATGACATGAGCTGGAGCCATGCAGTGTGCGCTGACTGAGCTGGCTTATTGCTGCTCTCCTTTTATCTGCATGTTTGTTTTTTCTTTCTTTTCACTTATCATCCCTTAAGAAACCAGAAGAAAATACACACACACACAGAATCACACAGAATTTCTAGGTTGGAAGAGACCTCAAGATCATCGAGTCCAACCTCTAACCTAACACTAACAGTCCCCACTAAACCATATCCCTAAGCTCTACATCTAAACGTCTTTTGAAGACTTCCAGGGATGGTGACTCCACCACCTCCCTGGGCAGCCCGTTCCAGTGCCTAACAATCCTTTCAGTAAAGAAATTCTTCCTAACATCTAACCTAAAACTCCCCTGGTGTAACTTTAGCCCATTCCCCCTCGTCCTGTCACCAGGCACATGGGAGAACAGGCCAACCCCCACCTCACTACAGCCTCCTTTAATGTACTTATACAGAGCAATAAGGTCACCCCTGAGCCTCCTCTTCTCTAGGCTGAACAAGCCCAGCTCCTTCAGCCGCTCCTCATAGGACTTGCTCTCCAGGCCCCTCACCAGCTTCGTCGCCCTTCTTTGGACCCGCTCAAGCACCTCGATGTCCTTCTTGTAGCGAGGGGCCCAAAACTGAACACAGTACTCGAGGTGCGGCCTCACCAGAGCCGAGTACAGGGGGACGATCACCTCCCTAGCCCTGCTGGTCACAGTGTTTCTGATACAAGCCAGAATGCCGTTGGCCTTCTTGGCCACCTGAGCACACTGCTGGCTCATATTCAGCCGACTGTCGACCATCACTCCCAGGTCCTTCTCTGCCTGGCAGCTCTCCAACCATTCCTCTCCCAGCCTGTAGTTCTGCTTGGGGTTATTTTTATTATAAATCAGCAGATTTCTATTAGTATATTTTCCTAGCTTGATTTGTGCTCATATCGATGTATCTCATTCAATAATGATGATTTCAATTAAATCAGATGCCAGAAAGGAAGCAAATAGGTGATAAACTAAGGAACCCCAAGGGAAGAAAAAAAAACAAATAAAAAACACCAACTTGGTTGGGCATGTTTTTGGCAATCAGTTGTATAACAGTTAGCTTGTAGAAATTTTTGAAAGGTTTCTAAAAAGTTTTTGAAAAATTTCTAAAAGTTCATCTTTTAGAAAGTTTTACTGCCCTGGGAGTTATTTGAAAGCTATGGAAATGTCATTGAACAGCTGCAGACTGTACACGTATCAAATTCATTTGCAAAACCAAAATGATTTAATTATCACATAAAGCATATTAGGTATTTGATTTTTCTGTAATCAAATTAGCACCGTAAATCAGAAAAAAAAAAAAAAAGACTTTCTGTAGTTTGACTCTCTTCTATGTTTGCTTACCCTGGGCTTTTATAAGAAAGTTGGCTCTCGCAGGTGTTTATTTTTTAGCAGAATGACCTTCTGTGCCACCTCCCTACTGCTGGGGCTCTTGGGTGCCTGTTGCGATGGCTTTTCTGTGGGAAGGGAGGCACCTGTTCCACTTTGCTCTAAGACAGCAGCAAAATGCAGGCCAGCAAACCAAATTGTACCCTCTTCTCATAGGTGAAATCCCCGACCTCTTCCCAGATGATGAAGTCGAAAACATCATCAATAGTGTGAGGAATGAAGTCAAAGGCCAGGGCCTGGTGGACTCCAGGGACGCTTGCTGGAAGTTCTTTATAGAGCGTGTTCGACGACAGCTGAAGGTGAGACAGTGGCTGGGGGAGTTTGGGTCCTTGCCATCGACCTCAGTGCAGGAGCACGGGCTGGCAGTCCTTTGGGCTATGTTGTAGGGACATCAGCCTGCAGCCTGAAGGCTTTTCTGCCTGTTTGTGTTGTGATTCTCTCAGCAAGTACTGAAGCATAAAAATCACTGTCTGTAGTCATCACCTTTTGGGCTTTAGACAGCGCTATGGGAGTTGCAAGTTTCCTCTTTCAAGAGCTGAGCAGAACCAGCCTTTCCATTTTCAAAGTAATGCACTGGGGGTTCAGCTGGGGTGCATCAGGACTGAGTCTTGCTGCTAGGATAAGTTGCACAGGGAATCCATCTTCAAGTTGTTGACAATCCATAGCCAGAATAATTTAGAAAACATTATCTTAAAACCAGAGCTCTGGGAACTGAGTGGGCATGACATGCATTCAGGATTTCTTTAATTGCAGACCATATTCCCAGCCTTAAAAAGGCCTTATATATATGTCCAAATATCCTAAGACAATTTTGATACTTTTCATAGAATCATAGAATGGTTCATAGAAGGGACCTTAAAGATCATCTAGTTCCAAACCCACCTCCCACCAGACCAGATTGCTCCAGGACACATCCAGCCTGGCCTTGAACACCTCCAGGGATGGGGCACCCACAGCTTCTCTGGGTAGCCTGGGACAGGGCCTCACCACCCTTACAGTAAAGATTGTTTCAGTTATGTCTAAACCTACTCTCTTTTAGTTTAAAGCTATTTCCCCTTGTCCTATCACTATGCGCCCTGACACAGAGTCCTTCCTCAGCTTTCCTGCAGCCCACTTTAGGCACTGGCAGGCCACTGTGAGGTCTCCCCAGAGCCTTCACAGGCTGAACAACCCCAAAACTCTCAGTTTGTCTTTATAGGGGAGGTGCTCCAGCCCATTGATCATCTTTGTGACATCCTCTGGACTCATTCTAACAGCTCCACGTCTTTCTTGTGCTGGGGGCCTGGAGCTGAGCGCAGGGCTCCAGGTGGGGCCTGACGAGAGCACAGCAGAGGGGGACAATCCCCTCCTTGCCCTGCTGTCATGCTGCTGGGGTGCAGCCCAGGGTGCAGTTGGCTTTCTGGGCTGCAAGCACGCATTGCTGGCTCATGTGGAACTTCTCATCCACCAACAGACCCAGGTGTTTGTCCTCAGGGCTGCTCTCAGTCTGCAGGGTCCCAGATGAGAGAATCAAGGTGGGTGATGAGAGATGACTTGACCTTTCCTTAGTGAAGACAGGTCCTTCTTCCTAGTGTTTGGTTTTTGTTGGTGGCACATGTTCACTGAGGTGGGGTGGCCTGTTCCACTTTTGATGTAAGTAGGTCCATGTTTAGCATAGGGAACAGGTGGAAAACTGAGCTTTGGGGGAAGATTTGGGGATCATGCCACGGTGCAGGTAACCAAGGAGAAGGAATCCAGTCCTCCTCCTCCTCCTGCCAGTGTGAAGGAGAATTTCTGACAGGCACCAAGGCTGTTTTGTTGCTCTTCTAGCACAGTGGTTGTCGTCTGCTCCTCTCTGAATGTATTTCCCTTGGCTGTTCAGGTACACTGGAAGGACAGTGTGGATGTGATTTCCTTTAGGCTGATCTGTTTTCCTTGTCTGCCCTTCTCCTTAATGGCATTTAGAGCAGATGGATGGGAAGTGCTGTTTATTTTCTCCAGCATTTCATGACAGCATCGTGCACTGTGCAGAAAGCTGATCAAGCCATTGCTGGCCCAGGGTGTGCTGATCCTCAGGGAGCAGCACAGCAGTGGGACTTGGCCTGATGGAGCATTAGCACCAGTAAACCTTCTACTTCATTGTCTTGGGAGAGCAGTGCAGGTGCAGAAGAAGGCTTTTGTGCATGGGTGTTTTCCTGAAGCTTGCCTGGCCCTCAGAGAGCAGCACAGAGGTGCCTGAGGCTTATGCTTGAAGGTGTAGGAAGGTTTTCTACATGATTGTCCCGTGTGTGAGCACACAGTGACTCTGTCAGAGGAGCAGCAGTTCTGAGTCCAGCTGCATCTTCTGAGATGGACGTGAAAGTGGTCGTGTTATAGGCTGGCTTTCATAGCTTCTTAAAAAGTGTTTTTGGCCCATGTTGAAGGTGTTGTTGACACCTTATAGAGATGTCCAAGTCGATGGCAGCCTGCCCCATGGCACTCACGAGGCTGTGCAGGTACCAGCCAGGGCTGACAAGCTGGAGAGGGGTGATTCATTGAGTGAATTATGCTGCTTTCCACACTGGCTTTTGCTCAGATACTGCTACTTCACTGTGTGGTGTAAACCTGCCCATGTCCTTGTTTGTGCCTGTTTAGCAGAGCCTGTAAATCCAACAAGAGGGGGCTTATAGGAAAAGGCTCGTGATGGATGGTGGTGGCAGATTTTGGTCCTTGTGACTTACTTTGCTGTTAAAGCTGGTGGTGGGCAGCAGAGAGGAAAGGCAAGTTGCCTTGTCCTAACTTCACACCCTAGGCAAGAATGCTGCCTCTAGAAAAGGGAGAGGTGGTGCCTTCCTGGGATCAAGGTAGCAGGGGAAGGAAGGACCAGTCTGCAGGGAGAGGCAGGTGGAAGAGGGAAGGATGCAGAACACAGAGAGGACCAAAAAAAGTTCAGGGCTGGGAGGGTGCTAAGCAGAGGGGGGGTCAGGCCCCAGAGTAATGAAAAAGATATTTTGCGGAGACCCCAAGGCTCTGCTGTTTAGTACAACATAGAAGCTTTTAGCAGTTGTTGGGCTGAAAAAAAAAAGCCTGGAAAACAAAAGGTCTGCTGTGTGGAAATGCAATGAGCAGGGAAAACACATTCCCAAATGCTTTTACTTCCATTCCACTTTGATTTTTCCCTATTAAAAATAATAATAATAATAATAAAAAAGGTAGATAAATAAATAAGCTTGATAAAAACAGACTTTGAGTTTGAGCCACATTAGACCTTTTCAGAGCTGGCTGTTGGGGAAATCATCCATGCAGACCTGCCTCAAAACCGTGGTCCTGCCAGGAGAATTTAGATCCATTCACTTTAATTCCTTGTTGCACCAATTCGATCTGGATGCTTGTTCCCTGCCGGGCGAAGCTTTGTGTCACTGCTATGGTGGTGAAGAGTGGTTATACAAATCCCTGGCTGCAGCCTTGGAAGTGTGCCAGGCTGCTGCTTTTGACCATAGCAGCACTTAATGCCACTGCTTGTTTTTATTGCAGAGAAAAAAAAAAGTGTTTACTGCTAGACTACGCCTTTTCAACGCCAGGCTCAGTGGTATAAAGTGCAAGGGCTCAAGGATCGAGGTTACTGTACCCTTAGGTGCTGGCATGAGGTCTCCCTTTGGAAATGGTTGGAGGAGCCTGGGCTGGGCTGTGTGCCTGGAGCTGGGCCTCTGCTCCCGGCCGTGCCTTCTCAGCTTCTCCTTTCTCTGGGCTCCTCAGGTTGCACTGTGTTTTTCACCTGTTGGCAGCAAGCTGCGAGTGCGCAGCAGGAGGTTCCCTGCCATCGTGAGCTGCACGGCGATAGACTGGTTCCAGGAGTGGCCACGGGAGGCCCTTGAGTCCGTCAGCCTCCGTTTCCTGCACGAGACAGAGGCTGTGGAGGTGAGCATCTCGCCTGGCCCTCAACCAGAGGTGCCCGCGCTGTGCCTGGCTTTGAGCTCCTCTGCAGGGTGCAAGTGTTGGCATGGCTGTGTGGTGCTGGTGGCTGCCAGGTGCGGCCACATCCCTCTGTTTAGTGCAGGCGGTACACTGTAAGATGAGGAGAGTATTGCAAAGGATGCTCTGCTTGCCTTCCTTGCCCACAGGCTTTCATCCAGGACATCTGGATGACTTTGTAGAGGAATTGCTGGCAGCATACTATGTTAAATTTAATTGAGTAAAGTTTGTGAAATATGGGCCAGGTGTTTCAGAGAGTAGCATGGACCTTAGCAGAAGCAGGGCCACAGCCACCAAGCTCACGTGTATTTATACACTTACGGTATTGTCAGCGAGATGATTGCCTTGCTAGCAAGAAAGGCAGCTTACAAATCAGTGCAGAAAATAACCCAATGGTTCTGATTATTCCAGGGAACAAATGCTTTTCTCTCCACATGCGTATCCGAGAGTCTGTAATTCTCAAGGGTAAAAAGATGTCAAGTTCTTATTGATGAGAACCTGCTACTGGACTAATGGAGATGCAATTCTGTTTATTTTTGGGGGACAGAATTTTGGAAGAATAAAGTCTATAGTGTTTCTTTTTATATGTACACTTTACCTATTTATACAAAAGAAAAGCCCAAAGTTCTACATAAAAGGGTGTTATTTTATAGAGTTGAATGCTAGAAAAATTGCTTGGTATAAGATAAAGTAAGAGATAAAAAGATACAAAAAGAGGTATAAAGAACATGAGCAGCTGAAGTTATTTTAGAGATAACAAATGAAAAGGGATCAACTCAGATCTGTTATGCCCTAGATTTTTCTGCAGCAGTATAAAACGTTAATAAATTCCTTTATATATGGCACAGGTCTGCACTATGTACAGTTGTTCTGTGTAAAATATTTTCTCCTTGTCCTCTCATCTTACTTTTAGGCTTCAGTGAAAGATTCAATAAGCAAATTCATGGCCTATGCTCACATGACTGTCAATGAGATATCCCGATTGTATCTGAGCAATGAACGGCGATATAACTACACCACTCCCAAGTCATTTCTTGAGCAAATCAAGCTCTATCAGAATTTGCTACTGAAAAAGGGCAGGGATTTAACAGCAAAAATGGAGCGACTGGAGAATGGCCTGGAGAAGCTCAACAGCACTTCTGCCCAGGTGAGAAAACCCTGTTGGTTAAACACTGCTGGTTTTCCTTGTTTGGTTCAAAGGAGAGCTTGACAGGCTGATGCTGTACAGCATGTAAAATTTGTGCTAGATCTGGCTCTAGACTGGCTTGAACTGGATTCCTGGAGAAGAAGTTCTGTTCTGTACTGGAAAGAAGGGAAGAGATATATGTGTCATATCTGCTACTTGGGTGGTGCTAATCTTAAATAAAAGATCACAGAAAATAAAATGATATAGGGATACGGCTGGATGCATACGTCTTCTTTACATGGTTGTATTTCAGCTGCAGTGACAAAATAGCTTATAAAATACAGGAAGATCATTTATTTTTGGAGTTCCATCCAAGAAATCTAAATAACTTTGGTAAGATTCATGTATTTTATATTAAATAAAGCGTCCTATTAAAATAAAGCTAATGTTTATTTTTCCTTGTGTTATGTTATCTGTCTTGAAGGAAAGCCAGTGCATGTCTGAAATGTAGATTAGCTGTCCTGAAATCCCCTGCTGAAAGCATCACTGGCGCGCTTCTGTGGTAACGATTAGATGTTGTTCTGAGTATTTCACAACCTCTCTTCAGTGACTCAAACAGCCTTTCAGAGCTTTGCTGTCTACATCTGTTGCTAAACTCCCATTTTCTCTTCATTTCATATTCTATTAACTCTTATAAATGTTCACTTACAAGCTCCTACTGTGGCAAATGGGCCTTTCCTGAAGCTGCTACAATGAAATGCAGAGGTTGGTGTGAATGAAGGACTAGCAGGTTTGACTTCTTTCATATGTGCTCTGGTGGCATAAATCAAGTCTGTCACACTTAACAAGATAGGTGCCTTACTAGAAATTGATATGGGGGCTTTATTAGTACCTCTTGACTCCCATAGCCCACATCTCGCATCAAACAGTTGCTTTCTTCATGGTGCAAGGCAGGTCTTTGAGGACACAGGAGGGCAGCAGGCATGTTTCATGTCCCCTTTGCAGGTTTTAGTACCTCCTTTGAAAGAAGGCAGCTGAGGTTGAACATTAATTATTGGAGACCTCCCATTGTATCTAGTGAAGCCAGCCCGATCTGAAAGCACAGGCCCTCCCTGCAAAGCAGACCTTTCATCTGCCTTACCCTTGGAGGCAAATAATTGCACTACCGTGTGTGGTGCTGCTGTTTTTGATGATAGCACAGTGGTGGGCAAGATGGGTTCTGTCTGTTCTCTGTTGAGAGCACCTGATGGGAACCTGGTCTTTTGAGAGGGAACAAGGCCCAGGAGCGTTGGCCGAATGTGGGGACCTTCCTGCGTTCTTCAGGCTTACCTTCACAGGGACGTTGCATTGACAAGGGTCTCCTGACAAGCTACAACATAGGTGCTGAGCAGTGGTGGATGGGGGGTGAGATGGGAAGCCACAGCACCTGTGGGGCTTCTCTCTTGGAGGTTTTGCTGTTGCAAAAAGGGTAAAAGAATACAAAGTTCACATCTGGTTGGAGAAAGACAGCTTGTGAAGTTGATTAAAATGCAGAGCAGTCAGGACAAATATGTCAAATTTGTATCTAAAATTAGCACTGGGGGCCTAAAATTAAACACCTAAATTATCAGATGTGTGTGACAGTCAGACAGTCAAAACTGCTGTTGATTTGAAACCAGAGCGTGGATATTTAATGTTACTGGAAATCTTACCAGAAAGTTTGGTCTTGAATGTGGATTTAAGTGTCTGAATTTTAGCATTCAAACATGGAAATGGTTGGGCTAGGAGCTCAGGTGTGCTGGTGGTGCTTAGAAGCAGTACGCTGTGGTTTGTGTTTTCCACGCAATGAAGGAGGGTTTTGATATCTGGGTGTGACCTGGCTGTGCCTCAGGCCAGAGGACTAGCAGTCCCATTGGCAGCATTCCCCAAGCTCCTGGTGCTTGGGTGCCAGTGAGGAGCTAGTTACAAGTTTTTTGCATTTTTATAGACAGTTCAGTGTGGCCTCAGCATGGGGACACGTGCAGAACACTTTTTGACTTAGCCATTCTAGTTTCAGAATAACCTCTCCCCTTCCTTTTACTCTTCCTCCCCCCAGTTCCATTTTTTTTTTTTTTTCCTTTTGACATTTGGTCTTCTACTTTTCTTCCAATTTTTCTTCAGAGGAAGTGTTTTGCATTAGCTTGTTAGCCTAACCATCTTTCCCTGAAGATAGTGGCTGTCCTTCTCAGTACACAGAAAAACAGAAGATGGCTTCCAGTTATTAGGACATAATAGATTTGGGAAGGTTTACACAATGAGTCATTTGTTTTTCAGTGGTGTTCACTCTGAAGAGGTCAATGCTCTGCTCAGAGCCCATTGCTGAGTAATTTTGAGAATGACTTCAGTTAATATTGCAAATCTGGATTCCAGATTCAAGTCTTGCTTGCTCTATCAATTAATTGCTGACCTTTGTGATGTATTTTGTGTTCTTGAAACAAGGCAGGGACAATCAGATAAAATGAATCTTCTGGGAGTCTGCCCTCCAGGTTTTCTGTTCTTTAATAATTCCTCTTATTCTGTCCTGGTGGTAGGCAAGTACTTCTTCCTTCCCTGTTGGAGTCACAGTATATTACCCTTGAATATCTCGTTTGCTTTGTTCTTCCCCTTTCTACCTCACATTACTAATTGCTTATCAGCAACTATCCAGGACTCAGGAAGCTGCTCGCAGGTTTTTCACATTTCTTACCACAGTTTGAGGCTGAATACTGACATTTTCTGGCCCGTGTTGGTAGTCTTTGTGCTAAGGCACATGCTAGATCTGTCTGCTTACACCTTGGTCTGGTTATTATCCCGATGCTGCCTCTGGGAAGGAGGGTAGTAGTGGTCTCTCTTTGCTTTGGGATGATCATCTGATGTGATTTTCCATGCCACCTTCATCTCCATTTGTAGTTGCTCTCTTGTAATTCTTGCTTTCTCCTGCTTACCAGCCATGTGTTACTCGAAAGGAATCTTCTGATTTCACCAGTGCTGGTAGACACTGGAAAAGTCAGCGGTGTTTGTCTTACCTCCCCTGGATGTGGCAATGAATCTTCTGCAACGTGTCTGAGTTTTTATTCATAAAGTGTGTCCCATGGCTGCTCCACTGTTTGATGTAACGGCCTGTGCCTTGAAGATGTGTGAATGCCCAGCCCTGTGCTCTTGTTCAGGACATAAAATAGTCTCTTTCTGCTACTCTGTGTGGAGCTGCTTCTCACCCTGTGGCCCCGGAGGCCCCGTTGTACATGCCTGTGGCTACATGTCAGATGCCCAGACCATGTGCACCCTTGCCCCTGTGCCTTTTAGTGCCTTCCTGGGCTCTGTCTTGCAGACTGTGTTTCTGATTTTCAGCCTTCCCATCCCATTGAGTATTCACTGTTTCCTTTGCACTGAGCCCAGATGAATAGGGATTCTTGGCTTCGGTCTCCAGAATGGCTCTTGTTTGTCTCCATCAGTCTTCATCTGAGCACCAGCTCCAAAGAAGAGGTACTAAGTGACGTGGTATTTTCCATGCTGTTCTCCATTTGTATTGTGCTGTTTAGTGCATCACGTTCCTTTCTGGGCTTTGCTGGTAGCCCCAAGCAGGAGCATCATGGAGCTGACTCCAACATGACCAGAGAAGAACAACCTAGAAGTATGCTCAAAGGATTGACCTGGAGCTGACCCGCTCCAAATCTGAACAGTTTATAACATTTCTGTATTTTTGTGGGGGAGTAGACTAGGGGCATGGGGTTGTCAGTGCAAGAAGTGAGGCTGTGTGACTGCTGGTGAAGTTCTGGGCTGTGAGAGGGCAGAAGATGGGAGCTATGCTGGGAAGGTTTTCTGCACATCCCTAGATAGTAGGTGTTAGTGATGGTCAGGCTTGGCCACTTCTGGGTTTGGAAACCTAGTTTAATAGCTGAAAATATGACAGGCTTCTGGGTTTTCCGTCCCAAACAAACAACCCCTCCCCCAACTTATCTCTATGTACAAGAGCTTTTTGGATAGAAGGTCCTTCTTGGTGTGAGAGGTGGGAAGTTTGGTACCTTCTGTTACTGTGAGCTCTGTAGACAGAGGAGAACTTTTCACGCTTCTGTTCCTAACAGAGCCCTGCTGGGGATGGCTCCATGTGCCAGTGACAGGAGCACAATTATGGCTTCTGCTGTGCCTGTGCCTTCCTGAAGGTAACGACATGAGGTCTCCCAGCAGAGTGCCCACATATGGGCAGTAGGATGTGCAGAAAGGGAAAAATGGATGTGACAGACTGTTTGCTTTAGTTTGAAGTGAAACTTGTCTGCTGTGCTAAAGGGGTGAAACTGGAGGAGTAAGGTCATCAGTTTGTGTTCCTGGCACTACCCCCAGGAACTTAGTGAGGACAGTGAGTTTGATCATTTAGGTATTGCTGATGTTTCTTTCTATCCACTGCACAAACACTGAAATTGTCCCTGCTCAACTGCATTTGAGCTTTAGCCTCATTGGTTAAAAAAAAAAAAAAAAAAAAAAAGATTTACTTAACACATTCACATATGTTGCTGTAGGTAAGGAAGGCTTCAGGTCACCAAACGTCCCCTAGATGTGGTGAGCTCTAATGGTTCAGCAGAGCCCCAGGTTAATGTCACAGCTCCAACCAGAACTGTTCTGCTGGGAATTTAACATGTAACCCAAACCAGCTGGGCAAGTGCCTTCTCTGTAGCGCACACTTCTGTGCGTCCAGACATTAGGATTTCTTTCAGGCAGAGCCCTAACTGAATTTCCTGCTCTTTTATAATCCCAACAATACGTGCTTGGCTGAAAGCGGGTTTTGTCAGACTGTTCTCACAGGCTGTGCTGGGGACTGAGTTTACATCTGTTCCTTTTGTAGAGCTGTTGGGAGCTAGTGGGTTTTAATCCCTTGTTTGTCTTGTCCTGGTCGTGTAAACCCATAGAGCTGCCGTTCATATGTGCATTCCACACATGATAACTGATTTGGGGCAGAAGGTCACAAGCCAGATCTACAATCAGCAAAGCCTCCCTCTTCAATTTCCTGCAATCTCAGAAGACTTAGAGCTGCACAAGAGGTTGCTCTCTGTTTGCTGACTGAAGGGATTACATGCTCCTGCGAGCCTGGAGCCATTTGGATTTACAGGCGTGTCTTTGTGCTGGTTAAAACAGCATTGTAGCACTGGGCAGCAGGAGATGGAAATGCATTGTGCAGTGCAGGAGCACAATGAGATTCCAAAGAAACCGCTCTCCACTCGAAGCTGATGATGAACGTCAATAGCCTCAGTTTATGTGGCTGTCGAATTGTTCTCTCACGTCTTATATAAAAACGGAATTATCAACAAAAGCAAGCGTCTGACTTTCCTTGTAGTGCTTTTACATGGTAAAGACGTACCCAAAAGCTATAAACAATCCTTTATGAGCTCAACCACAGGATGGTGAAAGACTCCGCAGTCTGCACAGAGGCTTTGTAAAATTATTGAAATAGTCAAAATTTGGAGAGAAAACAGTTGGTTTTAGAGATAAAGCTTCTGTCCTTAAATGAGAGCCAGTGTGAGCATCCCCACTGTGTGGCACTTCAGCCATCTCTGGAGGGGGCAGCTGCCCTGCAGGGTATGAGCAGCCACTCAGTGAGTGTGGGGCAGGGTGCCCGTGGAGTGAGCAGGGGGCTCGGGGAGCACTGGCTCCTGGTGCACGGCTCCTCAAACCCAGCACACAGCAAACACTGCTTGCTCTGTTCACTGGTGTCGAGGTTGAGAAAAGAAAACGTGGATGGATTGTAGCATGTGTTGTCTCATTGCAAAACATCGCAAAGGAATGCCTCCTCTATGGGGTATGCAATGTAACATCAGATCTTGTGTTGAAAGATGGGTGAAAACCGTCTGTGTTTGGCTTGTTAACAAGAGCAGCTTGCTGCAAGTATCTAGTGGAGCTCCTGTGTTGTGCAAAAATAATTCCAGGAACACCTAACCTGAAGTCTTCCACTTTCCTCAGTGGATCCTGCTAAAAGCGGTGTTTGCTTTGCCCTTGTACCTTTGTCCTGTTCCCAAGCAGAGGCAACAAGGGATGTCTGAGTCAGCATCCCTTAGCAGCTCATCCTGCTGGTGCTGCTTTCTTCCTTACTGGGTTCCTTGCTGCTTGCAGGCTGCTGCAGTGTGTGCACCATGCACGTTCTCACTGCCCCTTACCTGAGCAACCTGGAGCAAAGGAGAGTTGCAATGTCCTGCTGATGGCTAGAAGCACTGCTTTTCTGTGTGCCCAGGGCATTGCTCGCTTTATAAATGGGCCCTCTGTGCTGCTCAGCCCCACTTGAGTGTGAGCCCATGCTGCTGAGCAGGGTGGGGAGCACAATTCTGAGCATTTGTGTACACAAATCTCTTTTCTCCAGGTGGATGACCTGAAGGCCAAGTTGGCAGCCCAAGAAGCGGAGCTGAAGCAGAAGAACGATGATGCTGACAAGCTGATCCATGTGGTGGGCATGGAGACAGAGAAAGTGAGCAGGGAGAAGGCAGTCGCTGATGAGGAGGAGCAGAAAGTGGCACTCATCACCCAAGAGGTTGAGCAGAAACAGAAGGACTGTGAAGAGGACCTGGCCAAAGCTGAGCCTGCCCTGGAGGCTGCCCAGGCCGCTCTGAACACCCTCAACAAGGTAGGGCAAAGGCTCACATGGAAAGCCAGTTCCTCTTTCCCCTCTGCAGTGGGGGCTGTCGCTGCCATCCTCTGGCTCAAGTTTTGGGGCATCACATTGGTCAGGGTGGAGGTGCCAGGACCAGCAGTGCTGAAGCCTGCAAAACTGTGCATCACCAGGACAGCCTGCACGTACCTAACACGTCTGTCTGCTGGTGGGTGAGCAGGCCTGGTGTTGCTGTCTGTGATGTTTTGTTTCGGTGCCAGAGAGAGCATCGGCACTGTTCACTCTGGGTATTTCTATGCAAGTGCACAGCGGGAGCTGACAACCACAATGCTGATCTCGCTTGATACAAGAAGTGCTGGCAGTGAAGTCTCATTCATTCCCTGTTTGGGTATGTCCAGCACCGAGGTGCTGAGATGTGTTGTGGTGTTCAACAGTGCCTCTGGGCAGGGCAGCACACTGTCCTGAGCAGGCAATCTCTCGGTAGAGCCAGACGTTGCTGCAGGCAAGATCACAGAATCATAGTATGTCTACTATTGGCATTGGAAGGGACCTACAAGGATCATTGAGTCCAGCTCCTGGCACCACACAGGTCTACCCAAAAATTCAGAGCATGTGACTAAGTGCACAGTCCAAATGCTTCTTAAACCACTCCAAGGGAAGAAGCCCTTGGGGATATCAGTAACCAGGAGGTAGTCCCCTGCAGTCAGAGTGGTCCCAAAGCCAGTGATTTAAGGAAGGCTTTTGGTACCTTGGAATGTTTTTTACTTCAAGAGTGCTCCAGGAATGCCTGTTTGTAGCCCTACACTGAAATGTGCCCCAGAGACACGTCCCTGCCATTTGTCTTCTGTCTGCGGTGTGCGCAGCATCTAGAGCAGCAAACTCCCACTGCACACAAGGCAGAGAAGTGGCCATGCACCATGTAAAAATCAGATCATAATGTCTCAATCATGCCTCAAATCATGGCTCAGTCATAGCCTTTTTGGAGGAGAAGAAAGGAAGTCATTAGGAGTGTGTTTTCAAAGTGATTACCTTTCAAAAAAGACGTGGCTTTGCAGCGAAGATGTGTTGTTTTGGCTCTCATTCCTGGAAGGGAAAAGACTGTATGAAGGGAAAATGTTTGCCTCCTCATTAGTCTTGGTTTCATGTTGGAGCTGTAGAATATCTCATTAGGCACAGATTAGGGAGATGCTGGGATTTTTCTAGAGACCTGTAAAGCAGTGTTAGCAGGGCATTGGAAGACATGAACTCCTTTACCTGCTGATCTGAGATGCATCAAAGAGCTTGACCTGCTTGCTGACGTGAATAATCATCAATATTTATGTGTGTATGTATAGTTTCTCCCTAATTATCTAAACCATTTTATTTGGACAGTAATCCAAAAGTCAAAAATGCAGACCCAGATATACTATGTTAGAAAACTTGGGAAAACAGATTTTAGAGACAAAAATGCCCTTTTATTTCTTGGAGTGCTGTTTGCTCCCCCATGAAGCTGCCTGGGCTCTTTCTCAGTATCCACATCCCCTGGGCCCTAGAATGCAGGACATGGGACTCCACTCCATTTTGGCATCTCGTTCTCCTTTTGAGGGGGGAAATCACAGCACACCAACCTGGGGACTGCCTTCCCCTGCTGTGGGTAAGTGTTTGGCATGGAGCAGTTCTCCAAGAGGAGGTAGCAGCTGTCCTGCAGAGGCAGGTGGGCAGCCCATGCTGCTTGGCCAGCACTGTACGGTTTCTGCACAGGAGACAATGAGTCAAAGAGAGTGATGGTATCTAAAGCAGTGACCCGCCTGCACTGTTGCCTTCAAGGAATATCCCCTGAGATGATCCAGAGGCATACAGGGATGCCACAGCAGTTGGTGTTTCTGAAGCAGGCAGCACTAAGTGCAAGCATCCTCACAGTCTAGGTCTGGTTCCTATCCTACAGATGCTCCATTGTGTGGAAGAATAATTCAGAGCAATTTATTGAATTGTCCTGTGACAGAGCACTCACTTCTTAGTGAAAAAGGAGCGGTACCAGTACAGCATCCCACTTACAGTGAGCTACAGGTTGTTGAACCAAGGGCTGATGTCAGAGCCCTCCCAGCTACCCCAAGCAGCACAGCCCATAGTGGCCATGGTCCTGGCCAAACTGGGCAGGGGATGGGATGGAGAAGGGCTTTCAGATGTGCTCCTCTCTGCTCACAGTCAGCTCCATGTCACTGAGCATGTTAATTACGGACATTTTATACTGCAAATGTACATGGCTCCCAGGGGTCTGTCTCTATCAGCTTGATTATTAACAAAAGCTAACAGCAAGCAAAGACCACATTTGGTAACAGCTTCCTAGCAGACACCTTTATCCCAAAAAGGAATGCTCAAAGAAACCAAACTTGTTTCAGAGTGAAGCTGATGAACTTCAGAAAATACAGAACAGAGAATATGGAGTAAAAGCTATTGAGTAGAAATAGGGAATACAGAAGTTCTTGGACAGATATTTCCTAAACTGGTGTTGACACAGCCATTATCCTTGTTTCAATATAGCATGGCATCTGAGAGCAGCTGATTTGCCTGTACTGCTTTTTCCTACAGAAAATTTAACTTGTGTATGCACAGAGAGGATTTTAAGTGTCAGCTGAGTTTTATGCTTAGGTTAAGATCTGCCCTGCTTGACGTTAGGGTTTTGGTAAAACCACCTGTGTTGACAGCGCAAGTGTGCCCCAGGGATCAACTGATCCCATCTGAGAGACAAACAGCTCTCTCTTCGGGGGCACTGCCTGTTCACAGCACTGACTGCTGTCCTGGTGAAGGCTCTTGGTTAAAGGGCCTAAATTTGGGCTGGATGATGGATCCAGTGGATCCATGCAAACATAATGCATATGATGATGGATGCACGCAAACTGAGTGCATGGGTGTCTCTGGCATTGGGAATAGCTGAGCCCAAGGGGAAGCTCTGTGAGGCAGTTTTGGAGGGGCTGGAGGCTGTTATGTAGAGGTTATTTGGAAAGGTTTTTCTTTTCCTGATCCCATGCTACTGAGAGTGCATAAAACTCCTTTCTCTAGAGCCCTGGCTGAGTTGCTCTGGGCAGAGGGGCAGGACCCAGGCAAAGGTTGGGAATTTCTGGAGGAAAACTGTGCTGTGCTTGTGTTGGGTGAGATACTAAGAGCTGGATGTGGGAGACGAGCACATGCTATAAACACGCACAGTGGTGATTTAGAGACATTAGTGTTAATGCCGAGCAAAACCCAGCCTATCAGATCAATAGCTTGGGAGCCTGACTCTATTAGCAGTGAAACAAAAAGAAATCCCATTCATTTTTATCTAAAAACCTTGTTTTCCCTTTTCAGAAGAATCTGACAGAACTGAGGTCCTTTGGGTCACCACCTCCGGCTGTCAGCAATGTCACTGCTGCTGTGATGGTGCTGATGGCCCCAGGAGGAAAGATTCCCAAGGACAGGAGCTGGAAGGCAGCAAAAGCTGCCATGGCCAGGGTGGATGGGTTCCTGGACTCTTTGATCAAGTTCGACAAGGAGAACATCCATGAGAGCTGCCTCAAAGCCCTCCAGCCCTATTTACAGGATCCCAAGTTTAAACCCGAATTTGTGACCACCAAGTCCTATGCTGCAGCTGGCCTCTGCTCTTGGGTGGTGAACATCGTACGCTTCCACGAAGTGTACTGCGAAGTGGAGCCGAAGCGGCAGGCTCTGAGCAAAGCCAACGCGGAGCTGGCGGCTGCCCAGGACAAGCTGGCCAGCATCAAGGCCAAAATTGCCGTAAGTTTGGAAAAGCAAGGCAAGCTGTGGGATGGGCTCACCCCTTAGTGGGACGCATGCAAGTCACTGCTCTGGGGAGAAATCCTTTGCTTTGGAGAAAGCTGCTTCTCCACACTCATGTATTTTTAAAAGGATAGAT
Organism: Anas platyrhynchos; assembly: GCF_047663525.1. Lineage (NCBI taxonomy): Eukaryota > Metazoa > Chordata > Aves > Anseriformes > Anatidae > Anas > Anas platyrhynchos. The sequence continues at coordinate 11,784,312 of NC_092605.1, read as the reverse complement.
CCAAAGATTTGGTAGATTTTAGGTCTTTTACCTTCCTTTTATTGCTGCTTTCTGTGTTTCATCTGTTCTGCTCCAATCATGTTTGTACCTTAACAGAAAAGGCTAGATATTAATTCTTATTATTCCTACCTAATTTTTAAAATGTAATTTGCCTCTAATTGTGAGCCCTCAGAAAACTCGTTATCTCAAACCAGTATGTGTTCCCCATGTGCTGCACAGGGGCAGAAAAACAGGAACTGGAGGCTGGCTCCCATGGCAGCACAGTTCCTGGTGACGGGCACGTTCTGCAGGATGACGACTGCTCCAGTAGAGTCTAATAATTTGTCACGGCATGGCTCTCTGTCAGCATATATTTGTATTATTCTTACTTAGAATTTTGCTACTTAAGGAAAAAAAAAAAAGAATCTGAATAGATTAAATTACTGCATGATTAAAAGTGAATTTCTGTGGAGAATAGCCTCCATCCATTCCCACATAAGATGTTCAAAACCATACTCCTTTTCTCCCCCCGTTCTTGGCCAATATCTACCAATAGCAAAGTGTGGAAACCAGCACGAGGGCATCCTGCTAGCCTGTCTCTTGTGCAGCAGAGCAGCATCTATCCATGACCTGCTGCTCTCCAGCTCCCTTCTGCCACGAGCAGCCCTCACTTGTGCTCCAGAATGTGACTTCTTAGGGTGCTGTGGGTCTGGGATCCCTCTTGGTCATGGATGGATCCTCTGGGGCTGTGCTTTCATACTGGCACCACAGGTCATGCAGAATCCCCTTTTGAAACAAAAGTTTGTTATCAGCTGTCTGACATGGCCCGGCTGCCAAATTTGTGTCTTACAGTAAGTTACGTGACCTTGCAATGTCCCCCTGGCGGGGGCAGCACAGTCCCTCGAAGCTCACTGAATGTGCACCTCTTCTCCTAGCACATCTTCATGTTAGAATATAGCTGACTTTCTTAATACCTCCTAGGGCTGCTTATTCTTTAAATGTTTACTGCCCTTTTAATTAAAAATATTTTTTAAAATCTACAGAGCTCTCTGGTAGTCTCTTCATGCTGCAGATAAAGAAGGGCATGTGCAGCACCTGAGCAGGGATGGATTTAGAGGTCTTTAGACTCTCATCTTCCCATCTCAGATGTGAAATACGATGCTGGGGAACCAATGACATCCCGTTATGTTGTTTATTTACAAAGCTTTTAATACCTAGGCTTTTTTTTTCCCCTTTAAAGAAGTAGGATTTTGTTTAAAAAAAAAAAAAAAAGAATGGCAATCTAAGGGGATTTGGTGGTACTCCACTGGCACATACTTGCAAAGCTGACTCTTTTAGGTGAGTTATCCCGCATTTGCAGATGGGCAAAATCTGCTCATTGTGTGGGGGTGGATATGGAGGTATAAGCTTGAATATCAAGCTGGGATATCTTGGGTAGCTTCACTGACGTGATGCTGATTCATACCTGCTTAGAAACAGACACGGAGATGCCAATATACCCACCTTTAGTATTAAATGAAACTATTCTGATCATCCAAAACACTAAGTACCTTCCTCTCTCCTTTGTTTGCTTGGGAAATAAGGTTGGTATGAATCTGGGGAGGGGGAGTGCAGGAGCAAGATGCATGCTGGCAGCTGTGGTGTGAAATATATCAGATATATCACTGATAAATCAGTGTGTACTGGGCTGGGGTACTGCAGGTGGGTTCTGCTCTTTATCAGATCATACATCTTTAATGGGGTTTTATATATATATATATATATTCAAATACATATTCGAATATATATATAAAAGTATGCACATATATTCATATGAATGCCAAGATACAAACATTTTATGTTATGAATTCCAAGGCAGTTTGAGCAGACTATTTTGTGTTTTTCAAGATACAGGAGAGCTGCAGATTGTTTCTAGTACATAGCTTGGACAGTGTTAAAGTGATTTACAGACAGTTAGCCTAAAACAGTTTGCACTGGCTATAGATAAGATCAATTATTACTTCTATTTCTCTTATCAAAAGTGGAATGCTCCAAGTACTCGTGGGAGCTGTTGACTTGTTTAAGACCAAAGTGTAAGCAGGTCTGTCCAAGCAATAGTCTCTCTTTTGCTAGCATGGAGGGACTCCAAGTGGTTTGGGCTCTTTCTGCCCCATCCCATCCCTGAAGCCCTTTGCAGCCCACCTGCATGTGTGAAGGTCCCACCTAATGCTGTGGCCCAGCTTGGGTTCCTCTGGAAGAGCAAAACAGTGTGCAGGAAGCACAGCTTGGAGGTGGCTCCAGCATATCTCTAGTTATTCAAAGAGCCCCTTGGGGTTTTAAGTAACAGCTTGAGGAGTCAGCAGAGCCTTGGACTGAGACCAAGGTGGCTGAAGCATCAGGAAACAGAACTGTTTTTTTAGCTGCCCTACTTGTTTCACATCTGTAGTGTTGGCCATCGGTACTTGGTCATCAGGACCACTTGGCCTATCTTTCCCAGTTCAAATTCACATCAGGGCAGAGCCCCAGATAAACGGCCTTTTTGTGTTCTTTGCTTCTGTTCCCTGCAGATGAGGTGGGCTACAAGCACGTGAAATTGCTCAGCATGTTGCTGCTCTGAGCTTCATCCCAGGTGCCATATAGCGTGCAGCATTGTGGAGCTTGGCTCATCTTGCCTTCAGGGTGAATTGGGTCTTGAGAAGGGGTTTCCTTAAAACTGTGCTGTTGTTTTCTCCTTTTCCTCCTATGCAGCGCCTCAATGAGAACCTGGGAAAGCTCACAGCCAAGTTCGAGAAGGCCACTTCAGACAAACTCAAATGTCAGCAAGAAGCTGAAGCTACTGCATGTACCATCACCCTTGCAAATCGGCTGGTGAGTGTCAGCAGATGGAATGGTAATGGCATGAATGGGAGGTGTCAGGTGCTGCTGAGATGCCAGCCATGTGCACAGTACATTACATCCTCTAATTTTTATGGAATATATTACATTTCCTGCAGAGCAGCAAGTTTTTAGTAATGAAAATGATTTTGCTTTGGCTGTTTTCATACATCGGAGTAGGCACTGCATGTGCTTAAAGAGGCTGGCTATGCTCTCTTCACAGCTCTCATCTGCTTTCTGTTACTTAATTACATGATCAAATACTGATGGGACCAAAACTATATGACCAGAAGATCATATAATAAAGACAAAGCTGGGAGTATACAAGTAGCTTTGCAGGTTTTAAAGTGACAAAAAGCAAATAGTGAAAAGCTCTGAAAAAGATGCATGTCTCCGTTATCAGTCCATCAGGGTGCATCACAGCCTGTTGTATCTTCAGAACACGCAGCCTCCTGGTCTTCTGCTGGGGCAATGCCCTTGTCACTGTTTCACAGATAAGAGATAATGGCTGATGCAACTGCCCATAGTGCTTTGTATTTTGGCTTCCCCAGCAGCCATTTGGAGCAAGCCAACTCTCCCATGTGCAATGAAATGGGGTGGTGGGAAACAGTACAGGGGGCGGAGGGGCTGGAGCTGCTTTGAGCAGCTGGCTCTGCCAACTCAAGCCCAGAACTGGCACACAAAGGCACCGCTGACATTATCTCAGTGGAGGGCACCATGCTTTTAATGCTTTTAAAACATCTGACTCACCTGATCTACAGCGAAGCTGCAGGTAGGCAGGCACTGCTGTGAGTACAGCCTCACTCGGTGCAATTCCTCCCTGCTGTGGCAGCTGGCACGTGAGGCACCTGCCTGGCGTGGTGTGCAGCCTGTGCAAGGCTGCCATGCATCTCAGAGCCTGGGGTGTGGGCAGAGTCCCTGCCATGCATGGCCCCATCCTGGAGGCCGTGCTGCCTGGCCTTTGTAGCTGATGCTGGGCTTGTCCTTTCTCCCAGGAGCAGGGCAGACGTTACGTTGAAACCACTCTTGCAAGACTACACGTGCACCTTCAGGAGAGCATCCTGCCTGGTCAGCATGTGGTCAGGGATGGAAGGTGGAAGGTTGCTCTTAGTCTCTCTTGTAGATGCTGCCTCTGCTTGTTGGGCTGGTGGCAGCTTAGAAGACAAAGGTATTTCTAGAAGCATTGCTGGATGCAGATTTCTCTGCTTGTTTTACCAGATTGTGGCTGTGCTAGGCTGTAACTTGTAGTCATCTGTCCCGACACAGCATGCAGCGATAAGAAGAAAAGATAGACAAATGGTTTAAGCTTATTGCCTTGGACATGGAGAGCTGTGCTCAGTCCTCCATTTCCTGCTCTCAGACCTTCTTAAGTGACCTTCAGCAAATTGCTTTAGCCTAGATTTTCAGAGCTGCTTAGATTTTGGGTGTTTTTTCGTGGGCACATGAAAAATACTGCATTTAGTGGGGCATCAAGTGCTCCCAGGAAACTGCACACACTCACCTTCCTGCATGCTCTGATACCGGGAAACTTTAAAAAACAAAATAACAAAATAAGAAAAAAAATACTTTAGTCTTTAATCTCCGTGTGCCTTGTTGGGAAGTGGGATTGCAGCACTGCTGTAGCACAGCTGGCTGCTTTGCAGACTAATAGTCAGGACTGAGATGTACTCAGATATAAAGGGTCAAAGACAAACAGCAGATAAGTCCCTTCCTACACTGATTTAGATCTCTTTTATGCAACCATAGAAGGAGTTTTATGCTTTCATGTTCTTCAGGTTAAATCGTACTGAATGCTTCCAGAACCTTTAATTAAAACAGGAAAGTAGCTTTTCAATTTGAAAAAGACGTGTATATTTCTGGGGGCATTTTGCAGGATAAGTATTTCCCTGTGTCTTTCCACAGCCTAACAAAACCCTGTTTAATGTGATGCAGAGGTAGATTGTGGCTCTGAGTCATGTAGGGGTTGGTAAACACAAAGTACAAGAAGAAAATGTTTTGTGAAAAAGAAACAGAAATGGTGGTTTCAGTTCTTTTCACATAAATATATATGCATATGTGTGTATGTTTTACACTGAATACAGCTTAGTTTCACCTCGATTAGTACCACTGTATCAAACAGAGCCTGATTTCATAAAGGTGCATGCTTAGCATGTGAATTTTTGGCTTAAAATGCAAGTCTTCATTGAGGTGCAACTGTGATATTTTGATGAGGAAAAACTGCGTGTTTCTTTTTGAGGCTTTAGCTATATTAGTAAAATTGTCCTTGAAAAACCAAAACGAGCAAATATTTTAACACAATAGGTTGTCACTTGTACTATATGTTGCTTAGTGATTTTTAAGGTTTCATAATTTCCTTTAAAAGAAAGCTTTTGATCTGAAATCAAGATAAGACATTGGAATAAATTTTAGACAACCTTTCTGTGGCTGCAGTTGAGGTTTTTGCTATGATGTACGTGTCTGTCCCTGGTCTGATAGCATGGGGTTTGTAGCATGGGTAGTATAGTCCCAGTGAAGCTACAGCTGTAGGAATATATTTGCCTTTGAGTGTGTTCGTTACCTCACTAATTAACTGGGACTGCTCACAGGCTCAGGGTCAGCACCTGCATAAAAGCAGAGCTTGTACAAGTGCTTTGCTGGTGCTGGGCTCTGTCCTTCATTGGTAAATAACTGGGCAAGGCTGTCATTCTTCAGGTACAGGTTTGATGATTTATTTCACATAACAGTTTAAAAATGTGTCATCAAATCCTTCCTTTTTCTTTCCCCTTGAAAGGCTCTGGTTGCTCTGGTGGCTGGTTTTGGGAGGAATCCTTTTGCTGTCAAGGCTTTGGGAAACCTGCAATTGCAAACTTCAAGATCTTGAAATTGTTCAATCAATTAGGAAACAGTTAAGCACAAACTTCTTTTTCCATCCCGTTCCTCTTTGTTGTTGTGTGAATGGGTAAAACCACCATATAGCCCGATCTGGTCACCAGGAAGTGGCACTGATCATTCCCGTGGTTCTTTCAGTCTCTTATTTACCAAACAAGACTGTTTAGGTGATTGGGTTTCAAGTCTTTCATTGAGGATACTTCCAGAGAAGCAAACAAAATAGTGAAAGGAAAAATGAGGATTCATTAGTGTGGGGCTTGATCTGTGCATCAGGGTAGATGAGGATATTTTGATTTGGGGGTAGATAGAGAGCATTGCTGGAATTTAGGCTTTCTACTTTTAAATGTGATTGTTATTTTTCAGCCCTTCTAGTCCCTGCTGACCTTTCTAAGCCATTTTCATTTAGATTGAATTTGGGCTTCTGTTCAAGTGCGGTACATTGCTGTGGCGGGGACCACAATTTGTCACGTCCTCCTGTGCTCACAGGGGTGATGCTTGGGGAAATGGACTTGGAAAGTGGTTTTGCTCTGCATTTGGAAGCATGGAGACCTTTGTCAAGCTGCATGCATAACTGCGATGAGCTAAACTTCATTTTCTCCATAGTTTGCTAATGTCATTGTCTTCCACCCCCAGCTGGTGCCAGTGTGCTCTCCTTCCCCCAGCACAGGTTGAAACTCTCTTTTCCTTTCATCATTAGTGAAAACCAGAGCCAGGTGGAAGCAAATCTCTATTTCTGCCTCTAGGATCATAGAAAATGGAGCATCACATGAGTGGCAGTCTTTGCAGTGCTGAGGAAGATGAGTGCTGGGCAGTGCCCACGGTTCTGCTGGAGAAAAGAGCGTGTTTACTGTTGGTCTCTAGCTGGCAAACATCAGTCTCACAGTGCTGGGTAATTTTTTCACTCTGACAGTCACAAACGGTGATAAGAGACGGAGAATCTGGAGTAGCCACTGTCAACTCCGGGCTTTTATAAAGCACAGAAAGATGGGCTGGGATTAGATTGTTTGCATTATAGTTTTGTTTATGGCATGCCAGAAGATGAATACACGCACACACACTCATACCCCACCACAAAGAGTCTCTTGTTGCTCCAATGAAGGTATAGCCTAAAAAAGAATGCAACAGCAAACAAAACAAAACAAAACCAGATATTTGTCCTGTTCAGTGTGTGCTGCTGCAATGTCTCCAACTGCAAAGATTTGGAAAGAGGTGTGAGTGATGCTCTCCTAATGCTGCAGCTAAGGCCCGTATATGATCTCTCTGTGCTCCCTCCTTCGCAGCCCTCTTTACCCAACACAACTGAGCCAGACAAAAGCTTGAAGAGATAGAAAGACTTTACAGCCCTCTTGGTGTGGGAACCACCAGGGCAGTGCTTCCTGCAGAGACTCCCTGGGGCTCCTTGAAGTGCTGGGTACCTTTTCTGGTTACAGGATGGAGCTGCTCTGTGAGGAGCTGCTGGCAGGGGTTGTAGCCAGGGAGCACTGAACACAGCTCTAAGTGCAGATGAACAAGTTATGTTGGTGCCAATGCCACTAACTGTTTTTAAAGACCTGGTTAGAAAGCACAGCTTGCTACTCCAGCTGTCAAAAATGGATCCATTTTGCAGTGCATGTAAGGAACTTGCATCCCAGCTTACTGTTGTGCAATGCATTCCTTCTGTCTCATCTCTGGCTCTGATCTTGGAATAGATCCCGACAACCCTTACTGACGTGCCATTTATTTGAAATCCTAGATTTATCACTATGTAACTGGGCAGGAATTAAGCTCCCAGACTTTGAATAAAACATATTTGAGTCTTCATGAAGAATACAGCTAACTAAACACAGGTAGTAGTTGCTTTGGATTGAAAAATGAAGCAGGTGAAGACAAGACAAGCTAAACTTCTAAAGTGCCTTAATTTGAGTTTTGCATTTTGTGAACTGTAGATGACCTAGGGAAGATGCTCCCGGATCCAAGGGACAGGGACGAGGGAATGTCTAGGGACCTATGGATAAGAAAATGGAGGATGGCTGCTGGTGGTGTTTGTAATTGGATACATGCTAATGTGGCAGATGAAATCTGGTGATGACAAATGCAAAGTATTGCATGCAGGGAAAATGAACCCTAATCATGCATTTACATTGATAGGTCTTAATTGCACTATTATCACTCACATAAGAGCTCTTGGAGTTTTTGCAGAGAGTTCTCAGAAACAGCAGTGCAGTACATGTCTGGAGGCAGCAAGGCAGACTGAGTGTTAGAAATTGGTAGGAAAAATTGGGAAGCAAAAGTTAAATAATTATTCTATCAGTCCAAATCTGTGGTGTGCCTCCATCTGTCATGCTGAACACAATTAGGTTAACCCATCAGAACACAGTAGGTAACCTAGAGAAGGTACAGAGATGTATGTATCTGCTTCCATATTCAAAGAGAGGAAATAGATTAGGACGCTTCATTTTGGAAAAGAGACCATGTAGTGATGGATGTGACAGAAGCCAATAAAATTGTGAATAGTATGGAGAATTAGAATAGGGAATGATTGTTCACTATCCCTCATTACTAAAGAGCAAAAGGTCATCAAATGAGATGAAGAGAATTCAAATAATTTCTAGGATCTGATAAAGAAGACACCTGGGATTTCTTAAAGAGATTAAAGCTGGCAGTAGGGTGTAATCTAAGCAAGGACTGAGACTTAATGAAGATGGCCAGGATATGAATAGGTAAAAAATCACCTCAAGAAAATAATTAGGAGTATATAGAGAGTCTACAAGTGTTAGAAGATCAAATAATGATGACTTAGTCTTCTTAGAGATGGAGAGCCATGGGAATTTACCTCAAGGAGACTGGAGGAAGGATCTAGAGGTACTTCACCTTTAAAAACTGCAAAAGAAAGATGGAGAAAGTAGACTTCTACGTACTGTTAACTGGAATTAAGATTAAGGATAATCTAGCTATGATTCTACCTTAAAAGTACTGCTTTGCTTCTTTTTCAATAAGTAGGATTACATAAGAAATGTTAAGTGGGCTGAGACCGAGGTGTGTTCAGCTTCGGCTGGATTCCAGCAAATGTCCAGCACAGAGGAGAAGCAGGGCAGGCATATCCCACACTGCCTGATGCCTGGTATTTTCCAGGTTTTGTATGCTCCACTTCAGTGAACATGGCTGCATGTGGTAAGACAATAAGACTGAGAAAATAGAAATGGAAAATCCGGCAGATGAAGAAGCATGATTATAGTTGAAATAATTGGATGACCTTGGTATGGGAACTGTAGGAATAGGATGAAATCAAGTAATACATGACGCAGTTGTGTAATTATGGAATTATAACACATTTGTCTCTAAACCAAAAGATCATTGGCCAGCATCCACAAGGACCAAGTGAATCTACTCATTCAGGCTTTGGCCTGCAAGTAGCCCCAAGGAAGACTAATATGGTTTTAATACATTTAGGAAATGTATTAAGACCAGGCTTATTAGTCAAATTTAGGGGGGTACTAGGCAAGTCCAAGGGTTTACCAGCACACACTGAGATAGTGAAAGGCACTGGGGAAACCTCATCTTTGTGAGCAGGATGGTGAGTCATGATGACGAAAGAGGAACTCAGCTGGAGCAGCCTTATGGATGGCTCTGAAGTATAATGGGACAAAGAAAATTGGCAGCCCCTCCTTCTGCTCCTCACAGGGTAGAAAACTGCTTAGAAGGCAGTTTTCACTGGATTCTCAGAGATGGTTGGATTTGTTAAGGCAGGAAGGCCACCAGGGGCATCTTTGCAGGTTTCCGTTAGATCTTGTTCATCAGATCATTTATGATTAAACGATCTGGAAGAGGTGGTGTCTAAGCAGGTTGCAGTTTCTCAGTAATATGAATACAGCAGAGATGAAGACTATGAAGAATTGTAAAAATGATACCCATGATGGAGGTATGAAATGCAGAGTACACAAATGTAAAGTCATGCATGTTGGAAAAATTAGTTTTTACTTTACATGCCCTGTAAGTGATGCTGAGCTAGTTATTATCATTCAGGAATAAAATGATGGAGTTAGAGTTCTTTGAGCGTGTGAGCTCTGTGCTCCCAGAGGAAAAAGAAATTAACAAACCCCAAACCAAAGCTGAAATTGAATGTTAGCATTTATTAGGAAAAGAAGAGTACAAAACAGGAAAAAAAAAAAGTCACAATCTTGCTATATAAATCCATTCCAAATAAATCTTGAACATGCAGCTGTACCTCCACCCCCTCTGCCATACCTGAAAGGATGTAGTAGAATTGGAAATGGTGCAGAGAAGGTAATGATAAAAAGAAACTGGAGGATAAAGATTACATCATTCAGTAAAGATAAAGATTGCAAGGGCAATCAAAAGGCTTCTGTATGAGGAATTATTGAATAGACTTAAAGCTCTTCAACCTCAAAAGGAGACAGCAGAGGGGATATCAAGGGCTTGAAACCATGAGTGGTATGGAGAGGGTGAAGCAGGCGTGATTGTTCAGTGTTTTTCCACTGTGAGAACAGATTTCAGCAATTGAAAAGGTCAGACAGCACATAAAAGGATGCACTTTTTTACAGAAAGCATAGCTAAACTGTGATTCCTGGCTGCAAGATGCTGAAGGTACCTGGAGGCTGGTTGGCATCCATGGCACCTTAGACTAGATCATGAAGAAATAAATCATCAGTGGCTATTAAGGCAAAGATAGTGGTGGTATCAGCCCTCCTGAGGACCTGTGTTCTGCATATCAGGAACAAACTAATTTAGGGGAATAGGTTATTCAAAGTGATAACACTTACAGGGATTTGTGTTAGAGCTGGCCCTATTTAACATCTTATTAATGAGCTAGGAGGAGGGAAACACCCCTTTACATGGGGTGGTTTGCAAAGACAAAGATCTAGAGGAGTTTTTTAAGAAAAACAAGAAATAAAAAGAATCCTAAGCTTGTGTGGACTATAGACCAAAGAAGAAAAATAGAAAATGCTGGCTGGCCCTGGTTGGTGGCAGAGACATGTGATTAGGGTGGAATATTTAAATTAGATGCATATTTCCAGATCATCCTGACATCAAGAGGGTGATTGTGAATTTGGCCATAAGCTTCAGCATTCTTGATCTCAAAATCCATAATGCCAATTTAAAACTCTGTTGGGTTCTTATGGCTTGCGAACCTGAAGGATACATTACATTCTTTTTTCCAGGCTGTGTTTCTTAATTGCTAGAGCTGAAGTCGTCTATAAAAAATAAATATAAAATAGGGTCAGGATCTCTTCTAATCACATGATTTGGTGAACAAGGGACCCAAAAAATGCCAGTGGTCAAAGAAATTGGCTGTGCATGTAGAGATGCCTCATTTTGCAGGGAGATACCATAGCTTCCTCAATACTGGTAAACCCCCAGTTGGATGGCTTTCCCATTGGATGCTCATGAAAAGTGTCCCTGAGCAAGTGTTTTCTGTATGGGGCCTTAAGGGAAAGGAAAATGTAGACCTAAGGGGTTTGTGATTGTAAAGGCAAAATGCCACCTAGAAGGGGTCATAAGAAATGGTGTGAAATAGCTGAAGTTTGTGGCTGTTGGAGGGGAGCCTCTGAGTGAGAGAGGGTGTAATTCTGAGGCAATTAACAGTTGATGGGCTCCCACAAAAATTGTTGTATTAATTCCTGCTGAGGAAGGAATGCATCTTCCCTTGATGACTTTAGAGGAGGTCTGGAGCAGGCAGCTGAGACTCATCAGCAGGACCAGCCTTTCATAGAGCAGGAGGGTTTTAGCAAAATAATTGTTGGGTATTTCACATCCAGGTTTTAAACTTTAGGAAATGATGTTTGAAGTCAGGGACAAAATATGAATGTGGCCAGATCCTTAGGTATTACTTACAGAACAACTGTAATGATCAATTTGACCTGGCAAATTGTAGGTTGGAGGACTTGCCTCTGAGAATGTGAGATGGGCTGAAGTTGTGAAGGACTTCAAACAGCAACAGAGCACCTTGTGTGGAGATGTCTTACTGATTACAGCCTTTGTCTCCTACCTGGGATACTTCACCAAGAAATACCGGCAAGAACTCCTGGATGGAATCTGGAAGCCGTATTTGCACCAGTTAAAAGTAAGCCCTGCTTTCTCTGAAAAGCAGTCGTTACTGTGCATGATATGGCCACAAGCTCTGTTGTCCATAGGGGGTCTCCTAAGTGAGGTCCCACCAAGCTGCACTGTGAAGCAAGTCACAGCCATGCTTAATTCACTCCTCTCTGGGAAAGACATTGTGGTCTCCTTGACCCATGCAAGTGACCCCATTCTCCCATGGACAGAGGAGAAGTCCCTGTGCAGCATCTCAAATGTGGAGCCCGGTTGCCAATTTGTACAGGAGTCAGGGATAGCCAAGAAAGAGAGATATAGTATGGAAAAGGGACTGCTTGGAGCAGGCAGAGCTCACTGCCAGCTCTTTGGTAGGCTTGGAAAAACTCCAGATGGTACTTTGTGTAGGACATGAGCTCTGTTCATTCTGGTCATGCCTCCCAGCTGGTTTCAAACATGTCTTGCTGTTTTGACCAGATGGAAACCATCATGCTTCAGGTTTGCTTAATATTTCACTAATTTCTACCAAGTACTTCATACATAAGTAAATGCAAGTGCTCTGTCTCTAGCAGGACTGAGCTTTTGCACATCATTACCTAACTGGATGTTATAAATCCTGGTGAAATGCCAACAGGCTTTTAAATAAGGTCACAACTGGCAGTGATGCCCAAATCAAAAAGCCAAGAAAATCGGGAAGTCAGAATGTGAGAGAAAAAAAAATAATAATCATCCTGCTTTCTTAAAAAAAAATAAAAAATAAAAATAAAAGCTTGGTTAAGAAAGGAGGTGTTGTTCCAAAAATGGCCTCTCTTGGTGCTTAGAAATTTCACAGAAGTTGCCTGTATTTCCATGTGAAAATTAAAGACCCTTTCTGTTCAGATGACTGGCACAGATAACTTTCTGGTTGTCACACCCAGAAGTGGCCTCCCATGTCAGAGAAGTGTTTCTAGAACTGCTGATGCCATTTTGCAACACAACAGCAGGCTGATGAGGGTGTTAATTATATTCTTCCAAGCTGTCATCTCAGAGAGCTTGTACACAGCAGAGTGTGGTCTGATCTCGCTCAGTGCGGCTGCAGCCGTTTGGGGCTCTCAGTACTCTGCAGGCAAAATCTTTGGGATCCATGCATAATTTATGCTCATTCACAACAGGAGTGGGAAACACTTAATACTAGATCAAAACTACCCTGTAGAATGGCAAGCCACTGATAAATAAGACTTCTCAATGCTTAATTAGGCTAACTTTGCATAAATTGTTTTGTTTGCTCAACTCTGGAGTATGTTGCAAGCTGTACTCTCCACCTTGTACTTACACGTTTCTCCTTTCCTGCCAGGTGCCCATCCCTGTAACTCCATCCCTAGATCCTCTGACCATGTTGACAGATGATGCTGACATAGCAGCTTGGCAGAACGAGGGGCTGCCAGCTGACCGCATGTCCACTGAAAATGCCACCATCCTCACGAACTGCGAACGCTGGCCCCTCATGGTGGATCCCCAGTTGCAGGGTATTAAATGGATCAAAAACAAGTATGGTGAAGACCTCCGAGTGATCCGAATTGGGCAGAAGGGGTAAACATCAGTTTCATCTCATCACAGTATCTTTTAATGGCTATCTGCCTGTCGTATTTGATGAAGAGCATATGTTTAACTGCAGCCATCAGAGCCAATTACACTGAGGAAAACCCTTAAATGTATTTGTGCATGAGCTGCTTATTCATTACCAAAATGATAGAGATTCCTCATTAAATAGAGGGGCTGTTTAGTGCTTGGCCAAGTTACCATAGAAACTCTTCTGAAATGGAGAATGAAAAGAGCGACGTGCTGGAGGCTGAGCTCTATGTAACACAGTCCTCCCGCACCTTCATGCTGTGTTGTGTCCTGACTCTTTTCCCCAGGCAGATGAGTGGAGCTTCCTACAGGTTGGAAGAAGGGAGGGGGTGAAACTGGCTTGAGGCTTTCTGTTCCCTGAGATCCACATGGGCTAACTCTGCTCCCATGTTGGCACCAGCTAGGAGGTTTTCTTCACGGCACCTCTGCCTTGTTCTGCCCAGATAGTTTGTGGGAAGGCTTTTCCACTCCTGGCTCTTATCTCTGGTCAGAGCACTGTTTTCTGCTATATCAAGTCACACTGATTTCTACCCACTAGTAAGGACTCCCAGCTGGAAGGAACAGACCCAGAGTTACATTTCTGCTTGGAAATGAGCCCTGAGACTTTTATATATATATATATATATGTATATATATAAATATATAAAATTTATGTACAGAACAAAGCATTGGCAATAGGTGAGAGTAGCTTGAGAGCTCAGTGCTTGTAGGTTCATGCAGATTCGGGGATGTTTGGCTCTGCCTGCATTGGAGCATGGGTCTGATCTGATGTCTCATGATGTCTTGGGGTTGCTCAAGTTCTTTCAGTGGTGCCTATTCTGCTTTCCTCATAGAAAATAACAAGTTATTAGTTTTGCTCTCATGTGGGCTGACAATACATTTGGAAACAGATATACATGTATTTTTTTATAGAAGCAAATTTCTGTTTCCTGGCCAACCAGGTCACCATGCCTTGCAGTTTTTCAAAGGAGCTTGGGGAAAAGTAAGGATGCCAGAGGAGACACCTAGCTACAAACCTCCAGGTTGGAACAGGAGAAATAGACTCCATAACATTTATATGCTGCCATTACAGGCATCAGTACAAATATAGAACATCTTTTTCCCCTCCTGACTGGATACCAGCTAGAGGGTACTCTGAGGGGGGGGGGGGGTACTGATGTTTTAGCCAGTGGAATTAGCTGAGTGGTTCCTCTGATGGGGTAGCAGCAGTTGGTGAGCACCCTCCCTGCCTGCCCAGGGTCCTGCTCTCCTCTTTGCAGAGAAGTAAGTTGTGTGAAGTGCAGAGCAGCCACAAAGGAGCAAGCACAAGTGTGTGGCCCTGCCCTTCACAGTGCAGAGCATCCCTGACCAGCAGTGAGGCACTGTGAAGAGGAGCCCAGTTTCCTTGTGAGGAAGGAAGAATTAAATGATAGTCACACTGTCCTAAATATGTCCTTAAACCCTGTGCACAATGGAACTGCAACCTGCTCTTCTTCCTAGCTTTTATGCAAGGTTAACTGCACCAGTAGATTCTGGGGGAAAACAAAGTGTTTGATAAAAACAAAGCAAACAGTCCGAGCCTTTTCTGTTCTCTGCTGCCCATGCTCTTTCCTTGAGAAAGAAGATGCAGTTGTTACTGCTCATCCCTGGGAGATCTGAGATCCCATTCTCTCGGCCAAGACTCTGCCCCTTTCCACACCACGTGTTGACACCATCCTGCCCCTCTTCCTCTCTAGCAAGTTCTGGCATGTGCACATAGCTGCTTTTGCAGTGCAGAGCCCCCCTCTGTCCCCTTCACGGCCTCCTTGTTGCGAAGCATCGCATCCAGCCTCACCATGATGGGTGCCAGCACTGTCTCCCACAGGTATCTGGACACGATGGAACGAGCCCTGGCTGCGGGAGAACAGGTTTTGATTGAAAACCTGGAGGAATCTGTGGATCCAGTTTTGGGGCCATTACTGGGGAGAGAAATGATCAAGAAGGGAAGGTGAGCTTCTGTAAGGCTTAATGGCATGTGTGCTTCCATCGTGGTGTTTGGGATCTTTGTGCTGTTGTGCTCTCCTTTTCTGACCTCAAATTGTGTGCTCATCTATGGCAGCACTAACATCCTCCCTTCAAAAGTGAGAGCATTTTAAATCAGGCATTCACAGGCAATTCAGTCAAAGCATGGCTTTGAAATAAATCTGGCTTTTTTGTTTAGCTGGACAGTGCCATTGAAACCTCATGTAAAAGTGAGACCTTTTGTATAACAACTTTGGTGTCTGTAATTGGCTATCCTGGTCCTGGAACTATTACTAAAATAGCTATTGCTGTTGTGAAGAAAAGTAACCTTGTATTTTAGCAAACACTAAATCATTTAGGATTACAGCTACAGATGTAAGCATTAGGAATATATAAGTGTTCCTTAATGAGGGCAAGTTCTTCATGGCAGTCACTGGTCATCCTCCAGCCTGGAGGAGTTCAGAGAGAGGGGCAGCAAGGGATTGACATTTTTGTGCAAAATGAGCACATTTTTAGAATGTGCTCAAAGGCAACCAATAAAACCTTGTGCTCAGAGCTAAAGTTGGATCAGGGACTCTTTTGATGCTGTTTCTCCAGTTTTTGCAGAGCAAAGTCACCTGCCTTTAGAAGGATGCACTTCGCTTGGGCTTCTCCAAGTCTGTGCCTCCTGCAGCAACCCAACTGCAACCCTGCTTCTAGCTTTCAGAAGTAAAAAACAATATCCTGGCTAAGTGCTGGATCTTCCATTCCTTAAGTTCCTTGAGGATTGTTTCCATACTTAACTGTGAGTTTAAAGTTTTCCAGGCCCAGTTCAAGTCCCAGTGCTTTTCGGTAGAACACACAGATGGCCTTTGGTAGTCCTGGCAAGGAAGGCTTCTTAGAATCAGGGCACTCCTGGACACTGCCATGAACTGCTTGTGCTGTGTGATCTCTCTCTGCCTCATTTTCCCAGCTGTAAAAGCAATAGAGGTGCTCAAGAAGAGACCTAGTCAGCTGATGTTTGACAGGAAAGTGTATTCAAATTCCTGTGGTGACACCACTGTTTCCATTACAGCCCAGCTGCATCCCTGAAAGCATCACTGTTGCCCTCATCCATGCCCAGTTTCCCTTTTCCTCTGTTTCCCATGTGTGTTGTCAAACCTGGGTTCAGAACACCTCAGTTCCTGGGGTTCAGCCTCCCTGCTCTCTGAGTTTTAGACTGGGTGGGACAAGAGAAAGCTGAGTTTTCCCAAGAGATGTTACCTCCCAGGAATGGCACCAAGCTGCTCTCTGAACCCAGCTTCGCTGCTCAAGCTCAGTGTGATCAGCCAGCTTGGCTCAAACCCACATACAAGACAATTTTAGCTGTAGCCAGTTAGAATCTCAATGCTGGGAGGCTTTTCTTCCATGTAATGCCAGCCTTAGGCAGAATACGGTCTCCATACAAAGCAAGGAAGGTTTCTGGCTCACACTGACCACCCCAACGCTGGAAATTGTGAGTCTTCTCAAAGAGAGGCCAAAATTCAGGGGCAGGACTCTGGGGTTTTTATCCCAAATCAGGAATGTTTCAAGTATGTCCAATTTCAAATACTTTCTGCTTTAAAAGTGATTGCTGTGTGCATAGTCCCATTGCTGGTAGATTCCATTGGCTGATACTACCATTTGTATTTGGGTGAAACATCCTGGAAGAGATGTGCACTCATTCTCCTGCTGTAATTTCAGGTACATTAAGATCGGGGACAAAGAATGTGAATACAACCCTGCTTTCCGTCTCATCCTCCACACAAAGCTAGCAAACCCACATTTCCAACCTGAGCTGCAGGCACAGTGCACCCTCATCAACTTCACCGTCACACGGGATGGTTTGGAGGACCAGCTGCTTGCAGCAGTGGTCAGCATGGAGAGGCCAGACTTGGAGGAGCTCAAGGTCAGTAGCTGGGAGCTTGCACTAGGAGGCAGTAATTTTTTATTTTTTATTAAATACAGCTATTTTAAAACAAATAGCATTTCATGTGCAAAGGCGTAGAAATCACAGAGCTCTACGTAAAATCAGGAGATTTCCCTCAGATGAGGATTTTTTCTGCAACTTTTTGTTTTCTTGGCATTTTGAAAATACTTAAACTGGAATTTTAAGTCTTTTTTTTTTTTTTTTTTTTTCCTCAAAAAATTTGGGTAACAATATCTCATCCTATTCCTATCCTATATGTAATTGGTAACTGAGATTCTCATTATGTCATTTTTCTCTAGACTTTACCTCCAAAATAGTATCTGTGGAATTAATCTCACTTAATTTTATGCTTTTATGGCACCAGATTCCCACTGTAAATATTGTGAGGCTGGTAACTATTTTTTTTCTGTTCTGGTTCTTCTTCCCACTATCTTGTAATTGGCCAAAATATTCTCTCCCTCTCCCTCCCCTTCTCCCCCTCTCCCCTTCTCCCCCTCTCCCTTTCCTTCTTCCTCTCTCTCTCCCTTCTTTGTTTTTGTTTTTCTTTTAATAAGTATGACTTCAGTTTCAATATAACTTTTTGAAGAAAAGCTTTTTTTGCTAACAGCACATTTAGCAATATAACGGATATGTATAATACTAAATATTTACTGAGGGTGAGAATAAATTTACTGCACACATTCAGTCAGGCCAGGCCAGTTTTGTAATAATCTTTTCATTTAATGAGATTCTAAAACACGTTAGCTGTGCAGTCTTAATGATGCATTTCGTTTTAAACAGGCTCATGTGCTAACGAGCCAAAAGATGGCATAAAAAGTACGTAATGAACTGATTTAATGTGTAATCCGTGGTTATCTTGCTGGGACCATGAGGGACCTGGAGCATCTCCATCAGGCACCCTGGCACTCGCTCATCGCTGTCATGCACAGGCTGCGTGCGGGCACTTGCTTTTGCTGATTTGCACAGACGGGGGCTGTGTGGGCTGACCATGGGTAGCACAGCAGTGTCGTTAACTGCTGGTACATTTAGGACCATTCCTCTTAGCCTCAGCAGTGCTGTGTTAATGGCTGTAGTCACAATAAGAAAGACAAATTCAATATCATGTGCAGTCATCAAATCCACTATTAGGCTCTGGAAATTTGTAATCTGCAGCACTTCCTCCCTTGCTATAAAAGAACTGTGTGTTAGGGAGCAGTGAAAGTGATGTGAAATGAGCATCATATCTTTTGGAGTCCTTGCTTCTTCAGGATGTGTGTGCCGTGGAAGAGGAAGGTTGGACACAAGAGCATGGAAACCTATCCCTGGGTGTCAGCCATGCCTCCAGCTCCAGGGGATTTGGGGCTTCATTAACACCAAATAGATGTAGATTAGTGTGGGATGCAATTTTCTTTTTCTGTAGGAATATTTAAGACTTTTTTTTTTTTTACCCCCTCTGATTCTCTTCTTCTGCCTCTATTTCATTTACTAACATGGACAAAACCACTGGGGCTGCTGTCTGATACCTGTGGGGAGATCCTTGAAAACATGTTTGTATTGCCGGATTCCCCAAAGTAGAGGCCACTTCTCAAGGTGTGCTCGTAGCAGTTCTTTATTCCCTGGGACAACAGGGATGGATTTGGCAGCTGGGGAAGGTTGAAGGCTCTGACGCATGGGCAGATGGAGGTGGCTCCTACAGACCTGTGCAGCAGATGCTGTTCTCAAAATCTCCTTATGGAGCAACCTTACGCATGGAGCCCAGAATTTATTGTTAATAAAATGAACAACTTAATAGAATCATCATAGAATCATAGAATGGCTTGGGTTGGAAAGGGCATTAAAGATCACCTAGTTCCAACCCCCCCTACCATGGGCTCTAATCTAGATCTCCCTTCTTTTAATTTAAAACCATCCCCCCTCATCCTGTCAATAGCTGGTTGAGCAAAAAATCACTCTCCAGCTTTTTTATAAGCCCCCTTCAAGTACTGGAAAGTTGTGATGAGGTCACCCCGGAGCCTTCTCTTCTGCAGGCTGAACAGCCCCAGCTCTCTCAGCCTTTCTTCATAGAAGTGCTTCAGCCCCTTGATCATCTTTGTGGCCCTTCTCTGGACCCATTCTAACAGCCCCACATCCTTCTTGTGCTGGGGGCCCGAGACCTGGACACACTACTCCAGGTGGGGCCTCACCAGGGCAGAGCAGAGGGGGACAATCACCTCCCTCCCCTGCTGCTCACCCCTTTGTTGATGCAGCCCGGGATGCAGTTGGCCTTCTGGGCTGCAGGTGCATACTGCTAACGCTGGATCATGTCAAGCCTTTCATCCACCAGAACCCCCAAGTCCTTCTCTGCAGGGCTGGTCTCAGTGAGTTCTTCCTCCAGTCTGTGCTCACATCTGGGATTGCTCTGACTCACGTGGAACACATTGCACTTGGACTGGTTGAACCTCACTAGTTTCATGTGGGCCAACTTCTCTGGCCTGTCCATGTCCCTTTGGATGGCATTCCTTCTTTCTGTTGCATCAACTGCACCACTCAGCTTGGTGTCATCTGCAAACTTGCTGAGAGTGCACTCGATCCCACTGTCTGTGTCACTGACGAAGATATTAAACAGTACCGGTCCCAGGACAGACCCCTGAGGGACACCACTCGTCACTGGCCTCCACCTGGACATAGAGCCATTGACCACCACTGTCTGGGTGTGACCTTCAAGCCAACTCCTTATCCACTGAGTGGTCCACCCATAAAATCCATTTCTCTCCAATCTGGAGACCAGGATGTCATGAGGGACCATGTGAAAGGCCTTGCAGAAGTCCAGGTAGACCGGTCGTCCTTTGTCAACTGATGCAGTCACTCCATTGTAGAAAGCCACCGGACTGGTCAGGCACATTTACCCTTGGTGAAGCCATGCTGGCTGTCTCAGACCACCTCTTTGTCTTATATATGCGTCAACACTGCTTCCAGGAGAATGTTTTCCATGATCTTGCCAGGCAGAGGTGAGGCTTACTGGTCAGTAGTTCCTCAGGTCCTCCTTTCTACCCTTTTTAAAAAAGGGAGCGATGTTTCTCTTTCCAGTCAACAGGGACTTCATCTGAATGCCAGGACTTTTCAAATAGGTGGTCTCCAACCTGCTCTTCACTTACAGTGGGCAGGACTTTGCTCCCCCAGCCTCCATCTATGGGTTCAGGAAAATGAATGACATGGGAAGCCTGACTGGCAGTGAAGACTGAGGCAAAGAAGTTGCTGAGTACTTCAGCCTTCTCCAAGTCTGTCACTACCAGTTCACTCTTCTCATCCATCAGAGGGGGTACACTCTCCTTGGCCTTTCTTTTCTGAGCAATGTACCTACAGAATCCCTTGCTGTTATTCTTTGCATCCCTTGCCAAGCTCTGTTCCATCTGTGCCTTGGCTTTCCTGATCCCATCCTTGCATATCTGGACCGCATCCCTGTACTCTTCCCAGGCCACGTGTCCCTGCTTCCACTGCCTGTGGATTTTCTTCTTGCACCTCAGTTTGACCAGCAGGTCCTTGCTCAGCCATTCCAGTTGTCTGCCCTCTTTTTTATGCAGGGGGATGGAGAATTCTTGTGCTCTAAGGAAAACATCCTTAAAGAGTCTCGAGCTCTGCTCAGCTCCTTTGTCCCTAAGGACAGTGTTCCAGGGGATCTCAGCTACTAGGTCTTTAAACAGCTTGAAGTTTGCTCTTTGGAAGTTCAGGGCCCTGACTTTGCTCTTTGCCAGGTCTGTATTCCTCAAGATCGCAAACTCAACCAGGGCATGGTCACTGCGGCTCAGACTGCCTCCAGTCTTGACCTCTTTAATGAGCTCTTCCATGTTGGTGAGCACCAGGTAAAGTAACGCTTCTCCTCAGGTTGGTTTGTCTAGTACCTGGATGTTATCCTCAACACACTCCAAGAATCTTCTGGATTGCTCACAGCCTGCTGTGTAGTTTTCCCAGCAGACATCCAAGTGTTTGAAGTCCCCCATCAGGATGAGAGCGTGTGAGTGTGATGCTTCTTGTAGTTGAAGCAAGAATGCCTTGTCCACAGGCTTCCCTTGATCAGGCGGTCTGTGGTAGACCCCAACCACAAGCTGTCTTTTATTGGTGCGGTCCTTAACTCTCACCCATAAGCTCTCAACCTGTCTGTGGCTGTTTCTCAAAGGCAACTCTTCCCAATCAATTCCTTCCCTGGTGTACAGGGCAACACCCCCTCCCTTCCTTCCCTGTCTATCCCTTCTTAAGAGCTTGTAGCCCTCTATTCAAATGTTCCAATTATGTGATCCATCCCACCATGTTGATAGTGATAGTAATCAGGTGATAGTAATCAGGTCATATTTGTCTAATTGCACCATGGTTTCCAGTTCCTCTTGCTTGTTTCCTATGATGCGTGCATTGGTGTAGAGGCATTTCAGCTGGGCAATCAGTCGTATTGCGTTTCTAGAACCCTCCCTGATTGCAGTGGGACAGTTCACAAGTGTGTGTTTCCCTGCCATTACTTAGGGTAATAGTGTTCTCAGGTATGCTTTCTTTGCTCAGAGCTGCATCCCCTTCCCTCACCACATCTAGTTTAAAGCCCTCCTGATAAGCCCAGCCAGCTTACTGCCCAGAACTCTCTTCGCCCTCCTGGACAGCTGTGCCCCATCCGGCGTCAGCATGCCTGATACCTCAAAAGCACGTCCAAGATTATTAGTCCAAGTACAGTAACACTGACACTTTATGCGTGTTTTCTCAACAGAGTCTGCTTATGGAATCTCTTGCTTCATTATTCAGTCTTTTTGTTCCTTCTTACCTTTGAACTGGCTTTATCTCATTCACAGCATTGCATGCCTGCTACAATGGGTATGCAGAGTCTGAAACCTCAGATACCATGGCACATTTGTACTCTGCCACGTTTTTGTTCTAGAGACAGTTCAGGCTGTGCAGAATAACTGCATGTTGTGACTCTGAATTAAAGCCAGGCTAAAACAGGTTAAGGGAGTAGGGAGCTGGCTTTGAGACAACCACGGCTCAAAGGAACTGAAACCAATTCAGGTCAAGGCAAGCAACTCCAGGTCCTGAGACCGTCCCTGTCAGGTCTGCAGGTGTAATGCAGCAGTCCACCATCCTGGTCACATGGCTTGCTGGGAAATTCAGGAAGAAAAAGAGCTCTTTACAAGTGGATTGAAAATACAGGGGTTTTGTTTGCTTTGTTATGGTTGAATGGTTTGGTTTTTCTCTGGTTTGTGATGTTAAGATAATAGAGTAAACCCAGCAGATAGGACAGGTGGCTGCTGTGGCTCACTGCAGTCTACTATCTGACCTGGGATGGTGCTGGTAATGAGTCCTCCCGTCCTCCCAAACTGCCCGTAGGCTCTGGGGGCCTTTTTTTTTTTTTTTTTTTTTTTTTTTTCACGAAGCAAGATTTTAAAGGGTTTTAGAATAACCTGTTTCCCTGAATTAGCACTGTTATGTATCAACTGTGAAATAACAGATAATGAGCTCCACTGCAGAAATAAGAAATGATGACCTTGCTACTGCTGAAAACAATAGCAGGATAAAGCTGCAACAGATGCAGGCTGTTGTGGGAAATACAGCATTGTGTGCCCTTCTAAGGGTGCTTTTCAGAAATTGCATGGTGATTACAAGCTATTGGAGCAAAAGTCACACACGTCCTCATTAAGAACTGCAGGGCTTACAGTCTGTGGTCTGGAATAATAGCTTGCAAAATGTCATTTTTCAAGGCATGCTATGCTTGAGTGACAGGAACTTACAAAATTAGCCATGTTAGTTTTCTGTTTCAAGACTTGTAAAATATTTACCACCATGTTCAAACTCCTGTGTGTAATGCCTAAGGAACAGGCCTTTAAGAACAGCCATTTATAGCTGAAATACCAATAAACGGCATGCTTCAGTGCACAGTCTGCTGAATACTTGGCTTGACATTAACATAGAATGAGTGTGTGCAGCAAGTATATGAAATTTCAGCCCAAATATCGAAAGATTACTCATTAATGAAAGAGTTGGTTAATCTCTTTGAAAGCCTCTGACAACAGAGCAAATACTAGTGGCTCCCTTTTGTGGGACTGGAAGAGGCATGGGGATACATTTCCCATTTCTGGCAATCTTTCAGCCCCCGTGGGTGGTTGGAAGGTTGGGTAGGTTTTCCAGAAAGAGTCTTTGGAGGATTAAATCTCTTGGTTCATGCCACTGAATCTGCCATGGGACAGCTGATGTGACCCATTCCATATGTGCTGCACATGCACCACCTCTGCTACTTCATGGAGCTGGCTAATTTCTGAAGGCCTTTAAAACATTATTTTGCAAGTTGTTTGAATCACTTGGTTGTGTCACTTAAATACAGTGTCTGGACTTAAAACACTACTCTTTGACAGAGTATTACATAACAGTGTGTTAGTGATTGACTTTATTTTTTTAGAGGATAGTCACCAGGTTTATAACTTCAGCATCCAAACTAGATATATGACTTTGCTATGGGATGTTTTCTGTCATGCCATTAAAAACAGGCATTTGCAATAGGACCCCATAGTGAAATAATGTAGTGCACTTGAAGTTCACCATACATGTAGAATAGTGCAGTCACATTTCATAGAAGAGGCTCTGTTCTGGAGGACCATTTCAAAAAGAAGCCAGATGAGTTTTTATTTCCACTTTGAACAGTGTTAATCACTGGCGTTTCTGCAGAAGAGGGAAATGGAACAAGTAGCTGGGGAGAGCCAAGGGAGAATTATTTCACATAAATAGGAGCAATTTTTGGTAGAATTCAAAAGGTCTGCCCTTGAGGCAAGATGATTGCTGATTGTCTGTTTCTGCTTGGCTATCTTCGCATTAACTTTGCAAACCCTTTTTTGTGGGGCCTCCCCCAGCATGTACAACTTTTAGCACATATAGCTGATGGGCTGTGAGGTCTTGAGGCCAGGGTCCAACTGGGAGCAGCAATGAGCAAGACTGTGACTTTGCTCTCAGTTCTGACCCTGAGATGAGTTGTGCTCCTCTCTGTGCCCTAGTGAGCCTGCCGTTGTTTCACCATCTGCTTTCAGTCCCTCAGTTCTCACTGCCGTTGGGACTGGTGTTGACTTGAAGTGGGGTATGCAGAGCTTCACAGGGGGGTGAGTAGCAGCTATGTTAGTATGTGGGCTTGCTCCATAGGGACTATCCAGGCTGAATTATTCCTAATAAATAGGTCCTTTTAAGAAAGAGATGCAGGATGTGTGTTTGAGAATGTCTGAATTGGCTGAATGTCTTTTCCTCTTGTTTCATTTCCAGCACTTTAATACTTTTCTAGTGGAAGGGCTCAGTTCTCCTGATGCTTTCTGTGCTGTTCAGGATTTCTCTGAATCAATGATATATTAGGTGTGGAGTCATCCTCAGAGCTCTCCCCATACCCAAGAATCATAGAGAGCAGGAGTAATCAATATTGGACTGTGGCAATGATTACTTAGAAGCCTATCCCCATGTGAAGGTGGTTAATCCTTGCTTTACTGCATGTTTTGTGGCTAAAACTTTCTGCACTGGTTATTTGCAGTCAGATCTCACGAAGCAACAGAATGGATTCAAAATCACCTTGAAAACATTAGAGGACAACCTGCTCTCTAGACTGTCATCGGCATCTGGGAACTTCCTGGGAGACACAGCACTGGTGGAAAACTTGGAGATCACTAAACAGACAGCAGCAGAAATTGAAGAAAAGGTAAAAAGACAGTGATAGCCCAGAGAAAAATGTGTATGATGTTATCGTTAAGGATTTGTGGGTGAAACATAGCCTCTTTGCTATGCTAGTCTGTATGACTTCTGCTGAGTAGTAAATAGAAAGTGGTATAAATTGAAGTGTTCTCCATTCTGGCCAGCTTTAAGCTATTTAATTCTTTGGAGCTTTTGTATGTTAAATGGACTATTTAAGACCAAGAGAAAATGGCAATATCTGATGTAAAGATGATAAAATTTACACACTGTAGCAAGGCAGCTTTAAACTGCTCCAGCATAATTCTGAATACATTGCACTTCTTCAATTAGGTTGCATTTTAGTACTGACAGGGGACTAGAGTCTGTGGAGCTTGTGATCTCAAGTAAATCTGCAAGAACTTGAGTATTTCATACCCATCCGTTCCTTAGGGTGTAAATCAGCTGTTGCAATGGCTGTGCACTGTCAGTGTTGTCATTTACCTGGGTCACCTTGCTGGCCACATGGGGATAGTTAAATGCATGGTGGTTTTGCCCTGATGCTAAGGGAATTTGAGAAATGTTGTCATGACAGGATTGCAATAGGACCTCTGTCAGACAATCCTCAGCTGCTGCCCTTCCCAGTCCTTTCACCTTCACAGCCTGCACTTGTCCTCCAGCCCGTGGGTCCATGCTGCCTGGATAGGTTACCCATGTGCTCAGGTCAGGCTGGAACTGCCTCCACATGAAAAAAATGAACGATTTCTGCTAGCTCTTTATGGAACATCATATGCATCCAGCTTCCTAAGGATGGTATGCTCAAAGGGCATGTTGAAGGGATGTTTTGGTATGGCAAGGTTGGCATCTCCTTATTGAAGAAAGTGTTCTTGAGATGCTTCAGCTTCTGAACAAGATGAGGCTGAAATGTTGGTGACTGCCAACACTGTGGCGATGGGGATGGATGTTGGACCTTGGATTTGGTTTTTATGATTTTTGTACCCACATGGAAAGCAATCTCAGGACAATGTTAGAACTCTGCTTCTCAAGTCAACCCCTACTCTGTTCTTGGTTTGTCTACACAAAATAATGTTCAGCCAGTATTTTCTTTCCTATACCAATTCTACCCACTATATTTACGAAGAGCAACTGTCTTCCCCACCTTTGGCTTTTATGCTATTAGATTGAGTAAGCATTTTGTGGGTAGCACAACTGAAAGTTGGCTAAGTCGAGGATAGACCCTGGCCTCCCTGTGTAGACACTGAAGAGATGTAAGTGCTATCAGAGAAGGCATGGGGATGAGGAAAGCTCATCTGACATGTATGGGTGCATTATGTCTGTTCATGGCCCATGCAGGTGTTTGTTGTTGCAAACTTTGCATATGCTTTTTTTTTTTTTTTTTTGAGATTCTACAGCCCATCATTGCTTTCAGGGACGTGCAGACAGACTAATCCCATAGATCCCAACATGTGTTGGTTGCACATAACAGGTTAAGGCTCAGTCAGAGCTTCATTGGGAAGGTTTGTTGTGCTCAGATCATGGCAGAGAGAGTCCCAGCAGTGTGCATTTCTCTGGGGGCTGTGTTGTGCTCTGCAGGTTTGTACCATATATGCTTGAGCCCCTTTCTGCCACATCCCCACTGAATGGTTCGCTGAGCTAGTTGGATCAGCGCTGAAAGACACTTATGACTGTATGTAGTTTGAGCCTAAAATAATCCCCAAGAGAATCAAGGATGTCACTTTATGATGCTGAAGTGGATTAAAAGAATGAACAGGACTGAGATGTTAGAAGAGTGATGTATCTGCCAAAAGGATTTTCACCATATACATCACAGCAGCTGTGCTGACACCTGACCATCCAGGCAGGGGTGCATTAGATGCTGGAGAAGAAAGGCAGCAAATAGCCATTAAATAGTAGCAGTTCTCAGCCTTGGGGGAAACCGTCTCAAGAGAAGCACTGACTGTTCAGCCCTGTGTTATTAATGATTTGCACGGGAGGGGACAATTAGCAGGAGAAGCTCATTGATGATGAAAATAATTCCAGTTAGTGAAGAGCAGGAACTGTAGTGAGAACTCTGGAGGGGGGGCTTGGGGAAGCAGAGGACTGGACAATGTGAGGATAAATGCAGATAAATGGAGAATATACCAGAGGAAGGTGGTTGCTAGAAGCAAATGGCTCGAGCCTGATGCACCATGCTCTGGAGAGCAGAGACCACATGCCAGTTGCCCACTTCTTGACCTAGTGTCTTTGTGGAAGATAACAACCTTCCCCTGCTCTGCATATTCACTCAATGTGCAAGGATGTTTTCACCATAGTTTTGCTCTGTGTTTTCCTTCCAGGTCCAGGAGTCAAAGGTGACGGAAGCCAAGATTAATGAGGCAAGGGAGCACTACAGGCCTGCAGCCGCACAGGCCTCTCTGTTGTACTTCACCATGAATGACCTCCATGCCATCCATCCCATGTACCAGTTTTCTCTGAAGGTACTGTCCCTGCTCCCATGGCAGCAGAAGGCAGCTGAACTCCTTCCTTCTCTTACCAAGCATAAACGTTTTCTCTTGAGGGTATTAGAGCTATGAGGGTAATTTGAATAAGAAAGTAATCTAATCCAATTCCTTCTGCTCCTTTGGTTTTATGAAAAAAAAAAATACTTACAAGTCTACCTATATTATTATTAATACATGTTGTAAGAGTGTTAAGTAATTACTGGGGAAAGTTTGTCTGATAATTCTTGCAAATGATGAGCAGAGCACGTTTATCTCTGCCCATGGTGGTAGAAATGGTGTTTTATCAGTAAGCCTGCAAGACCCAGTGATGAGCAGCATGAGTGTTGAAGGAAAAGGTCTGACTGTGCTACATATTGCGTGTGGGCTGGCATCTGTATTTGACTCTCCATTTGCTGGTCATCTCCACCTCAGGTGGTTAGATTGAGATCAGGTTAGATCAGCCTTAATTAGCTTTTCTTTCTTTTCCTTGGTTTCTTTGTAAGCAAGTGAACTGAAGTCATAGTCACAGCGAAAAGTCACAGTCTGACTTAGAGGTGCATTAACAGCCTTTATTACTAAAAATTCAATTTTTTTGCGAAGTAGAACTCTACAAGCCATTTGTTATCTCCTCCATACGCACAGACTTTTTGTCCTGGCAGATCAAGATGAGCAATGGATTTGAAAAAGATCATCTTGGGAAAGAGCCAATAAAGTACTTTTTTTTTTTTTCCTGTGTATTTTATATATTTATGCACAGAGATTTTGCACAGCGTTTGGAGTCACTTTCTCCCTCAGTTAATCTTTGCTTTATATTTGCATTTAATTCTGTATCTGTGATGTCATCAGGGTCATAATGTCTGTGCAGGTATTTCATAAGTTAATGAGAATTGCTGCAACCCTTAGCAATTATTCAAGATCTTGATCTTGAAACAGTCCTGACTTCCCAAATGACACAGTATTAAATCATTAATTCTCTCTCTAAACACAGTCCTGTCCTGCTGCAACCACAACACCAGGGATTTATTGCCACCTTTTGTACAAAAGGCAAATCATGCCCACTTCCATCTGTCCGAGACAAGAAGAGCTCAAACAGCTGGGGCTAAGGAGCCTAAAAGCTTCCTACGGTACAGTTGCCAAAACCTTTAAGATAGTCAACAGCATGGTGTGACCCCAGACTTGGGGCTAGTATCTGCGTATGGTTGGTATAGATAATATGTACGTGACCTGAATGCTCACCACCTGTCAGTGCAAGCCCACACGCACGCTTAGCTACAGTTTGGAGGAGCCCTCACATGGGCTGTGTTCTTGCTCTTCTCACAATGTCATCCAGTCATCAGACAGAAGAGGAGGACTCCAACCTTTCCTACAAGGATCTTAGACTAGAAATACAGATGGGATTTTTGGGCATCTTACCAGCTGGCAGGCTCAACTGCAGGCATGCTTGTGGTGGCAGTATGGACATCCAATGGGGATGATGTTGGGAGAGAGCCCACTTCTTGCCCTGTCTGTGCTCCTAAAATATATGGAGAACAGACATAGCCAAAGGGGCTGTGCTCCAAAGGCCTTTTTTTTTTTTTCTTTCTCTTTTTCTGTCCTATTAACCTAGAATATCCTCTGCTCAGCAAAGTGTCACTCTGTAGTGTATGGACACATTACATACAGAGCTGGAAATGGTGTCTCTCCTTTGGAGAACATTCTAGCCTTGAGCTGTTTCTGCTAGAACACCTGGAGAAGATTTCCAACATGACAAGTTGATGGCAATGTAATTATCACTGGTCCTAGTGATGGGGCTGAACTTCCTACTTGCTGTGTGGCAGCAGAGCCTAGCAGGAAGGCAGCAGCTTTTGTGGGAATGGTCATGTTTCCAAGTTTCTTGGTTAGCTTTGAGATATTGGCTTTCCCCTTTATGGCAAGTATGAGTGGACTGAGACTCCACTTGCTGCAAAGGAGGAGCAAGATCTTTAGAGTGCCCAGTGGTGAATTCATAGCTCCTGTCTTTGGTTCATGTCTGAGCTTCACTTGATCAGTTGTTTTCTGCTCCTTGGCTGGTGGGGAGGGAGGCTTCTCTCAAACTATCTCCTTTATCCTGGAAGCTCCTTAGGCAGAATCCCTCTATCTGTGTCCTGTTTGTGCTGCCCAAGACAGTGGGGCTGTCTTGGCCCCTGCACAGCTTCTAATGACCTGCTGCAGTAAAAATGATTCTGGCCAGCAGAGCTTCTGGGTATTTATTGAAGAGTTCCATTTTTAATGTTTTAATGCATGGAAAACATTTTTTGTTACAGGAGAAAGGTGTTTTGGGGAATGGAGGGTTAAATGAGATGGCATTGTAATCTAGTACTACTTCTAAATGGTTTCTTACATTGCCAAGTGACCTGGAAAAAGTAATCGAGAGAATACAATATTTTGAGCCACATCCACAAAGAAGCTTTTCTTTTCATTATCTACGACTCATATGCTGAAATACATTTCCCAGGAAAATGTACATATCTTTCATGCAAGGGTGCCCTTTGAAAGATTAATTTTCTACATATACATGGTAGATACAGGAGTGTCTGAAGTTTCACCTTTAATCTACCTCATCTGTATTTTGTTTGTTTTATGTTTTCCAGTTAACATTAGTAATGTGTATAAATACATAGATAATTATTTGGTGAAATGTTTTTATCTAATAAATTTTGATGACAGATCATAAAGCATTGTGTAAAGATACACAGAGATGATTTTAAAAATACTTACAACACAGCTAAAAGCCCATTATAAATTAGCAAACATGAGATTTATATGCGACTCCACAGCATGTTTTAACACTATTTAAAGAAATGTAAGCAGGAAAATCCATTCTGCTGTTACTTAATAATGCAGTAGGTATCAATGTTACTTTAATTTGTTGAGGCATCATTCTTCCTTTGTAGAGCCCTAAACATAATGCTGTCAACATAGCCATGGCTCGCCTGGTTGGTGTTATTAATTTGTATTGGCCTGGTTATTTCCTATTAACTTTGTCCCAGTGTATCAAGTCTTTGCATTGTTAATCAGGACATAGGCTTTTTCTTTTTCTTTTTCTTTTTTTTTTTTTTTTCTAGTGTCACCTGATAATTTGCAAATGCATTTTCTTCAGTCCGTTCTGGAAGTTTTTAAGTCTTTTTTTTTTTTAATTATTATTTATTTATTGTGTTATTTTTTAAAAATAATTTTAGATCAGAATGTTTTTGCAAGAATCCTTAGTATCTTATATAATAGCATCCTTGTTGATGCATGCACCCACTCTCAAGGGGAATTTGCTGGTTGATTAATCCCACTTCCATATGGTGAAGCCCTGCCTGCCCTTTTCACCCAGTCCTTAGTTGAATCCAGGCAGTAAAATACTCCTTGGACATTTTTGTATGTATGGGAATTGCTTTTTCTAAGTTCCAGCAATGTTTCTGAAATGAGAGGTATGCTTCCCTCTGGGAACACCAGTATCTTTGGCTCAATGTTTGAAGAGAAAGTGGGGTGTGTAATCACTCTGAGAGAATGTACTTGGTCTGAGAAATGTTTTCTATACTCATTGTCTTAATTCAGTCTGCCTGTCTCCACACTACTTTATTAAGCCCAAGTGATCACAGTGTCATGGGGTTTGTCATCGATGTCTGTCTGTATGTTCATGAAAAAGCACCTACAAGCAGACACAGAGACTGGTCTGTGGATGTTTCACCTGCCTCCTGAGGCTGTGGTCTATACTGCTGGGTGGGTGGGCTGCAGAGATCAAGTGTCTGAGTTGGCTTCACTTATTGTAGCACTTCAGGTGACCCACACATAGAGCATCTGGAAGCCATTGTGGTCTTTCTGTCTCCTCACCTAGGCATTCAGGATTGTGTTCCAGAAAGCCATGGAGAGGGCATCTCCAGATGAGAACCTCAAAGTGCGAGTGCTGAACCTCATTGACAGCATTACCTTCTCCGTGTTCCAGTACACGACCCGAGGGCTGTTTGAGTGTGATAAATTGACCTACACTGCTCAAGTCACATTCCAGGTAAACACCACTGTTGTATGCCATTTGTATGCAATGAATTATTTTACTGGCAAAGATAACAGCATGTGGAGAAGACCCACACTGCCATGGCCTTCAGCATCAAAGCAGCAAATACAAGGGTTGTAGAACTGATTTCCTTCTCTTCCTGTCTTGCTGGTAACAGTCACAGATGCTGTGTTTGATTTGCATTACACTGACAAACGGTTGTTTGAGAGAGACATACCTGCTTGCAGAGTCTGAAGAACAGAAAAGGAAGCTGGTCTTTGAGTCTGATTATTTTTGCCAAAAGAAATGCATGTTACATAGCTGCTATTTTTTTTTTTGTCTAGCGTAATACTATAATTTTTAGTCTACAATTTGAGCAAGGAGACATTTGTATACATCTATGCTGAAATCAAATTCAGACAGTAAACAGCTCTTGGCATTATGTTATGAAGTTGTTACTAAGTTTGTGCAGTGAATGACTACTTAAATGCCTCGACACGTAGAATGCAGATGTGAACCAAATTTGAGCTGCACAAATACTGCACAGGTCTGCCAGTGATTGCCATGATCTTTTTTTTTAATTCTACATAGCAAAATACTGTGTGTAACAGAAAAGGTAAATATATATATATGAATGGAACTAACAATATATTTAATTAATTGTCTGCGTGTTAAGGGTCAACGTATTTTTTACAGTCAGGCTTAATTCTGAACCAAAAGACACCTACATTTTCAAATATATTTGTCCGAATAAATTTAAATAATTTATTAATAAGCATTATATATATAATACTTATTATATATATAGTATATATATATATATGTAGTATTATATATACTATATAAGTAGCACACATGACTACATCATGCTTTGAAAATAGTTAAGGAATCACTTCAGCACATCAGGAAAACCAACATTCACAGTTACAGTTAGATAATGAGACCCAGGATTCTCCAGTATAAAAAAGTAGTTGGCTATTGAACTGAGTAGCTCATTACCATTGTTGGTGGAGGAGATGCCAGGCATGCTTCTGAAGCCATTGCCCTGTAGGCAATAATGAGGTACAGCCTAGCATTTGTGACAGTGAAATGAGAAACTCACCATTCCAGCACTGCTCTTTTTCCTCCCAGAAACTGTTCAGGATTTTTGGACTTTGTCTCTGACATTTCAGCAGTCTGGCAGTACACTTGGAATGGCAGTTCCAGCTGGGATCATGAACCCACAGGGCTCTCCAGAATTACCTACTTTCTGGCAGTCTTACTCCACGTGTTCCCCAGAGACACCATTGGTGCTAAAAACACTGGGAGTAGCTGAATGGCCAGATGCTCTCCAGCTCTCTGTTGTCTGAGATCTCAGGGACCTGCTTATTCTCTTGGTGCACGTAGTGTGAGGCTTCTGTTAGCACTCTCTCATACTGGAGTATGTCTCCCGTTACTTTCAAAATTGAACAAGATGGTGAGAGATGGGCAAGACCTTGGTAGCATACCCTAGGGATGCATGCTGTGGTTCCTTGCAGGAGTTATCTGTTCTTTAGCTGCAGATATCAAGTAGAGGGACTGCAGCACATCCTCCAACCTGTGTCTCTGCCAGCAATGTGAACCTAAACTACAGCTTTTGCCACATACATGTAGTTTTCCTATATATTGACCTTCTTATGTTGCCTGTCTTTATGATTATTCTGGGTTCTCTTTTGGGGAAACCCAAAGCATCTGTAGGGTTTGTTTCATCACACCCCTCTAGTATTGGGCACTGTGTACTTTTTAGCTGAGCATTTGACAGCTACTTGAGTAGAATAACTAATCTGATAGAGTACATCACTGCTTTGTATCCTGACTGCTCAAGGATATCTTGTTTGTTTGAAATTACAGATACTTCTGATGAGTAAAGAAATCAACGCACTAGAACTGGATTTCCTACTAAGATACCCAGCACAGACCAGGGTCACAAGCCCTGTGGAGTTCCTGTCTAATTACTCCTGGGGAGGAATCAAGGTACCTTTCATTTGAGCTGTGTGAAATCAGCATCCCTTGCCTCTTCTGAGGGCCTTTCAGCTGCTGTCAGATCAGACCTTATAGCACTGAGTGAGCAAAGTTCTGACCATGTATAAGAAGCAGCACAAAAATGCCACAGAAATTGAGAGTTCTGTAGGTACCTACAGTTGGTTAAAATATACTTTAAGGTAAAAGATCAATTTTGTGAGCTCTTTGTGACTCTACTCCTGATGTGTGTCTCTGAGAAGGTGATTTTTCCCATTGAGATTTAGGCTTTTCTCTCTGTAAGATGGGAATGAGAATGTCCTCTGGGTGTTGTGGTTACAGATTGTAAAGGACATTGACATCTTCACTGTATGTTGGAGGAGGTGAGACTTAAAGGCATATATGACCATCTGCAGAGATGTCCTAGGACAGAGCAGTGCCAGGTGATAGACCTACAAAAAATGCTATCGTGGCAGTGAGGCCGTCTAACAACTGCCATGTGTTTTGGAGCGAGAGCTGAGTAAGAGCATCCTAGAGAGGTGTGTGTTACCCCAACTTTACACCCGTTTTTCAACAGATGTGAATTGTGCTGGATCTGGACCTGATTCAGCAGGGCATGATTTGTTTTATGGAAGGGATAGGAATATTTTTCAAGTTACATGTGTTTGTTCACACCTTGCCTGAGATTATACCTTTGTTTTATTGTGACAGCTATGATCATATGACAGATATGATTCTCTGGCACCTGCTGGGATTTAAGAATCAATTTTATTTATAACATGCTGCTTTTATGGGACATTTCTGTGGTTCTGTGAAGTGGGGAGGAAAGACATCCTGGTTTCATCAGAATAGTTCTTAAAATTTCTTCTGGGACATTGGCATTTCCCTTCCTCTCCCTTCTAACACACTGAGAGTGTGTCTAGTTCCTGGAGGATGACCAGACAAGGTCTTAAGGTCCAAGACATCTCTGATATTATTTTCATGTTCATACAACTTCTGGTGGCTAACCAGAGTTTTGCAGAAGTCCTGGCTTGTGGTGCCACATGTCCTAGTCAAGTGCCACCTATCCTAGTCAAGGCTATGCTCGGCTGTGCTTTGCTTGGCAAACACCTTCTTTTAAGGTAACCCAGAAACAGAACTCTAAGTTCAGGCAACAGTTCAGAAATCAAATGGAGCTGATGCTGCTAGTCCAGGTCACCCACAGAGATTTCAAATGATGGTGAGGAAATATTCACGCCAAACATCTCTGCTCTGACCAGGAATTACCATCTCTACCTCTTCAACAGCAGTGAAGGTGGAGCCTCTGCCTCATTCTGCAAACAGAAGCAACCTAGCTCATCCTGAAAATGTCACAATCACATTTTCAACCATAAAATAAATTTGTAACTTCTTGCTAAACTAACTAGCCCTGTTCATCCTCTTAAAGATGTATTTCCATAATAATGGAGGATTAAAAAAAAAAAAATCTACGCCTTTTTCTTTAATCACCTTTTGTTTACTATTGGTGCTTTGCTGTTCAGACAGCAGCAGCTTTCTTTTTGTTATCCCTTTGAAGACAAATTAAATGAACACTTAGGGTTAACACACATAATTAGGGAAGCTCAGCCACTAACCCCATGCTTGGCAATAGTGTATTTTTTCTTTGGACTGTGTGGTGTTTATAGATCGTACCTGCACATACATGTTATTGTTTGAAATTTCAGGCTTTCTAAACTCTGCTCTGTCCGTGCTCATGTTTAGCATGGGGATATAAAGCATGAACTCTGCATTTCAGCTCCTCAAGTCCTTCTGAGCTGGAATTCTTTACTGACTGAAAGGGTTCTGCACTGCAAAGCTTCTTTCTACTTCAGTCTTACAAGCTTCTTCTGGAAGGTGAACTTACTTCCACCATATATTGCACAGGTATCAGGCTCTGATTCTCCTTTTGGAGATCCTTTGGTGCATCATAGAAAACATTATACTCGTAGTGTACAAGGGTGCCTTTACCAACCCTGCCTGAAGGTGAAACACTCTCCACGCAGACACCTTCTCTATTTGCAGTGAGTTTTCTGCTTCGTGAGATGATGCTTTCTGTGGCAGCCAGCTCCATTCCACACGTGGGTAGAACGGCCTTTCATGTACCCCTGTGCTCCATCATGATTGCTGCAACTGCCTCACTACTGTGATGACGTTGGTACAGTCAGCTCAGGCTTATAAACACCAGAAGGAACATCAACTCCCTATCATTCATTCTTCAGACTTAATTCTTGCCATTCTTGTGTATTTGACATATCCAGGAGAAAGAGCGTTGAAGTGCACAGCATGCTGTGTCTGAGCTGGCCATGAGACCAGTGGTAAGGAGCTCATACTCATCAGAGCTCAAACAGTGTCAGTGCATCACTGCACAAGGTCGTCTTTTTTTCCATCAGCTGCATGCCCCAGCTTTATTGCCAGCAGCAGCCCGCACTCCGCTATCTTTCGCCCATCCATCCGAAATTGATGTGGTGTTGGGTAGCCATCACTCAGTCGCTATGTGTATGGGGGTTGCTGGAGAATTATTGTGAGACACGTAGAAATTTAGAGGGAGCATAGAAGTGGACTGCCACCTGAAGCTGAATTGCAGTAACTGGTTTTCTTTGAGGTAAGCCCTTCCCACTCAGCTTCCTCTCTCCTTTCGAGTCTCTTGGGGTTTGTGGTTGAGATGGAAACTGCGCAATACCAAGAAGCTGCTCTGTGCACCCTTTTGCTGAGCTGTAAGATGGCAGGATGTGAATGTGTCCAGGAGGGCTCCAAGAATGAGATGTCTCTAACCTCACTGTGCATCTGCTGTCCCCGTGAACTGTACATCTCGAGGAGCTGCAGCCACTGGTCAATAATCTGCCCTAACTTAACATATTTCAGGATTTCTGGATAATGAATTCTTCATTATCGGCTACTGAATACTCTTCAGATTGTCTTTTGTGATGATTATTTGCAATATTGATTCTACTATAAATAATACAGCTGATGTCAACTTTATTAGTGTTTATGTTCTATTAATGTGTTGTTTTATTAGCCTTTGAATTTTTGGCAACTCCAGCTACTTGAGGCATAGCTTTAGTACAATCACATTTTGTCACAGACTGCTATAATTAGGTTAATTAGTCATGGCTTCTATACAGCTTATTAGCAGGCTAAAATCTCCTTTTCTTTTATCAGAAAGATTAAGAGCTGTAATAAATTGTTTCTTCAACAAAGCTTGAGCAAAGTACATTTCAGATTCATATTTCAAATTTGAAGTGGAATTTAGCATTCTGTATAATTTTTTCAGAGGAACATTGAAAATGCTCCTGCACAAAACACTGCATTTGCCAGAGGTATCAGGCCAAGATTGCTGTGCCAAAAGAAATGAATATTGATATTTGTGGCCCATTCTGTGCCTCCAATTTTGGGCACATTAACCTCAAAGAAAACCTCATTAAATGTTGAGGACTCTCGGCATACAAACAGCCTTGTGTAACTTAGCGGATTATTTCTTATTGTTGTTTGATTAATAATATATACAGCCTAATAGTGCTCTGCAGTTGTGCAGCTGTTTTCAGCTCATTATACTTGCTCAGTTGACACACATTTATGGTTTCATCTTCCAGCTTCTTTTAAGTTCAGCAAAAAGTTTCCCAGAGCTGTGTGCTGTAACATTTGTGCCAGGGAAGCTCAATATTTACTACTGAATGAAGAAATCCACGTACCTGTCTAGAAGGGCTCAGTTTTTAGGGAAAGGTAATATTTTTTATTAGATCTGCTGATATTCTTGGAAAAATAGGTAAGTTACAAGCTTTTTAGTGCTTTCTTAAGTCTGGCACAGGAACTGAATTCAAACTTAGTACAGGTTGAGAAAAAGCTGCTCTGAGCTTAACTCAATTCAGTTCCTTAGTCAGCCTTTATGGGAGAAGATAATTCCTGTGGAGCCCTTGTGGAGGCACATTTGTTAGCTCTGGAGTAAGGGGAGAGGTTAGTAGAGGACACAGCTGCCAGCCTCGGTGTAAATACTGCCTCTGGCTTGTGGAAGGGTTAGTTAAGAGCAGGATAGGGAGAAAACTACGCCACTGAGTAAATCTAGTACCTTTCCTGAGTCCCTGACTTACGTGTTCCATAGTGTTGGTTGTTTCAGTTACCACTATTGTGGGTATTTAATAGTGATCCCTTGAGAAGTCAGAAGTATTCTTTTACTGAGGTTTTCTCTCTTCTTTCAATTTCCTTTATTACAACTCAATATAATTGCTTCACCTGCTGTGTTCCCTGTTCTTAGATTGAAAGTTGTGGTTTCTGTTGGTACTTCTGAAGAGGTTTTCTTCTCTGCGTGCAAGCTTGTCTGTTTCTTCTGACTGTTGGTCACTTTTATGTGTAAATGTATGGCCACACCTTAGACCACAAGGATACAATGCTGCTACTGCTTGAACTGCATAGGACATCAGGCCAGAAATGTGTGCAAGGGATCACTTTTTCTCCCCCTCCCCCCCCTTTTTTTTTTAAGATTGAACTTAAAACAGAATCAGTGTAGAGGTGGTCCTTTGTAGGTTTTTCCCCATTTTTTCTCCCTTCATTTGTTGGAAAATCTCCAGTGCCAAAAGATCATGGAATCACAGAATGACTGAGGATGGAAGGGACCTCTGGAGGTCATCTGGTCCAACTCCCTGCACAGGCAGGGCCACCTAGACCAGGCTGCCCAGAACCATGTTCAGGTGGCTTTTGAAGATTTCCACAGAGGGAAACTCAATTTCCTCTGTGTACAACCTGCAGCTGAAGGTATTGTTACCTGTACAGGAGATGAGGATTGTCTGAAATGATGCACTGGGGTCCCTTCAACCCAGAGCAGCATGTAGAGCTGCTCTTCATTTGTCCAGAGGGCAGTCAGCTCATGCCATGGTTCTGCTCTGAGCATGGATACAGAAATGGCATCATCAGGTTCTGTGTGTCAATGTGGCCCTTGCTTTTGTGGTTGCCTTGGCTGCAACTAGCCCTTTTTAGGAGATTGGGGTGGGTCTCAGGCCATTGAGACTAGCTCAGTGTTGGTGAATGGATTTCTCTCTGTCTCCCGATGCTCTGTGCTGCAAACTTCTCCCATGCTCCAGCTCCCTTTGTGCTCCCTTCCTGTGGAGCCATGTCCACATTGACCTCATGGCCTTGTGTCTCCTGTAGAACCATTGCCTGTGATTAACTGTGTGTGCATTTGGCTCCTGCCTTGACAGCCTGTTCCCTCAGGCTGGATAGAGGCAGCACTGGATCTCCTTTACACAAATGAACATTTCCCAAGTCTGATTTTCTTTGTGATATTTTCTGCATTGCGTTCTCGTTGCTGAATGCAGATGTGTCCCATAGGATAAGTGAAGCTAGTTAATAAACAGCAAGAATACACCTGGCCAACTTGGATTACTTCTTCATCCCAATCATTTCCCCCCTCTTTTTCTGAAGAGGAAGAATTTTCATTATGTAGATATGAAAACGCTACTGAAAAGGCATTGTTTAATAATGTGATGTTGAATAATGAGCTCTAAATACTGAATTCAGCTTTCGAGGAGGAGAACAGCAGTAGACAAAGTAGTGTATTAACTCCATATTTATAATTTTGCAGAATGTGGATGATAAGATTTTGTGTGAAGCTTATGAGAAAAAATGCCATATCATATATTTTACATTTAAGAAAACTGGATTTTCCTGACAAAAGAACAGAAAACTCTCTTCCAACATTCACTTTATACAGTTTTCAGACCCTGAAATTTTTCATTCTCGTCAAAGATTCGTTGTGATACAGACTGCTGCATATATTGTGTTCTTTTCACATAAGCAAGGTCCTTTGATCAGGCTGGTCAGATATGAAAGACTTGCAGCTCACGGCTTTCTGTGTACATTCAAAATTATTATTATGCTAGAGAATCATAGTCTTAATTAAATCTCTTCCATTAACTCAGTTAACTCAGTTCTTTAGATGTACAGCCTTTTAGTGCATCTTTGATAGAAAACATTGATTATGACACTCCAATGTGCATTTATCTACTCTCATCTGTAAGTTTCTTAAGGACATTCATCTGTCCTCACCAGCAGTCAAGTCTCAGAGAAATATTCACAGCATCTCAGAATACTACTTGAGATCCTTCTGTCTTTTGTTTCCTTTTCTTTTTTAACCTGCTGGCTAATGATCTGATATTTATCTGAGATACAGCAGAGATTTTGATCTCATCAAATATTTAAAGATGTACTTTGTTGGTTTGATTGCAGAGTGGAAATTGAGTTTTTCTGGATGTCTCTATGGCCATGTCCTTCACTGGCAGTGCACCCTGCCATGACTTGGAGCCTGCCGTTAGTTGGTCATTTTGAATGGTAAATTCCTTGCTCCCTCTAAATGGAACGGAAAAGATATATTTTAGATATCAAATATATATATATATATTTAGACATTATGTATTTTTAATGTCATATTGCTTTGCTTGAAAGATAGGAAAAAAAATCAGTTGCAGAGCACTCCTGAAAAGATTCGAGTAAGCTGTGGTCCCAAAAGTGACTGCAGAGAGCAGAGCTCTGCTAACAACGAAGGGAGTGCAAGCAGTCATCCCACTTTGGACCCAAACTATTGTGCCTAGATATGTAAGATGTGTTTAGAAGGGCAATGAAGGGAGATGGCTGGGATATGGCTCCTCTTTATAAGTTCATCTCTTTAAATCTACATCTTCTGTAAAGGTTCTGTTTGAGCTCCTTATTTCTGTAACATGGTGCAGCTCATAACTGTTTCCTTTGCGTGGCAGTGTTGAGGCACTAAGTGTCTGAGGCATAGTTCAGCTAACCTCTGACATCTCTAGAGCCATCTCTGGAACCCTGCTGGTAACACCAAGAAGAACATAATAAGATGGCCTTCTGTGGAGGCACTGATGATCTGAGAACCATCCCACTGTGTGTACCACAGTGCACCTCACTATCACAGGTACCTGAATAGGAACGCCCTTGTGCAATGAATATAGTCCGACAGAGTCATGGGGACACACTCACCACTTCACTCAGAGTTGTCCAGGCCTCTGCCCTGGACAAGTCTGGTTTGATCTTTGCATATTGCATTTCCCGAAGGATGTGTAGATTCTGGAAACAGAGGAAAGCAGTGAGAAGTGTCATGAGAACGTGACTGTGAGGAGAGATTGAGGAGGAGAAAAGGAGGAGTTATGTCTGACGGCCTGAAGACTGAGGGTACAATCTTCAAAAAGGCTTCTCCGAAGGGAAGAGGGCAATCAGTTTTATAAATAAGTCGAAAATAGAGCAAGAGACATCTCAAAGTACTGCTCAAAAATTCCCACTGCACATTTGGAAAATGTGTGACAGAGGACAGTGAAGGACTGGCATAGATAGCTTGTGATTGAAGTTTGACAAAACCGTCATGTCTTTATTTTTACCTTCAGAAGAGATTTCCATATGAGTTGAATAATGCAGGTAGTGTAGCTAAACAGAGAACAACACCTTCAGTGAATGAATAATACAAACAAAAACCTAGTCTTGGAAAGATGGAAATAATCCATCATTTTCTACATTAATTCTCCTAGTTAACAGTAGTATTCAGATGGAGTAATTCATCTGCCTATACGTCTCCTTCCTGAATGATCCAATCTATCAGTTTGAGCCAGGTGCAGGTTTGACTTCTTCCAGGAGCTCTCTTTCTCCAGCTGTGAGGATGCTGGTATTCCTAAGGAGATGTGAGCCACCCACAGGAAATGAAGAAAAGAAATTATGAATATTTACTTATATAAGCATAATTTACAGTGTGGGTGGACAACGGAAGACCTTCAGAGGATGTATTGAAAACAAATGAGGTTGTTCCCAAGTGTCATACATTCATGCAGCCACTCTGCTTTAACCCCATTGCAAATTTCACACATAAACTTCTCCAAACTATACAATGCCATGTACAGACAGATAGCCTAGGATGCTGAGTTGTGATGGGACTTCCCTGTTTCTCCCTGGGAGCACTGTGTCTCCCAGGCAGGTTGCTGGAACACAGCTCCAACATGCGCAGCCAAGCTGTGGGGACAGCTGCCCAGCTAGAATGCTTTAAATTACTGCAGCGTTAGTAGGCTTTGAATCTAATCCTAATTCTCATTTTGGAAGCACTCCTAACCTGGATAGCAAACCTAACCTAGCATCTGTATTACTTAGCAAAGTATTACTTTCCATGTTAGTTATGAGCATGGTAATGAGGAGCTGCTTTGGCTAGGCTTGCCCCAGAGCTGTTAAGAATAGAGCTAGATGATGCTGGGGTAGGATATTTTAAATTATGGAAATAGTATATATATAAAAAAAAGTCTTTAAAATGTTTTCTTTTAGTGCCAGTGGGAAGAAAACAAAGAGATAATCTCTTTTTGATTTAGATTAAATAAAATGTTATGAAGCAATGTCTAAACTTGGGACCAGTTTCGACTGTGTAGTGTCCTTAGAAGAACTGTCTTTTTGTGGTAAGAGTATATGTGCTTTCTCTAATAGATTTACAAAAGCTTGTTGCTGTATATCTGGCAATAGAAAATAAATTGCATGTGGCGGCAATGATACCAGGCCTATGAAGGTGTTCTTTCCACTGGAGATTCAGCCCATCCTCTGGAGGCAGCAAGCAATGAGGGTGAGATGAGTACCTCATCTCATTGTGCCCGTCTGCCTA
Source organism: Anas platyrhynchos (assembly GCF_047663525.1). Classification (NCBI taxonomy): domain Eukaryota; kingdom Metazoa; phylum Chordata; class Aves; order Anseriformes; family Anatidae; genus Anas; species Anas platyrhynchos. Next base: position 11,742,340 of record NC_092605.1, on the reverse strand, counting down.
GGACCTCTCCTTGTCCTTCTGAGACATTGTCATGTCCTTGTCTTCAGGCTCTTTCCCTTTTCCTTTTGGCCTCTGGTTGATTCTCTCAAGGAGTGTGTGTAAGCACATCAGCAACTCTTGTGCTGTGGTAACTAGGGTTTCCTTCTCCAAGATGATGGCTGATACTCACTGTATTCCCTACAAGCTTGGGGGAAAAGAGGGGCTTTACATTTGTGAGTTTGTGAACTTCATGGAACTGCTGACATTTCAGCTCCAATTTAAAGTTGGTTCTGACTTAGAAGAGAAACTGTCAAAGCAAACTGAAGTGATAAAGCAAATTGTCTGTGATTCAGTGAATGAAAAATCACTCAGAGAGAACAACAATCCGTGCTATGACATAGTGTGAGAAGCCCTGTTTTGCTGGCAAAGTCTTATTTTGTGATATAAACCCAAGACCCTCCTGTTTCCAGCCATCAGAGATGATTATAATGTGGGTTGCATAGATGAGAACTAGAGCCCTCCAGTCCTTTTGCTCATATTTTATTTTGGTCAATGTTTTCTGTCTCTCTTCATTTCCATGACAACTTTAATTGACAAATTTATTCTTCATTATGTTGACAAAAATAGCCTTACTACACAGGTTGATCTGTCCCTATCTATGTTCCTGCTTTTCCTCCTGCTGCTTGGAAACAGTGATATATTATTGTTGGTCTAAGATTCTTGGAAAATATCTCAGCAGGTATTGAAAAGCAATTAATATTCACAGAAAGATTACTGATTGAGATAGCTTTCACTGCTGCAGCTTTTAAATAGTAGCATATCTTATTAATACCATCAGTCCTAATAAATGCAATTAAAATTGTTGACTAATTAAAATTTTAGTGTTAATTTATATAATAGAGACTTTATACTTGCAATTAGAGCTTTCTTAATTCTGCAACATGTTGTTCAGGGAGAGAAGGAGACTATCATCTCTGATTACATGTCTGTCATTCTGTAAGAAGAAAGCAGTTTTTCAGAGTCTCCCTTGTTAACATCACTAAGAGAATTCTCGAAGCAGCAGCAGCAGCCAAAGTTCTGAAGTGATATTTTAAGTAACTCACTTCAAAAGTCAACAATGTTAAAATGTTTTATATAAGTACTTGCACTGATGAATCCACTGAATTCAGCATTTGCTACTGTTTTGTGTGCAGGTAGGAGAGGTGCATGAAGTATATTTATCACTGCAAGGACAGGACACTTGGCAGATCAGAATGCATGGTGTTGCTCCAGTGAATTTCAGTTTCTCATGTTCTGTACGCTGGTTTCCAGTTTTCCACAGAAAGCAAGATGTGGCTCTGATTTTAGAGCAATGGCTTCTGCTGCTGAAATTTCTCCACATCACAGATAATCCACGCTTGGAAGCAACATCTGTTGAGTCACTACTTTGCTCACACCCTTCTTCACACAGTTCTCAGTGTCCCTGGCAGTTTGGCATGGAGACGAAGTCAGTCCATTCTGCAGCTATTGAGTGGTATTGCATGTGCTCTGCTCTCATCTTTTTTTGTAGAGTTACTGATGAAATGGTGACTTTGGGCAAGGCTTGATTTGTTCCAGAAGCATGTATAGAAATATCTACAAGTAAATCTGTGCCTATAGCTCTGACTCTGGTCCTTGAGCACTTGACCTGTGAAGAAAGGTAGAGTGTCTTGTATAGTCTGAAGAAGAGACAACCATGCAGCAGCATCATAGCAGCCTACAGCTTCTGTTAGGACAGCTGAGGGATGACTGAGCCAAGCTCTCCTTGTTAGTTGCAGTGAATGTAATAAAAGTTTCAACTGTCACAGATTGCAGCTAGGGTGGTTCAGATCTGACATAATCTTTGCCAAGAGGGTAGTGCAGCTGAACAACAGAACACCCAGAGGGGATGAGGAGGCTCCATTTTAGAGTTCAGCATTTTGGTACCATGGCTCCAGCATGAGGTTAGATTGGAAACCTCCTGAGGATTTTTCCAACCATTGCATTTGTTATGCTATGAGTGTGATATTCAGCAAATGTTCCGTGTCAGTGGCACTGACGGGGATCAGCCTTGTGACCTCTTTCTCTCCATCATCTACTGGTGTTCTCACTGCTGAAAGCATGAACTCATTCATTATAAGGAGCCTATTTGATGTGCTTTTTCCCCTGGTTCACTCTCCAGGTTGAAGTATGGTTCTAAGTAAACTCAGTCTGTTAGAAAGACCAAAGTTTAACCCTGCTCTCCTACACTCATTGGGAAGCCTTTGCAGAGGGACAGTATGGCTTTCCTTCCATTCCAGCAGAGTGGCCTACAGTGTCTTCTGCCTTATTTTCAACGGCATCATATCCAAGGCAATCTCTCAGCGGTTCTGTCAAGGCATTTGCTTGACTTTCAAAGCCCTTTGAAAAATGTGTATTTTTTCAGTTGATCTGAACAAGGTATGACACCAGCATTTTTCAAGGCGCTTTCTCGGCTGCTTTCTGTAGCAGAGCTGTATGGGATGTGAGCTGGAGCATTAATGGTGCGGAACACCTCTGCCCATCAAGAAGTTTCTGCTTTGCTCTGAGCATGTCCTTCTGTTTCTATAGCAAATAGCTCATTCACTGTCTTTTATACACCACTTGTCTTTTCCTCTTCATGTTCAACTGCTTGCAGCTTTAGATTATGCAAAATATGCTGAAGATGTTTGTTTCAGCGAGAATTTTGCTTGAAATCCAAAAGAACCTTACAAGTAGTGCAATATGTTTTGCTACCACTTGTATGAAAGATAATTTGGATTCTTTACTTCTCTGCGTAATATTTATAGACACCACTTCTTTACAGTGGCAGGAACATTAAAAAAAAAAAAATCTAGCTACATTTTCATTGTAATTATCATTTAGGCACTTCATTGCTCAGCTGTACATCACCTCCGGATGTTCCTCAGCTACCTGTTTCTGCTACAGGCCTGTAGCACCAAGAAGCTAGACTTTGTATTTGAGACATGAAAAACCCAGTGATCTTACACTGGCACAGTAGTTTACATGTGTTTATACAAAGCACGTCTATACAAAGGCATCGCCTGCCCATTGGGCTATATCTTAGATGCTTTTTCCAACCTAAACAATTCTATAATTCTTGGATTTACAGTTTGCATTTAATAAGATTTGTGGGTCTGTGGTTGCCTCAGCTGCATGGCGAAGTCCCAGTTTTGTAGTTTCTCACAGTGCATGCACCAAGCTATGCAGACAGCACTCCAGACCCTAAGGCAGGTTTTACCATCAGTTGTGGTTTTGCTGCACAATGCCTTCTGTTGAAGCAGCAGGGAGACTATTTGCAGACTTGCAGCTCATGGGAATGCCAGCAGTGTGCTCTCCTGTCAGAGGTGGGCTCAGTTTCCAGCCCACATTCAAATCACTCATTTCTGGGATAACTCATAGTACCACATGCTGGCTACCTGAGATTGTTCTGGAGTTCTGGTTTTGAAACAAGGAGAGCAGATTTCCTCTCACTTTGGGTTATGGAAAGCTGCATTGTGGGTGACGCCAGAGTTTCCTGTGTTGTCCCTTCCAAACTCCCATGTCACGGTGCCTGCACTGCAGGGGAGAAGACCTGGATGCAGTTGTGGCTTCATTGGCAGGGGAAGGTCCTCGCAGTTATGTGGGTGGAAGCCTCAGGGAATCTGTGTTAGGTGCAGCATGATTTTAGAGCTGACACTGTGGGCAGCCTTGAGATGTGCTTCAGTTCAGAAAATGCAGGTGGCAAAAAACCCCTCAGAGCATGTACCTTCCACAAGTATGAAACTATCCCCAGTTCCCCTTTGCTGTGGCCTTGCAAATCACCCATGTTGATATCTGTTATTGTGACAATGTGCTGACAACAGAGCAGGGAAAAGGAGAAAGGACAAAATCTGATCTTTGTGGGATTCTGGTTGTGGTTCCCAGGCTCCAACTATGGCCTTTCTGATGGAGGAAAGCACGAGCAGCCAGTAGTGTTAGAAAAACCGTTCAAGTTCAAGGACATATAGGATTGTTTTTCTGAAGACCTTCCTTGAATTTTCTAGGCTCTCTCATCTATGGAAGAATTCAGAAACCTGGATCGGGATATTGAGGGTTCTGCAAAACGGTGGAAGAAGTTTGTTGAATCTGAGTGTCCTGAAAAGGAGAAGTTTCCCCAGGAATGGAAGAACAAGTCAGCTCTGCAGCGCCTGTGCATAATGAGAGCTATCCGTCCTGACCGCATGACCTACGCAGTCAGGTAAGGGCGCTTCTTCACTGGCTCTGTAATGCTCTTGCTTATCAGGCAACGTTGGGTTGGTGTTTTCTAGGGAACAGGATTAATTCAGGAATATGTTTGGATTTATTTATTATGGATATGAGTTCGGCAAAATGGTTTACTATAAAGGGGTCTTGGTTGGGTTGAATGAGTTGTCTCTGAACTCTGCAAGAGTCAGAGTCAACACTTCATTTAATTGAAATTTCTTGCTTCAGGAGATCTAACCCTGATATTGCCAGTGGTGAGGGAAGCAGTATAACTAGCACTGAGTAAAGAGCAGAAATGCAAAGCCAGCAACGAGCACCATCATACTGGCATTACATATGCACTAGAGTCTTTTTATAATCAATGCAACTTCTAGAATTCATTAAGGTCAATATTAGTTACTAGATTGTTTATGGCTGTTGTTCCTTAGGAGCAAGAATAAAGTGCAGAAGTAAAGGGAAATCTCATAGAGGTGATTGTTTGTGTTTTTTTTTTTGTTGTTGTTGTTTTTTTTTTTCCTATAAAATTCAAAATTTATGTGATGCTAGTTCTGAAAGTTGTAGGTGTGAATTATGTATTAAAGGTAACTAGGCAAGTCTAAACTTTGTAAACATATGCAAAAGCAATATGCTTGTTCCAGGAGAAACTAAAGGTCTTTCACTCCATTAGGACTTTTTTTCTCCTTCTCTGTCCTGGTAGCCTATGATCTGACATTTTTACAATGCCTCTTATGCCACTGCCTCTCAAATAGTTTATATTGCTCCACCATCTGGCATGTGTGCATATACAGGTGCATGTAGCAGATTGTATTACTCAGTGCACGAGCTACATTTCTGTTTGTGCTTTAAAATGCACAGAAAAATGCAGTCAAGACTTCGAGTGAAATTTCATTATGGTCAGTGTTATTATATTTTATTCAATCAAATGCTATAATTTATCATAATTATGCCATTCTAAACCATCTTCTTTTTCATTAGTTACTCTTCTGGGGCTGGACTATCCATGTGTTCACTCAGCTGAAAACACTGCTTTTCCTTTTGTTATTTAGCTTGAGTAGAATAAGCTTTTGTCTTTCTGAGCTTTTAAGTGCATACTTTGTTTCAGCAAGTTTAATTCATTTCTTTCAGTCAAAATAGTGGTACTCTTATAGCTCAAAAATAACCAGAACATAAAGTTTCAATTTCTTTTATACTTTTGTGAAAAGGTAAGAGAATCCACATTCTAAAGCTTGGCTGGATATTTTTAGAGTTATGTCAAGCTTTTCTGTTTGCACAAGAACTATAAATATGGGGTGTTTTTATTGTTTGTTTCTTACATAGAAGTAGGGTAGAACATAAACACATTCAAACAGTAACAGTTTACAGTGCCTTCCCCAAGACTTCGTAGATGTTTGTGACTAAAATTCTTCTTGAAATACAACATGGTCAGAAAGTAGTACCCAATGGCCTAGGAAGAGCTTTTGTTTAGGCAAGCAAACCTCATATCCCCAAAGCAAATGCGAAATTGTTAGTGGTAATAATGACAGTCAAAATGCCTTTGATTTCCTGATTTCTCCTTAAAAGTATCATACCCCGCAATCCTCTCTTCAGCCAGCAGTCTGGCTAAAGCAGATATTGTTCCCTTAGAGAGGAAATCTGATGCTCCTAAGAAATTCAACTCTCTAAAAAACACACGTGTATTCATCTGTCCTTTTCATGTCAGTCTGTAACTTCTCGTAGTCTGATGTAGGAAAGCAAAGAGGTCTTTGGATTGAATTTAATAGTCAGCATCCATGATAGGTACCACACAGAATGCTAATAGTCATCTGATATCCCTCTTTCCTAATTGTCTTCAAAATTGTATTGAGTCTGTGACTCTTCAAAGAGGGGGGAACCCTTCAAGCAATGTACTGGAGAGCTGCATACTCTCACCCTGAGGATTTCAGCCTCAACATTCCTGGTTTAGCCAGTAGCACTTCAACATCATGGGTCTTAACGAATTCATTGAGTTTTTGACTCAATGAATTTGAGTCAAAAACTCATTGAGAGTTTCTTCTGTAGTATAGTTGGATGCCACTAGTTGTTTTTTAGTTCGCAGCTTGCAGATCTTTTCCTTCTATGTATCAGTGAGGATATCTGTAAATCTATTTGCATTAAATTCCTTACTGATGATCAATGAACTTCACTACAAGTATAGTTGTAACCTTCCTATCTCTCTGAGATAGGTGCTTGACAAGAGCTTAAATGTTGTTAAGGAGTGAAGGAAGAATTCAGTAGCCTAAACATAGGTGAATAGGGTCATTTTTTTCTTAGGGATATGGTTTAGTGGGGACTGTTAGCGTTAGGTCAGAGGTTGGACTCGATGATCTTGAGGTCTCTTCCAACCTAGAAATTCTGTGATTCTGTGATTTTAGATACCCTAGAATATTCCTACTTCATCGCCAACTACCGTTCAGAAAGGTTTAAGACCTTTTGTGTCTCATGTCATATGTACCAGCATCATGCAGATAGTCTAGAAAGCATTTGGTATCTAAAGTGAGATAGTTACCATCCTCCCTACACCTTGCATTTACCTGCCTTGAAAGTTAGATTTTTCCGTCACTCTGCATAGCAGGTCCATGGGGATATTAGCATAGGGTGTTTTATTCTCTAGGCTTAAGGAACCATCAGGAGAAACCACTCTTATCCTGACTGACTCTGCAGTGCATAGGTGAGGTCAGTGCTCTACTGTCCATCACCAAGAACCTTAACTTTCTCAAGAAGGAATTCCAAGTGTAAAGACCTATTTCACACTTCAGTCTTACTGAAGAACATCAGCAAGGGGCTTGTTGCAACACCTTGTGCTACCATGCTTCCACATGCACAATGAGGCTAGATCAGTCCAGCAGCTGGCAGGGTATAATTTCACAGAATCACAGAATGGTTGAGGTTTGAAGGGACCTCCAGAGGTCACCTAGTCCAACCCCCCTGCTCAAGCAGGATCACCTAGAGCACATTGAGCAGGATGGCATTCAGATGGGTTTTGAGTATCTCCAAAAAAGGAGACTCCACAACCTCTCTGGGTAGCCTGTTCCAGTGCTCTGTCACCCAAACCGTAGAGAAGTTCTCCCTCATATGGTGATGAAACCTCCTGTAGTTCAATTTATACCTGTTACCCCTTGTCCTGTCACTGGCCACCACTGAGAAGACTTTGGCCCCAGCCTCTTTATGTTGTCCCCTCAGGTATTTGTAGAGATATATGAGATCCCCTCTCAATCCCATCTTCTCTAGGCTAAACAGGCCCGGCTCACCTATAGGACAGATGCTGCAATCCCTTAATCATCTTTGTGGCTTTTCACTGTACTCTCTCTAGATGTTCTACTTGCCTCTTGTACTGGGGAGCCCAGAAATGCACACAGTACTCCAGGTGTGGCCTCACCAGGGCTAAATAGAGGGGAGGATCACCTCTCTCAACCTGCTTTCCACACTCCTCGTAATGCAGGCTAGGAGCCCATTGGCCTTCTTGGCCACCAGGGCACACTGCTGGCTCATGGTTAACTTGCTGTCCACTACTACCCTCAGGTCCCTCTCCTCAGAGCTGCTCTCCAACAGGTCAGCCCCAAGCCTGTACTGGTGCTTGGGGTTGTTCCCCCCCCAGGTGCAGGACCCTGTACTTGTCTGTGTTGAACCTCATGAGGTTCCTCTCTGCCCAAATCTCCAGCCTGTCCAGATCCCTCTGAACAGCTGCACAGGCATCTGCTATGTCAGCCACTCCTCCCAGCTTTTTGTGTCATCTGTAAACTTGCGGAGAGTGCACTCTGTCCCTTCATCCAGGTCGTTGATGAATAAATTCAACAACACTGGACCCAGTACTGACCCCTGGGGGGCACCAATAGCCACTGGCCTCCAACTAGATTTGGCACTGTGAGCACAACCCTCTGAGCTCTGCCACCCATCCAGTTCTCATTACAACCCAATGTCCACTCATGGATCCCACACTTCTGGAGCTTGCCCAGGAGGATGTTATGGGAGACAGTGTTGAAAGCCTTGCTGAAGTCAAGGTAGACAACATCCACTGTTCTCCCCTCATCCATCCAGCAAATCATCTCATTGCAGAAGGCTATCAGGTTGGTTAAATACTAACTTCCCCTTGATGAATCTGTGTTGACTGCTCCTGATCTTTTCCTCCACATATTTAGAGGCCTCAAGGATGAGCTGCTCCATCACCTTTCCAGGGATAGAGGTAAGACTGACTGGCCTGTAGTAGCCTGGGCCTTTCTTCTTGAAGACTGGATTAATGTTGGCTTTCTTCCACTCCTCAGGCACCTCTTTTATTCTCCAGGACCTTTTAAAGATGATAGAGAGAGGCTCGCCAGTTCCCTCAGCACCCTCAGGTGCATCGCATTGGGGCCCATAGATCTGTGGGTGTCTAACTTGCCTAAATAACCCAATCCTCTTCAACCAGGGGAAAGTCTTCCTCTCTCCAGGCTTTCTCTCATTTCCAGACTTGGTAGTACATGGGGGCTAGCCATAGCAGTGAAGACTGAAGCAAAGAAGGCATTCAGTGACTGCCTTCTCTGTATCCGCCATCATAGAGGCACCCGCCTCATTTAGCAGTGCACCCATATTTTTCTTAGTCTTCCTTTTGCTGCTGATGTATTTGAAGAAGCCCTCCTTGTTATCCAAATTTAATTGTAACTGGGCCTTGGCCTTCACTGCATCCCTGCATTCTCTGACAATGTTCCTATATTCCATCCAAGGAATCTGTCTCTTCTTTCACATCATGTACACTTTTTTCTTCTGTTTAAGTTTTCCCAAGAGTTCCTTGCCCATCCATGCAAGTCTCCTGCACCCCTGGCTTGACTTCTTTCTTGTAGGGATGCACTGGTCCTGAGCGTGGAGGAAGTGTTGCTTGAATGTTAGCCAACTCTCCTGGACCCCTTTCCCTCTAGGGCCCTGGCCCAGGAGATTCTTCCAGTTAGATCCCTCAAGAGGTCAAAGTTAGCTCTCTTCAAGTCCTGCCCTGAGGGATGGACCTTTGAAACAATGCTGTATGACTACGGACTCCAGCAACTGGCACCTTCTGCCACAGTTATGTACTTAAACAGACTCCTCAGCTAAAGGATCTGTCAGCCATGACTTCATATAATGCAGAGAAGCTGCAAGCCACTCACATGTCTAAACAGGACGCTTTTTCTTTTTTTCTGGTACCATTTCACAAGTCCTACTGCTTATACTGTGGACCACCCCTATGAATGCATTAGCTGTGGACATCAAGGCTTTCATGGAGCCAAGGCCTGATGTAGAACAAGAACGTTGTGACTTTGTATCTCATGAACTTCATTAGATTTTTGTGGACTGAAGCTCTCCAGCAGCTCTTTAGCAAATCTATCCCCAAACCAGATAAATCTACTTTTAAGAGGTACCAAACAAATTGGAATTTCTTTCTTTTGCAATCCCTTTGGCATTTGTATTCCAACTGCCTTTCACTAGTCCTTGAAGGAGTCTCTCAGGTCTCTTAGAAAGAATTTGGCTGCCTTATTCTGGTATCATCCCCCAGTTGAAAACTGGTCGATGTTTTTGTTCCCCTAGTACCGAGGTTTTCAAAAGGCTTTAGTCATGCACCTTTGCTATAAAAGCAACTGCTCCTTCCTGGGGTTTGAATATAATGCCTCTTCCTTTGAATCAATGTTCACTGTGTCATCTTTTTGTAAAGCTGTGATTTTTGGTAAGCTCACCCCATGGAAATTCACCCTGAACGTTCTTGATATGCTACCTACTGTTTAGGCAGCTCCTGATGCACAGTTGTATTTTTCCTTGCAGTTCTTGTGCAGAGGCTAAGCTGCATGTGCTGGATATTCTTAGAGCTCTTCCCTTTTATCCTTCCAGAACAAAGTAATTTTCTAAATCACCCAGACTTTTTGTGGCTTTTGGTGATACATCTGAAGTAATGCTGTTGCCTCTCAAATGCTGTATGGATTACAAAGTATGCAGCAGTTTTCTATACATTAACTTAACTATTTCTTCTCCCCTGTGATATCTGTGTCAGAACCAAGCCAGTACTGAACTGTATTGAACTTCTTCACACAGTGCTGGGTGGGTAGGTCCCACTGTTTGTCCATATCATTTTGTTATTTGTCAGATATTTGTGTGCCATGTGTCATTTTACATCTGTTAAACGTACCAAATGTTGATAGTGAGAGGTCCCAGAGCCCACTCTGCAGACCCTCTCTAAAATGATTTTATACCCATTTTTTTTCATGAAATTTGATTTGTTTGAATCGGCAAAATTAAAATGAATTAATTATTTGCAGGGGAATCTTTCTTTCCTGAGCAATAGTAGACTAGAAAAATTCTTTTTCTTTCCGGCAGAGATTTTGTAGAAGAAAAGCTTGGCAGTAAATATGTGGTAGGGAGACCCCTGGACTTTGCAACATCCTTTGAGGAATCAGGACCTGCAACCCCAATGTTTTTTATCCTGTCTCCAGGAGTTGACCCACTGAAGGATGTGGAGAAACAAGGTAAATAAATCATGTCTGTAAGCATACCACAGAATTGTGTTCTATCTTCTGCATGAGTATCTTGGCATTTTATTTTATTTTATTTTTATTTTTATTTTTTTCTCATCTGTTTGTGGATAATGGAGTAATCTGGTAAAAACAGATAATTGTGAGACTATGTGATTGTTTCTCTCTTTTTTTTTTTTTTAAGACTTTTGGATTTTTATCTATAGTTTGATTTAAACTTGTGTCTTTCCTGAAGTTCTGAGATTCCCAGTGCAGTTCACACAGCAACGATCTCTGAGTTGGTCTTGTACACAACCTATAACTTACATCAGAGATATCTAATATGCTGTCAGATAGCTAAAAATAAGCAACAGCTCCCTGTAACATTCTGCTGGTTAGTGGCAGAGTTTCCGTTTTTTAATCCCATCCTTCCTGACTTGTTTTTGGTGTGGATGTTATGATGTAGTGCTGTCAGCTGGCTTCATAGCCAAAGTGGCATCTCTGAGTTGCCTTGTTTGAGAAGCCAGTGATTGTTGTGGAACATCAAGTGCTGTAGTCAGTGCCTGTGCTCTGAAGCTACCAACATACAGAATTTTGCTTCAGGTCTCAGCTCCACTGTGGATGCGTAATGATTTTCAGCCTCAACATGGCAATTACAGTACATCAAGAAATGGGGTCAGCTTCTTGCTGGACCACTGCCAAATTGAGGTCACTGCAGTCACTTCTTTTGAGACTGTTGCAGCAGAGGAGCTCCATCCTTCTGGAGCAGAGGGCCAGATACCCTTGGGTATTGCTTTAGGGCTACTCCAGGTTGCCACTGTGTTCATCAGATGTCTTTTCTCCCTTTCTCCTTTTCCAGTCATGTAATACCCACATCTCTAAGACCATTGCTCGTGGTCAAGCCCCAGTGCTAACGTACATCTAAACTGTATGAATTACTTATCAGACGATCAGCAGAGATGTTGGCCAGTTTTTAGCAGGCAGGTCTCTAGACTAAACCTCAGCAGGGCTGGCAGCCCCAGCAGAGTCACCAGTAACACAGAACTAAACCATCATTCAGATGAGAGGTGGCTGATGACTTCCTTCCTGAGCTGTGGATTCATTTTCCTCTCTGTGATGCATGTTCTGGGTCCTCCCTAATAATGTCCAAGTCAATTCCAGGCTAGATGGTGGTATTTGGTCATGGGCAGCTCCTGGGCCTTGCACTGTATTTTGATCTCTTTCTGCCCTGATATCAGGTCTCATTACTGTGAATTGAAGGGGACTCCATGAGGAAGGTGTTGTCTTGTGCCTGGCTTCCCACTGGAGCCACATTGGTGATCCTGTATCTCCTGTGATATTTTCTTGTGCGGGAGATCGAGCACTAAAATCCAGCCATGAGTGGTTTAATTGGAATTCTAAAGATATGTGTAGTTGAGCACCTGGGGTTAGTCAGCTAGAAAAGTTACAGCAAGTGTAAGTGAAAAAAAATAGACAAATTGAAACCATTGCTTCAGTGCAGCTACACTAGCCTTCAAGTCTGCCTCGCTGGGGTTTGGTCCAGATTCATTATTCAGTATTTTCTCTGTCCTTCATTAAGTTTTATTAAAGTGCATGTCTGACTTGATAAGTCTTTTGAATGGAAGATGACTTCTTCCAGATGCTGCCCTCTCATGGGGCCTTTCCTTTGCAATATGGGGAGGACCCTGAAGCAAACACTGTTGGTCTCGGAAAGCTTCCTGTGACCCTGCTGAGGACAGCCTACCTGCACTGTGCTCTCTCCTCTCCCCTCCAGCAAGGAGGAAGTCTGGCATCGTCTTTTGTGAGGCAGCCAGTGAAGGCTCACTGTGTGTCCCTCTGAAGTCTGTTCCTATCCATGATGGGGAAATAACAACTGTCTTTTATTTACATTATTAACCACCTCGTTTAGGGCAGTACCTACCTTCTGTAAATTTTCCCCATCCCTTCTTGAGAGGATGAGTCCTGAGGGCAGAGTTACTCTGTGAGGAGTGGATCAGCAGCTCTCAATGTTGGTAGCAACCACAGATGGTGAGAAAGAAAATTGGAAGTTCTCAAATATGGGTAATGCTGTGTCCTAGGGGTTTTTCTGTAGTAAGGCTAAGCAGAAAACCCGAGCAACTGGAAGGGTTTGGATATTTATATATATCCCCATCTGTTTCCAATCTTGTACCACGAGCTGCATCCTCAGTCTTGTTAGACAAATCTTTTCCTTGTTTTACTATAAAACTTATCTGCTTTCAGCAGGAATTAAGGGTGTGTATGCTGTCTGCCTGTAGAAATACGTGTAGGCAACACCAAGAGATGAGCACATGGGGGCTCCCTGGCTGTGCTGAATGCATCCTGCCGCACTGCACGGTGCCAGCATGGATGTTTCTGGGGTTGCTTCCCTGCGGGAGCACAACGCAGTGCTCATCCTCCAAAGGAGGAGCCCAGAGGAGCATCAGGGACAAAATAAAAAAACACTAAATAGTTGCAATCTTTCCTACAGAGCAGTATATTAAAAGGTATGGTCTTTGGGGTTCCCACCGTGCACTGTGTGGGCCCTGGTGAATGAGGTGGTCTCCAATGGTCCTGCAGGTCCTGGAGCACCCTTTCTGATGGGATCTGCTGCAGCCTGCCAGCCATGGGCCTTCCTACAAACATAGCAGTACAACTGGTGGCATCTCCACACAGCCAAAATCCAAGATGAAAACAGAAGGGTGGCTGATTCCTAAATTTGAGAAACCAGGAAGCCTTGGTCTAGGTCACAAGACTTTCACACATATTTTGTTTCTGCTGCCTGCTCAAAACCAAAAGGGTTCTTAACCTCGCTGCTGGTTTGAGCATACATTCACATGGCACATTTCCCCACTGAACGATATCTTGTTAAAAGACTATTTAATCGGCAGGAAATTATTTTAATTTCTACCACTGTAAAATACGTTTTTATACAAGGTTGCAGGGGAATAGTGTTCTTTAAACAAGAAGCACTTTGTAATAATGTACCTTTGTGTTGATGCTGCTCAGTAATTAAAAGTAGTTTGAAAGAAGCCACTGCTGTTTTCAGTGCTTTGGCAAGGAGTGTATGAGAGACAAGATAACTCTTGTAAGAAGCGTGATAGCTCTTCTGTGAGGGTTTTTCATAAGGCTGAACTCAGCCAGGCTGCTGCTGCCTGAGCTTGGCTATGCTGCATGTCATTCCAGTTAAAAAGTGCTGAGCATTGTTTGTTGGTTTTTTTTTTTGTTTGTTTGTTTGTTTGTTTGTTTTTTTCAGGGAAAAAACTTGGTTATACGTTTAACAACAGGAATTTCCACAATGTCTCCCTTGGACAAGGTCAAGAGGTAGTTGCTGAACAAGCTCTAGATCTGGCTGCAAAGGAGGGTCACTGGGTCATCCTTCAGGTACGGTGTCTTTGGAAACAGCTTTGCCATCTTCCCGTGTTCTCTGGTGCTGATCAAATTAACAAGGGCAGGCTATCACTCCTGTCTGATGGGAGATGGGACAAGACATTATCTGCATGTTCAAAACTGCCAGTTTCCACCTGTTTCTTGCTGTTATCTGTTGTTTTTATCAGACTTTGTCATCTTGGTTCTCTTGCTCTTGAGCCCTCTATGGAGTGTGTAGTTGAAGGGAGTCCTCTGAGAGAAGGCTGTGTTACCCTTGACTGTGGTTTTATTTGCTCCACAAATACATTAAGAACTGTTCCTGAGAGCTGTTAGATGGTTCTCTTTTGACCACTCAAAACCTGCTATGTATTTAAATGAGCAAAAAGAATACGTGCTCTGCCGCAGGAAAGGCAGAGGCTATCTACAGTGGAGGTGTTGTCGTTATGCATCCCAAAACAGGTAGATGCTTAAAGCTGTCTTCAGAACTCAGCAAAATGTTGCAAAGTCTTTTAGGGTGCGAGGAGAGTTCTGTCTTCACCACGTGCTCTCCAGAGTCACTTATTTTGTGAGTGCTTTGGTTTGCTAATATGCAGTCAGTGATGCTAGCTTTCTTTGCAGGTCTTGGGAATCCCTTTGATTTCCTTGATATGGATTTTATAAACATTTATTATCACTGAATTGTTTGTATAAGGTTTAGGTTAAGACAATGCTTGGAGTCCTGGTCTGAGCCTATGGGCCTAATTTTGGTTTTGAATTAAATGCCACTGATATTTTGATCTTTCTTCATGCTCTTGGTGCAAGCTTCCTCCAAGGTAGACAATTCTGAGCTTTTCCAGAGCTTTTAACATAGACAGCAGCAATGCCAGCCTCCGCACTTGAGATGGTGGTAAAACTAAGCAGCTTTATAAAATGTCTTCCATTCAGTACTGCAACTTGAACTTTTTTTTTTTTTTTTTTGTTCCCCTCTAATGGGGAGTATTTGCTGTATAGGAGCTCTTTTAACTTTAGTGTCCATGTCTGTTGATTCAGTGCTAGCAGATGAGTAGTATGGGCCTCAGTGTTTTTGTTTCACTCATTCATATCTCTGGTAGGCAAAGCAATCAGTAAAAGGTCTCAGTGGACCCTGAATGTGAAATCAGAAGAGCTGCAGAAATGAGATTTGTATGAAAGACGGATTTTGATGGTCGAGCTAACTGGCTTTCCAGAAACACCTGCCAAGTGTGACTATCTCCAGTGGCACAGAGCAGACAGGCTCCCCTGGGAGCTGACAGAGGAGTTTAATGCAGCTGGCTGCTAGCAGGTTTTGAAGCAAAAACTGCATAACGCAAATTCAGGAGGCATGGCAGTGGCAGTGAGGACAGGCTGCTGGATGCCAGCACCGGGTCTCACTGGGGTCAGTTAGTCACCTGGGATTTTCTCTGCTGTGGTCACAAAACTGAAAAAAATTCATACACATAGACATCCTAGTACAATATTGTGATTGGTTTAGCAGAAAGTAATGTAGACAAAGCTGATTAAAAACAGAGATCAGAGCTCTTTCTTCATGTTCTCATAGTCACCAACCTTCTGAGCAATCCAGGCAGGGCCCCACGGGGAGATGGGTGTCGTGTGTTGGTTCACTCTCAGGACAGACTTGGGAACATCAAGTGAGTGTTTGAGGCAGGCAGTGCCATTTCTCTCCAGTTTCTGCCTTTGGTGTTGTTGGTTAGGCCTGTGGAGTGACAACAGGGCAATGGATCTTACCTGTCACACAGAAGGGCCAAGCTGCTCCACTCCAGATTGTGCCACTGTATTTTACTTCATGTCCCCATTTCTTTCCAAGGCTTTGATCTTTATGTAAAATGAGGAAAAGGGAAGGGAGAGCAACCTGAGGTGCTAAGTAGGTATCCCCTAAATTGGGCGGGTTGGTCTCAACTCTTTTGTGGTCAGCAGAAATCCATCTGAAATCAGATGGCCCTCTGGGCAAACTTTTTTGCAAGATTGAACAAATGTTTTTTTTGAGGCTGAAATGCTGACCACTCCAGATATTGATAAATCAGTATCCAAACTCATCATGGCAGGAATGAATGAGAATCCCACGAAGGAGTCTCCTGTCATTTCAGTCATAGGTGGATCATGGCAAATATTTGCCATATGGCAGTTTATTTGACAAGGTCTTTCCTTTGAGGCTTTTGATGACAGATACCTTACAGCTTCAGGAGTGTTTGTAGATCAGTTACACAGGACCTGGAACGACACAGACAACTCGATATACAAAAAATGCCCCAGAATTTATAAGTCATCACAATAATAATAAGAGAGTGGGACAGAGCATATCTCAAGAGGCAGTCAGGGTAATTTTACCCACATTAATCAAACTCATTGTTTGGAGGCTGTATGCCACCCACAGGACAGCTATATCCAGGCTTTCCATTTGCTGTTGAGCAGACAACAAATTGTTCAGCTGTTAGGTTCACTTCTGCACTTTATTGTCCACTGATCAACTCTTCAGGTAACATGGAGTAAAGCTCCCCTGATAACCACTGAACTTGCTGTCTCATATAAACCCATACACACACTTTCCAAGACAAACGCTTGATATGCTCACCTAAATGGCTTTTACGCATGTAGTTCATTACCGGTCTTTGATTGGAACCAGAAATAATGATAGTCAAGTACTATGAGTAATACAGAGTAGGGGAATTATGTTTGTGGAAATCAGTTGTTAAGCGACATTGAAACAGATGGGAAGGTCTTACTGTTTTGCAGTAGCAGGATCACTGTTCTTACATCAGGAAGGGCTGCTGATGTGGGACTGATTCTTTATGAATTTTAATGACTGGCCAGTGTTACCCGCCGAAAGAAAACCAGCATCATAGGAGGCAAATTAGGAGGTTGCCCTCTGCAGCAAGTTTCACTACAGAACTGATCTCTGGGGCTGTTAAGCAGCTACACCACACCTGGTTAACGTGTTGCTAGATCATTACAAGATAGAGGCAGCAGAAAAAGTTGATTCTGAAGCAGCAAGAATAGTTTCTAAGTCTGCATTCAGACTGTGTGGCAAGAGTTGTGGCTGTATGGGTGGGAGAGCTGAGGTGCAGAAAGGAACCTGAGGAGGGTGCACATCTGTTGACACACCCCACTCCTGAAGGTGTTTAATTCCCATCACTGGAAATCACTTTCACTAAATATCTCCAGTACAGGCTGAGCGACCATTTCAAAACGTCTTTAAAAAAAAAAAAAAAAAGGTACAGAAGCCAAAGCTAGCCCTTGGCCTCTAAGTTTCAGTTTTGACAATTGATATCATCTTCTAAGAAAAATCTACGAGAAGCATGCTAGCCAGCTTCAGTGTGCTCTTTTTGGGCCATAGCTCTCTGCTAGTGCCCAGCAGGCAGTAGCGAGCAAAGGTTTGGTCTCTTGTTAGGTAGCTAAAGTCTGTTAACAGCAGTTGAAATGGTCTTCATCTCCATGGGTAAGAAAATGAGACACAACAAAAAAACAAACAAACAACAAAGCAAAACAAAAAGCTTTTAAGGCAGATTCTGTCAAGCATGAAATCCCACTGCTTTGGCATGCTGAAAATCCATGAAGAACATCAAGAAAAAAACAGGTAAGTGTGAATAAATGCGCATATTAGTATCTTGCCCCTCCACCACCACCTTAATGTTTCTCTTGGGTTGGAAGAAAATGTAAATAGTGTTTGTATTCTTATTAATAAGGTTGTGAGAAATGCAGGATCTGTCATGTTACAAGCTGTGGGATACACTTGCAGGTCATTTACTGAGAAAACAGGTTTTCTTTTTAAGAGTTTCCAAATACTATATATTTCTTTTGCCCCAAGGAAAAAGAAACTCTCTTTTTTTCTTACTTTTTAAGATGTGAGATGGAGTTACATACAGACTTTTGGGTGATGGAAACCAGCTCATTTCACAAAGGCTTGTGATATGTCACTTGGAAGGGGATAGCCAGCTTGGGCAGAGAAAAGCACTTCCCCTCCTGCAGGTTCACACAGGACTTCTCTGAGAGGTGGATGTGCTTACATGGAGCATCTCTAGCAGATTGTGCAGAGACCTGGGGGTCCTGGGCGTCACACAGGAAGCATATTCAAGCAGGAGGAGATCTGGCAGTTGGACTGAGCATTTGTTTACAGCCTGTTCTCTTGCCTGAGTTTCTCTGAAATATGTGAGGGGTGCCTGGCAACTGCAGCAGTGTGACCACCGTGAGCAGTGCGGGTCCCAACTAAACTGTGCTGCCATGTGCAGTGTCTCCTTGCTGCAGCACTGGGGCTCTTCTGGGCAGAGGGTTGACACCTCTTGGGCATCCTTCATATGCACCAATCCCTTGGTTCCTTCATTTTTCCTACCTTCCCAGCTATGTCCTTAGGGCTGGACTGGTGGGAAAACAGACCACATTAGGGCATTATCCTAGGAAAGGATGGTGCAGGAGCCCCAGGCCTGTAGCACTTGGTGTTACATGCACAGTTTTACACATACACCAGGTACCACCTTCCTCTCCAAAGCCTTTCATGCATTGGAAGAGGGGTAGCATTCAGTTTTAAAGGGGAGATAGAGCTAATTGTCAGTTTGTTCCTTATGGCAAGTTCTGTGACCTTGGAGGTAGGCAGCAGCCAGGTACCACTGCTAGGAGATAGACCAAGGTCCAGCAGGGCTCTGCTCTCTGCAGTTGACGTCTTTCCAGCTCGTGTAAAACCCCATGCACAGTTGAACAATCTCCTATCTCCTGTGGTGCAGCTGTGTGGAAGATGAGCCCTGCTACCAGCACGCCCAGCATCCAGATCCGTGCCATTCTTCTAACAGCATCTTCCCAAGTCACTTGTTGTGACTCTCTGGTCCCTGCTTGGAATATTTTGGCTGAGGGAGTCTCGGTGACAGCTCTCTTCCAGGGTTAAAAGACTTTGTGTCCTTGAGGGCTTGATGTTCAAAACACCCACACAAACATACTTTTCTTGAAAACAAGATTTATTAAAAGTAGGAGGAAAATCAGATCAAAGAGAATAATGTGTTCAACTCAGAGGGCTGGATAATCTGTATCCCAGAATATTTAAACAGCGGTGGAAGAAACTATGAATCCATTGCAAGCTTTTGTAATGAATCTGTCAAATCAGAGGCTGCCATCTGACTAGAAAATAACGGATTATTTAGCATATATTTCTAAAACAGGGACAAATTACCAGAGCAGACTGGTCTTAACTCAGTAATATGCAAAGTTTCAGAACAAACTTTGAAGGGCAAAATAAGTAAGAAATGTAAGTAACAGTAACAGTTGTATTAGGAATTTGCTGAAGATAGATCAGGCCTATCAGATAGTTTGCACTGCAAAGGTCACTGACTTTTAAGAGGAAATAAACTTGCTGGCCCTCCTTAAGCCAGGAAGGTTGGACCAGTTTACCTCCAGAGGTCCCTTCCAATTTTGTTCTGTAATTCTCTGAAGTGCAGCAGCTCTAATTAATGAGAGCTGCAGTAAAGCTGCAGGTGCCACCCAGGAGTGTATCAGCAAAGATGTAGAAGTTAAATGTTGCCAGCAGAACTCCCAAAGAATAGTCAAGGGACTAGTCTCACTTAAGACATCGCCTTGGCTCAAAAAAAAAAAAAAGTGTTAATGGATTTGCACTGGTATATTATTAAGAGAAGTATTGCCAATACAGATGAAGATTGAAATGTGTTGCAGGACAGCTGGGGAAGACTATAGGCCTGGAGTAGTCCAAACAGGATGAAATGTGGCAGAACAGAGCAAAGTTGTGTGCTCAGGACTATAGAAAAGGTGAAAAGAGCTGCTTCAGGTAGGAGAAATCCCTGCCGTGAAAAAAGCAGGTAGGAACTGGAAGTGGAAAATTATCCTGCTGTCTGAGCACTGAAGGCCCCTACAGTCTCCCCACAGGTGTGGTAGCAAAGCCTTAACTGTTCTCAAGAGGGTGTTTAGTAAGTTTACTGGTGGGGTCTTGTCATAGATGTTGTATGTCTGATTTCCTGTCTTCCCTGCTGTCCTGATGTGTGTGATCACAGAATCACAGAATCACAGAATTTCTAGGTTGCAAGAGACCTCAAGATCATCGAGTCCAACCTCTGACCTAACGCTAACAGTCCCCACTAAACCATATCCCTGAGCTCTACATCTAAACGTCTTTTGAAGACTTCCAGGGATGGTGACTCCACCACCTCCCTGGGCAGCCTGTTCCAGTGTCTAACAACCCTTTCAGTAAAGAAGTTCTTCCTAACATCCAACCTAAAACTCCCCTGGCGCAACTTAAGCCCATTCCCCCTCGTGCTGTCACCAGGCACGTGGGAGAATAGACCAACCCCCACCTCACTACAGCCTCCTTTAAGGTATCTGTAGAGAGCGATAAGGTCGCCCCTGAGCCTCCTCTTCTCCAGGCTGAATAAGCCCAGCTCCTTCAGCCGCTCCTCGTAGGACTTGTTCTCCAGGCCCCTCACCAGCTTCGTCGCCCTTCTCTGGACCTGCTCAAGCACCTCGATGTCCTTCTTGTAGCGAGGGGCCCAAAAGTGAACACAGTACTCGAGGTGCGGCCTCACCAGAGCCGAGTACAGGGGGACGATCACCTCCCTAGCCCTGCTGGTCACAGTGTTTCTGATACAAGCCAGGATGCCGTTGGCCTTCTCGGCCACCTGAGCACACTGCTGGCTCATATTCAGCCGACTGTCCACCATCACTCCCAGGTCCTTCTCTGCCTGGCAGCTCTCCAACCACTCATCTCCCAGCCTTTGGGAGGCGGTTCTGAAGGGCAGAGGGGTCCAGGAAGGCTGGGCGCTCTTCAAGAGGGAAATCCTAATGGCGCAGGAGCGGTCTGTCCCCATGTGCCCAAAGATGAGCCAGCGGGGAAGAAGACCAGCCTGGCTCAACAGAGAACTGTGGCTTGAGCTTAGGAGAAAAAAGTGGTTTTATAATCTTTTGGAAAAGTAGGGAGGACTATAAGGATGTAGCGAGGCTGTGCAGGGACAAAATTAGGAAAGCCAAAGCTCATCTGGAGCTCAATCTGGCTACTGCCGTTAAAGATAACAAAAAACATTTTTATAAATACATCAACACAAAAAGGAGGACTAAGGAGAATCTCCATCCTTTACTGGATGTGGGGGGAAACTTAGTTACAAGAGATGAGGAAAAGGCGGAGGTGCTCAATGCCTTCTTTGCCTCAGTCTTCAGTGGCAATACCGGTTGTTCTCTGGATACCCAGTACCCTGAGCTGGTGGAAGGGGATGGGGAGCAGGATGTGGCCCTCACCATCCACGAAGAACTGGTTGGTGACCTGCTACGGCACTTGGATGTGCACAAATTGATGGGGCCGGATGGGATCCACCCAAGGGTACTGAGAGAACTGGCAGAGGAGCTGGCCAAGCCACTATCCATCATTTATCAGCAGTCCTGGCTATCGGGGGAGGTCCCAGCTGACTGGCGGCTAGCAAATGTGACGCCCATCTACAAGAAGGGCCGGAGGGCAGACCCGGGAAACTACAGGCCGGTCAGTTTGACCTCAGTACCAGGGAAGCTCATGGAGCAGAAACTCTTGAGAGTCATCATGCGGCACTTGCAGGGCAAGCAGGCGATCAGGCCCAGTCAGCATGGGTTTATGGAAGGCAGATCCTGCTTGACGAACCTGATCTCCTTCTATGACAAAGTGATGCGCTTGGCCTTGTTGAACTTCGTGCAGTTGACCTCAGCCCATCAGTGCAGCCTATCCAGATCCTCCTGCAGAGCTTTCCTACCCTCGAGCAGATCGACACATGCGCATAGCTTGGTGTCATCTGCAAATGTGTGATGTGACACATCGTAGTGTCACTGCTCATCTTAGTGTCTGATGAAGGTAGGCGATACCAGGGAGGGAAATCATGGCAGGTCATGAATTTATTATGCCTCCACTAGGTGGGTTTGGTGTAGTGATCACTCGGACACCAGGGTTCTTTCAGGATCAGTAACCTGCTACTTCTTTATTGATGACATAACATTAGCTCTCTCTTACTGAGACCTAACTTCATCTTTCATATTGATGGGCATATCTTCATTCTTCCTTGTTGCATTCCCATCTGGAGGACGGGCTCCCTTCCTATACTATTTGCCCCACAGCAGTACTTTTCCAACTTTGCCCCTGCAAACACCCAGCGACTTCCATGCCTTAATGGCCAGAGAACAGCAACCCCAGATGGCAAGTTGTCTCCTGAATCATCCTTCTTTGTTCCCTCTAAACTCTTTACATTCCTGATGGCCTCATCGTTAAGAGTCTGATGTTATCACCAACCATGGGGCTTGTCGACCCCCATGGCCACGCTCTCCCACAGGTGAGGGCATAATAAGCCTGCTTCTATATGATGAGCTTGTTGCAAGGAGAGTTCTTGTCAATAGCTGTGGGCACCTGAGGAGTGATTATTCTAACCTGCCTTACACACCACTCCTAGGTAGGAAGTATCTTCTGTTCTTCTCTCTAGGGTGGAAGAGAACACTTTAGGAAGCTGAGATGCTCCTCACAGGGGGTTTCAGCCACCCTAATAACTGCTGGAGGGGCCACACAGCAGGGCACAGGCAAACCAGGAGGATTATGGAGGGCTTTGGTGAAAATGTCCTCACAGAGGTGACTGAGGAGCTGATGAAGGGAGGTTCTCTGTTGGACCTGATTGTCACAGAGAAGGAAAAATGATTAGGGTTGTGAAGGTCAGGTCTCTGGTGCGTGCAGTCTCATTTGTGTGGGGAGAAAAGAGCTCTGCACATCAAGGAGCACTAAGTATGTGCTGGCATAAGCTGTGTCTGCTGGGTTTCCCTCTCTAGCCCTGTTTTGAAGCTTTTTGCCAGGGCAGTGACCATCAAAATCACCAAATGATATTTTTCAACCTAATGGCAAAGAAACAGTAAATTTGTTTACATGTTTACAGCTGTAGATCTGAATGAAATGATGCAGGGAAGAATTCAGACATTAGATATTCCCAATTTAATTGTAGTCTTCATCCATTAGCCAAAATGTCATTTCCCTCTCTTTGCAATCATGTTAATTTAATTCTTGAGCATCTTTCCATTTTCATAGGTTGTTGCTTCACTGAGTCAGCTTCATGTACTAAATTGAATAATAGTGAGCTCCTAGAGCAAAACCGTATGAGATCCAGACGTTGGCACAGCACTTCTTACTGCATCATAAACACAATGGAGCCTTTTTCTGTGTGCTTCACCACCAAACTTAGCTTCAAGCAAGAGAGATATACTGTCCTGTAACAGACATATTGTCCGTTCTAGGCTCACAAAAGCATTTGGCACTAAGCCTCTGCTTCAGTAAAGAAAAAGACTACTTTGCCTTCTAGCCACAGTATCTTTTCATTCCTAGGTGTACATGAAAGGAGAAATACCCATTTTTCTTTGCTGTGCATTCTACCTGCTCATCACTACCTATCTTTAAATCTTTTATTAAATAAATTTTGGTGAGATAACCTCCATCACTGTCTTTAAAACTTTGGGGAATCAAGATCAGTCCAGGTTTTCTGTAGTTCATGCTCATTTGCTCCCAGGCTTGGCAAATCCAAGTAGTCTCTCCTTTCACTAATGTCTGTATTTGGGTTGAGGTCCAGACCTGAGCTCTGGACTGTGGGGTTCAAACAAAGACTGAAGCGTTAGAGTGGTTGGAGGAGAGGTGAGGACAAACTCAAATGCCTTCTCAAGCCTTAAATTGTGCCACATTCTGTCAAAATACAAGTGGATCCATGTTATCTCTATTTTTCTGTTGCTGATCAAAAAAAAAAAAACATCCTGAACAGGGGCCAGGAGATACCCAAGCTGGCAGCTGCCATTGCAGAAATGATTTCAATACACCTCTTCAGAAGGGCAGTGCCTTGCCATCATTTCTCTCTTGAACAAGTTCTCTGGTCTGACCATGGACTGCTGAGTCCAGCTGGCCCTGTATCTCTTCTGGGTCCTACGAACCTCTCTT
This sequence comes from Anas platyrhynchos, assembly GCF_047663525.1. Classification (NCBI taxonomy): domain Eukaryota; kingdom Metazoa; phylum Chordata; class Aves; order Anseriformes; family Anatidae; genus Anas; species Anas platyrhynchos. The sequence continues at coordinate 11,718,376 of NC_092605.1, read as the reverse complement.
TAGATCCCCTGTTATGCTCCATTCAGTCATTCAGTCACCATTTACTTCCTTCTTGTGTTTGCCTTTGTACATGAATTTTTCAGTCCTATCTGCCATCACCCCTAGGTGATGCCTGTACTTGTCAGCTCAGCAGTGCCAGGAGACGTTTGCCAGGCTGGACCTCAGCTGTCTCTCCTGTCTCATTGTCAGCGCAGGTTCTGCTCCTGGTTGTGGATGAAAACGGCTGGGTCTCTCCCTGACAGTTCAGGAGTAAGGATAGGCCAGCGATCATTCCCAGCAGACATCTCAGATATAACCCAACCTGTTTTGGAGTGTAAAATGGGTCAGTAGTGTAGAAACGGGCAGTTGTGTTGACATTAGGCCCAGGAATGATCTTATGCACATTTCATTTACTATCTTCAACATTCAGGCATGTCTGTGCTAAAAGAAACTGCACAATGCATTATGTTTCATTCCAAAAACTGGTCTAACAACACTCAGGTGCTTGCAGGTATCCTGGAAGTGCTCTAAATTTTCAGGCCAGTCACTGTTTTTTGTGGATTTATTTATTTATTTATTTTTTATTTTCTTCTGTTCCCTTTCCCCACTTGCATTTGCATTCTCTGTACCGTGTTTAGTGGAAGGGTCACAGATCAGCCTATTTTTTACTACTGTAGCAGAAAAGGGTCAGGTTCTCATTTGGAGCTGCAGCCACAGCAGGTGAGGCTTAAACAAATATGAGAGCAGTGAGGTTACATAACACAGCTTTAGTACAGCCAGTGTTGGCCCAGCCAAGATCCTGAGTGTTAGCAGAGTTGTAAAGACCCCTCTCATACCTGGACTGGCTTGACTCAACATTGCCAGTCCCTTTATAGCTAGGCCAGTATCGCTTTTGTGTCTGTACTGGTGAAATCACAACACAAATTGTAGAGGAGATGCATCCATAAACAAAAGGTGGGAATAGCTGTATAGTTTCCAGTGCAGCAAAAGCTGAGCTGCTCATCATTGCTTAGTGGCTAAGATGGTGAGCAGAGAATCATAGGTACCAAAACACTGAAACCACTAAATCATAGAATAGCCTGAATTGGAAGGGACCCACAAGGATTGAGAAGTCACTCTTTGTAGATGACATCAAGCTACTTAGTTTGCCCAGCCCAAGTAAAATGGCGGGGATCATCGTAGGGCCCGCAGTGACACAATGGACAGCATGCTCAGAGGTGGGGTTCTTCTGGAGCTCTGGGGTGGCCTCTCTGTCGAACTACAGTCCAGCTTGTTGCTCAGAAATAGCTTGGCCTCAGAGACCTGTGAGCAGATGGTGGTGGCTCAGAAATGGAGTGTGCGTGCTCATCCATTTTGGTCTCTGAGTCCTGTAGCAGCACTCACAGGATCGTAGGGCTGGCTGAAGGAGGATGGAGCTGTTCCTGCACCTTGTTGTGTGGTGGAACCCCACACCAACAATGAGAGGAAGCATGTCCAGGGGAGCAGACCCACAGTGTCCCCTCCCCATCCTGTTTTACAGCCCACCATGAGCAAGGAGATGGAAGTGCTGGGGCTGTCTCTGAACTGCCAAGCCTAGCATTTAGATTTACTGTTAAATCGGTGACAATTTTCTGAGAGCATCTCATAAGGGAATGAGGCATTGTAAACACAACTAATCCCCGCTGCTCTGGGAGGTGATTGGAGATAAGGCGAAAAGGAGAGAGACCCTTTCAGGAACATGCAGGGTCTCCAGCAACTGTCAGCAAAAGGAGTGTGCTGTGGAGTGTCTGTGGTTTGTATGTATGTGCTGCTATTTCTGATGGTTACCACAGCAACACTTGCGTCCTGTGATACACGTTCTGCCTTGTGAAGTACAAGCACACAGAGGTGCTTGGAAGTGCATTCCCAAAGAAAGAAAGCCTCTTGTGTTCCCGTCTTTCTGCACATACCCCCCAGCCCTGCCCGTGGACCCTCTTTCTCTGGTACTTGCTCTCTGTCTCATACTCTGTGATGCAAAGTAGGGAAATAACAGAGGGTGAGATGGTAATGGTCAGTGTGCACAGGAAGATATTTCAGGTTCCTTTTTTTACCCTCTTATCAGCTGTTTGCTTTTGGCAGGATTTGGCTCCCACCTGCTCCTTTATCTTTCCATTCATAAAGAAAGGTAATGTGCCCATGAATTTGACATTGTAACCCAGTTTTACCTGCAGCCAAGACTGAGCCATGAGCTGTGACAAAGTGGAGATGCTGGGGAGTTGTCTTTTACACAACACCTCTTTTCACAGACCTCAAAACACAGAAAAGAAAAAAAAATATAAAAGAAAAAAAATCAATAAAGCAATGAATAAACTTGCTTTGTCCTGCATAAAATGTGTCCTTTGGAGGTCTTCTGGAATCAGGAGTACACAAAAACTGTTGCAGTGTAAACTACACAGTGTGCTTTAGGGAGATAATATTGACAGTGTATGAAGACCTGAGCCACAGAAAAGTGGACAGGGCTTAATTATCTCCTCTTTCTCCCAAGGAAGAGCTAGAGGCAGCAGCCTATGATACCATCAGGAGGCAAGTTTCAAAGCAAGCATGGGGAGGTGGTTCTTCAGTAGTTCAACCGTGATTGGTACTAAGGAAGCATTGCCTATTTTGTGTCGTTATTGATAATTAACATAACATTCAATTATTATGACTGCGTATGTTGTCATTAGTCATGTTCTGTCAAGTTGTGTTATCTGACTGCTGAGAATTAATTTGAAAGGTTTCCTTCAAACCTGTGAATTTTCTCCACAGCATGTATGTCCTTTTAGTAGATTTTTTTTTTGAGCTGTATGTTTATTTATGTCTGCTTCTTGCATAAGTATTCATTTGATCAAATCATGAATTCTTAGTATCAACTCATGTTTTGCTGCATATATTCTTTTCCATCCATTCTATCACAAAAGGATAATATGTAAATGCTTTGATTATTTTTAGAAGTGTTTCTTAAGTTGTCTGTAATACTGAAGGCAGTGATGCTGACAAATAATGGTCATTGGTGTCATGTCAACACAAGCTAAAGCAATTATTTTTCAGCCATCTAACACCACAAAAACAGATGTAGGAAGAAACTGCCAATTAAAGATGAAAGCAGGGTCAGGTATATAGTCTGTGATTAAACTGATACTTAATGCACAGTTTTTCTTATGCTTTTCTGTTGAGCTGTTCCCTTAAATTACTAAATCTCTGGAGCTGTTTAAAACACATTCCCGCTTTATTCTTGAACTTCTAGACTGAGTTGGTTGCCTGGACCCTGGCAATTACCTCGTCTCTTGAAATTCTAAATACCTCAGACAAGCACTGGTGTGCTAACGGTCATATATAGTTGCATTTTGTCTGATGCTGTTCATATAGTTGGTGTTTTACACTGGAGTGTCTCTTCCCCAGAACAGGGTTGCTTTGTTCAGGCATCTTCTCATTTGCTCCCATGCCTCAGACTCCATTTAACCCATATAACACCAGCACAACCCTAAATCCTTTCAGGGAAGGAGACTGAATTTAGGGTGCAGTTTTAAAGAAGAAACGTTGCTTCCAGTCACATGAATCAGCTTTGGGGCAGCAGGACTGGGTGTGCAAGGTGTCCATGTGTGAAGAAGCAGTTGCCTTGTCAGAGCCTGAGGCTGACTTGTGGCAGGAGTTGTATGGCAATTTATGGCATCAAAAGGAGTTGTATGGCAAGTTGTATGGCATCAAAACAACCTCATAAAATCTTGGGCAAAAAGGGCAAAACTGAAGGTACCAGGGTGTTGGTTATAACATCTAAAATGTGGCGGACTTGGGCAGGGAGACAGCATAGGAGTTTTCCCTGAGATCTTGGTGGACTTTGTATCCAGCCCCACAGAGAGGAAGAAAATGGAATTAGTGAAGTGCACATTTTTAGAAGACGTTGTGGTTTTGAAACCACACTTACTCTGCCACTTTGTGATTTAGTGCTTGCATCTGGGTTAGGATAAGATGACCCACCTTCTCTATGATGCCCTGGTTGGATGATTAGTTCAACTCCAGACATCTGTGCTCAGGCGTGCCCATTTCCAGTACCCTTGAAAATTGGTACAGATCCAGAAGCAGAAAGCCACAGTGAAGCAGCAGCTTGTACTGAAGATGTGCTTGTGTCACCAAGAACAGACCAGAGCTCTTGCTTTGTGATAGCTGAGCAGGGAGTTGCTCTGTGCAAAAGGTAGGGGGAGCCCACTGGCTGCACTGTTATAGAGCTGGGTTGTGGTGTGTGCACAGCCAGGATGAGCATCCATGTGCACTGTAGTCACTATTAGGGGTCAAGAAGTCAGACTTCACCATAACAACATATATATATGTATGTATATATAGGGAAAAAAAAAAAAAGTATGATTGAGATACCAATTGGAAATATACCAATCCTTACCCAGATCCCTCTACAAAAGTGACACTGGGTTTTGCACCCAAGACTTGCCAAGGATGTGGTGAACATGCAAGGACAGTCACTGATGTGCAAGGGGTGCTGATTCCAGATGTGACTGAGTTTTTAGCCAGATTTCTTATCTCCTGAGGCACTCACAGCTCCTCTGGAGAGATGCATCGCCATCTGGTCCTTTGTGTCTCATGGAACAGCTCTGAGTGCTGACCCATCCCTGCTAACAGTCTGTGACCATAGCCACCACTCCCATCCCAAACCATGCCCAAAGCACCTCAGCCTTTCCTTTTCTGCAGCTGCTCGTCCTCTTCCTCAGTCCTGGATGGAATCTCTCCACAAGCAGCCTGTGAGAAGGAACCGAAACCTCCAGGGCAAAAGTTTTTGTGTTTTCATGAGGGAGCTCCCTCAGTGCTCTTCTGTGCCATCAGTCCATAAAAGCACCGTGCTGGGACAGACAGCCCAACTCCCTGCCCATCAGAAGGCAGGCCCAGATGCTGAGGGAAAGGATGTATGAATAGGGTAAGCACGCAGTGATGTGTCTTGCTGTGAATCAAAGCTCAGCTTCATTCCAGATTCTCTCAACCTCCACAAAACCCTGATACAATGAATTCTCAATTTAGTTATGTATCATATAAGAATGTACTGCTCTGTTCATGCCTACATTATTATCCTTCATTCATCACCTCCACCCTGATCTCTCTCTCCAAGTTGGCAAGTCCATGTCAATTTTGTGGCTTGTTGAATGGAAGCTATATCTTTCTGGGGACAGAGAAATGAGAACTGGGTATTGCATCCAAGATGAAGGCCTGCCATGGATTTATGGAGTGACATAATAATGTTTCCAGTTTATTTGCTGTTTCTTTGCTGACATTTGATTGCTGTTGCACTGCTAAGCATTGAATTGTTATTTGCAGAGAATAACTATAAGGACTCTGAGATCTTTGAGTGGTAATAGCTAATTCTGAACCTGTCATTGTTTACACATATAAATAGCTAGGGTTGATTTTCTGCATGCCTTACTGCATCTATCAACACTGAATTTCTTCTGCCATATCATAGCCAGTCATTTAGAATGATGGCGCACTTTTGCACTTCTTTGCCATCAGGTTTGGTTTTTACTACCTGGAATTAGTTTGTCTTATGACTAATTTTGTCAGCTCATTCACTCTTTCAGGTGGTTTTTGAATATGGTGAGCAGTTCAAACCCTGTGAGTAGCTTCCCAGCCTGTTTCCTATGCCTTAATTGGTTGCTTGTCTCTGAGACCTTCTCCCTTAGCTGCAATAAAATTGTTAAGTGAAAGATAAATATTCTATTTGGATTAAGGTACAAACATGGAGAGACACTGGCCCCATGGAGGCAATTCTTCCACCTTCCTGGGTGATTCCTGAAGCTGGTGTGGTGACCTTCTGGAGATACCTCTGCCTTTCCAGCAATCACATATGGTGACACGCTCAGATTTGGGCATCCCCCTGTTAGCAACCTAAAATGGGTTGGAAGTCTTAAGTTTCTCGTTTTCTCTAATTCACACCATTTTTGTGTTGATTCACTGCTTATTAAGGCTCCTACCAGTTTGTCTAGTGCCCACTGAGCAGTAATGGACCACTTCCACATCTGAGTTTCTTTAGGGTGGCTACCATCTGGTCCTAGTAAATTGTTATTATTAGTTTATTAATTTGTCCTAAAAACTCTTCATCTGCTGCTTCAATTTAAGAGTCTTTCTGGTGATTAAGGGACTGGAGCATCTGCCATATGAGGAAAGTCTGAGAGAGCTGGGATTATTTAGCCTCAAAATGAAATAGCTCAGAGGGGTTTGTCAATTGGTTTAAATACCTTTTGCCAGAGGGAGTACAGAAGATAGAGCCAGGCTGTTCATAGTGGTGCCCAATGAAAGAGCAAGAGGCAATTGGCACAATTGAAAGAGAGGAATTTTTCCTTAAATATAATAATTTATATTTATTTTTACTGTTAGGGTGGTTGAAAAGTTGCCCAGAGAGGTTGTGGAGGCTCAGTCCTTGGAGTTATTCAAAGGCTTATCTGTACACAGTTCTGGGCAGCCAGCTCTGTCTGACCCTGCTCTGCGCAGGAGGGTTGGATGGATGACCTCCAACCTCAGCATGTGAGTGATTCTGGCCCTGTAAAATAGGCTATAAAACAGGAGGAGACCCTCCCCAAAGTCTGCAGTGAATATTCCTCCAAATATGAGCTGTTTTGTGGTGGCCTTGCCTTTCTTGGGCACTCCCTATACACCTTGATCATCTTTTAGTTTTATAGGCTCTGTGGTAAGTTTCTTGTGCCTGGAGAAGATTTTATTATTGGTTTTTATTGTTTTCAGAAGATTGCTTTTTAAAATCGTTTTCAGCCTTACCATGACTGGATTTTGTGCTCTTTTCTGTTTTTCTCATTTGGACATGATTTCCTTTTTCTGAAGAATGTCATTTTACTCTTAATAGTCTCCATTACTCTGCTGTTTAACCATGAGAGCTCCTACTCTGCTATTTAACCAGGAGAGCTCCTTTCTGATCCTTGTTATAGGTGATATATATTTATTCTAAGTCTCTAATATGGTTTCTTAGTGTAATTTCCTTGCCACCTGCAAGCAGTTTATCTTTTTGGCATGTGCTTTTTAAGTTTAGGAAGTTCCTTGTCCTGTCTCTGGATGGGATAAATCGCCTTCCACAGTGCCTGTTAGCAGAGCCAGCTTGGATTGCACACCGAACTTTAAAATTATGGTGGTTTTAGACCAAGAACCTCTGCTGTAGGTGATCTGTCCTGTTCCTAGTGTAAGAAAAGCTATTTTATTGCCTGGAATTTTAGAAAATTATATAGGACTATAGCTGGAAAAGTGAGGCAAGTCTGCATTCATTTTCTGATCTCTGCATAATACTGCTTAATTTTCTGACAGATATGTGTACCTAGTTGCATGAATAATTAAATATTTTATGTTAAAGGTCTTTGCAAAACCACCAGCTTGACTTTTTCCCACTAACTTGCATTTACTGGCATTGATGGCCCTCACTGATACTCTATTAAAAATGAACAAACGTCTGGGGCAGTAACATTACTTCATCAGCCGTACGTAACTGTAATGAACAGGAGATTGTCAGCCCTGAGAACACAAACAACCCATGAATGGCTTGCTTAATTGCTGGTTATTTATATTGACCACTGTGAATTTAAAAGTAATGTGCCAGGATATTTGAGTCTGTGAATTACACACAGGTGTAATTCTTGGGGCAAGTATCAGCTTCCAGTGCTTAGGCTTGGTGGGTGCCATTCATTTGTGTGATGGATTTGGTGCCCGATTAATGTGGGTGTCAGCAGGGGGGACTGATGAAGCTGTGTCCCCTTTGTCCCTGCCAGAACATCCACCTGGTGGCCAAGTGGCTGAGTTCTTTGGAGAAGAAGCTGGAGCAGCACAGTGAGAGCAGCCACCAAGATTTCCGTGTCTTCATTAGTGCGGAGCCAGCACCCTCCCCGGACAGCCACATCATTCCTCAGGGCATCCTGGAGAACTCTATCAAAATCACCAATGAGGCCCCAACCGGGATGCACGCAAACCTGCACAAAGCCCTTGACAACTTCACCCAGGTAGGAGGGGCAGCGGGGACATCCCGTCGGTGGTGGAGCAGCTTGGAGCTGCTGGAGCTGTGACACGTGGGGACTCCGCCAGTCCCAGGCTGAGAGGGTGCGAGTCCCTTCACATCTCAGTCTCCAGGTCCATCAAGCCCTTCTCTGTTCTCCAGATCTCTTTCCCAGCACTCATTTTCCAAGGGAGAAATCCTGAATCGTCACATTCTTGCAGATGTTCACAGCCAGATTTCTGTCCAATTCACTCATTTTATCATCAATATATAATTCTTAAAATAACTGTTTTTTTTTTTGTTTTTTTTTTTTACAGAATCAAACTTCTGAATACAGCATTTGGGAGAAACTTTTGTCATGATTTGACTTGACTTCTGTATTTGTGTCACTCCATTTTGGGCTGCTGAGTGACGTATTACAACTGTCATCTATCACTCAGCAACATGGAGAGAAGACCAGCTTAAACCTTGCATTTTGCCCTGCTGGTTAACTGGGGTTAGAGATCTGATGCTGCTGATGCAATGCATCCCAGATCACTGTTCCGAGAAGTTCAGGGGGACTTTGCCCTGTGTGACTCAAGGCCCATTCAGCTCAAAACCTCACTGACATCACAACTACTGTGATTTAGCACTGCAGTCTCTCTGCAGGGAGGGCTTACTTTTCCAGATGAAGATAAAGTAGTCTGTCTTGAGTATTGGTGTCCCATGAGGAGAGTAGCCGATGGTAGGTTGTTTGTTGCTTTTATCACATGCAGCCCACATTTATCATATACCCACATTCCCATTGCAATGGCCACTGTCCCTGCTCTTTGTGGACTGCAGCAGTCTTCTGTGCAGGGGACACAGAAATGAAGCTTGTGAAAGTGATGGGTGAATATTCTTCTCTTGGTGACTGCAGGGGCAAGGATCAATGTATATAATGATGGCACAGGAATGCTCCCAGTGCAGCGTAGTGCCTCCCCAGGAGCACCTCCCTGACCTGCCAGGAGGTGCTGGAGCTGTCGTGCATCACTGCTGCACTTCTGCCCACCCCATTTTCTGCATGAGCCAAAGGGCTAAGGGCTAACTGCTCACTTTTATGGTGATACCTTTAGTAAAGACACAGACCATTGCACTCAGCTGTCCTGACTGCCCATTACCTTCATTCGCACATCACCACTGCATTGGCATGCTGAATTCTCACAGCAAGACTCTATCTGTTAAACCCACAGCCACCAGAAGGGCCTGAAGGCATTCTCACCCCTCAGACTGCTTCTTCGTGGCACTAGGACCACACTTACTGCAACCTCTCCATTCTGCACCTGGCTGCTCCAGAAGCACGCAGGGCATATCTTGCAGAATGATTCTTTCTCTCCATGTTATTTGGGACCAGGCTGGAACAGCCACAGCCTGTGCTGAACCCCAGGCACAGGTCCATGGGGCAGGGAAATGGGAACAACCTTTTTTTGCAGATGGGTACAGGGGGATCTCAAGTTCAGGAGCTGCCCTCTCTGAGGAGGTGAGGCTGGAAGCCACAGCACAAGGATTGATGTCCACAGTCAGAGAAGATTATTCCATTTTTATCTACTGTAGTTCATCATCCTGAACTTCACAAAACATCCTGAAAAGTAAGGGAGGGGAGAACCTTCACCCAAAGTAACATTTTCATCCTGCCTCTGCTCGTTTCAATCAGATAGTAATTAGCATTTTCTAAATTGCTGGAGTATTATAAAATGTCTTTTCTCACAAATCCTGGAGCGAGTAGGTGGGGCTCCTTTACACTTCATTTCTCTGCTTTGTACAGAATAGATGTTCAAATTTAACTTTTAGCTGAAAGCCGCAAAGAAGGCCCATTATTGTGTGGAGGGAATATTGTTCTGCTTTGTAGCTGAAATAAAAATGCACAACGAAATAGAGAGACCAAATGAGCCTGAGATGGGTTCATACTTGGTTTTCATTCAAGCAAGCTCTCCTTGAAGTTCAGAGGTGTTTTCTGTAATGGGAGAGGCACTCAGTGCATATTTGTACCTGTTCTTCATTGGGTTGATGATAATTAAGGGAGCTTCAAGTGGAAAATAGTGCTTGGGCAGTTCTTGGTCCCTTTATGCAGTTAGCCAATGTCCTACATGTTTTGCAGCAACTGTTTCCCCTTGTTCAGCAGAGACCCCGAACAGGGGTCTCTAACAGCTCGTTAGAGGTCTAACGTAACAGACTTTTTTAGGTGAAGGTAATGAAGAGAAGTCACACAGGTGTCCTTTGTGGTCTTTGTCACGTAACAGAACGGAGCTACAGGGGCTGTCCCTGGCAAGGAGGATGGAGGGGCTGGTGCAGCTGCTCCCTCCTTGCTCAGCCACAGGCTTAGCTGTAGAGGTCAGGGCCACCGCATCGTGGACACGCAGGTCCTGGGGAGGGCTTGCAGTGATGTGGGTGGAAGTGTAGGCAAGTCCTTCCTAACACATTCGTTGCCCAGTTTTGGGAAGATCTGTGTTGCTGGCTGTGGGATGTCCCATCACCCTCCTCCTGTGGGGCAGGGGATCTGTTGCTCCTGCCAATACCAGGAGCCATGCAAGCCTCCACCAGGCTTCAGCCACAGAAAGGGGTTGTAGATCCATCTTTGAGAGCAGAGCTTCAGCCTCATGCTGTGCGTGCAGCTCCAGATCTTCATTTCTTTGCTCTGCTGTCCCATGGCAGTGATGCTCATACACTAGGGAGAGGCACAGCTGCCCAGGCTCCCTATCAGTGGGACCTGAGCTCTTTAGAGACTGGTTCCCTCTGTGCATTTTCACTGATGAAATGACTCAGGCTTCCTCCCCTTCACCTCTGCCGTCACAATTGTGCGCACTCCTTTGTGTGTGTGTAGGTATTCAGACTTCAAGCATAGCCTGGAAGTTGGGCAAGGAAACCCCAGATGCTGTGCTGACTTTAAAAGGCTGCATTTGTGGGTTTTGTGGATGGCGGTGATTTGTTTTATTTTCCCAAGCATTTGATCCTCCCTGCTTGGATCTTTGGCAGTTCCTCCCATCCTTGCCTTGGTGCAATGCATGAGGTCGTGCTGTCAGCAAATCCATTGCTGCAGCGTGCAGCCAGGCTGGCTGGGTGCAGAGCATCGAGTGCAGCCCTTCTGGGAGAGTTCCCTGCTGCTTCAGCCCTGCAGCTCAGAGGAATGCTTATCCAAGGAAACCTTTTGTACCCAAGGGGCAGGAAGGAACTTCTACATCTTCCAGATGTAGTCCTCCCCAGCAGGAGCCTTGCCTTGGGCTGCTGCTCCTGTCTGTGGTGCCTCTCTCCATCTCCCTGCATGGGATGTGGGGCACATGCTGGTGCTGAGTGAGGGCACCTTTCCTTCCCCTCCTGCCTGTCAGGGATGTCTTCCTCATACAAAGGTGGAAAGGAAAACATGAATTTGGAAACAATGCATTGGAATTTGCCAATAAATTTGCAATGCAAACTCACTGTCTCAGAGAATGAGGGAATGTGTAGTTAAGCAGAAATGAACTGATGGGGCAAATCAATTCACACCTGTCTGAAGTCTGATACTTGGGAGGTGGCATAGACTGACACAGCCCTGCCTCTCTGCCTGTATTGCAGGACACTCTGGAGATGTGCACCCGGGAGAATGAGTTCAAGAGCATCCTGTTTGTCCTCTGTTATTTCCATGCCGTGGTGGCAGAGAGGCGCAAATTTGGCCCCCAAGGCTGGAACCGTTCCTACCCCTTCAACACTGGAGACCTCACTATCTCTGTTAACGTGCTGTACAATTATCTGGAGGCCAGCTCAAAGGTGGGTGAATCAGCAGGGGCTCTTTGGTGGCTTTTAACGGCCAGTGATGGGCTGGCTTGTGCTGAAACTACTGGGAACTTTCCATGGATGCCTTTTCCCTCGTATCTTTGTTTTTATAACATCACAGTCTGGTATATCTCTGCTGGTGAGGTAGGAAACAATGCTGCTCACATCTGCAGCAGCTTGTAAATCATATCAAATAGTGCCTGTAGTCTTCATTCACTGGAAATACATAGTGGTCTTTGGTTTAACAGAATTTAGAATACATTTGCATTTCAGTGGGAAACTGCATGAAGTCTATGCTGTGATCCAGTTTTCCCTGGGCAGGATTTAACTACTGCCTAATGTTTGTTTACTTAGAAAACTAAAATAGTGCAATGGGAGCACTCACTGTGCAGATCGGTACTTAGAGCTGCAGCCTGTAGCTCAGCGATGCTGCTGGTGGGGCTCAGGCTGCCTGAACTCTGTCATGCCCTTCTGCTTTATTCTTCAGGTCCCATATGACGATTTACGCTACCTCTTTGGTGAGATTATGTACGGAGGTCACATTACAGATGACTGGGACAGGCGACTTTGCAAAACCTATTTGGAAGAATTTATTAAGCCAGAAATGCTGGAGGGAGAGCTCTTCCTTGCTCCAGGATTCCCCCTCCCGGGGAGCATGGACTATAATGGCTATCATCAGGTAAACTGTTTGTTCTCTGTCATTATTTATACACATAAGTGTAATGTTTTCTATAACTGCCTGATAATCTGTTTTAGGAGGCAGTGAATAGGACTGCAGTGTTTCAGCATACCTCCTGTTATTTCCCATTATGTGCTGTTTCTGTAGATGTTTCAGCATTCCCTTGGATGAACCAAGTCTAATGGTAATTTACTACTTCATCATGGGTCCATTCTGTTCATGCATGAATAGAACAACTGTATTGGTTCTTGAGACTTGAGCGGGGCTCCTGGAAAATTACATCCACATACTGTTTGCTAAAATGGCCCTTTCAAACTCCTTTTATCATCAGTTTTGATGCAAAACAGTGAAGGGTCTTGTTGATCTACTTACTGATCTCATCTGTTCTTTGTACACAAATGCAGCAGCAGGGACAGGCATATTAGGCTGGTTTTGTTCATAAAAATTAACTCCTGGAAGCTAAATTCCCACAAGGGATTTTGGAGTATTGATGCTGAAACGAACAGCAGATAATTGCTAGAGAAGATCTAGGCCTGAGATAGGCAGCCAAGCCAAACTTTAGCAATTACCAAATCCTCATGGTAGGAGTAAAAGCAGTTCTTTTTTTCTGTAGCCTCCTTTGTCCCATTGGTGCTCTGATGTTCAAACCGTGAGCAGTGTTGTATCAGCCCGGGCTAAATTTTAGCACCCTGAGCTCTGAAGGCAAAGCATCCTGGGTTGTATATATAACCTAAGCCTGCATTTCTCCATACAGTACATAGACGACAGCTTGCCACCAGAGTCTCCTTATCTGTATGGCCTCCATCCCAATGCCGAGATTGGCTTCCTTACCCAGACCTCGGAGAAGCTCTTCCGCATCGTGTTAGAGATGCAGCCCCGGGACAGCAGCATGGGTGAAGGAGGAGTGGTGACCAAGGAAGAAACGGTGAGAGCAGTAGAGAAAGGGGCTGTTGAATTTTGATAGCTGTCCTCACACCTAAGCAGCCCTGTCTAGCTCAGGTTGGACTCACAACTGCTTATTATGATGTGTTCTGTTTTTGCCAGATACAAACCAAGTGTCTAAAACCGCCAGCCTCATATTATGCAGAACATCACCATGGTGGGATGTAATTGAAGTATTGTCAGTAATAGGACAGTGGCTTTTAATTACCCCCTGAACTGCAGTGCCTTCATTATCATCCCGTGATGACGTTGCAAATAAACCTCTGTGGCCTCCCCTGTCTCTGAGCCACCAGTCCCTGTGCACCAGGCTGTGACTGGCATACCGATGGGCTCCCATGCGCACTGTCTGCTGGGTACAATGTGCCACCCAGTGCTCAGCCCATCACTTAGTGCTGCCACCAGGTCCCACCCAGCTCCAGAGCTCCCAGGGGCCTTGTAATTCCTTACTTCTAACTGAACTCATTTACTATGCCCATGTATCAGACTGATCTCAGCTCTTCCTCTTGAAACTCACAGCTCATTAAAATCTAGCCCAAGCATTCATAACAGGATCTGAAACCAGACAACACTTGCTCAGTTTTTTATTTCTGCAGACTTAAGACTTCTGTATCAAGTGCTGCAAATTAATTAATGGCTAATAGGAAGCTTTTGTGAAGTTTGTGGTTTCACATGTTTCCTTTGGCTTGGTATGCTGCTGGGGAACTTACAGACCTTGCCTAACGGCTACTCAGAAGTGGTGGGCATGTTCAGTCCATGCAGGAGTTTGAGGTAAAGGGAATAATCCAGAGGTAGCAAGGTCAAAGGAGATGCTCAAAGATAGCAAATGTGAATACCTTTCCTCCTATCCCAACCCTCTTTGCCATTTAATTACAATTTGAGTCCTTGGCCAGAGAAGCAGAATTATCAGTGGGTGATCCAGCCAGTGGAGGATATCACAGGGCAGGGCTATGCTGCAGTCCCCTGGAGACAGTCAAGCTGCCCTCAGGGGCTTCATGATCACAGAAGAAAAGCAGCCTGGAAGCAAGGTGAGTCTTGCCCCACTGCACTGCCTCCTGCCTGGGGATGCTCCCACAACTAATGTTCTCCTGGAGGTGATCTCTCTCATTTCCTGAGGTATACCTGGCACTGGCCATACCCCTTTCACTCAGTTCTTCCAAGAGAGTGAGGAAGGAGTTGTGTCTTAGCTTACCCTTTTGAGGATTTTCAGCCTCTTGTTTGGCTGAGACAGTTTTAGAGATCTTGCATTGAAATGGCTGGGAAGCTGTCTTTTTTTCCCAAAGCTCTGACAAGTCCAGTTACTCCCACAAGTTTCTGAGGCCACATTACAGAAAATGAGCCATTATTGCTGTGAAAAAGTGAGAGCCAAAGAGATTTGCAGGGAAATTTCAAATTGCAAAGTATTTCTATACTGCACCTCAGGTGCAGCTCAAGAGCTTTTCCAGCTGAGCTTTAGCTTCAGCAACCTTGCTGGTTGCAATAACAGCCTATGCATTGCCAATTCTTCATAATGTCTGACGTGTGTGGAGAGTTTGGAGAGCAGCAATGGGAAGAAATAGGAGTACAGAGTCCAAAATATGAATGCCAGCGGGCATGGCAAAGAAATTACCCAGGGGGTGCTTCTGCCACTGGCTGGCAGCTGTCATTGTCACACACACATCAGCTTTTGCACGTGAAAACTGTTGGAACCGTAACTGTGTGTAGCACGCTCCTGAAAAGTCCTTGAGGAAACAGTGTGAGAGACTTCCATACCAAATTGCTCAGTGGTCCACATGAACCTTTGTATCTTAATAATGTAAAAGTAAAAATGTAAAATACTGTACATAAACAATGGTCCCATGAAGATTAGGGGCTTCATGTCTTATTGTTAACCAGAAAGGACTTTCCTGTTGTATTTATTGTTTAGGTACTAGAGGCATCTTGTTGCATTGTTTTCCCTGTTTAGTATTTAGAGGTATAAGGCACTGTTTCCAACGCAAAATAACTTTGTTTTATTGCACCTTTATTCCATAGATCTGTTAGTTCAGAATGCCAAATTCAGCTTAAAATCCAATTTTATAAAATCACCTCTCTGTCAATATACCACAGAAAAACAGCTTACGGGCTCAGGTTGTCCTGCAGCTCAGCTGAGTCTGTAGCCCCCTTAGTCTACCTGCACTGAGTCTGACCTTAGAAGAAGTATGAGTGCAGACGTGAGACTTGAGAAGAAAGGAGAATGTTACATGTCACACTGACATTTTTAAGCCATCATTTTGAAAACTTCTCATCTGACATTAACTTTTGTAAGCATTTGAATTTTAATAGGATGGGGCAAGCTCTTTGAAAGGTGCAATGCCCAGGGCAGCTGACACTGATTGTTTTTGGAGACAGCAACTGGCAGATGGAGTTTTCATCCCATGTTCAGACAGCTGTCAGTTGAGAAAGCCCCGTTGGCCATTCACTAACATCCCTCTCTCTTCTCCCTCTGGCACACAGGTGAAAGCTCTTCTGGATGAGATGCTAGAGAAGCTGATAGATGAGTTTAACATTGCAGAACTGATGGCAAAAGTGGAGGAGAGGACACCATATGTTGTAGTTGCCTTCCAGGAATGTGAACGCATGAACATCCTCACCAGTGAAATAAAGCGCTCTCTCAAGGAACTGGACCTAGGGCTGAAGGTAGGAGCTCTGTATGCCTGCAACCACAACATCGTTAAAATCTTGATGATGAAAAGGTGCTCAGGGAATAAAACGGGTCACAGTCTGTATACAGCACTGCTAGCTGCAAAACCAACTTGACTCCATGGGAAAAGATTCACAGATGCATTTCAAACAGCACATTGTCCCCAAGCCATGAGCACAGGCTTTGGATGGGGTTAAAGATATACATAATAATGATGGCTTCAGGCACTTCCTGATACTGTAGCACAACAACAGTAGTTCTCTCAGAAACTGGGAAGCAGCCTATTTAAAACTTAGCCAAAATATCATACCTTTTCACAAAACATCCTGTTAATAGGGGGGAGTTTGTAGCAAGGTCTCATTAAAGGCTGAAATCAAAGGAAAGATTGGTCATGTGTAAGGATGCAAGAATATCCAGAGCTGTGAGACAAAAAGGCAAAAATAATAAAAATAAAAATAAAAATCAAGAGCTTTGGAAAGGCTAAAACTCCCTTTGCTGGGTACGAGTCAATTGCAAATAGAAGAGTCAGGAGCTGGCTTCCCTTATGGAGATACTGTCTATGATTGTTTCATGCACAGTTACTTCTCCACCCTGATAAGAAACCAGACTGATACAGAAAAATGATGTCTGTGTCCTTCCGGGCAGTGGCTTTGGCCATTGCTTACAGAGAACAGTGAAGGGCTCTGGGGCTGGCAGGACACGCCAGGTTGTATGCAAGCTTCTGGGTTCAACAGGATGCACAAGAGGGTTGTGCTTTGAAGTTGTATCTGATGGTAGGGGAAGCCATCTTCTGATTTCCCTCCCAGGCAGATGTTGACACAAAATATAAGAGGCTGTTAACTTCATATTCAGTAATAAATGGGCATAGATCAGGCTGCACTGACCTGCCTGGCCAGCCTGATGAGCTTGAAGCAACTTTCCTTCTTCACTTTGTCATTCCAAAAGGCTCTTCACGGTGACTGTGTTTGCTGCACATCCCTTAGAAAGGAAGGTACGTGCCTGGAGGTCGTGGTACAAAGCTGGTGGCTTCAGCGCTACCCTGATGCCTCCTCCTCATCATTGCCGCAAACTTGCTCTCTGGGCAGTTTAATGGTGTGAGGCAGCAACTAAGGACATCAGTCTCTGGGCACTCCCTGTTCCATCATTTTCCAAATGACAGGTTGTCATCCCATTCTGCCAAAACTCAGCTCACAAAAGTGCTCTGCATAGCATGGGAGTCACCATGCTTGAAGGACCTGCAACTACTTTGTCCTGACACCATAGACAGGGCTGGCAGGCGAGTGAGGAGGACCTGTCCTGAGACTGAACGACAGTCCCAACAGTCTTCTGAGGGCACCTTTGAAGAAAGATCTTCAAATGGTATATCTGCAGTGCACACACAGAGGTGCTAGGGGTTGGCTCTGGGATTTTAGGTGTTTGCAGCTCAAGGAGAGGATTAGGCTGCTCCTAAATCCCAGCCTCATTGTGCTGTGCACTGAGAATCCAGCAGCTCAGACCAGTGCTAGTGTAGGCACTTCTGCACTGTGTTCATTGCTGATGCTTCTTGTCTTGATTGAAGAGACAGACATACCATAACCGCTTGGTGATGGCCCAGCATGTTCAGTCCATTTTGAAATAGGCTAATATTTATGTAGTCTGTTGTTACAGATTTCCTTTACTTTCTAGCATGAGGCAGTGAAAATTCTTTTTCCTGAGACAGATGGAAAGAAGTGATTTAATGTTTCAGTCCTTGAGCCCCAAACAAGCTATAATTGTAACTTGAACAAAGTGTAGTGATTAGATTTAACATGGAGAAGAGTAAGTTATTTAACATTGGTAAGGAGAATGAGTGGAAGCAGGGGCCTAAATAAACCACAGGCAATATGTACCATGGAAATCAGGCAATAATAGAAGGGGCAAATTTCCTCCCAAAGCCCTGCCACAAATCATGGCAAGGAATTGAAAAAGCATCTTCAGAAAAGGCACCTCTAATGACTACAACAGCCACAGTGCCTACAGCGGGATTCAGAGACCAAAAGGCCAGGACTTCAGGACTACTCAGAGTAGATACACATACTCGTGTTAACATTTCTTAATCTTGTGTGAACTGAAGAAACTGAAGGGTCTTAGATACAGCCAGCAGGTGATCCTTCTGTGCCTGTACACAGAGATTGCTGTGGGTCCCTTCAGACTGAGTCAGGTGCTGTGCAGGGCCTGTGCCACTGCCCAGCGTCACTCAAGGGGCCCTTCCCGTGCCTTGGGTGTCTTGCAATGGCCAGGGCCACTGCTGCTGGCTCCTCCTGTAGGCAGCGGTGCTGTCCCGGCTTGGCAGCTAGCTCTCGTGCTTGGTTTGGAAGAGGAATCATTCTTTAATTGTTCCTTCTGAGAGCAGCTCCTACGAGAACCATTAATGCACGTTAATCTTCTGGATTGGGAATCTTGACTGACAGCACTCAGAGGAGGAGAGTTTACATAACAGGAGCCATGGATCTCGGAAGAGAATAAATAAAACACAGAGGAAGCAAGTCCTATTGTTTTTAACCGACTATCTGCTAAAAGAAGGCAATTTGGAAATGTCATGGCTAATTTGAATTTTTGAATAATTCATTGTGTTTATGTAATGGAAAGCGATTGTTTGGTCCAAAAATAGGAGACATCCCAGTAAGAGGGAGAGAAATTGCAATAGCCTGGTAGCCATCAAAAATAACTGACATGTTGCATTTCAAAGCCCTTTGTTCTGGATGACTTCAGTAAGACCAGTGGCTGGGCTGAAACACTTGCATGCTAATGTTGTACCCAGTATCATTTCTGTGAGCAGATTTTGCAACTGCAGTGAAGGCTAAGCCTCCATTAGGATAATAAATATTGTAAAAAGATACAGTAAGACCAAATTTCGTAAGGCTAACTGGGGGGAGTGTTTCGCTGTATCAAGTGAAAATAACCTTAACTGAGAAAACAATATGTGACAATAGTCTGCTCATCTTGAGGGAATGTCTGCAGGATGATTAGGATTTCCTTCAAGGGTGTCTTTAACGAAAATTACACCCAGTGTTTGGGGAAAAAAAAAAAAAAAGCTTGAATCATTCCGGATGCACTTTAGTATTCAGCATCTGAAATGCAAATGTATGCATAATTGTGTTTGGGCAACTCTATGAGAGAGTGGCTATAGATGCTTTGAACCCCTGCAGGAGATTCCAGCAAGTATGCTTGAATGCGCAGGCTTTGAAAATTGCTTTTCTCAAGCCTCCCTGAAAATTACATTTGGTAATTCATTTGTTTCCTGAAAGTAAAACTAGACAGGATGTATGATCATGAGGATTATGTTTTTAAATCAATCTATCTGACTGCACACATTTTACAATATTTTTTACCAGCTTCAAAACATTTCCAGGAGTGAATAATGCTTCTGACTGTCCATGCCAGAAGATCCCATGGTTCTCAGTGTCCTCCTGTGACCAGTGCAGTACTTTGCCCATCAGACAATTTCTGTCTGGTCCTGCCATGGTTTTAACCTGACACCAGCCTATTGAATAGGGAGCTATGTTCTCCTGAGACATGTGATGATGACCTACGTGATACGAATGAGGAAGGAACCAAAATGTGACTTCAGAGTTTGTGTGCCAACAGAAATTGTTAAATAACAAAACCATGATAACTGTTCCCAGCTGAGGTCAAATCATTTTGACCATCTACCAGCTCCTCTGATTGGATATGGCCATGCTTTTCTGTTGTGTAAGCTTTAATTGCAGGTCACTAAATTTTTTTCAAATGTGTTATAAAGTGAAAAAACTCAGGTACCTGAGGGGAAATGCATGGAGCATGCACTGCCTTTATATTTCTGTGCAGCTGCATAGCAAATACCAAAATGAGAGATCGTTCTCAAGGGTGTTTAACCTTTGTGCTTGGAATTACTCAGGGCTTTGAAGACCTTTTACCAGGTAACCTGCCATTTTAAGATTCCCTACAAATATAAAATCATTGAATAGAAATGGTGAGGTGAGTTACTGGCAGACACTTACCTGCCTCCTGCTCACACAAAACTGTTGAGTAGCTTTATGAAACCAGGGAGGTTGGTGTGCATTTTGAAAGGCAGTTAGAGCTGTTCTGCTCGGTTTAAGCCATTCATTTAAACTCATTTGTCACATCTAGCTTCAAGAGCATTAAAAAAAAGGCCATCTTAAAACCTCTGTACACGTGGTTTTCTCTGTCCACTGGAAATCTGTTCTCCATGGGGGAAACCCTGCAGGTTGAGTTACTTGCTTTTAACAAATCATCTTTGGAGCAGAGGCTTAATAATCCTTTGTGTCAGTCCAGCCTGTTGAGAGATGCACAATTCCCAGGGAGGGGATTTGTGCACGGGAAGCCACAGATTGTGGGGAGCAACTCTGAAGGGAGGTCCTGGGCCCGTGGTGGCTTCCAGACCTGAAGGCAGTGCAGAAGTGCTCTCAGCTCCGATTTGAGTTGGTGGGTGCTGGGGAGACACAGCCCACTGAAGTACCACCCTTGCTTCTTGATAGTGCCCAAACTGAAGCACTTATTACCAGTTGCCAAAAAAAATAATTTTATAGTTGAAATTTAGAATTTTTTATGGGGGGAAACAAAAGATAAGTATTCCAAGTCTAGTTTAAAAAGCCAAAATGGATATTCCTGGTGCCTGAATTCAGCTGATGTCCTTCCTCCCATTGACAAGGCACAGTGCCTGCGCAGATGTGTGCTCAGTCCTTTGTTTAAGCTGTCATCCAGCATCTCTGTGTGTTACATTTGCAGTGTGGTTAGCTCTGGGGATGACAAGTTCGGTCATGAGCTTGGGTGTCTCTGGTCTCATCATGCTATACATACTTTAAGAAAAATGCTTGCTAACCTGGGAGCGCCAGCATGCCCTGAGTCTTGATCACCCAGCACCTAGCCTGCCTCCATTTGTGACTGCCAGGGCCATCAATAAGGACGCTTGTTACTGCACTCCTGTGGTCTGGCTGGGTCTTAGCTGTGATCTTGACTGCTGAAGCCTGTCAGTGCAATCTGCAGATCAGAGCTCGGCGGGGAAGCAGCACAGTCAGTGTAGGAATAAGCTGCAAAGATTTTCTAACTGCTGGGCTCTGACAAGCTTTGCTAAACACGTGTCGGGTTGCTTTAAAAGGATTTCAACTTTTGCTAAAGCTTCATAAATTTCCCTGCCCCTGCAAAGGGCACCTCTGCTGACCTCATGGCTGGAGGCACTGAAGTCCTGTGAAAGAACAGTTGGAATTTATTAATGTGAATAGAGTGACCCAATTCCCTTGCCCTCATTCTCAGCAATGGCACAACTGGGTTCAGTTAATCATTCCAAAAACACTCAGCCTGAGGGAAAGAGAAATTATAAGTCAGATAAATTTTGGCAAAATGATAAGGGGACAAAAGTAAGTATTTATAATGGACACCAGCGATCAACATTGTCTCCGAACTGCTACGGTGTGTTGTGCCCTGCCATCTCAGCATGGGGCATGCAAAGTTTTAAATTGTTCAGGGCACTGTGAGCCAGTAGCAGCTGAGCCCGCAGTTGCAAGTTCTGTTTTTGCAATCTGGCTGGTCTGAGTGTCACAGAATCACAGATCAGTTGCTCTGGAGATTAAGTCCAATCCCCCACAGCCCCGCTCAAGGCAGGGTCAACTGGAGCAGGTTGCCCAGGACCATGCCCAGTTGGGTTACCAGTATCTCCAAGGATGGAGACTCCACATCCTCTCTGAGCAATCTGTGCCTGTGTTTGAGCACCCTCACAGTAAAAAAAGTTTGTACTTGTGTTTCAGTGGAATTTCCTGTGCTGAGGACTGTTCTCCTTGGCCTGTCACCACCAGTGTATGCCGCCCCCCTCCTGGCAGTTTGTGAGCCCTCTCTGTGTTCCCCTCTGTGCAACCTACTGCACAGGCTGCTGCATCTCTTATCAGCCTCTGTCAGCTGCACTTCCAGCATCAGTGCCATTCAGACATCTCTTGCTTAGACTTAAGGTAATTTCAGATGGATACAACAGGAATTTTTTTCATTTTCAACTAGCAGGGGCCCTACTGCAGAGAACCAGAAGTTCAAGGGGGATGCTGTTATGCAGAACCCTTTTTTTGACCATGAATTGATGTTCCAGCTCTTCTCCTGTTTGGGCCAAACTGATGCAGATTTCTAAAAGCTTTAATAATTAACTGCTGGGTAGAGGAAAAGCCAAGTTTCTCTATCCCACTTGGCTGAATCATATCTTAATTTGTTGTGTGTTTCCCTGCTGTGAAAGAACCTGTGATTATATTTGCAGGCAACACATGAAGTCAAAAAGAAAGACTTGCACTGCAGAGTATTAAAGGAGGAGGGGAGTGAGGGGAAGTGGAGGAGAGGAAGCAGAAAGGACTTGGTGTAACAAACATTTGGACAATTTGGAGTAGGTTATCAGAGACCCCAGTGCCCTGCTCTGGTAGTGTTGGTGGCAACAGCTTTGTGCCTCTGAAAATCTGCCCCATAAAGATCTTCAGTCAATGAGAAAAAACAGAAGTAACACTGGGGCAGCTGAAGGACAGTCATGCTCACTGTCACTCCTACATAGCTTTTCCTCCAAGTAATAGTTTTACAGTAGGGGTGATAAGACTGTAGGAGCATTAGGCTGCAGTCAGTGGTATTCATGAAAACCCAGAACTCATGAAGAAATTCACAGTACGTGAACACTGGTGACATTGTAGGGTGCCGTGCTCTTCTATGCTTCCTTGCTCAGCCTCTGCTGTCAAGCAGCTTTGTTCAGGTTAAACAGTTGCTGCTGCTAACTGTGCCCTCTCTTACTCAGGGAGAGTTGACCATGACAAGTGACATGGAGAACTTACAGAATGCCCTCTTCTTGGACACGGTGCCTGAGTCCTGGATAAAGAAGGCCTATCCTTCCACGGCCAGCCTGGGCATGTGGTTTGCTGACCTCCTCACTCGCATCAAGGAGCTGGAGACCTGGACAGGAGACTTTTCTTTACCCTCTGCAGTGTGGCTTGCTGGGTTCTTCAATCCCCAGTCTTTCCTGACAGCCATCATGCAGTCCACAGCCCGAAAGAATGAGTGGCCTTTGGACAAGATGACCTTGCAGTGTGATGTGACGAAGAAGAACCGGGAAGATTTTGCCAGTCCTCCTCGGGAAGGGGCTTATGTCTACGGGTTGTTCATGGAGGGTGCACGCTGGGATGCACAGGTGAGCTCCCAAGGCTGTTGTGTTACAAGAGGAATCACAGACTTTATGCCCTTATTACTTGGTACTGTGCTCCGGGAAACTTCCCAGCCCAGACAGTCACACATCTAAAGTAGAAGTTTGACCTGCTTCTATAGGGGTGGGAAAGAACTGGGTCTCTCTGCAGCCTTGGGTAGGTATCCAGGATGGTCAGATGGATCACCACTTAGGAGTGGCCTGTTCTGTGGCTATGAAGGGATTTCAGGCTGGCCAACTTGGACTGACGTTTGGTTTCTGCAAGGTGAATCTCAACCTCAGTGACACTGACAGAGTGTGTAAACAGCTTCTGGTACTCAAGGTGTTAGGAAACACACATAATGTGGGGTCCTCTCAGGATTGTATAGCCCCTGCACGTTTGCATGGTTGTGAATGAATCATGGAATCATTAAGGTTGGAAAAGACCTCCAAGATCATCCGGTCCAACCGTCCCCTTATTACCAATGTCACCCACTAAATCATGTCCCCAAGCACCACGTCCAACCTTTCCTTGAACACCCCCAGGGAGGGTGATGCCACCACCTCCCTGGGCAACCAGTCCCAATGCCTGACTGCTCTTTCTGAGAAGAAATGTCTTCTAATATCCAACCTAAACTGCCCTTGGCACAACTTGAGGCCATTCCCTCTGGTCCTATCACTAGTTACCTGCCAGAAGAGGCTGATCCCCAGCTCCCCACACCTTCCTTTCAGGTACTTGTAGAGAGCAATGAGGTCTCCCCTGAGCCTCCTCTTCTGCAGACAAAACAACCCCAGTTCCCTACTGCTGCTTTCGAAAGTTACATGACAGACTTTTACTGTGTCACTACTCTGTCCTCTGCTTAGCAGCAGTGAGGAGAAAGGAGAGGACCCTGAGAGGTCCTGATCCTACCTCTTCATATCCCCAGAAATAAATGGGTGGTATGTGCCAACGCCAGACCACAGTCCCTCTGCTGTTGAGTGGTGCATGCTGTCATCTGCATAGATAGGGCTTGTGACCAAAAGTGAATGACATCCTTCAGTCATCCCCTTAGGATGGCAAATAAAGCTTGCACGGAGGTCTAACCTGTATGGCCAAGGCAGACTCATGCTGACGGCCCAGTGTGGTGTGGGGGAGGCAAGTTCTGGACAAACAGACAGCAAGAGTGGGTGACCCTTGCTCTTATTCCCCTTTCTGGATGTGGCCCAATGCCCTTTGGCCGTAGCAGCCAGCCTCAGGGCAGCCAGGGTGAGAGCCACACTCACCAACCAGGAACATGAAGGGAAGCCTGCTCACTTGCTATTTCCTGTCCGTGTAGCTGTCAGCACTGCTCTTACAGAGCACCTCGTGCTGCAGCATCCCAGAGGAGCACACTTGTCCCTGTCATTCCTTCTGACAGTTGTCAGCTGTTAGGATTTCAGTCTGCAGAGCGAGAGCCATTAGTCTGACAAATCCCCACTGGGCTTGGTCCTGTGAGCTGCCTCGTCTGTTGGTACCACGAATCCCAATTTGTGCTGCGCGTGAGAATTAAATGACAGTGATTCATGCAGCTCTTCTTCTGGGCAGCCCGCGCAATGCTCCTGCTGCCACTGATCTGCAAGGGAGTGAAGGGTGATCAAAGTGGGTCACCCAAAACTTACTTATCTGTGTCAAGTTTGCCCTCTCAAAGGAGGAGGTTTTTCTTTCAGGGGCAGCTCTTCAGAGCCTTAACCTTTATCTCTTGTGGGGCTTGGTGGTAAGATGCTGACTAGAGGGACCACTCCTGTTATATACCATATCCCATCCTGACCCCACAATTCAACTCTAATACTCTCCATTTATTTTTCAACTCTCTCTCTGCAGTAATTTTCCATGAAAGACAGAAAGTTAGGCAAAGCATAGAACTCACTGACTGATGTATCCTGCACATTTTATAGCAAACCTTGGGAAAGGCAAAGCTCCAGGCCATTTCTTCTCCTGGATCCAACGTGTATGCTGGGTCTGAGGAGCCACAGACAGTGAGAAACATTGGCAAGGACCTTGTCAAAAGGTTGCTGTAAAGGTCTCACATGGTTGTAGGGTCAGATCTCCTCCTATGTTGGATTTGTCTTTGCTGACAGCAGAAGTCACTGCAGAAGAACAAGGACAAGCCCAGTCCATTTACCAAGCCCCTACAGTTCCCTGCCTGTTCCTTTCCTAAATCTTTGGTGTGGCTGCCGTACAAAAACAAAAAAACAAACAAACAAAAAAACACCCTTGTAGCACTTGGAGGTCACAAACCCCTGCTACAGGGAACACTGGATTTCACTTGACCTCAGGAATGAACATTTTAAGCTGATAAAAATCAGCTGGACACAGCAGAATAGAGAGGGTTTTTAAAAAGTACGGTCTTGCATGTCAAATGTTCCAGTAAAAACAAATTCCAGTGATTGCTGTTATGTTTTCTGTTATCATCATTGCCACCATTACTAGAAAATGGCTGAGTTCCGCCTAGTTTTGCCTTTTCCCAGGTGGTAATGGAAGTAAAGAGTGAGAGGTTTTGGTGGTGTGAAGCCAGAAATTTTTGGGGGGTACGTGTGGCTTCTCTCCTCTGCTCCCTCCAGTATCTTGTATGGGTGACTACATTCAGCAGTGCAGTTTCTTTTCAGAGACAACCTAGACTTCAGTAAATGTGTTTTTCTGGTTACATTTTCCTTTTGATTGAAAGATGCCAAGCAATTACATTTATAGAACCATTCATAGTCTCTGGGTATCATGCTTCAATTTATTTCAGAAAGAAAAAGAATATTTTCATATGTTGCTGCTCACACCAAAATATCATTTCTACCCAGTGGAACTATTCGTTTTACCTATAATCCAGTGAGCACCGGTATACATGAATGGATGAAAAATTATTAAAACAGCTGCACAGTTATTTTGGGTTGTATACTTCTTCCAATTAATCCTCTGATAAGAATGGCAGGTCATGTTTAGAAGAACTCCTCTGGGGAATACCTCCACTTTTAAAATAATATTTCACATTTAGATTTTGCTTCCAAAAGGGAGAGAATTCCTCCTGTGTTCTCCTACTCACATTTTTCTATTTATTTAAACATTTATGTTTGCCCTTGGGTGTCTTAAATTTATAAAACATTCATTACAAAACTGCAGGCTGCTATTAAATGAAATGAAACCAAGCAGGTTATTTTGGGTCCAAATGATCTGATGCTGTAGCACTGTAAAAGTCAGTGGAGCTCAACAAGACACGGTTTGACTGGTAACACTATGAGAAATTTTGTCTCAGGACTGGGAGACTGCTGACTGATTCCTGGCTTTCTCACTCCCAGGGCTGAAGCGTTTGATGCCAGGTGTGTGCCCTGCTACTCACCAAGGGCACTGGAGCATGGTAGGACAAGGGGAGAGGTGGGTTTTGTGCCACACAGAGTTTTGCAGTGTATAGACAACACACTGCCTTGTCCTTGGAAGGTGTGCATGGAGTGCTGAGCAGTGGCTTAATACTGTCTGTATCTTTCATGGCACACCACCTAGAGCTTCGATGTACTTTATAAAGCTAATCCTATGCAAAGCACCAGCCTTCAACCAGTGGAGAGGCTTAGAAGGGACAGATCTGTGTGGTGAGGAACAATAAGAGCACGCATTTATTTGGTGGTTCAGGTAGCTCAGTATCTTTGGGAACAGTTGCATATCACTCATTTTTTTATCTCATGTGCTTCCCAGAAGCTAGTATAGATGAAAACAGCATCAGTGTGCAGCCCAGCCCTGGTATACCCAGTGCTGTGATCCCTGACCATCTCAGCTTGCCACATCCTTCTGCTGAGTCTATGGTACATCAAATCTCATGCAACAGAGACTGAAATTTCTTTTTTTTGGGGGGGAGGGGGTGGAATGGAATGTGACATGAAGCCTTTGCCTGTAGATGTCAACTGTCAGTAATGCCATGTATTTGTGAGCTGTGAGAGCCAGAGGGGGATTTGGTTGAAGCTGGGGTCTCCAGTGATAAACATACAATGCAGCCATGGAGGGGACACCTGCAAACTGTGCTGTGAGCAGCCGGTCTCTCATTTACAGTTGTTTTTGAAAAATGCATAATTTGGCAAATACTTTTCCATCTGTACCTCAATTCTGAAACTAGTCAGAATTAACAATTAATTTCTCATTTGGCTGTGGTGGACAGAACACCATTAGGGTTTCTCCACTGCATACACTATGGACAGCTCTTCACATTCCCCATCTCCAGCTGAAGATGGAGATGTCTCTGGACCACCTTGGAGTGATGTTCTGGCTGCGCTGCTGGCTGGATCACCAGCCCCAGTGTGGTGGTTTTACTGTGGTGATTTTACTTGGGAAAGTTAACTCCATCCCAGACAGACCCAGCACGCCCAGCTGGCTGGCAGTATCAGCCCCCTGCCCTGCAAACAGATCCAACTCTAGCTGAAAGGCAACCAAGCCACGCAAAAAGGTTCTTAAGACAACAGACCCTAAATAAGATGTGCCCATGCTTGTAACACCTCAAAATACAGTTGAGTGGAAAGGAATGTTGGCTCAATGCATTTGTACTTGGGCCCATTTGTCATCATCTCTGGCTTGTGACAGCTGTTTTGTGTCCTTTGGCATGTGGCAATGTATTATGTCCACTCTTCAGAGTGACTGTTGAGAAGCCAAGACAAACAGAAGTGAAGACTACTTTAGGATCTGCAGCCTAGAGCTCTCTGAGCACAGAACGGTGGCTTTTTACTGGGTGTGCTGTGGCAGTGATTAGAAAAAATTCCTTTCAGAGTGGAATTAATTTTGATCGTGCAAGCGATAAAAAAATGCAAATGCAAATCAGCCCAGACATAACACAATGATATGTCCCATAGAGATACCTCTAGGAGATATCAGATCTTGTTAACCTAGAAATAGGTAAAATATATATTGGAAATTTGATTTGAATTATTATCAGTTAAAAAAAAAGAGAGAGAGAGAAAGAGATCTGATCAAAATCTGATCTCAGAGATGAAAGATATGGATTTAAAAAGAGAACATCATAATGTTTGATAAATAGCTCCTATGCAAGGTATTATAAGAATTATTTAATGTTTGTTCAGCACGTTGGAAATACAAAATCCTAAATCAGAGTTGGGTTTATCGTTAGCTTAGTGTAACAGATGGTATAAGTACAATTAAACCAAGATGTATTGCAAGAGGGATTATTTTTCTTCACTCATTTGCAGAACTAAGCAAACTATTAGAGAGGTTGAATCTCATCCCACAACTCTGATCTAAGAGCATTTGAAATAATAATGATATGTGAAGCTAAGCTGTAGAGAGAAGCAATTTCTTTAGCACTGAGAAGTTTTATTTCCTTTTCCATATTTGTTTTCATTTGCTCTCTCTAGCCTCCATTAAGCAATTTTGCAGGCTTTCCTGGAACTTGATTGATGCGGAGTGCATTTTATTGTCAGAAAGAGAAACACAAGTTGCTGTAGAGACCTGAGTTAGCAAAACAAGCCGTTGATTTCTTGCCCTGACAGCATCCCATCTTTCTCCCAGGTCAGGCAGCCTGCTGAGACAGAGCATTGCTTTGGAGAGGATAATGTGGGCTTGTTAGTTTGAGATTATATTCTCTCAGGCATAAGCCACCTGAATCCCCTGTGCTCATGAGAGCAACTTTGAGACTGGAAACAAGCCCATGGTACCTTTTGGGGCCCTGCAAACATTTTCTGCAGTCAGTACACAGTAGACAGGCTATCCCAGGTCATGCTCAACGCGTGGTGCTGTGGTGGGACACTTGATGTCTTCTATGCTCTTCTCAGAGGAGTGTTGTTCTCCAGCCTGAGCCCTGCTCAGGTGTCCACTGTTGGTCCTAGCACATACAATGTTCACAGAATCACAGAATGGTTTGTGCTGGAAGGAACCTTAAAGACCATTCTGTTCCAATTCACTTGCCATAGTCAGGGCCCCCTGCCCCCAGCCCAGGCTGCCCCCAGCCCCATCCAGCCTGGCCTTGGGCGCCGCCAGGGATGGGGCACCCATGGCTCCTGGGGCAGCCTGCGCCAGGGCCTCACCACCCTCATAGTAAAGAATTTCTTCCTTATGTCTTATCTAAATCCACCCTCTTTTAGTTTAAAGCCACTACCCCTTGTCCTGTCACTACATCCCCTGACACAGAGTCCCTCTCCAGCTTTCTTGTAGGACTTAGGTGGCCCTCACTCCCTGTGAAGTGGTTCTGGTCTGGCAAAACCCTGAGTAAGAGCTGGGTATAGAACAAGTGTGATGGCCCTGGACATAGGCAGGACTTCTAGGCTAGATGTAGATGTAGACAGGAGATCAGGAGCTGGACAAAGACATGGACAGGAGCATTGTTCCCTCATAGATTTCTTCTCAGCCACACGTGGGTTTGGGCACCTGGGGACAGCAGGTATCAGCTTGTACCAGTCCCCTTGGAATAAGCTACATTTGAGGGAGACATCTGATGAAATAGGCAGGTGTTTGATCCAGGCCCTCCTTACCTCAGATAGACTTATCCAACCCCTTGATCTCAGGGGAGATGTTTGCACTTGCCCCATAAGGCCAGCCTGTATAAACATTACAGGTGATCATGTGTATTGGGGTACAGCAGATGGAGGTTTTGGCAATCTAACTAAGACCTCTTCTTTCCTTTGTAGGCTGGGATAATCACTGATGCCAGGCTCAAGGAACTAACCCCGGCCATGCCTGTCATTTTCATCAAAGCCATTCCAGCTGACAAGCAAGATACCCGTAGTGTGTACCCGTGTCCTGTCTACAAAACACGCCAGAGAGGGCCAACTTATGTGTGGACTTTTAACCTTAAAACTAGAGAAAATCCTTCCAAGTGGGTGCTCGCTGGTGTGGCGTTGCTGCTACAGATCTAGGCTCACCAGCAGAGTGCCTCATTTAAAATCCCTAGCAATTTCTTTCTCAGACAATTTTGAAAACACAGCTTTGCTTAGACTAAACCCAAGCTCCATCTCTCTGAGTAGTGGCCTCTTGGCCTAAATAGAGTCAGCAAGGAGCTGAGAGAGGTACAGACACTTGGACCAGATTCTTGACTGCTGTAAACCAATGTCCCTTGGTTCCTGCACTGCTGTGCTGGAAGATCCAAACCCACACCCAGATTTTCCATACCCAGAGAGTGTTAAGCTCAAATCTGAAATTAAAGTTCATTTCTCTTTCATGATTCAAAAGTAATTTTGCCAGAATCATAGGTAGTTCGGTGATGTGTGAAATTCTTTAGATCTTGTTCTTTTCTGTATGTGAATGTTTCTCATAAGTGTAATGTTGAACCCAGCAGCTGTGGTGGATGTGTTCTGTTTCTTGCTAATATTCATGTAAACTTTAGAACCATTGAAAATAGTATTAATATCTAACATGATTAATGTAATCAACAGTAAAAATGCAGCACGAGGCTTATTTAAGAAGACTATTTTGTAATGATAGAAAATTACTAATAAAAATCATTGTTCCTGGCCTAGTACTGCGTGGAGACCAGTATGACACATTTACTCATTGTGTGGAGAGCACGTGCAGTAACAGGTGGGACAAACGCAACTGTTTGGATAGTTGCACTTGTAAATGTGAATGGAATGGGTGAGAACTGATGAGTTCCATAAAGGGATGATGGTCTGTGCATTACCTCAATGAGCCAGGCACACAGTGCTTTTTGGTCTGCAGGAGCTGGGACATGGGGAGTTAGGGTTGCCTGGGGACCTGGAGCTGTCCTGCGCTCTCCCTGCAGTCTGCAGTGCTTTGTGGCATAGCACAAGTCCCTGCCTCTGCTCTTTGCTGTTTTTCCTCCCCATCTGGTATATGGTATCCTGCTGCCCCTCACCATGCATGTAGCCATGGGTTTTTCATTAGTGGGGTCACTGCCCTCTCTGAGCTTGATGCAGGTATCTGGAATTGTTTGCTGTATCTTACTGATACAACTCTAACCTGCCATATAGCATCATGCCCTCCCTGAAGATTCATTTCAGGAATCCTGTGAAAATCTCCTCCAAAGCCTGGGCTGAGCCCAGTGCTTCATCTCAGTGAGCAGGAGCTTACCAGCATCACCTGAGGACTCTACAGTGAACGGTCTCCAGAGAGGTCTTTAAATCAGAGGTTTCATCAGACAGCTTCCTCGGCCAGAGCATCCTAAAGAAGTGGGTAAGTGTGAAACCCCCAATGATCAGAAAGCCAAAAGCCAGGAAGCAACAGTGCTGATGTTCCCCGCTGACCACGTGTTGCAGTGCAGGGAAGCAGGCGTGTGTAGCATGGTGCTCTGCTGTCACCACATGTCATACTGGTCTGCTGGGAAGTGCTCCCGTGGCCTTGGTAGCTCTGCCTGCCTGTGTGCCAGTCAGTTATGGATGCTCACAAGGGCTCATCCAGCTTTCAGTTCATCTGGGTCTTGTGGAGAGCCCTACGCTGGGAGATGAAGAAAAGGATGATTCAACTTGCTGCCAAGGAGCTGATCTATGTTTGGTAGTCTTCAACCCCCCTTACTTGCATCTTGCCACTCCTGAAGGGCTTCCTGTGGTTGTGGAGCCAGCCAAGGGCTGGATGTGCAGAGGCTGCCGCAGGCTTCATGTTTGGTGGGCAGCACTGGGTTCCTCACAGCCTCATACCAAAATCATATCAAAGGCTTTTAGGTGGCCTCAGCTCACACTGATGGGGACATCCCATACCAATCCAGGGCATCTGCTTTCTACCCAGAGTAATGTAGGAGGGTGAGGTTCTTTGGTTTTGTGGGAGCTCCACAGTAACTGGCTTGGGCTGAACAGTGTAGCAGATGTCTTCCTGAGGGATTGCAGAGATGCAAAATCCTTGTCTTTGCAGTTCTGGAGAACACTGACCTTCTAGGGTAAGGTTAGATGAGGACACTTTCTGGCAAGAGCTTTGTTTAGTTGTCAGGCAGCAAGTTACGGCTTGGCAAAAGACATCTGCAGATATGTAATACAAGGGAGTGAGCTGTCAAAGCTGCCTATTTTAAAAGTGCACTTAACCTGTAAATGACGTAGCCAGTTCTGTAGACTATTCCAGATGTCCACTGTCTTGCTAGAAGATGTCTGTTAGTGGGAGAGCTATTAAATTAAATCACATTCCTGCTAATTTAAAATCAAGAGCTTTTCAAGTTGAGTGCATTAAATTCTCCATGTATTTGACCATATAGGACATATAGATGCACAGAGCACTGATGAATTGAACATGTAAAAGCAGGAGCAGAACTGCAGAACAGCAGTGCATTGTGCTCCAGATAACATTGCTTGGTTAGTCCTTCTTTGATATTTCTTGACAACTCCTTCTGCCACAGGCTTCGCACTGTTCCATAGGATTTCCTCCATTCCGGAGTCTGTTACTGTCAAAAATTTCATGTTTTCTCTCTTTTAGTGCCCCCTCTTCCTTTTTTCAGCATACCACAGCCTGCTCAGTATTGCTCTCCAGTTGTCCCCATACCTGAAGGGAAGGATAAGTCCACCAGTTCCTCAGGCACTGCTTGCTCTTTCCAGAGCAACAGCCTGGGCTGTTCTCCTGCCAGCAGAAGAAGAATGGGATGTTGACAACAAAATGGATCCGATTGTTTTATTATATATATCTTCCTGCATAATTCACCAGTTGGGCAGACAGGGTAGTGGGGAGATATTTATAGATACTAGAAATGTCACCAGGGTGCTCATTCTTCATCCTTTGAAAATCATCACGGGAAAGAGTTGGCTGCAAAATGCTACAACAGGAGAGTGAATAATTTGGTGCTTTAGGGGAGGAGAAAAAAATCTGACAGGCATGAGATTTTCCAACCATATCTGCCTAAAACAGGCAATTAAATACAGCTGGCCAAGCTATTCATTAGGAGTAGTGCATTAGTCAAAGGTGAACTTTTTCTGTCTGTGAGCTCTTCCAAGACAGCTGCCTGCTTGGTGTTTCCAGCGTACACCTTCCTGCCCACCTGTGGTCAGGTGGAAGGGGGCTGAGCTGCAAAGGACCCTGTCACCAGGGCTGGCACAGCCCCTCTTGTGCACAGAGATTTGCTACTGAAGGCAGAGGAGCCCTGCAGCCTCTGCGGTGGTCACACACCACCCTCTGAATGGCAAATCGCTGCTTGGAAGGCCTGGTGTTTAGCAAGAGGCTGGGCAGTGAGGATCAGGGCTCCTTATGCAGAAACTGGTTGTGTTTTTTCAGGCTGGCTTTTCTTTCATACCTAGATGGTGTCTCTCATCACTTCTTACCAGCTGGATTGTGGCTGCTTCTGCTCGTGTCCTCTCAGAGCACCCACGTAGCAAAATGAGGGTAAGACCTGGCCTTTGGCGGAGCTGCTGAGCACCAGCAGAAGCCATGAAGTGAGCTAGCAATGGTCATCAGCCAGTGGCTGTGTGGTGGGGTGGCACCTTCTCATGGGAAGCAAATGCTCAGCCCCTCATGGCAGGACACAGGGATTTCAGATGGTGCCACCTGTCTGGCTGGAGGAAGCTGTATGTCTCTGTGGGACATGCAGCAGGGCAGAGCCTGGGGCAGTAGGATTTTGCTTTGGCTTCAACATGGCATCCTGCAGGGTTGTCCCTTGCTGAAGAAGGTCTGAAGACAGGGCCCCATCAGGTCAGGTCACTTCTGAACTCTGAATCTGAGGTGTGAGGTAAAGCCTGGGTGCACACAGACTTATGCACCCCAGTGTCATGGGGCTGTAGGACCATCACCATGGGGCTGCAGGACCATCACCATGGGGCTGCAGAGTTTCACCCATCACCATGGCTAATGGCCTCAGAGTCCAATGGTCCCAGTTCCTGTTCAGCACTAAAACCCTGCCTGGTGTTAAAGCAGTTTTCGTCACCTCTTTGTGCTTCATGCCGATCCACAGAGACAACAAATGACACTATCCCTGGCAGTGTCTTGATTGGCGTTGGGGTGGGCACCGTTCTTCATCCTAGAAGGGCAAGAGGGAAAATTAAGGGGAGTCCACGGGACTGGTGCACATCTAAGGCTTCTCCTTACACAGGAATCACACCTCATTTTTTAATAAGGAATAACAAGACCAAAAAAAGATAATAGTCATTTTATTTGCACTCTCCCAGATTTCACCCCTTTTACATCAGCAGGAAGCTTTGAATGCAAACCCTATGTGGACTATTGCCCCTTGAGTGCTGGGCTGCTCACTATCTGGCATCTCAGTACAACATTCACGTGCCCTGACTTTGGGCACTGAAAAAGTAAGTGTCTCAGTCTGAGCTGATCTCTGGGCATCCTTTGCAGCCAGCAGGAAGTGGCTCATGTAGCGA
Organism: Anas platyrhynchos; assembly: GCF_047663525.1. NCBI lineage: Eukaryota > Metazoa > Chordata > Aves > Anseriformes > Anatidae > Anas > Anas platyrhynchos. Next base: position 11,683,989 of record NC_092605.1, on the reverse strand, counting down.
GACATCTAACCCATCTTTGCAATCTCATCATGAGATCAAGGTCTGTTGAAATGCCCAAGAGACGCCAGGTCTGGTGGAGATGCTGAGATTTCTTACACCTGAGTACAAACTCCCACCCTTTTGTCCTGTCCCATTTCAGCCAGGTCCTGCATCCTACAATTTCATGTGGCACTGGATGCCCAGGGCAGCCCAATAAAGCTCTCACCTATTCTGAGCCTCTCTGCAGCTCACAGAGCCCTGTGGAGCTGGTTTGGTGCTGGCTCCTCAAAGACTCTGTGGTCAATCAGTTAACTTCAGACTGCTGACATTTTCCAAGGGGATGAAAGTAAAAGAAGGAAAATTGTGCTATTGAACACTTCATATCAGCCAAAATTGAATGAGCTCTCCTGGGACAGTGAAAAGGCTTTTCCATAGCCTGAGAGTGTTGTACCTGCTGCAAATTATAATCAGCAGAACACATTTCAAAGTAAAGTCTTCACAAATGCTTTGTAATGGTGCCCAAAATGTTGAGGTTAACCAACTCCATTCTACTGCAACCATTTCTCGCAGAGCGAAGGAAAATGAAGGCTCAACATGTGAAAGGAAAACCTGGCTGATGGTCAGTAGATTGGTTGCACTGGGGCAAATTTATTGTGACTATTAAGAGGCACGGGCAATGCTCAGTGATGCAAATTCTGCACGTATTACTGCTCAATTATTTACAGAATAAAACCAGCTTTAATGTGTCAGCTAGACACATTCATTTTATAAGGTGGCATTAATACATTTAATTAGCAATGGCTTATTAGATTCATGTCCATTATTATGCATTGTTTCTTAAATGACTGTAATTGCCCAAACAAATCTACAAATATATTTACCTTGTTAATGGTTGTGCACCTCATTTAAAAAGCTTTTAGACTGCAGAAGACATTCATGGAGTCATGAGCAGCCCTTCTAATTTGAGTGCTAGTGTGCCTGTTAGTGCAGAAGGATTATTTAAGGCTTTACATACTTTGTTAGAGCTTTGCAGCCTGCTTATCTATGCACAGACTTCACAAAGTTTTCCTTTAGGACATTTACATCATTCATTCCAATTGGTGTCAAAAGATGTGAGAATAAAGCCCAAATCTGCATTCAATATCTTGGCTCAATACTCCAAAGAGTGTGGCAGGAGCTAGGACGGGGGGAACTGAGTGCTTTTGTATCTCTGGTGTCTGCAACACCTCCTGTGTTGGGGAAGGGCTGTTTCAGGGTTCCTAGAGTCACTGTTGAAAATGCTGCCTTGTAGAAACCAGAACCTTTGCAGTGTTGTGTAAGGTCTGATGAAAGGTTCACAAGGAAAAATGTCCATGATCGAGGTTTGGTCCAGGCCAGCAAATGTGGGCTTACCTCTGAGCTGGGCAAGCAGAGGGATGCTCCAGACCACAGTGCGGCACCTGGCATCTCAGCTGGAGGCATAGCTGAGCTGCATGGTGTGCCGTTGGCTGTGCTTAGCAGAGATCTCCACTGCAGCCTCGTGCTGGAAAGTCATCAACACCCACGGTACATGTGGGATTGGATAAATGGAGAAATGATTGTAAGAGACAGGCAGAGTTCACAGGGTCTTAGCAAATTATACAGTGAATGCATAATTGTTGAAGGGAAATAAGTTTTGTTAGCTGCTGCCTGACAGATTAGCCGTCTGGATGTGGCTGTTCACTCTCTCACAGCAGAGGCAGGATAAATCAGAACAAAAACAGCTTTTTCTTTTGGAAACCACTTTCCCTTCTGCCATCACCATGTGCTATTTATGGAACTGGATTGTTATGACATTGCCTACATGTTGCCTGTGCCCTGTCTACTTAGAAAGCATTTCAATTAATTACTGTAATGCTATTAGTGGGAAGAAGCGACAGATAGGAAGAAAATGATTAGAAAATGAGAAATAAATTACTATCAGAGGTATCAGAGGTACTCACAACACAGAGTGAGGTTACCTCCCTTCGGAAAGGTATTTGATACATGGATGGATACGATGGCTGCCTGTGGATGAAGGGAGGTCTGCTCAGACTGGGGCTGGCTGACGATACTGGTGGTAAGCATGTGGAGATGCCTCCACTCAAGGAACCTGGTGCAAGCCGATGTCATTAGTCTCTTAATAGGTGTATTTACATGGGAAGCTGGGATGAATTGAACAGCACAGACAGGATTTGTCCCTCCTCATGCAGACCTGGAGGTTCACACTCCCATGCCAGCCTCCGGGCTGGTATGGATCAGGCCTCCAGCAGCTGAGTGGGGCTATTCACGTGATGTGCAGCAAATGCAACAGGGCCCTGCTCCTGGCCTCTGCACCAGACGCAAGGCTGGAAGGTGGCAGAGATGCCAGCTACCAAAATATTGGAGGGTTCACAGGCCTCAGGGCTCCGAGCTGTCAGGGCATGTGTCACTGGGGAGATCTCTGCCCGCTGCACTGCTGATCCCTAGTGGCCCAGGGACTGGTCTGGACTGGCTGCCAGCAGACTCGAGTTTGCTGCTTGCCTTAATTAATTTCCCTGAAGGAGCCACGCTTTGGGATGGCAGGAGTGCAGCCAGATGCTGACCTTCAGGTCTGGGGGTAGGGAGTGCCAGGGAAACCATCTCCAGCCGTGTCCCCTGCTCACCATGCCCCAGCTTTTTTATGTTGTCCCCTCGGGTATTTATAGAGGCTCATGAGATCCCCTCTCCTTCTCCTCTTCTCTAGGCTAAACAGGCCCAGTTTACCTACAGAACAGATGCTCCAATCCCTTAATCAGCTTCGTGGCTCTACGCTGGACCCTCTGGGGTCTGTTCTACATCCCTCTGGTACCGGGGAGCCCAGAACTGCACACCGTATTCCAGGTGTGGCCTCACCAGAGCTGTGTAGAGGGAAGATCACCTCTCAACCTGCTGTCCACACTCTTCCCGATGCAGGCTAGGATCCCGCACAGTCCACGTCTGCTCTCCAGGAGTCTGTCCCATCTTGTCCTGTCACACCAGGTCCTGAGCACCAGAGAAGGGGGGTGGCCCCATGGGATACCCCCCACACGCACCATGAGAGAAAGGCACCTGTGGCAATACTGTAAGATGTGGTCACACAGGATGCCCATGGCCTCTTTCTCACCCTCAGTGCCAATGTGACAGGGTGCTGGATGTGACAGGTCCACCCCTTGAGGTGCTCCTGCTGGACTCTGAGCTGCAGTTTTCATGAAAATCTACTGAGGTAGCTTGGGACAGCGGAGAGCAACTGCAAAGGCCCCACCACCACACAGGTCCCCTCAGTGTTAGCTCAGAGCCCACGCCAAGCAGCTCGGTGCATGGCACGGGGCCCGGCACAGCACACCATCCCATCAAGAGCATCGCCCAGCATGCAGTGTCCTCCTTCCAATGGCAGTGCCTGCGCTGCCACAGCAGGGCATGATGCTGAGGAGGAAGATGCTCTCCATGCACTGATCCTGGAAGATCTGGGGGTCCCCAAGGCTCCAAAGCCTGCTTTTACCTGGCACATTTCTGGGGAGAGCTGAGGGCCCTTCCCTCTGCACCTCCCTTTAACAGCTCTGATAGGCGACCTGTGGCTGCTTTCACATCATTAGAAGCTCAGCTCATGCATGCACCAGGCTGAGAGCATGGGATCTGCCAGATATTCATCACAAAACCATCTTGCTGTTGGCAGATTCCTTCCATATGTTTCTTAAATGGGGTGAGGCAGCGCCCCTCTCCTACCACTCATGCCCCAACCTGCGCATTGTGCTCTGCTCCACAAGATCCTCCTGCACAGGGCTCCTTGATGCTGACAAGCAGGGGAAGGGGAGAGGGGTTGCATGGCATGTCCTGCCCAGGAAATGTGAGGGAGGTCATGAGCAGCAAGCTGGAATCCCCACAAGGTCTGGCCTTCACTTTCCAACACAAGAGACATCGCACAGGGCATGAGGGAACATGGATATGAATCTAATTATGGTGTGGAAAGAGTTGTCAGGCCTGGAAATCAATTAACTGTTCTTCAGAAGGACTGAGTCCCTCAAACTGAGAAAAGTTATGAATAGAAAAATGTAAAGGCAAAAAGAAAATGGACAGAAAACTAAAAATTCTTTAAGGAAAGTTACTTGGAAGCAAAAATCCACAAGCAGAAAGGCAGGTGTAAGATCACGGTGAATGGATGGCATTAGCAACTGCAAATAAATCTGAATGCAATGCAATGAAACAGAGGAAAAGCAAACCTTCACAAACCAAACTGTGAGATGTAAGAAATCAGTAAGGGAAGTAAGCAGAGGTGTTAGTATCTTCTGGGATCAATGCACTCAGTTGGTTTTCCTGTGTCTCTCCCTAGAAGAGCTGGGGCTATTGCCCACCCAGCAATGTTCACTTTTGAGCTGCCCTCGAAAACATGGGAATTTCCAAAGGCCCCACAATTTGTGAACATAATGAAATGGCCACCTGTGATGACCCAGCTGGATGAGGTGCTTAGGAAGGGAGCATGAATGAAAGGCCATATGCAGTCCCTCTGATGCTGAATGAAATGCCAGCAATGTGATTATTGCAAGTTTCCAAGGCTTTAGAGAGCATAGGTCTGTCACACAAACAAATGATGCAATTGGTTGGGCTGACAAAGGTATCTGCTCAGACATAATAGACTTGGTCCACAGGAGGCATTTTATTTACTGATGCATAATATGCTAATAAAATTTCAGTTTGGGAAATGCAGAGTGAGGGGGTGGGTTTTGGGAGGAAGGACTCCACCAGGAACTGCGATCCCAGGGTGCCCTAACTGCGGAAGGGGAGCAGGTCAGTGCTGGCAGCAGACCTACATGTCAGCATTGGAAGAGATGCTCAGAGCATAGCAGTTAACTGGGAGCATCTCAGTTTTGGACAAGGATACCTGAGAGCTGATGCTTTTACATTACAATGTGTTTGGTTACTAGCCTGGCAGTAAACCCAGGCACAGAGCGGAGATGTCCCTGTCCCTGCAGGTGTAAGGAGAGCAAAGTGATTGTCTTCTCTTCTGCTCACCTTCCTTGGAGACAGGTCACCACAGGGCTGTTTCCAGAGATGAAACCATCTCTCTCTTGATCATGCACACTGCACTCTGTCCTCCGTGGCCTTAGCATGAACCCTAAGGGTGAATTGGCTCCTGAGGGGAGGTGTTTCAGCACTCCTTAGAAGAACCAGTTCTGACTCTGCTGGGAGATTGCACTGGAGCCAGCAGCACCTTGTGGTCAGCAGCCCACACGCTTGCCTTGCCTGCCTGCGGGCCTGATCCTGCTCCCCTCTCTGTACCAGCCAGACCTCCTGCTTTGTGTGTTTGCTCTTAGTAGTCATTTGTCCCTAGCCTGTTTGGTTTAGGAACATCTGGGATGGGTTATGACAACAACAGCATCTGGTGTCAACCCAGCCAGGTTGGTGGGACCGAGGAGCAGGGACCGGGGACATGTGTCAGAGAACTGCTGGGGCAAAGTGTCAGGCTGCCTGCACAGGTGATGGTGCGTGGGAGAAGAAACGAGAGGCATCTGCAAATTAACGAGACATTTGATTGCTGGCTGGGATATACTTGACTTCAGAGGACCTCTGCATCTGGGAGCAGTGCCAGTAGGCTGAAGAATAGAATAATTGGCATGGGTTGATGGGTGGATAACAATAAAAAAGCTCTATTAACACTGACAGTTGATGAGATTGGAGAACTGCTTTGTCAGGGGCCATCTCTTCCCCTTCAGTCTCCACATGCATGCAGAGGATTGTCTGATTTAAGGTTAAATCTGTCTAAAGAATAAGCCAGAATTGCTGTTATACGAGAGGCATGAAAACAACTTCCTCATTACCCTGGCCACCACATATCACCCATCCACACCCACTCATCCATGGGCTTATGATAAGCTGATCATAATGTCAAGTGGTAAGTGTTCCTCCAAACAGTCCTTGTGGCCCCATCCTCAAATCTATGCTAAACCTTTCTGTCTTTTTGCTGTGTTATACATAAACATATATGTACAAAATATTTTTCTGATTTTTTTTTTTAAGATATCATGGTAGCCAAAAGGGTTGTCTGGGAAATCAAAAGGCAACCGAGTCCTTCCCAGTGGAGATCAGCTCAAGGCAAACCATTGCCTGTGCTGATCTTCAAAGAAGATAGCAATCAAATGCTTTCAGTCTTCCTGGACGATTGTTTTATTAGTTAAACCTGGAGAACTGAAAAAACACAGAAAATTTACTCATCTTATAACATTTCCTTGTAAAGATCAGTCAGGAAAATCTGTGGATGGACTCCCAGAGTAGGTGGTGAGTTAGCAAGAGGTGATGAGCAAACACGTCTCTCTGCAAAGACCACCTAAGAACTGGTGATGCCTTCGCAGTGCTGCAGGGACTGGCTGCCACTGCAGGCTGTAGCTAGGGCTCCTGCAGACAGCAGTGCGGTGGGTGAAATCACACCAGGCCAAAGACACATCTTTTCCAGAAGTGGCACCTTGAAAAAACTGACAGGGAGAGTTCACCACTTCTGATGGTGCTTGCTCCTGTATCATTGTCTCTAGTAAAATCTGCAACTTTTATTTCTAGTCGGTCTATGCCTGGCTTCAGCTCCCAGATATCAGTCCTGTTGTCTTTCCCAGTGTACTGCAGAGCCTTTCAGAATTTGATGTTTCTCCTCATTAAGTTACTTATTTGTTGCGAGCACATTGCCTTTCAAGTCTCTCTTCAATTAGCTAAACAGATCAAGTTTTTAAACCCTTTACTTCAAAGTGTCCTCTCCTGTCCTCAGAACATTTTACGGCACTTTTTTTTGCACTCTCACACTTTTTATCATTCCTCTAATGTGTGTGGCTGGCCTCAGCATAGTCATCTCCAGAAGACAAAGTCACCTCCCTGCCCCAGCCCTCTCCTCTGTTCCTATATCTAAGAGCAGTGTTAGCTGTCTTGCTGCTGAGCCACGTGGAGCTGCAGTGCTGCTCTGAACCCTAAATCCAGGTCAGTGCTGGGGCTTTGAGGATCAGCTTTGGTCATGGTTGCATCAGCTGTGAAGCTGTGCCAGAGCTCTCTGCAGTCACACTGGGCAGCTTACCTTTAAGTATATATCTGTGTTTATATATGAAATGGAGGCTGTATCTTGGCTGTGTTGATCAGCTTTAAAACCAGTGGCCTGGGTTTGATCCTGCCTGCTGTCAGCCCTTGTCTTGCAGAGTGGAGGAGCTGGCAGCTCACTCAGAGCTGTGACTGCAGAGGAGCAGGGCAGCCACTGCTGCCAGCCACTGCTGTGGTGTGCCTTTTGTGCAGGAGGACGTGCAGCCCCCTACAGCCCTCGCTGTGGTCCCCTCCAGTGCTCCATCACCTCCCAGCATGTCAGCACAAATGACCTCCTTGTCTCAAGCCACAGCCGGCTGGCATGCTGCAGTGGCAGCAGCTGGAGGAAAGGACAAGGGATGGGGAGTGTGATCCTTTCCTGGACCATTTTTCCAGCTCCACTGACCCATACACTTCCTGAGCTGGGATTTGCATCTGATTCCACAAGGAGAGCAGAGAGGGGTGCAGGCTGGAAGAAGGTGAGATGGTGGCTTTCCCAGAGCTTTTTCCCTACCTTGGTCATCACCACATCCCACAATATTTGGAGCTGATCCTCTAGCACATCCTCCCCACTTCTTTCCTGTAGGCTTTGTGCACATAGAGATGAACGTGCACTGACTGATTTTCTAAAACTGATCAAGTTTTTAGCAAGTTTTCGCAGAAGGATGTCCCAGCCTGAATCAGGTATGACTGCATGTTGTTGCTGTATAGTGGGTTTGTTAATTAACAATGAAGGAGGTGGCTGCCTGCTCCTGAGACAATGAGAAATTGTCTCCTTTTAAATGAAAATCCTTTGAATTCCAATGTACTAGAGCCAGGACATTGACTAATAGGCTGTCCAACAGGTGCTAATTTGAATTTACCTTGGAAAAAAGACGTGACGTGGAAGGCGGATTAAATCACATAATCCAGCATTTGACTAAATACATTTCTTGAGCTCCTTGATCTGTCCTATTACTTGATAGCAACCAGCCTTGGAATAATATCTTCAAACTTTAACAGGGGTCGGTGAAAATCATGATTTGGCACCCTCAGTGCTCATAACTGGGCCAGTAAATAGGGCAGCATGTCCAACACAGCCTGGCATACCTTGGGGATGAGCGGATGCCACTCCTGACCATAGTCCATCAATGGCAAGTCCCATGCAGCATGCTGCAGGCTGCAGGAGCTCTCCAGATACCCCCATTCTTCAAGTAGTCAGGCACATGCCAGAGGGATGGGAGCTCTGCTGGCATGCAGGGCAGAAAGCAGCAAAGCAGGACCCTAACTTTGCCCAGTCTCTACCTTGCAAAGTCTGCGGCAACTGCCTGCCCTGGAAGCAGATGAGAAATGTCCAGCCTGATGAGCTGCTGAACTCAGCTGTTTCCTGAGATGTTTGGTTCCTCTCCCCATCCATTTGAAGAAAAGGTGTCATGTCTTCCCATCCACTCACCTGCAGATAAAGGTAGCACTGAGCTGGCTGTCCTTTGTGGACAGAGAAACAGCCCAGCCTGGTGGGACAGGGTGAGCAGACGTGACCAAGCTGCAGTAACCTGGTTCCAGCAAGCACCAGCCTAGGGGGAGTGGAGGAGATTAAACCAGAATCCAAGCTGGCTGCCAGATTCCCCTTGTGGTAAAGCTTTTCCAGCACAGTTAGCTGATTCTTTCATATTTAACACTATGCATGTCCCCAGGCTGAGCTTCTCCAACATAAGCAGAACAGGGATACCACACCACCCATGTTCAGCCTCCCCATGCTGTCCTCCTTTTCCCACCCGGTCTTTGGAGGCTCAGGTAAGAGCATCTCTTCAGTTCCACAGACAGGGGGATGTTTCTGTGTAAACACAGCCACTAAGAAAGCTTGGGTAAATGCCTCTTTATTTTGCTCACAGCAGGCAGCTCAATTTGTCTCTAATGAGCACTAGCATGCTCTCCTGCTATCAGTCATAGCAATTACCCCGGACTCACCAGTTGCATACAGAAAACGTCAATAACCAACAACAACCTGCAACATGCCTGGTGACATCAATGACACTGTGGCAAGGCCACCAAACACATAGGAAGAGGTGAGTCAATGGCTTCATATGAAACTGAGGACAAGGCATGGGGGCTGCTGCATCTCCTGCTGCAGGAGGAGGGTGCTTTGCAGCAGGGTGAGCACAGGGGTACCTGTGGCTGGCAGCTCTCACCCTCTGGTGGTTCCCACGGGTGGACAGCAGGCTGCGGGGAGCTACCACCAGCCCAGGGCTTTCATGAAGAGGCATTGTTTTTTTGGCAAGAGAAACCAATGGCCCTCCATATGTAGGAGCAGAGGAACTTGTCCTGGTCCATTTTAAGAGCTGTCCCCTGAGACCTTCTCCTCCTTTGTGCGTTAGCCCTACATAATGAAAGACCTGGGTCTGCAGAAGTTCACTATGGGCAGACACCTCTCACTTAGATCAGAGGCCATGGGGCACACCTCCAGCAAGAAATCTTTGTCTTTTGCTCAAAAAGACATAAATTCTGCCTGTGAATTCATTTTTTTGGCTGAGGATGAGATGGGACATGGAGATGGAAAGCAAGGTGACCTCTGCCCATAATCAGGTGAATTTCCTTCTTTTTGCCTGATGTCCAGCAATACTGACAATGAATCATACGTAGTACCCACCCCAGGGGAAGGGGATGAAGGCATAAATAGGCCTGGCTGCAGGTGGCCTGCAGAAAATGGGAGAGCAGTGGCTGCTTCGGGTTGAACAGGCAGAGCTGAGAGCAGATCTCTGGGGTAGGTCTACAGTTCATGGTCTCACATGGCCCATCTCTCCAAGAACACAGGCTGCAAATCCCTGCTGAGCTGTGGCCTAGAGGTCCCTGAAGAAATGCTAGCAAGCTTTTAGGAGCTTTCACTGGTCTCTCTGCATGTCCAGTATGGCATCCTCTCAATCCTCCCACAGGCAGTGGGGGATTGCAGCACCATCAGCCTCCTAGAGAGTACAGGGATGATCTGAGCAGGGTTTTCAGCCATTCAGGGAAAAAGGAAAATGCTCAGAAATAAATGCTGGGTGTATTTCAGAGGTGTTTCTATTCTCATCATCATCTGATCTAAAGGACAGTTCTGCCAAAACAAAAATAATATTCTACTCAAAATATTAAAATAGAGACTTGTGAATAATAAAGTGTCTGGAGTTCTATCCAACCTCCTGTCATAAATGCAGGATATAAATTTTCATGCATCCTTCTTTGCAGACTGTACAAGGGGCTATATTGCCAAAGTGGTTGTTCTAGGTAGCCTGCTGCTTGGACTATTTTTCTACTGCTCTCTACACTCAAAAAGGGCACAGTTAAAACTTTGTGAGAACTGTACTTCTCTTTTTCTGAAGTCCTTGGTTGTACTGCATAGTATGCAAAGCCAGGAATGAATTTGCCTTCAGCCCTGACCTAAAATCAGATCTGTGCAAAATAAAACAGGTTAGCACCAGCCCACCTGCCTCGTATTTTTCCTTTTAGAGAATTACAGCCAGAATTAATCCTAAATTCATCTTAATAAAAATAATGATCTTCAAAGGAGATGGAGCAGAGCAACCACATATCAAAGGGGGATGTTATAACAAGAAGACTTCTTGCAGAAGTTATCATAATTGACAACACAGTAACTGGAAGAGAGCAGTGGCTCCTTGATAGAAGGATAGCTTCTGGGTAAGTAATGTGAACTTTTTGTTACTAATTAGATTATATTTTGCAGCAGATATATCACAGGTTTTGGTACTACCTCGGTTCCTTTTGGTAAGTGCTTTGTCTGCCACACTCCCTGTGAAGATGTGTGCATGCTGTCACGGCAGTCGGGGCTGGTGGGAGGCACATGGTTCTGGCTGCTCAGCATGTCCCAGGGGAGGAGACCCTCTTCCCAGAGGTTTATAATTTTGGTAAACTTTACTCAGGGTGACATTTTTTAGGAAAGATTCTGCATCAAACTGAAAAAATCCTGGACAAAATTCTGAAAGCTATTTGAAAATGTTTAGATGTGTGAACTTTGGGGCTGGGAACTAATGGGTTTGTCCAAACAGCCCCAGTGCCTAAGAATGCCTATTCCTATGAACATTCACTCACATTCAGATGATTTTATATGCCTCCATAAAACAAAAAACAAAAACAAACAAAAAATTTCTCAGTAGTGTCTGAAAGATGTCTTACAAGGAAGCAGTGAAGTGTGTTCAGACTGGGACAGGAAAGGAACTGGGATGAGTTGGGCAAAGCTGCTAGGAGTTGGTGGGTGTCTGTCTGGAATATGACATGAGAAAGATAGGGGAGGCCTGGGAGAAGAAGCCGGAACTGTATTTTACTGAGTGTTTATTAAAAAGAACTAACCTGAGGCAATTCCACAAGTTTGCACAAGATGTCCTAGCACCAAATGCAAAGTCAAACCCTGAATCAATTAGTAAATACCAACACACCCTCCCCCAAACCAAAGCAAAACAAAAAAAAAAAAAAAACAAAAAAGTAAAAACAAAACAAAACAAACAACAACAACAAAAACAGCTGTGTAGTCCATTACAGATTGCAGATTCCTTTTTTCATGTGTTTCCATCTCATGCACTGCACAGAACAGATCTTCTCCAGGGACATGCCAGAGCTGGGTGCTGAAGGGACACTACTACCTATAGAGCCCTACATCAAATTTGGAAGGAGTTTTGGGAATGGAGTATGGAAGAGCTTTTGGCTGATGGGGTCATGGGCAGTGTTGCTGGTCGATGGCTGGAAGTTTGGTGCCTGTGTCTCCATGTGCTGCCTGGGAAATCATGCACAAAAGACAACACTGATTTTGGGCCTTATTTTCCAGACACAATAGTACCTGATTTGCAGAAATTCATAAATGCAGCTGAGACTCTTCCTTTACATCCCAAAGATGTTCTATGATGGTAAATCTTCCCAAACAAGTTCCTTTTATAAACCTGGCCCTTGAGAATGCACCAACACAAATACTATTACCTTTCCAAGCCTTAAGTCTTTGTATAATAAGGAGACATTGGCCCTTCATCTGGGTGTCTGGAGATAAACTTACCTTTATACAGCCTGATTTATTCTGGTGATGAACGCCATTAAAGAGGCTCTTGGAAATGAGAGTAGGAGATGTGAAACGGGCAATAAAGAAAGCATCCTCTCTCAGGACCAGGACTAGGAATTTGTGTTGTCTGCTGTGAACGCCAGGCTGCTCGGAGAGCAAGGAGACAACAAGGGATGGCATTTGTTCCATCAGAGAGCACTATTCAGGTTGGTGGTGAAAGAAAGAGTCACAGGACCTGGACATTACTTATGTCCTGTGACCTGGACGGGACATTATTTATGTCCTATGAACAATTATTATTTATGCCGTCCTATTTGACATGGGGCAATTTCTGGACTCTTCTCCACAGAGGCCACCCATGCAGGCCCCTGCTGCCAAAATCTTGCCACATAAACCCAGTACAAAGACATCTCTGACCAGTGGCTATGGGGCAGAGGGACAGTTCAGGCACCAGAATCTCATCTGATCACAAGGGGCTTTGGCCAATAGTGGAAGCTTTAAAGTCTTTGAGCAAAGTTTTCTTAGGTGCTGACAGGTTCTGATGGCAGAGGGAAGGAGAATGATTTGTCTTCACAGCTATTTTTTTTAAGGCAGAGCAGGAGTAAAAAGGATTATTTCTTTCCGTTAAGTAGCGTCTTGCCATGGTGCTGTTTGCTGTGGCTCTGTGTGGACACTGAGCTGCTGGCAGTGCATCTCCTCCCTGTGCCTGCTCACTTGTATTTGGTCAGTGACAGACCTGCCCTGCATGGACAGGTTTCTCCCTCCTCTGTTGACCACTAAAGCAAACACTTCATAAACATGGCAGTGCATGTTTCCCTGCTTGCATGCTCCACTGTGAGCTCCCTGTTTGGCTAAGTCAGTCTCTAGTTGCATGCAAGGATCAAAACACAGGCATGGAAGATGATTTAGGAGTGCTGCAAGCAGCTTCTCCTAGTTATCTGCATTTTTTTTTTCCTTGAGTGACTTGATTTATCAAAGTCCTCAGCCCAGTTATTCTTCCATTTCCCACTAGAGCCCAGAACAGAAACCTCTATGCAATACATCTCCTTGGGGGACTCCCCAGATGGAGCTCTGTTAGCTGTGGAAGCACAGATACAACGGCAGCACAGATTCTCCTGACTTCTTATCACAGAGTTGAGCCTGAAAATCCCAAAGTTCTGACTGAGCTGAGTGCTCCCATGTGCTTGATCGCTGCCAGTGGTGCCAGGTATTGCAAAGACTGAAGGTGGCCAAATAAGTCCGTGCTGTCCCTACAACAGCTCTTCTCCCAGGCTCCTTTGGTCTCTTAATGCTGCCACTAACACAGAACATAGGTGAAGTCACTGGTAAGGCTTAGATAAACTGAGTCCCAGTGGTTTGAGGGCAGTTGATGGAACAGAGGTGGCATGAGGAGTAGGAGAAAAACCACGCCTTGCTGGGGGATTCTTTGGGATCTGGAGGGCCTGGATAAAGCATGCAGCAAGAGTCTGCTGTCCGGGGAACTTTGCTGGTGGAAATCTGAGCAATGCAGCAGGCACTCACTTCTTAAATAAGCTAAAAATAAATTCTTCAATCCAAAGTAATCCCTTTTTGGGCAGCCCAAAGGGCAACTGGTATTAGGCAACTCTTTTACCTTGCCCTAGGACATCTAACTTTCAGTTACTGCATCAGGGTTAGATGAATCCTGGCCTGAAAAGACTGAGGTAGCTCCTGAGCTTTGTTGCAGCCAAGCAGTTTTGATCACAGCAGGCACCTCTGTCCAACGTATAAACCCTACAAAATCTCTGAGCAGATCTGGCCCCTAAAGAGTTCTGAGGCAGCATTTTGGCACCAAATGTTCTGAAAGACAATTTAGTCATCCCTGAGATGACTTCTACCCTGATGCAGTCTTGTGGCAAGCAAAGAGAGACACCAAGAAGGTGAGCAAAAAGGATTTCCTGGCCATGCTTGGATATTGAAATGGACACGTGCTGCGAATCATCCAGATCTGTCCTCTGTCCCCTGATGGATGCCCCTCTCCTATAGCAACTGAACTGAACTGAAGAGCACTGCTTTTTTGGCAGATGCAGAACTCTGTCAGCAGCCTGAAGTTCAAATTAAAATAAACAAACAGTGCTTCCCAAAGCTCGAGCTGCTACCTGGCATTTCGACAAGGAGGGAGATGGGGCACTGGGGCGTATTCCCAGGCTGCTCCTGACTCACTGTATGACTGGGGTGAGTCATTTCCGAAGGTCTCTCCTTCTGATGTCCTCTCTGCTCTGCAGGGAATGATAATGCTCCTGGAGGCTCTTGCAAATCTCCATTCATTATTAAATGCCTGTAAGTGCACTAGTGCCTGGGAGGAAATGCCCTGTGGAAACAGATCCCTCCTTCATGGGCAGAAAGCACATCCAGGCTTGAAGTGAACTTCAACTCACAGAACAGAAGTGCTCACCAAATTGTGGGTTTTGTCTATGAAAATAGCTGAGAGAAAGATGATTTATTGTTCAAAGAATTACTGAAGCAATAAGTCTTAGCAGCCACATAGCATTTATTACATCAAGAAACATCACCCATCTGGTCTCAATGCCTTATAATGAACAACTATACCCAGCACCCAACCAAGGAACTTGGGGTTGCTGAAGCAGACTTGCTTTTCAGAAAACAACTCAGTTTTTGAAATCACCCATACTTAGAAACTTCACTTTCCTTGTTAATTTGTTCCAGTGATAGTCCATCTGGCTTCAGGTCTCACCAGCTGATTTTTCTGATGCTGGATAAAAGAGCTGCCTTAATATCTTATAATTTTCATTCCCTAAAAGTGTTTTCACTTAGTGATCAAGCCACCTCTCAGCCTCTTGCTATGAACTAAAATGCTGATCTTTGTAAAAACCTCACTGAAGAGCATTTCCCCTGTTCAGTTTTGAGTTTGACTCTTTCTCCACTAAGACATCTGTATCCGTCCCAGGAGTCCTGCTCCAGTTCCTGGAGGGCTGACTTCTTTTACTGTATTCTGGCATTTTTTGTTCAAAGGACTCAGAATACCCTTGCATCAGAACTTTCCTCTTTTGTTGATCTTTGCTTCCAAACCCCTCTGTGTCTCTTGCAACTTTTAGTAGCAATGATTTTATCTTTATTTCTGGGTTGCTGAGCTCAGTGTTGAACAGTGTATGGTGTTATGCTAAGCTTTGCCAAATGCCACTTGCAACAGCTCTTCAGAGGGTAAACCCCACTGAAACCCAATCTGAGATCTGCCAGATCCCTGCTGCTGCACCCATTTAACATCAGCTTTCTCAATAATGTGCAGTGATAAAATCTTAATCAGATTGTCAAGTAGCATATTATCCAATACTGTAGGAAAAACTAAGCGTATTGCATCATTGACAGACCAAATTTTAATATTAGAGAATGATTTCAAGTGTCTTTGACAAGATCTATTTTCTCAGTCCCATACTGACAGGTGTTAATTATTCTGCAGTCCTTTAATTTGTCATCCGTTTTCAACGTCTTTGCAAGGCAACTGAGAGTAGGGCTAATCCTTAGGTTCTGGGAAACATCACTATCTGTTGTGCTGTAGCCAGGGGTGGTGGGATAGCTTCTGGGAAGATGAGGCTTATTGGGCTGGCCATTCCTCCCACCCAGACTCTTGTCCTCCATCAGACTACTCCACCACCTTTGTGGGTTCCCAGCAACATTTCTGTATTTTTCCCTTCAAGGAGAGGATTGTCCGTTCTGGCTCTGGATCTTACCCTCCCCAGAGGGACAGGTTGCTGCTATGGTGTTCAGTTTAACTCCCTGCAGCCCTTGCTGTGCTCTGTGCCAACAGCCACACGAGGAGGTGGCATCATGGTCTTGCTGTTGAAGTGACCTGTAGCTAAGCCATCTCCACTACATAGAAGAGACTGCTGGCAAAATCCAACCCTGTTGTTCCCAGCTGACCCCCATCATACCCATCACAAGGCCTACCAGGTAAAGGCCTTTTCTTAGATGGTTTCTCTGCCCATGGCTAGTCTTGCTCTTTCTGTGCTCCACTGCCTCAGTCCTCAGAGAGGACACCTGCTCAGCACGCCCCTGCCCTGCCAACTCTCCTCTGTGCACTGATCTCCAGAGAGACAAAGCAGGGTCTTCATCACCACACCTTCATCCACAGAAAGTGAGAGTGAATTGTGCCACACCCTGGCTGTGTATGTGGGTGTGTGCCCACAGGGACCGCTGCCTTCCTCCACACAGCCCAGGAGGACCCTGCCAAGTGACCCGGAACAGGGCAGGCTGTGATGGCCTGCACTGGAGCAGGCCAGGCACTCTCCATGCCACCCATCAGAATCCCTCCTGTCACACAGTCAGACCCTGTGTGGCAGGAACAGTCTGGAAGAGACCTCATCTGGGATGGTGCCAGGTTGCCCATGCCCATGGAGATGCCCCTCTGACCACCAACAGGGATCCTGTGGAGATCACCTAGTGGGGCCAGCAAAGATGGCTGGATATCAGAGCTTAAGGTCCTCACCATAGAACTGAAATCAATTATTACAGGAATTGGAATCAGCAGGTTTTATTGTCCTTTGAGGCAAGAATTGGCTCCAGCTTCATCTCAGTCATCATTGGTTCTCAATGCCATAAATCCTGCTGTTCTCTTCAATACCTTTTATGGGAAGTGAAGAAATGAGCTAATTCCCCATTGCTCCCTCCCCACTTATTAGTACTACAAAGGGTTGGGTAATTATGAATAGAACCGCCAGGCAAAATGAAACTTCTCCCTTTAAAATGCTTTTTAATTAACTCTGCTGGGTTTGTGTGTTTCTTAGGAAGTGCTGATTATGCTTTGCTGACTTTGAGCTCTGCTTTTGTGGAGACAGGTGATCCCCAGCACAATCCCAGCCAGAGGGGCAGAAAGGGGCCCCATCTTCTTACCAGACCTGCCCTCAGAAATGCTTGTCTTCTCTTGAGGGCAGTGGTGTGTTACAGCCCAAACCTTGTTTAATCTGTTTAAGTGGAACAGCAAAGGAACAGAAAGCTATGGGGAAAGCCTGAGGAGGAGCTTGGCAGGTGAGGGGTGGTGATGGGGTAACCTCTGCACCATACTGAAGAGGTGGTGGGGAAGGATCCCTGGGGCTCAGCACCCTTTGGAGCTTCATACCTTGGCCCATAAGGTCTGCAAGGTGGCAGAGATGGGGCAATCTGGCACCAGCAGATGAGGAGAGCTTCTCCCAGAGCCTGGCAGCACAGGGACAGGCTGCTGGGGCTCCATGCTGGGAGGGAAGCCCCGCTGTGGTACCTGCCCTCCTTCAGCCTATCCCAGTGGGGTGCTTTGAAAGCCTTCTGATGCCTCAACAATTTCCATTTCCAGCAATCCTTCCCAATTACCAGATATCATTATTTTTTTTCAATATATAAGCAAATTTGCATAATGCTCAAGGCAAATGAATATTAAAATTAAAACACAAAATCTGACATCTCCTCAAAAAAAAAAAAAAAAAAGAAAAAGAAAAAGAAAAACACTGCCATGTTTCCCAGAAACCCCAAACTCAGAGCTGGCGGAGGTGAAAGTGCAGTTGCCCCCCCATGGTAGTTCTTGTCACCCCCCCCCCCATGATGAGGGATGTTTAGTGAGGAACACACTCTGGCTTCACTGGCACTGCTTGCACCGTGGATGAGTGATGAAGAAACTCCTGAGTTGTTCACAGAGAGAGTGGTTGCACACTGGAACAGGCTCCCCAGGGAAGTGGTCACTGCACCGAGCCTGACTGAATTTAAGAAGAGATTGGACTGTGCACTTAGTCACATGGTCTGAACTTTTGGGTAGACCTGTGCTGTGTCAAGAGTTGGACTTGATGATCCTTAAGGGTCCCTTCCAACTCAGGATATTCTATGATTCTATGATTCTATGAGTGTGCCAAGCTGCCAAGAGTAAAAGGAAAGTCCTCTTTGAAGCCTCCAGTGCTGTGGGACACTTCACTGACTTTGCAGTACAGCCTTTTAGATGGATAGTGAATCACGGCTTGCCAATGTAAAATTAATGGAGGCCAATTTTAAAATAAAATCTTATAGGCTTGAGCGACAAAATTTTACAACATGTAATAATGTCTTGCTTCTTCACTCTGCTATTTCCTGGCATAATGATGAAATGCAATAAATAAATACATAAAAATAATGACTCTTCCAGACCTTGTAGCTTTCGTTTTAATAGATGCTATTTAAATACACACAGACGTAAAGATATCTACCTTTCAAACGCTGGTTACAAATGTTGGGAAGGCTGCCAAGAAAATGGCCTTTTATTTTTCCCCAATAGATATCAAAAAGGAAACAATTTATATGTTGAAATTGCCTTTATTTTTGAATCCATAAATATTTGTTACTGACAAAAGTGGAAAAATCCTTAAGACTCTAAATTTTACTAAACTGATAATATTTTTGTTTACAGTACATACAGAATGTGCTTTTACAGGTAAGTATAACAACAAGAATAATACAGAGAAAAACAGTCAAATACTGCTCATCTTGAAGCTTGTTTAATGGTTAACCAAGAGTCTGTGCAAAGTTACAGATACAAATGTACTTCCTCTTCAGTACTACTGTATAATAAACATGGAATCCATAAACTGGGCTAAAGCACAAAAATATCCACTTAATCCCTCTTAGGAAATATTGTCCCCCAAACTAAAAATATTACAGTAAGAAGTGTCTTTCTCAGAGCCAAGAAATTCTTGCTACAAAAATGTCTAGCAGGTTTACAGATGGAAGGCTGGGAGTGGATACGAAGCACATGGGCGGAGGGTGGGGATTGGGGCAACGCACGTCTCCTCTGGCAGAGACCTCCTGTCGGGTCGTGGTGGAGACGTGGGATATCGCCTCGCTTGCTGCTGAGATTTGGCTTCCAGATTTATTCCAACATGTTCACAGCATGGGTCTGATTCTCCCCTTGCCCCCAGCAAGTGAAGCGCAGGTTGGTTTTCATGGCTGGGGTTTTGTGCTCAGTGAGGGCACCTTCTTGCAGCCTTGAACCAGCTAAGAGAGGCTGGGAACAACACCTTCCACCATCCACTTACAGACACACAACACGGAAGCGGTTGTTCTCTAAGAAACAACCCCAGCACAGGCTTATTGCTAACAACACATTTTATGAAAATATTTAAGCCCCCTTTTCATATATTTCCCCTTACTAACTTTTACTCAACTGAAATACACCTGATCATGAAATCTGTATGTGTTAAATATATTTCAGCAGAGTCCCTCCTTCTGGACCAAGCACTAAATTTGAAACAAACCTAAGACAAGCTACTTCTCCATCACATGAACTGCAGATGGCAAATTGATCACAAATTAGAACACTTACTTCAAATACAATTAAAGTTACCCTGTTTCACGATGGTTTTGTTTGTTGTGGAAGAAGATGAAGAAATCTTCCCAGCTACCAGGAACTACCCATCTCTTACAAAAACTTGATGCCAGGCTCTTGCAGACTTCTGGTGGGAAAGCTTCTGATAGACACAAGAACAGAAATACACATGCAGGAAGCCCAGATGCATGGGATTAGCTTTGCAGCCGGCCAGGTTAGCAAAACAGTAAGCAGAAATTAAATCTAGGCCAGGAAAGGAGGGCTTATTTCCAAGTAGTTGTTTCACCCACCCACCCACTCCCATCCCCCAGTAACAGAGCATCGTTTATAAAAGGAACATTAAAACATTGAAAAATATTTCATTTTTCCGTAAAACACAATTCACTGTCATTAGAAGTCTTTTATGACAAAATTTCTGTTCCGTGTGGTGATCTGCATGGTTCATTAAAAATAGTTTTCCACATTTCAAAGACTGAGTCAATAAATCTTGGAAGCTTAAATTCGTACAGGGTCATTTGGAATCTAATGACATTTTACAGTATGTATATATATATATATATGAGTATTTATGTGTATACATATATACATACATGTATCTGTATTAATGAGATAATTGTATAAAACCCAGTGCAGCTCACTATTAGGTGTTGCTGCTTGGGGAATGCAAATAATTATCAGTTTGTAGGAAATAATATAAACTTTTCTACATCACCCTCCCCCAGTCCCTGCACATGCACTCTGGGAACTGGATGCTCCACAGATGTGTGTTTCCACCTGTGAGTTGGAGAAAAAGACAGATCAATTCTTCATAGTACATTAGGTTAATCAAGGCAGATTATATTTTACTGTACAGAGGAATGTGACTGCTTCCTGCTTTCCTCCTGAGTGCAGAATGAGATGGTGACTCAGACAAGAGAAGAAGAAAGCAGAATAATCACAGTGCAGGTAACAGCATCCTTAAGAGCTGCTGCCTGCCAGTGGGACCATGACCAGAAGGAAAGCAGTGGGAAGTCTGGGGAGCTGCATCCCCCTACCCAGCACTCTCTTTCCAGGTAGACACCAGATTGCAACACATCAGACATGATGTGGCAGGACAATGGTGACAAATAATAATAAAAATGCTTTGCTTTTCTACAGTGTTTGTTGTGAGAGGGTCTCAAAGCACTTCATAGACATTATGGAATGAACCCTCATAATGTCTCTGCGGAATAGGAATAGTTGCTATTATCATCATGTGTTGACCACAGAAAATGGAAGTGCTAGGGACCAGGCTGTGGACCTTGACTTCCAGTCCTGGCCCAAGGGTCTTTTCAGTGACAAACTCTCAGAATTAGCAATAAGTTAAAAATGATGAACACCTCTGTGTGCTGAAATGCTACAACCCTAGATAGCAATACATTCCAGCACACAGCTCAAGCCATGGGAACACACAGTGCCCAGAAACAAATTGCAGCCATCCAGGCCATGGTGCCTTCTCAAAGAAATTGCTGAAAATTTTGTGTGGTAGTGACAGAGTCCCTGAAGAGATTTGGCCTAGAATTTTATTTTTTTTTTTAATGGTTCTCATGGGACACATCTGCTTGAAACTGTTGTGTAGGTGGAAGAGGTGAGGAAAAAGGGCCACGATTTCTTTGGAGGATTATTGCCTGATAAGACAAGTTATCAGAGAGCTTGTGATGTTAGTCACTATAAGAGAAGGCTCTGAGGTCCTGGAGCACAGCATAGCATCTGCATGGGCTACTTGAGTGAAAATTTTCCATATTTGCATCTGGTCCAGCAGCTTCTTAGTTCACAAACTGAACACTTAGACAAGGACAAGAGCTTGAGACATACAGCCATGGAAGTAGAAAGAGAGGAGCGTTCACCTACCCGTGGCCTCACATGGTCACTCTGCTCCTCTGTCCCTGCCACCTCAGCTCCTGGAGAGCTTAGATTGGACTCTCCTCTCCCACAGTGTTCGCATTTCCCTGCTTGCAGAGAAGACCCTGTCTTTGTATGGTCCAAAATTGACTGGAAAGGCCCCAGAATCTCAGTAAGGACTGCCTCCCCATCAGTAGTGTGCACTTCTCTTCAAATCAGTCATGAATTTCACATTGCAGGAAAGTCACCAAAGGCAATGTTTTCACAGGGATTTGCATTCTGTGAAGAAATACCCAGTGACTGAGCTGAGGAGCTTGAAGGAAGCTGGGGAGAGGAGTGTCCATCAAAGGAAAGGTCAGGAGATGAGGTGTGAGCCTTTTCTCTCTTGTCCCTCCCATGCTATTGAACTTCTACCCTGATCCACAGATAAATTTGTCTGTTGCCCAGAACAGTTTTGCCCAATGCTGCATGTTATAGACCATCTGGACCATGGAGACACTTATTTGTTCCTTCCCATCTCAGTTTCCGTCAAACAAAGCCCCAGTACTCCTCGCAGATGGATTCTATTCTGAACACAGTCTCCATCAGGTGGGGCAGAAGAAAGTCCATGAACTAGGAGCAGCAACCCCAGGATGGTGTGGGAAAGAGAAGGGCCTTGGATACCTTTTGAAAACTGCAGCACAGTGAAAGTCAGCTTGGCTCCCCCTCTGTGGCCTCTCTAAATTCCACCTGGAGTAGACAGCATGCTCCTCCTGCCTACTCTGCACCAGAAGATGCAGGTGCTGCATCATCAGCTGCCACGTGAGAGTCAAATTCACAACAACCCACAATCCTTGTATGTAGTATTGAGCTGGGAACAGCATTAAGGCCAGGAGGTGGGAAGTATTTGAGGGGTGGAGAACAGAGCTAATTTAAATGGAGTTTAGTAAAGAGTCAAGTAGGAGAAGCCTCAATGTGGGTAAGCAGAATGTGAAAAGTACCATATGGGAACGTGTTTGCAACCTAAAGTCAGTCATCTTTTCACCCCAAGGAGGGAGCGTGCCTGTCATTTTGGTTGGGTGCAGGGGTGTGTGTGTGTGTGTGTGGTGCATGTGGTGGTGCTTTGAGTTCACACCAGGGACAGTGAGTGCTGGATAGTGTCCGGCACTACTGCAGTTACAGCGCTGGGTCTGGGGGGCCTCTGAGATCCTTTCCTGGCCAAAGAAGTGCATTCCAATGTGAGTTGGTTCTACAGAATTTGATAGGAGCAAAAACGAAGAAAATAAATAAATAAATAGATAAATAAATAAACAAATCAGATCTCAAGCTGTATAGAAAGCCAGAGATAAAACCCTCACAAATTCTGGACCCATGAGTCTATTTTTTAAAGATTTTACAAATATACAGTATCTAATTACCATTATATCAGATATACAACATGCCCATTTATTATAATTATGCTGGATATATAATTTATATGCATGAAATGTAACTGCATGGCTAGGATTGGGACTCAGTGGAATTGGAATTTGGAAGGTTTCTTTCCTGGGCCATTACCTAGTAAGACAATCACAGAAAATTACCGGCCTACTTTTTGGTAGACAGACACCCTCAGCTTTGTGTTTCTGCTAAGGGACAGAAAGAGATTTGCTACATACAGAGTTCTAGGTTGCAACTGAGAGGAGGAAATATGTCTAAAAACAGGGGAACTGGGCCACTGGAAAATACTGTCAGGAAAAGAAACTCTTGTGGAGAAGCCCAGGCTCACTGAAAACCATGATAGGCTTTCCTGGTAGGGGTTTTAGTGGAGTCAGGGCTTCCCCCAGTACAGGTCAGCAGCATGAAGCTGAACAAATTCTGGTGCTGTAGGCTCAGCAGTGGCAAGAAGCTGAAGAAAGAGAGAGCCTGTTCTCCCTTCCTATTTACATGTTGGAGACACTGAGATACTAGAATGTGGAGAAAGGGTCTAACAAGCATTTCAGTATATTTGTGCTTATTGAACACATCAACCCCACTACTTCCTACACCGAGAGAGCAGGCGATTTGTAGGCACTAGTATATTTTTATCTTATGAGCATATTTAATATAAACTAAATTGTTATTTCTCAGCCAGGCTATTCTTGTCCCTAGATCTGCCAGTCCCCTAGCAAAGTCTTCCCTTGAATTTGCTCCAAGGGTGAGGAAGACCAGATGGATGGGTGCTGGCTGATACCAAGCTGTCTGGAGGTGATCCCCAGCAGCCAGAAGCTTACCTACTTGCTACTGAAAGGTAGCTTGATGGCTGGCATGAGGGATGAGAACAGGGCCCCTTCCTACCAGGATGGGGTGCTGCATTTTCTCCTCCCCGTCACAGGCTGCATGAGACTGGTTCTACTTGTAGCAATTGAAAAGTCCTAAATTGATAAAAATAATCAGATAATGCAGGTGAGCCCTTGGAAGGAGCCATCTACTACTATGGCTTTCTTTGACAGAAACTGATGCGTGTCAGGAAATTTCCTCCATTATCCCTCACTAACTTCAGTTTGGTTGGGTTCTCCTTATGTCATCAATGTAGGGGTGGCTTTAAAAATAACAATGTGGGTGGGACTGTCAGAGAAGTCTTTTCAGACACTGAGTTATTAGAGGTTATCTTGGCCTATAAGGCCACTGCAGTATGGGGTGAGGTGGCCACCCCAGTCCTTACTGAATATCTACAATGCTCGAGGTCATGATATCAAACAGTCACCTCTGTTTTGCTCGCTGTGCGGTAGTGATGGTGGTGTCCTGGAATATAATGCAGCTGCTCTACTGTGTTGTGCCGTCGGGAGGCGAATGCTTGGCGCTTGGCGGAAGTTGGGTTCATACCTAAGGTATTGTACAAGTTATTTGAGGCACTGGGATGGGAGTGCATTTTTGTCATCCTGTAGCGATCCAAGACGGGTGTGGAAACAAAGACGTCTGTGTGTGACAATGCCCGTGACATTGACTGCTCAGGGTATCCCGACCGCTCTGGGGAGAGCAGGGGGTCTTGGGAGTGGAGGCGCTCGGCGGACAGAAGCTGTTCATCTGAGAGGATCCGTTCATAGGACATGCTAAACTCCTCGGGCATGATCCTCTCAGGGGACAGCACCCTGTCTTGGGACATGGCCCTGATGGGACGGCGGGGCCTCTCCCTGTGGTTGGTCTGCTGAGACATTTTGATGACGTTGATAGGGAGCGTGCCCCGGGCTGCCAGGTCAGGCAGGTGTCTCCTCCTCATGTAATACTCGTCAGCCTCTTTGTCAGCTGTGGGAAAAGAAAGGGAACAGTTAGAAATGTCAGAGCCGTGTCCCACAGGCTGTGTGCTTCACACAGCCATGGAGAAGCCTCCTGAGGACTGTCTCCAGCAGCTGGACCTGGGCATGGACATCCACGTCAGGGTGCTGCCTGTCAGAGAGGCACCAGCCCTGCATGTGTTGTGTGGCCATGGGCTTATGGCAAACAGAGACAGCTCCAAATGCATGGAGACAGATGCTATTCCCAGTGTGATGCATCACACCTTCCCACACCATGACACAACAGACTCCATGTGCTGCTGAGTACAGGTCATGGTACCACACGATTTACACAAACAGCAAATCATGGCGAAGTTATCCAACATCACCTTTGCAATACAAAGGAAGCATAGGGAAGGTGAGCTGGAGCAGCCAAGTTCCCCATTTGGGGGAACCCATGCCTCGCTTTTGGCCTCAGATGTAGATGTGCTGTGGCATTCCTAACTGATGTTATTGCATTTTAAACGCCTGTTTTTAAATAAAAAAGAAAAGTAGCTGTGGTGGGCTCTCTCTAAGACATTGAATCATCTGTCTGAGATTTTATTTTCCAGTTTTTCCAGATATTTTGCTTGATTTTGTAGAAGTTATCTCATGAAAAGTTTCTTGCTCATTTTGCTTCTTCTCTGTCTTAAACTATATCTTTGTTGCTCAGGATAATGATAACTCAGCACATAGACACAGACACACAGCATCATCTTTTTGTATTTCAAGCATATGAGGATTTCATCTGTTGCAGATATATCCCAACATATCACTTTAATCCCAGAGCAGATGGAATAACCTGACTCAAGCAACTTGCAATTTGAAGATGAAGCAAAAAAAACAAAACAAAACAAAACAACAAAAAAAAAAACAAACAACCCAACTTTCTGGTAAAACTAACTGATGTTCATATGCCATAAGCAGGTAAGATATGTAAGATTAATCAACAGCTGCTGGGCTTCAAAGCCAGTGCAGCTTGTGGACTGCTATGATGTGCCTGTGACTGCAGGATGCAGAAAGCTTCCCCACACAAAGGTAAAGTGAAGTTCTCCACCTTACAGAGAGAGCAAGATCTCTTGCAAAGTGACCTAATGGGAGCTGCTTAGCACAGGTACTACAGAGTTGAGAATGCGCATGATCCAGTATGCCATTTCATTATCGATCTGGAGCCAAGTGTTGATGGGCAAACACCTCATCTCCTATAGACCACACATAGCTCCTAGTACCTGTCATAAAATTCATTTGCAAAGTCTTTTGCCTATAAGATAAATACAATAAAGATATATCATAAAGATAATAAAAAATAACCCCTTTTCTCTGCTTCAGTATTTCACTCCATTGATGTAGGTGATGTAAGATGGGAAAGTATCAGATAGAGGAGGAGGAAAAAATTACGTGTGGTGTTGCTGAGGTTGCTCAAGTGATAAAAATTGCAAAGCTCTGCTGCAAGACAGTCTAGGCAACCATGGGGTGTGCGAAGTAGATGATCCTCTCATGGGACAGCACCTTGTCCTGAGACACGGCTCTGATGGGATGGTGGGTCCAGACCCTGTGTCCTCAAATGCTTACAGTCTATGTAGACATTCAAAATACCTAGTAGTTAAATAGGAATTTGGTGAGGAAATTGCTTGTTTACTCTGACACAGACATAGATCTATAGGTTTTAGACATTACATTGGATGAGGAATTGTCTGTTGTCCCACGAGGCAGAGTTATCTGAGGAAATGCCAATGCCTTATGATACAAGACCAAGTGTTGACAACACCCCAAAAGTTAGCTCACAAGAGAACAGTTTAAAATTGGTGTCTTAAGCTCTTCAGGAGGAACTCAGGTTGCTTTAAGCAGACTGTGATGGATGCTCTCACGCACTGGTCTCCTCCTTTCCTATCCCACATGCTCAGCGCTCTCTTTCATGCCCCCTGGCTGCCGTTATTCATGTTTCTCCAAATAGTCCAAATACCCTAGAAGGTTCGTGAAGAGAATGGTTGGTCTTATCTCAGCATCCAAAAATACAAACTGAGAATATGTGTGCTGAAATGCATGCCCTGTTAGCACCATCATTTCAGTCAAGCTCTTCTTTACAACCTACTAATTGCCAGGGCATGAAGATTACCCAGAGCACTCCTCTGTTGGCATGCTTGCCATGAATTAGCTTTGCTTACCAGAGTATATATTGTAGAAATGAGTTGCTTTTTGCAATCAAAAACTTCTTGGAGGAATCTTGTTGCAAATGTCAGACAGCAGCTCCCCTGGAATCAAATGACTTGTCCTTTCAAAATCACCTTATATGAAGCCTGAGAAGGACTGGGGAATTTTGATATGGCCACAGGAATTTTAGATATTTGTTTTCTATCATGTGGCCATAGATAGACTTGCGTACACTTAATGTGCACAGACTTGATAACGATGTGTAAGGCTGGTTGCAGAATAGGAGCTGAGCAATTAGCACTTTGGCACTTGGCCTCTGCTCTGGAAGAGAGAACTGCTGCTGGATTTGCCCAAGTGACTCTAAATAGATGTAATTAAAGCAGAGAACATCCCAAATGGAGATGTGCTTGGATGCTCACACCTGGCTGTAGTAATTGCCAGCAGGAGCTAAACCAGTTTAAGTGACATTTGCAGCAGTTTGATTCTGTTAGTGAGGTGGCAGAATCAGCTGATTAAAAGTGGTTCAAAGTTGTTCCTTGCTAATTTAGGTAAAAAATGCAGCATGGTCTACACTCTAAAAAGAAAAAAAAAAAAAAAAGCCAATTAGAAACATAAAAAAATATTCTTTCCTTCCATTTTCCATCTCTGTAAGCAGTGTAGAAGTCTCCATGACCTTTTACTAGCAGTGGCTAACCCATTCAGGGACCTGATTTCATTTTAAAGCTGTTCTGAGGCTCATGCAGGCTGTCTCCTTCTTTGCTGCTGAGAGACACATGTAGATGTTGGCACAGCTATTCCAGAAACGTTTTCAGGTGCAGACAAACTTCACATCTCCATCTCAGAGGAATCAAAACCACAAACTCCATGCTAGCTGGCTTAAGCAGGCACAAAGCAGACATTTAACAGGCTGCTGTCTCTGAAATGTAGTGCCAGCTGAGCAGCACTGGACTGGTGATGGAGAGCAGAGTTTGAGGAGGGGTTGGGTGCATTGTGTCACATGAGTGCCTTTGTGCCAAGGAGGAAGCTCTGTGGCAACTTTCCTACTGCAGTGAAGAGCAGTGAAACAAGCACACCTCCAGGCTTCTGAGTTTCAAGGCTCCAGGTGCTTCACCCTATGGGTGGTGGTGGAACTGCTGATGTCTGTTTATATTTGTCTGCTGAAACCCAAATGTCTCCAAGACCTGAAACCTGCTAGTCTGTTTTATCTCTTCCTTGTTGCACCAGAAAGTTCACAGGGATAATAGTGCTATCCCTTATCATTTTATTGATGCTCATGTGATAACTGACATTTTTAATTTTAGCCAAAATAAAACTGCAATCAAACAAGTTTCTCCCTCATGGATGTGCTTAAAATTCAAAAAAGTATCCTGAGTGGATTTCTAAAGGACAGAAATGATGAGTAGACAAAAGAAAATCACTGGTCTATTGATTAACAGTGAGTTTTCTCTCTCTCTCTCTCTTTTTTTTACTTCTTTTTTTTCTTTTTTTTCTTCTTTTTCTTTTCTTTTCTTTTCTTTTCTTTTCTTTTCTTTTCTTTTCTTTTCTTTTCTTTTCTTTTCTTTTCTTTTCTTTTCTTTTCTTTTCTTTTCTTTTCTTTTCTTTTCTTTTCTTTTCTTTCCTCTTCCTCTTTCAAAATCAGTATTATATTTGTGGGGCTTTACTCATGTTTTTCAAATGTTTGGAAGTGGAATTACTAGAAATTACATTTTCTAGACATTTTTTCCCCCTTCCCATTCTTTGCCCCTTTGTTAATCTTTGGAACATTGACCAGGGTTGGTCTCATTAAACTTCAGAAATGTTTGAGTGCTTCATCTTGACTTGGCTTTAGGACAAGCTGACTTGGCCAAGAGGGTTGTTTTTTTTTTTTTTTTTTTTTTTTTTTCTTCTCTTATTTAGAGGGAATGCCTAAATGAGTGTTCTTCCTCATATGTCTCACCTCAATATGTCTAAGATGAGTGAGACAAACCCATCGCAGTAAGGCAGAGCAGAGCTCCTCCGACACTAATTAGGGAGATGAGGTACATTGGTGGAGTTCTAGGAAGAGAGTGTGGAAAAGCTAAGGATGGTTTTTATTCTCATGGCTGTAAGTTAGCATGACTAAAACATGTGCATGTCTGTAAGCAAGATCATCAGAGCAATTTTTTTGCTTTTCTTAAAGGTACTTCTCTGCTTTTCTTTCTTAGCAATTCCAGTGTATTCCCTCTTTGGACTTGTCTCTCCTGTTTCAATTGGCTTTAACAGTTTCAAGCTGCCTAGTCATTTGTGATGATTCTTCAGCCAATACCGAGTGGCTTAATATGCCTGAAAACATCAGCTTCCATTCTGAGTGATCTTTCCCACTTGTCTGGAAGCAACTTTTCCATGGGGTGCTGGGTAGGGCAGAATTAACATGGATGCTCTTGCTTGGCTGCATGTTCCCACACCCCATGCACCACTGCTCTTCTCCTGCACAAGCCCAGCAGGGTGAGGGCAAAATTGGCACAGAGCATCCCGTGGAGAGGCCCTCAGAGATCCTCCAGCCTGGCTCAACTGGTAGCACCACCCCGCTGGGTCTCCAGGTGTCTGTGCTGTGAAGCAGCTGTGTTTCCTTGTTGCACAAATCACTTAGATGAGTCTCCTAGACTGGGAAATACTTCATTAACTTCTAGGCATCAAAAATCAGGCTTGTTATCCAGCAACAGGCTAGGTAAGTTTGCCAGAGCAACTCAGGAGCGAATGAGAGACTGGCACCTTCTAACCTGGATATGACTGTCCTTCACTGGTTATAGAGGTGCCTGGATGAAACAGAGACAAGATGCCTGATTACTGCAGGATAAAATAGGGTGAGGTAGATCTGACCATAGCCTCACTGAGCTCTGGCTCCTCATCTCTAGCAAGGAAATAGTAAATAAGTCTTTGTTCCTGGAGACTCCTTGATTATTCAGTTCAGATGTACTTGGGCAGAAACTGTCTTCCACTACTTGCCTCTGCTAATTGTGGTAAAACAACTGACCTTTAACTGTCTGGAAAGCCTGAAGAAACCCAGAAAATTAGCTGAAACACAGATTTTAAGAGTATCTAATGCATTTTGTTTGATTCAAATAGAAATATTATATTTGCTATTGATTTTTTCAGAACAATTCATTTTTTCTAAGCATGGAAGGCAGTTCACTAGAAACAAAGAATTTTAAATATGAAAAATTCAAATGTAATAATTCATTTGCAAAGCCCAGACTTTTTTGCTGTTGTTGTTCCCACAGACTTTCTGTTGTCTTTAGCTCCTACATATGCACTAAGAAAATGATGTTGCTCTCATTTTGGAAGGGAAAGTGTGGCTTCTTATTTTCCTTTGGCTCTGGAGAAGACCAGATATAAGAACATGATTCAGTTATCCTAGAGGTGCTGAGTCTATGAAAGCCCAGTGGGAGCATGGAGTGCTTAGCACTTTCAGAGCTGAAAGTTTTTATTTAGTTACCTAAACATATAGTGTGAGGCTGTTGGTTTAGCATTTGTCAAACTGTTTGCAAGGCGATGGACTGGGCTAGACCTGACAGTGATGGGAAAATAACTTCTCTTTCCCTTGTATAATGCAGGGATTTCCATTTAGGGCTGATGACGCTGAAAAGCTAAAGGGGTGAATGAACCCCACATATCTTCCATAGCCGATAGCTAGAGATGAACTCTCATATTCTTAGGTTTGTGTTGACTGCCAGGTGTCCCCTGAATGGAGACAGAGATATAATTGCCCAGAGGGTCAGGAATGCCTCGGGAGAGGAAGGCGGACTCTGCTCAGCACATTCTTGAAGGCATTTGAGCTTGGTACCTTAAGACAAGCCTGTTTTAATCTTTTTATACAAATATCTAGAAAACAGTGCTGGAGGACAATACATATTCCCTTCTTCTGTGACACACTGAGGGGCAGGTTGGACATGGAGGGACCTATCCTTTCTTCAACTGCAAAACAAAATTTTCCAGACCCCATGGGCCAGACATTTAGCAAGGTAACGACCAGTTCATGGGTGGCATTACTTGGTTTGAGTGAATTTATATTCAGCGTGAGTCAGGTAAGCATGGTAGGAGTGGGTAGAGAGTAATGTTCAAATCGAATATACATTTCCAGATGTTGGCTGTGAAAGATGTAGGAGTTTCAGTTAGCACGCATTTGTTGTTTTTTAATGTTTCAGTGAGCTACATCAATATCCTTTACTCAAGGAGCTTTCAATGACTTTCAATCTATGCACAACATGTAGCGCAATGGATGAATCACGGGCTGATCATTTGCTTCATCACAACAAGAGCAGTCATTGGTGCAGTTCCTGGTGGGTGCTTCCCTAACTTCTTCCCAATAATGTCAAGAACTCGTCCAGCCTCTGAACTGGAAGTATTTATTCCAGGTAATCCCAAGCATTGCAAACCAATTGCAAATAAAAGAACATTTGGGGGGCTTTTCAAAAGATATATTTCAATGCAATTTCATCCGAGAAATTAAAATGAGTCATCACCTCAAATTAGCAACATTTTAAATCAGTAATGTTTCAATGTCATGATTTCAAAAGTTTCCCATTATCAGGTAATATCATCAAAACTGTGCAAGAACATGGACAGCTCATCTCAAGGACGCAGGGAGGGGAAAATGTTTATGGTTTGGGAGAGAGAGCTCCAAATGTTGTGTCATGGATAGTCCAAGGGCTTCTCAGCTGCTTAATTTTGTGTGTCTCTGTTATCTGGCTGAATTGGGAATGTAAATTTTATATAGACTAAGGAAGTAAGATCTACTTGTCATCCCCACCTACCTTCAATGAAACTATCACAAGTATAGATACACCTAAATAATTTTTCTAAAATAAGCAGTACAAATACCTGGCTGCACCCAAAAATGTCCTTGGAAACATAATAAAAACTTGATGTCTCAGTCTGGAGAGAGGGTTTTTCATCAAAAAATATTACTTATTTCAAAATCCCACCAAACTGAAGAGAATTCCATGATTTTCTGAAGAGATTTCCCATCAGCAACAGTGTTGTGCTGGAGCATTACAGAAAAGTTGTCAGAACAATGCAATACTTAAAACAGCAAGAAAGAACACATACTAACTGGTGTGAACAGGGCAGAGAGCAACACGCCAAGACATCAGAAATGTACCATCGACCAGTGTACAGTGTGGGTCAGGACCGGCTCTGGACACACACACCATGACACATGGTGGGTTTCAGCACTGCTCAGGAGAGGCAGAGGTGCTCCTACTGAAATGGACGTTCTCAGCCATTTCAGCAGCTTTTCTTTGGCCTAGGTTTGTCACCTGGTTCCAGCTGCTTGTGCAGATGGTGAGCACCGAGGCGAGCTTGGCTGGTGGAGACACAGCCAGCCTGGCTCACCCTGGCTCCGCCACAAAGAAAAAGGATTCTCAGGTGACTCCACCAGGAGCAGATATGAGGTGGAGGATATGAGGCAGCCCTGTGAGGGGGCCAGTAAGCAAATAACCACATGTGCTCTCATGGTAATGAAGGGACTTTTTCTCTCTACTCTTCCTTGATAGGAAGTGACAGCCGGGAGAATCATTACCAGAGATGCCAACTTGGGCAGTGCAACAACAGAGGGAGGAAGATTGTTCTCTTAAAGTTCCCACCGCGGCTGATGAGCAAATGAGATACAAAGGAAATGAAATGAGCTGGCACCTACTTAGTCTCTTCAGAGAAGAATATTTACTTGGGTTTGTCTTGACAGCAGACTCGTAAGATGGTGGAAGGTGAGAGAGGTTCTGGAAGGACCGGGAGAAGGACAGATCATAAGGTTCAGTGGCAGAAGTAAGGATGTTGTTCATTCGTGGCTTGTCTGCAAAACAAAACAAAACAAACAAACAAAAAAAAAAACAACAAAAGAGAGAAAGACACGTCCACAGCATGCACCAAAACAAGATGAGAGGTGAGCCATCCCCACAGATCTGGCTAGGGAGGAGAGCTATATCTGAGCGAGCCTCAGCAGCAGGCTTTTGGGCATAATTCAGCTTGGTACCCACAGACTGGTAAAAAATGGGTCCTGTGGATCTGTTTCCTTTTCCACAGCAATTATGGAGAGAAGCAAACTGCCATCTTGACAGCCCCCAGACAGACAGAGCAGCCCTCCTCCCAGGGGCTGCTGGACGGTGGGT
The DNA here is from genome assembly GCF_047663525.1 of Anas platyrhynchos. Classification (NCBI taxonomy): domain Eukaryota; kingdom Metazoa; phylum Chordata; class Aves; order Anseriformes; family Anatidae; genus Anas; species Anas platyrhynchos. Next base: position 11,651,268 of record NC_092605.1, on the reverse strand, counting down.
CACGTATCCTGCAGGGCTGCACCACAGTGTGGTGGGACCAACCCCAGCGCATCCTGTACAAGTTCAGACACCATCACCTACCTTCACCCAAGCAAGATATATGTTCCTCAAAGCCACAGAAATGTGTCTGTGGGTTCATTTTAATTGGGGCTGATAATCAAGTTGCTCTCTCATCATGCCAGATTTCTGGCCTGTGCTTTGAACCTGGAAGCTCCTGTACAAAGTCCAGTCCACAGCCCCAGAGATCTGGTGGGCCCTAGGGATGGCCATGATCCCCTGCACATGGGAAGCATAAAGTGGAGCTGAGCTCATCTAGGTGCAGTCACAAGACGAGGCAAGGCCTGGAGAGGTTCCTGAGGTGAGGAAGCAGGGTTGGAGGACGCCCTCCTCTACTTTTTTCCACTTTGTTGGTCACTGAGGGAGTCCCCAGCCCATGTCAAAACATCCTCTGTCAGGATGCTAATGCCGAGGGCACTGCCAATAAAGATTAGCACTGAACTACAATGTTAAGAGCGAAGTCCAGGAAATCTGCAGAGTTTGCCTCGTAACTGAAATCATGTCCCTTTGCTGCAAGCTGGATGGAAAAAAGTCTTTCATCAGCTCAGCTGAGGGACAGAGGCCTGTTGAGGTAAAGCATTTATAACTCCCAGGTGTTCAAATATTAAAGTAGGCAGAGATAAGAGTATTAAAAATAGCAAGAGCTGATATTGTTGGGAGCAAAGCTAGAAGAGGCTACAGGGTCATTGAAGGGGCTCTGTGTGGGCTTGTAGTAGTGATGGGGTTGCACTACCTGGGTCAAAAGACCAAAGAGGTGGCGACTCCAAGTGTGCTGTGATGATATAAGTCAAAGGACAAAATGTTCTGATGCAGCTGAGGAGCAGCAGAATGCCTTAGGCTTGGTTTCATGCCTGCCTGCCACTCTTCAAAAGGGTGCTCATGAAGAGCATTATTATTATTATTATTATTATTATTATTATTATTATTATTATTATTATTATTATTATTTAATTAATTTTATTTTTTTCAGGAGTTGTACCATCTCCTCTCCTGCTGCCTGGGTCCTGCCTGGAGCCTTATTTGAGCTAGAGAGAAGGACTATACTCCTGGTATAGTTATTACCTGGTAAAAAGAACATAACCCCAGCTGAGCATATAGTTAATGTGTCATCTCTCTGAGAGCATTATTTTTCTTCTGATGACTTCAATGCATGTCTCGCAGACTGACTGCAGGATTAGGAAATGCATCATATTCATCAGGGAGGGGGAAACAATTGATTAGATATTATCCAGTAAACAGAGACTGTATCAGCATGGAAATATCCCCACTCCTATTAGTGTTTGTGTGGCAAGGAGCCTGGGTAAGATCTCTGCAATTTTTACAGACAGAACCTGCATATAATCTCCATTTTGCATGGACATTTGGGCAAGCTGAAATAAGCCCAGTCATATGTATTGTGTTCAGTGCCAAAACAGGAGCATTAATTGACTGCTTGCATGAGATGTATGAAATTAAGTGCCACACATTTCTCTGATGGGTTTGTGCAGAATCACTGCATCTTCTTGCTGTTTTTTCCATCCAGTCAGTCAGGAACTGATCATTTTGATTTTGGCAAATTAGAAGTCACCTTGAAATTCACTACTTATCATTCAGTAAAATAAGTAATAAACTGAAATGACCAAAGATAATTTCAGATGTCTTTTGCATAATGTAGTTTGAGGGAAAGATCAGAGGCCAGAGAAGGTCTAGTAAGGAGAAACATCTTGTGCAGTTTTAATTCTGGGAACAGTTCAGCAGAAGTTTCTTAGTAGTTCATCACTCCTGCAATGTATTTAAGTCACAATTTCCTTTGGTCACTCTTTTTCATTTGTGGTGCTTATTGACTTCTATGGAAGGTGCAAGACATAGTTAATTAACAAGATGTAAATAGGGAGATCTCCCCATTTCCTGCAAGACAGATGAGGTGGCACGCTGCTCTGTTCCCCATCATTCCCACTCATTCCAGTTCAGTTCTATGTTCTGGGCAATGGGAGATGCCCACTGGAAGATGGACAATGTGCTATGGTTACTGGATTTACCTTTGAAAGTCAGTATTAGACCATGTTTGCCTCACCTCCATCCTGCAGCCACATCCCATTTCATGTCTGGGCAAACTTGCAAAGCTATTTGCAGAGGAACATGGATGAAATGAAGCTCACCCAGTGCATAGTGCACTACAGAAATGGGAACATTACCCAGCAACCTCATTTCTACTGGTTTCAAGATTCCCTTTTGCTACAGCATTGAAGCAACCGCACCTTTTTACAGCCAATGCAACATCTTAAAATTCAGAAAGTGTCTCTCTGATTAATTCAGCAGGAGAGGGCTCAACCCTGCAGAATTTCCTCTTCTGCTGAGCATCAGCAGTTTCACATTGCTGCTGCCAGAGTGCTGCATTGCTCCAGCCACAGGCAGGACTGGTGACATGGGACAGCATTGCCAAACACACAAGGCTGCATAACATTGGCACGGTAAGCTCAGGAAGGGAGCCAGCATCTTTGTGGACAAAGACTTGGCCTTTGCAGCTCTAATCTTTCTTCTTGGGGACCTACCAAGCAAGAACAGCACATTTCTTCTGCTTCATGGGCCAGAACTGTTGAGCCAGTCCAAACCTTGTTGTACTTCCATGAAAACCAGTGGACTCATGGACCAGACTCAGAAAGGCTCCCCTGTACCACTTGGATCACGGTCTTAGAGGAAGACTTGAGAAGGTGCCACCCTACAGCAGATGGGAGCTGTGACAGTGCAGAGAGCTCTGCTCCTGAGGAACCAGGAGCACTGCAGCACTGTGGGACTGCCAGGGGAGCACCTCTCCTGCAGTGGCCTTTACAAGGGCTGGCATGTCACCTGCATTGATTTTAGGGGGCTTCAGCACTTCCCTCCATGCACTAGGGATGGCAATTGCAGCTGGCCTCTGAGTGGATGTTATGGATTCACGCTTCTGCTTTATGCATATGCCCCATTACTTAATAAACTATGAAGGAAAGAAAAGTGCTCTCATTTCAGGGAGATACTCATTGTACACTTTGCAAATTCTGTGCAAGCACAGGGCTGAGAAGCAGTCTCAGGATTTTTAAAGCTTGTGTGGTGGAGACCAGACCTGAAGTCTGTGAAGTGTCTTGCTCTGTCCTTATTCTTTGAAGACAGTTTCTTTCAAAGTCTGTTTACATGTGGAACAGAAACTTTTATGTATGAGGACAGGAGCAGATGATAACCAAGACCAAAAAAAAAAAAAAAAAAAAAGAAGTGAATTTATGGCAAAGTTTTAAACAAAGCTCAAGTGGCAAAAAGGATGTGCTCCATATTTGCATATGAGTCTGCACATATGTTGTGTGAATTTTGCAAGACATTTCAACAGATGCCTTTTAAAACATTCACCCAGAGAAACCAAACAATGTCACCTAGGAGAAGCTGATACAACCAAGCCTTCTGCTGCTCAGCTTCAGCTCAGCCTAGCTTCAGTCCTCTGTCAAAGCACACACTGCTCCCCCAGCACTGCCTTCTGCTCAGCCATTTGAAGGCTCAGACACAAAGTATTCTCTGATTCGGATGCAAGCCCTTACAAAGGGACACATTCCTCAAGAAAATCTGTTAGTTGCTAATGATGTTTGGTAGCCTTCTGTGCCAAGACTTAGCACCGCCTGAGCCGTCCTGGGAATGACACGCTGCTATAGCAGGCACAGAGCTGATGTTCACACACTGGAATTAAAATTTACAACTTGTATCTTCAGCTTTTTTGGAGGGAGCTATAAGTGTTTTCACACTTTTTTTTTTTTTTTTTTTTTTTTGTGTGTGTGTTATAAATACTGTTATTAATAGTCTTTTGCATGTCTCACAAAGAATCTCAGAGAGGTTTATACATTTCCAGCTCAGATCCTCTGTGGTGTAAATCAGCAGCTCTCCAGTGAATAGCTGTCCTTGTTTATAGGAGTTGGAGATGTGGGGTTTAAAATTCAGTTAGTAGAAAATAAAATACCTCTGCATATCAGGATGACTTTTGGATTAGGTCTTTCAGGGCTGAGTACAGAACAGCAGGCGAAAGGGTTAAGAAGCAAAGAGGGTGAGCTATACCAGCACACTGCAAGATGCCCTTACATGTTACAACGTATGCACATGATTTAATAATATAGCTGAATTATATCACCCAGGGACTATTGACATGATGCTTCTCAGCACACTGTGCTTAACAGGGCATAGCATAGTTACACACCACAACACAGGGTGACAGGAATAATATTGCCAACTAAAACAAAAGGAAAAACTTCAGAAATTATGATTACACTTAGCAATCACAGAAAAAGACACTTTCACTTCTCCCTAGGCTGGTTATCTTTTTATAGGGATGCAGAAGACAACTCATGGCTCTGGCATGAGAGCAGCCAGAACACGGAAGGGTGCACAGCTGGAACCAGGACTCATTCCTGCTGAATTTGAGACTGCAGTTGGAAAACATCAGCCTGTTAACTCCTTCCACCTCTCAAGTGCTTCCTGCTCAAAGCTTGAACCTGCAGGGAGGGGAAGCAGACTCGAAGAGGCAAAGACATCAGGTGTGATCCTGGGAGCAGTCTAGAAAAGTAAGTAAGTTGGTATTAGCTCTAGCCACTGAGAGACACGAATCGTCCACCCTGGGTGGCTTAACTGAGGTTAAGCTGTCCTTTCAGCCCTTTGGGACTAGGGCAAGGAACAAGCCTCTGGTGGGCTGGGGGTGATGCAGGGAGCACCACAACCTTCTGGCTGTGTCACAGGGAGCTCTACACCGACAGCACTCCTAGCAATGCAAATAGCAAAGAGCCATTGGGCTCAGCAATTCTGCATGCTCTGATATTTACGATGCTGTTGTTTTACCTCCAGAACTTTTTTATTAATTAATTAATTTATTTTCCACTCATGTCCACTCAGGATAAAGACACTGTTTTGCCTCAGTTATGGTTCAGGGTCTTCTGCTTCTGTAAGAAGAGCCTGAGGCCAGTGTCAGAGCTATCCAGTTCATGTGGCCCTTTGCTTCCCAGTGGTATTGTCATAAAGAGAAGCTTCTCAGGGTCCTCCCACAGGTGAGAATGGAGACACAGGGGCACATCTGGGTGGGCCATGGGCCACATCAAGGGTGTCAGAACAGCATCCATCTGCATATTGAGGCATCCATGCTCCGCCGGGGGGCTGCACGCAGAGCTGGGACCCTGTTTTAGTCCCTCCATAACAAGGCCATGAAAACAGTGATTCCTTCATCTGAACACAAGAAATATTTAGTCTAAAAAGCAAAGAACAGTTGCTTCAATGCTGAAGTCTGTAAAGGAAGCTGCCATTGAAAACCTCTGTCTGTGCTCTGTCCCAAGGTTGTTCTCTGTCCTCTATTGACTAGAGGAAGGTCAGCACACATTATCAGAGGCTTGTCGCGTGACTCAAATGCACCCACAACCCAAGTGAAACAAATACACCCCTTGTGCTGCGGCTGGCTCTGCACTGAAGGACATTACCAGTAAATTTCCAGGTCAAGGCAGGTGAATGGTGAGCTTCATTCACCAAACACTTGGTTCCAGTCTGCCTCATGAGAGTGTAACTGGAACTGTACCACAACACACCAATCTCTGTGTACTTTGCTTTGCAAAGTTTGTGCACAGGGTGGTTGAATCACTGATTGCCACTGATATCTCCATCATCAAAGCCCTGCTGCTTTGCAGAAAGTGCAGTGAACATAATGTGTGTACTTGTTACGTAGGTTATATACTGATTATCTTTAATTTCCTCACATATATTTCTGCTGGGGATAAATCTAATTTAAACAGTCCTTAATTGTTATGATTTTGTAAACAGTATCTTAAACACAATAGACATAGAACTCTCAACAAATTGCTGGAGGAGATGTGACGGTATAGGGAACCATTTTCATATCCTCTGGGATTGTCCCAAATCAAAGCTTCTGGTCTGATGTCAGCAAATTGATGCAAGAATTATTATAGCAATATATCCCCCAAAGTCCTGTTACTGTGTGGGAAGGAAGATGTCCTGAATGTTTGAAATGAAAAAAGGGAAAAAAAGGAAAAAGAAAAAAGGGAAAAAAAGGGAAAAAAAGGGAAAAAAAGGGAGGGAGGGAGGGAGGGAGGGAGGGAGGGAGGGAGGGAGGGAGGGAGGGAGGGAGGGAAGGAAGGAAGGAAGGAAGGAAGGAAGGAAGGAAGGAAGGAAGGAAGGAAGGAAGGAAGGAAGGAAGGAAGGAAGGAAGGAAGGAAGGAAGGAAGGAAGGAAGGAAGGAAGGAAGGAAGGAAGGAAGGAAGGAAGGAAGGAAGGAAGGGGGGAAGGGAGGGAGGGAGGGTTATAAATGAGAGGCACACATACATGCATGTGTACATAGGAGTTTGTTTAGAGTTCAAATGGGTACTGCTATAGAATTGAATTCACCTCTGTCAGAGTAAACCCAGACATTACCTCTGGAGAAACACTTGACCAAATTAAAAACTCAAAGGAAGCCATTTGTTGCTTATGGTTTTTGGTTTTACCAAGTATTTTTTTGAGATGATTTTCAAACGAACTGACATAAAACTTATAATGTGAACTTCCTACTAACTATATTATTTAGCAATTTCCTTGTTATTTATATAGACATAAAAATGTTTATACAAGGCTTTTGGTGGTTTAGTGTAATTAAATATGCACTAAATATAATGAGATTAAACTTAAGTAGCAGTAAAAAATAAATAAAGCTTTACAGAAACTGAACCAAGGCAGTCAATATATATTTGTCATAGCTAATGCTACACTGCTTCAGTTCTGTACACCTATCTTCTATTTTTTCATATTTTAAGTTTTTTATAAGGGAATATTTTGTATGTACTTGTTTTGTATAAAGACTAAGTACATAAACAACATAAATTAACACATCAAAAGGTGTACCTGCATTTCACACGCAAAATTTAGTTGCACATAGAAATGAGTTCTTGAGCACTCACATTCACCTTTTGTATACAAAATACCCAGTATTCCAGAAGCAGGTGTGGAATTCTCTATTTGGAGCTAAAATATGCAGCTAATGTCTAGAGCTGAAGTTTAGAGCTAAGGGAACCAATATTAAACTTCTTATTTCAGTGGAACTGAGGCCTGAAGGCTACTGAAAGCAGAATTTAGACTGAGGTTGCTAAAGGCCCATAGAAATTTCTGTAATGGGATGTTCAGTGCCCTAGGAATTAATTAGGTACATGAACAGACCCACATCAGAAAGAAAGCCAACAGCCTTCTTTCAGAGGTGAGATGCTGAAAGTCACAACAGGGAGTTGAGAGTCCTCAGCAACAGCGGAAATGAAATCCTGGTGTGGCAGACCATGAGCTGACAGACCCACTTGCCTCTGGTTATTCATCATGGTCTTCACTGGAAAGTGTCTTCCCGAGCTTGCCACGTTCTACAGGACAGCACAAACGCGTCACCTCTCTGCAAATGCTTTTTGCTGGCCAGGCAGCAGGAAAAGGGAGACTTTCCTCCCACCTTGCATTGGCTGAGCTGCAAACAGCACTAGGTTAATTAAATGATAGCAGCCTGACAGAAAAGTTTATATACGATCCCCTCATTAATTAGTGGTTATTCCTTCCTGCATTAGAAGAATTTGGTATAATCACGCCATGATCTCATGGCTGCATGACCCACTGCGATGGGCATACCCTTGCACTGAGAAGCTGTGTGGCACAACCACAAGCCAAATTAAAACTGAGACCCTTTTACCTCTCGGAACCTGATGCTGAATGCGAACAGCTCACGTAACTCATGCCAAATTTGCCTTTTTTTTATTTCTTCTTTCCTTTTTTTTTCTTTTTTTTTTTTTTTTTCCTCCCTTGGGCCTCATGGACATGGATTTACTTTATTTTATTTCAGTTTGTTTATTTGCAGGAAAAAACTGCCGCAGTAATACAAGGGAGTGTTTGGATATGGTGCTGATAAGCTTTGTGTGCATTCAGAGAGGGCTTGTCACAGTGACATCTGCAGGCAGCAGGGCACGGGCCACCAGGAAATATCAGTCCATGGAAACTGGTGTTTGCCATCCTCCAACTGTCTCAGCTGAACAAAGGCTGAGTTGCAGACAGAGGTATAGAAAGCTGCTTCCAAAACACTGTTTGGTGGAACAGATGCTCCACTGCAACAGAACATCTGGATCATTCCTCTCTACTTAGATCCTGTTATGATTCCCAAGACCATTGGGGAGGACGATGGTCTGGTGCCATTTGCTCTACATTTGCAAAAGGCTAGCTGGTTAAGTGTGGGGAAAGGAGAGCTCAGGGAGCTTGGCTTTCATCCCTCCTAGACGAGGAGGTCCCTTGCAGAGCCCTGGGCCCCACATCTATCACATGTGGAGAGCCTCCTCTGATTATTGCCAGGGTTATATGACTTTGGAGAGGCAATGTAATGGGAATAATGGGAGAAAGTAAGGAACCACGAAGTTGCTGGGATGGTGAGGATAGGATCACCAGCCCAGAGGATCTGAGTTTTCATCCTGATAGGTATTCCAGTTTGCAACAATCCACTCTCCCCATCATATACATGTATACCAGGTCAACTGCATCCTGCAGACACGGGGTGGGGTGGTGTGAGGGGGAGGAACCAAATACAACTCTGAATCATACAGTTATTTGTAGTCAGATCATTCAAATTGCTTTGTATGGCCAAACAGTTTAAAACCATAGAACCATTGAATGACTTGGGTTGGAAGGGACCTTAAAGATCACACAGATCCAACTCCCTGACATGGGCAGGGATGCCACCCACTAGATCAGGTTGCCCAGGGTCTTGTCCAACCTGGCCTTGAACACTTCCAGGAATGGGGCATCCACAGCCTCTCTGGGCAATCTGTTCCAGTGCCTCATCACTGCCTGAGTGAAGATTTTCTTCCTAACCTCTAATCTCCCCTTGTTTAGTTTAAAGCCATCAATTTTTAAGGCACAGTAGTGGAGGGAAAAAAAAGAAAAAAAAAAAAAAGAAAAAAAAAAGAGTTTCTAATCCAAGATCATGAACACTTCTGCTGTGGTTTTGTCTCTCAAGTAGATAAAAAAGAAAAGCATCTGTCAGGTTCAGAAGGAAGTTTAACTGTTCTAGCACATTGTTACTTTGAATTATTGAATGCAATAGGGATCTGGTGGGCGAGCTATGTTAAAACCTCTGCACACAGATCACAGACACAGGTAAACTGGGCTTATCTGTGTCTTTTGGGGTAGATCTGGAATCCCAGGCCATTGTGGATGTGAAGAACAGGTGGTAGCATACAGAAAGAAGACAATACAATTCCATTCCTATTACTTTTCTCATGAAAGTAGTAAATATTAAAAGAAAACAAAAAAAAGAAAAAGAAAAAAGAGAGAGAGAAAAAATATTTAAAAAGGTAGTTTGAGAGTGTTTGAGGCCATCAAATAATGTTCAATAAATATTTCTATGTTACTGCAAGATCTAAAGCTGATGGTTCCCCTGTGGCTTTGGGAGATAGGAAGAAAAAAATAATTAGTCTTACAACTGAAGGTAACATGCAGACTGAGCAGCAGCAAGACCCACCCAGTAGGAAGGGAAAACACCAAAACTTTGAGGAGACTTTTTTAAGGCTCCCACCCTTTTTTGCAACAAATTGTGGAAGTTCCTATTCAAGCACACATGACTTTCACAATAAATCTGTTCCCTAATATTTGTCAAGACGAAGTTACAGAGTTAAAAAAAAAAAAAAGCCAGAACACAAAGAGCAACAAATACAGCAATTCAGAGCAACAGGTAAAGAGAACCAATACCTATTAGGATGAGATCTACTCATCATTTACTTGTTCCTTAGCAGAGAGGAGGTTCCAGCTGCAAGTGCTGGAGGAATATCTCACATTCACAGGGTGAAGGGTGCAGGAAAAAACAAGGAGGAGACCCAGACGAGGCACGAGGTGAATAGGGAAGAGAGCACAGAGGGCTGGGGTGCACTCAGAAGTTGCACTGATTGCACAGCGGCAGTGGGAACCAGCGGCTGGTTTGGGTTTGGATGGAGCTGGGAAGAGGCAGGTGGTTTAACTGGGTGGTCTGTGATTGCTACGATGCTGGAAGGGACATGCTGCCCACAGTAATCTTGAGCCAAGGCAATCAAAGCAAGGAGGGAGCTAAGGTAGAGCTAACACAAATTCTGGCCACATATTATGATACCAAAATCATGCCAGTTTAAGAGCCCCTATCCCATATTCACTGTCCTTCTAACCTATCTTAAAAAAAATGCACAAGCAGCACTATGAGTTGAGGGGCTTAGCTGACAAGATCGACTTTTCTTTGGTTATCATTTGGATGGTTAAATCTCACAGAACTTTGCTGATGTGAAAGTGAGAAAGGAACAACCAGACAAGGGAAACCACAAGGTTGATAGGTAAAGCTATAAAAGATTGGGCCATATTTAATTGTGTGCTCTAATGTAAAATATGGTCCTATGTTTAATGTTAATGGAATACATCATTCATGCATCATTGCCATAGGAACCATTCCATTAACATTAAACATGCTTTGATACCAGTAAATACTACTGGCTGGCAGAGGAAAGTTACAACAAGTGTAATTTTGCTCTTTGTTTTCTCTTACCATGTGTAGGTGTCTGGGTGGCACTGTTTAGTATCAGGTGATTATAATTTTGTTCTTGGTCATCTGAAATTCACAGAGAAAAAAAAAAAAAGATCCCTTTAAGAAACAGCTTAGCAAACCCACTGATCTACAGATGATAATTACAGCTCACAGTATTCACAGGAAGTCTCAGCATGATTAAAGAAAGAAGAAAATGCTTAAGAAAGCAGAAGTTTCTGTTATGTAGTTCGCTTAAAATTCCAGATGCAAGAAGAACATGATAATGGCAAACTGCTCCCCTTCTGCTGAGCCTGCAAATTAGCGTTGTCTGTAAAGGTAAGAAGCATGCCCAGCCAGGAACAAACCAATATCGCTGTATCAGCTGCTGGAACCTCACAGCCCCAGCTCCACTCCTCCTCCATCCCACATGAAGCTTTCCAGGACATTACCACCAGCTACACAGGTAACAGACTCTCCCACTGAGACCACAACCTTACACAATAGCAATGTCACGTAGAGTCTAGGGAAGGATCAAGTAAGTAGCTTTGTAATGCAGGAGGAAGAGTTCAACAGCTGCACCTGGGCTGCAGCTCTCTCTCCCCTGAGAGCTGAGACTACCACGAGACCTGGTGGATTCTTATTAAATGCACCATGCTGAAAAGTAGGAGGGAAGCAGTCAAAGGCAGCTTGACTGCTACCTTAGTGATTAGTAACTGTCCAGAAAAAGTTTCCAGAAAAACATTCAATAAGGAATTAAGTGTCTTTGTCCAGTACTTTTTTGTTTGGTATGGGGATTGTATTAAAGTAGGGGGAAAAGATTTCAAGGATTTTACATCTTATGCCTAATGTCTAATCTGCTATTCTTGAGAACCTCTCATGGATATTTCACTTTGCCGCCAGGAGACCTGTTTCATAATAACTTTCTTACTGCTTTTTAGATCAATTTCTTCTTCCTGTTTACCAGGAACATGGAGAAAATCCCTGTTCTTTCTGCAATAGTTTTTTATGCCAAAGTTGTTATTTTGTGTTCCCTTAACTTTATTCTTCAAGCTAAATGACATAACTTCCTGTATGCTTCCCTATAAAATTTGCTTTGCCTTTGATTGTTTTCATCCTAGTGCCCTGCATGCTTTATGATTAAACTAGATCCTTCTCCAGCCTTTTACCCAGCCTGGGACATGTTTGTGGGAGGAGACCTTACTAGTACAAAGTGGAATGTGTGGATTTTTCCAAGTGTTCTACTGTTGTTCACACAAACTTGTATGGTATTTTCCTTTTCCATAACGATGCAAAATTCCTGGTTCATATCAAGTTTATGATTCATTATGCTTTTCCTGCTTTTCAAAAGAACTGCAACTTGTCCATTTGTTCAACAAATACAAAGTTTTTTAGTTTTCTTGTTTCAGTCCAATGCATAGCATTTTTCTTCATCTAATCAATTTATTTTCAGTCTATTTCTCGAATTTTTAAAGAGTATTTTAAATTCCAATCCCATCCTCTAATAGACTTATGGTCATCCAAGCTTCATATCATCTGCAAATTTAATAAGCAAATTCCCTTTCCACCAGTAACAAAAAGACTGAATGCGGAAACCCATCAGTTCATCTTTCTACTGATATTTACTCACTTTTTATGGTTAGTCAGCCATTATGGCATCTACCCTATCGAGGTTCATTAGCACCATGTTTCTCAAATTAGTCTCACATTACTTTCCCACAAATAACTGAAAACCTAGCTAGAGTCACAGTCCCTCATACAAGCTATTTCTCCCTGGATAAAAAAGCACAGTAATAATAATGATAATTAAAAGAACAGCTTGACATGATTTGTCTGCTACTTTATCTCACTGGAAGTTCATCTTCTTGCACAACATACTGGATGTCTGTGTACAGCCAGGATTAAAACCAGAGGTTATTATTATTATTATTATTATTATTATTATTATTATTGGATGTCAACAGACTAGGTACCTTAACTTACTTAGCATCTCCATCTAGAAAATAGATACTTATCAAATACACTGCCAGTGAAGCTTAGAAATTATTAGCCTGGCTACCAGTATGTTATGAGCAAACCTTGAAAGGAGGTCAGGTTCCCACAGGCATTTAAAGAGTCCTTCAGTAAGTGGCCGACAGATCTCCTAAGACAGAATTTTCCTTTCGATCTTCCATTGACGGTTACTTTTAGCAAGCAAAAATTCTGCAGTCATTACTTGTGATTTTGTTTCTGTTCCTCCATACTGCCTCCTTTCACTTTAATGTGAAAACAGAATCAGAAGATGAACGGCATAAATTTAACTCTCTGATATTTCTGGAATCCCTCTCAGTCTGGAGGGACTTTCAGAGGTTTGGGATCAGCTAGGATACTTGTCATCTAGTTTCCAGCAAGTATGGCACAGAATTCTGCTCACTAATTTCTACATTATGTTTTAACATTTTCTGGAGTTCAAACAAACGCTTTTGGTAATACAGTTTTAAAAGACTTTACATGATGGTAAGTCTGACAGATACTTAAAAGAAATAACGGCAGTATTTTTAGACTTTTCTACCAAAAAACATTATATACTTTAGTTCTCAATCATCTGTCTTCAACTCCTATTAGATCTTTCATACTTTTTGTCCAGAGTAAGAAAACAATTTATTATTAGAAAACTCCTCCAAAAGTAGATATTTCTAGATCATGAGACTTGTCAATCAGCAACTTGATTATTCTCTTAGATAGTCTAAATATTTTGTGCTTCTGAAAAGCTTTAGTGATAAGGTCTGGGCCAGACTTCAGTTATAGTCAGTTCATGAAACTGTCAGGCACAAATGTGTTCTGGATATTGCCATTTCAGTGGTGTTTAGTCAATACAGCCAGCAGCTGGGCTGCTGAGACTGCCAGATACACAACTTTAGAGCAGTCTCCTCTATGCAGAATTTGTAGGGTCTTTGGTTGCAAAGGTAGCCATTCTGTTCAGTGTGCATCAGGGGTGTCTGTGCCCTGATACCAACTGCTTCTCTCTTACAGCTGTTTTTCTGTTCTTGAGTTCATAGAATCACAGAATTGCTGAGACTGGAGACATCTCTGGAGATCATCTGGTCAACCGCCTAATCAAAGCAGGGTCAACTAGAGCAGCATTGGCCAGCATTTGGCCAGCAATTTGGCCAATCAGTGGAGATTTTGAATATCTCCACTGATGGAAAGTACTTCCAGTGCTCCACCACCATCATAGTAAGAAAGTTTTTTTCTTAGATTTAATTGGAATTTTCCATATTCCAGTTTGTGACCATTGCCTCTTGTCCTATCAGTGGGCCCCAGTGAAAGCGCTTGGCTGTTTTCTTTATTTGTCCCATCAGGTATCAATACGCATCGATTAGATCCTCCCCAAGACTTCTTTTCTCCTGACTGAATAGTCTGAGCTCTCTCAATCTCTTCCTATACAACAGATGCTCCAATTTCTCAAACATTTTTGTGGTCCTACTCTGGAGCCTCTCTAGAATATCTCTCTCCCCTGTGCTGGGGACCCCAACACTGGACCCAGCACTCCAGATGTGTCTCGCCAGTGCTGAGCAGAGGGGCAGGATCACCCACCTCGGATTGCTGTGCTTCTCCTAATGCCACCCGGGATGCTGGTGGCCTTCTTTGCCACAAGAGTGCGTCATGGGATCATGTTCAACTTCGTATTCATTATGTATTTTACCAGTTATTTCATCCATCATTTATTACTTTAAATTATTTAATTGAATTATTAAATCTATTTTTGAAAGGTGCAAACTAGGTACTGAGTAATGAGCCTATTGTATTTTATGATGACCTGTCCTTGACATTTTCACCTGGTAACTTCACTGAGCATGAAAATTTCTACACAACCATTTCTCTCCTTAAAAAGTGAGATACATTCCCAGGAGGTCTCCATACTTCCATGTGCTTTGTATAGCAGCCTGTGGTACCTATGCTAGTTCTTCTGGATTCCAGCCAGGCATAGGGCTGCAGTTATGCAGTGTAGTTAAGGACAGCAAGGACTTCCAGCATGGCTGTGGCAAAGCTACTTTTCAAATCAAATTGCTAAAAACATCCAAAGATACGAACTGTTTGTCCTATTCTCTACTAATGCTGCTCACGCTGGAGGAGTTGACAGATAAAAGGCTACACAGAGATGATGGAGACATGCACTTGAAATGTGAGCATTTAAAACAGTAACTGGCAAAACTTTAGCACATTAACTATTCCAGACGGGAAACAACAGTTTTCTCTCTCCTCAAGACACAGAGTAGTCCAAAGCAGTGACTTCCACTCGCAACCTCATTCCTGGGGCAAGATATGTCTTCACTGAGGACAGTATGACTATATCAGCATGAGTAGGAGCCGTGGTCTTGTGACTCAGCTTTCCATTTCACCCTAATTTCCTCCCCTCCCCTCCCCTCCCCTCCCCTCCCCTCCCCTCCCCTCCCCTCCCCTCATATTTCCTCTGAAAAATCTCACATGCTCTTAGGTTACTGTTTAAGAAATGGCATTCAAAATAGTCTTATCCTGAATTATTGGCATTTTCATATGGCTGAGCTAATCAGGCATCTGAATGCAGTACTTGCCTTCATTTACAGTTTCTGTAGCCTATTGTAAACACTTTCTAAGCAATAAAATGCTTTAAAATGATGGCCGAGCCTTCCTACACCTCTTCAGGTTTAACAAGATAATGCTGTTAATTGTGAAATGCCAGTTAGGCAGAAGCATATCTATTGTAGAGACAAGGATCTGAGTTCAAAGCTACTTACTAGGAAACTCCATTAGGGAAATAAAGGATTCATAGTGCTCTGAATTGCCAGACCACAATGCAAAATTTCTGAGCACAGCTGGAGGAGTGATCAGATACAATAACCAGCAGAAAGAAAGAGGCATTTTACAGTGGGAAAGAAAACCTGTGGTCCCAGAGCCTTGGGAATCCAGGAGAAGCCACATGGATAGACAGGGCTGTAAGGGTTTCAAGTTTCTTTGCAAAGAAAATGGGCTCATACAGTTAGGACAGAGAAAAATGCTGCATCCCACAAGACTGTGTCTGTGGTATACATGTGAATCTTATAACCACTGCTCTGGGAACTAGAAGCCGTGTGGGGATGGGGCTGTGGTGGGGGCGTTAATGACAGGAGAAGGGAAGATGGAGCAGGAGGGATGGGATGCTGGGCCTGCATGAGGGATGGTGCAGGAGAAGTGTGACACAGGTCAAGAGAAGGCTGTGTCCCTCTGAGGTGAGGAAAAGACCAAGTCTTTAGGAGGGAGAAAGAGAAGTCTGCAGGTGCCAGGGGATGAGGGCCTGTCTAGGTGGCCTGGCTGCCTTGCTCAGGTGGCCCTTCTGCTGCAGGTACCAGCCTGTCCGAGCCCTCCAGAAGGCTTAATGCTACCAGGTAGGACCCAGTCGTAAGCACCTGCATTAACTTAGACAACCATGGGACCAGCCACAAAGCAGCCTGCCCTGACATTTCCTTCCTGGTCATGTCCCCGCAGGAGGCCCTATGCAGCCACCCCAGAGAAGTGGCCCCACCGTCAACACAATGTGCACGGCATGTCTGGTCCCCAGCTGTGCTGCCCACCTCACACCCCTGCCACCACCAGTGCCAGCACTGCTGGGGACAGGCCCCAGCAACCAAATTCTGCCAGTGGCAGTGACATCTTGGACGCTGAAAAGGGGAGAGCTTCTTCTGAGGCAGGCTGTCATTCAGTGCTAAGGGCATCAGATAATCTTGTGCACTGTCACAAAGCTCTCATTGTCTCTTATCCTCCTCCCTTCCTCCTGTTTCTCCAGGTCTCCCTGTGGAGGTGACACTGAGGTGGGCTGGCAGCTCCCTGTGGCCAGGCCAGGTGTCTCCTGCAGGAACGGGGTTTCTGCTGGGCTTGGAGTCAGGCCTCAGAGAGGTGTGGGTATGGGCACATGAGAGGGATTCAGGAGCTCCCCAGACTTTCCCAAGATCCTTTCCTCAGTGTCCCCAGCCAGCATCTCCAGATGGAGAGGAGAGATCTCTCAATTAATAATCTCCCAGATTTTGCTGAGAGTGCATTGCATTTTTTAAAAGACTTAGTCTGGTGTCAGCTGTGGCATCCAATGATTGATTTGAAGAAATGTAAATGTCTTCTTTACTGTGGATGATAAAACATGAAGCTGTAATTTTCCCACTGAATATGCAGAATGCTTTATGGTCACCAAAACAACAAAAGAAGTAGCTGAGTGACTTTGGTGATGGGACAATATGAACTCCCTCAGATATCTATGGGCAATGGGCACTGTAAGTGCCCAGAGCAGATCAGGATCAGACCCCTGGGGACCTAAGAGCATCTCTAATGGCCATGTGAAATCAGCACACCCTGGGTCAGCTCCAGGGGTGGGATAGACTGAATAGCCCCTCACACCCTTCTTCTCAGAGGTAGGTCTTTGTCTGCGGAGGTATTGATCTCAGCATTGAGAGGATCTCTTTTCCTGTGGTCAGGGTTGACAGCTCTAATTTGCAGCATAAACTGCAAAGTCAATTGTCTGCCTCAAGGTGTAAAATTCCGAGTACCTGGTGAAGAAAACTTTAAATATACCCCAAAGAATTCCCATTGTACTTCTTATCCAGGAGATGCTCTTAAGAAACAATTCTTTTTGTGTAAGGACCTTTGTGTAAGTAACCTTTCCTTTGCTACTTTGTTTTACTCTACTCTAGGGTACATTTTTTTCAGTCTCAGGGATTTTATGTGTGTTTATTGTTAATAAAAACTTGATTTATTGTGATCTCCAATGGAAAAAATAGCAAGTGTCAGAATATGGAAAGAAATTGTTGTATTTTCTGGTCTGTCTTCCCTAATAAAGTCCCTTATAAAAACAGCAAAGGAAGGATATTTTTAATATATGCCAGCTATATAACAGATATATGATAGCTCTGAAAGTCATGCAATAATTTGTGTTAGGTTTGCAGTAGTTATTAAAGCAGTGGGAACTGCTCTGAAATCTATATTTGACAGGACCAAAGAAATGGACTCAACAGAAGCTATTCCCCTATGAAAAACACTTTCTTGCGTTCTGCCCCTCTGGTCTTTTCAGCAGCCTCAGCGTTTGCCTACCTTCAGCCTTATTCTCCAGCTGAGATATTCAGCAAAGAACATAACAAGCAGTTTATTTTTCAGATGACAAGATAACTGTTTGCCATCTGCATTAATGAAATGAAAATCCCCTTCAAGAGCTAATCTTCCAGAGTACTTAAATGCAGCAAAAGACTACAGACTTTAGGAACTGAAAGAGATGGAGACCCCCAAGGCAATGAAGAAAGCAGACCAAGAAGTGATGATGAGAATGTAAATGCCTGTGGCACAAAGCTACCAGTTTATTATCTGCCTGTCCCCATTGGGCTTTTATTTTTTTTCCCCACAATTTGTGGTCAAGGGGGTACCACCTGAACCGATGGCCTTCAACTGCTGCCATGCTGGTCAGGCAAAACTGAGCAGTGTGCCTGGGTGAGGAGAGAAGACAGCGACTCTTCTCTACAGGAAGCCTTCTCCCATCAGTTCAGATCAGACAGGATGGTGGCAGAGGACATCTCCCAGCACTGGGGACTGTCCCAGGGAGCTGGCGGAGGCTGAGCCCTTGGTCTCCTCCTGAGGGAGACCTGCCCAGCCAGGACTCTGTGGTGCCTTACCAGGGTGACGAGCATACAGATGCTAACCCTAATACTCATTAAAACCCAGCTGTCTTTCATGTACATTAGCCAATAACTAATTACCTTGTACTTTTATACTATGGATATTCAGCCTTGCAGAGTGTTTCTGCACCTGGCTAACAATACCCAAACTGACACCCAAAAAAGGGACTGTAGCAATGGACACAAGAGTCAAAAACAAAAATTAAGCTACTAGTGAACTCAGAACATCAGTTGTTAAAGGGACTGGAGATGCCAGATTAAAAGCTGTCCACAAACCTTTAATTTGATCTTCATTAAGTCAGGTTTTTGTTCTACCATTCCAGCCTATTTTTCAACTGTAATCCTGTGACTCATTCATTGAACAGGATGCTCAGGGAATAAGGCAGCTATTCAAGAGTTATTTTAATCCTCATTAAGTAGTGAATGGCCCTGTTCTTTAGTATCCCACGCCATCCAAATACTGCACTGATTATGGAAACTGTTATTTTCCATACAGGCTTCCCTCTAGTTCTCATCTAAGTCTCACAAATGTCTCTATACTCTCATTACAGGTAGGGTGGGCTCTGTTAGCCCCAGATTTAAGCTGAGCAAGAGAGCAATTGTACCTGCATCTGCAAGATTTTATTACTTTGAGGAACCCCCATGGAACAGATAGGTCAAATTTTGCAGATCATACTGGGGATTTTTATTAGGATTTTGCAAGCATAACTAAGACGCTAATTAATCATATCACTTTTGTGGGGAAGGTAAGGCAGGTGCAACCATTTCTGGTTTACATGTGGGGAAAATGAAGAATGCAGGTGAAAGCACTTCCTGAGGCCATGCATCAGCACAGGGAGGATGGAGAAGCTGGAAATGTTCCCCCCAACCCAGCTCCATCCCAGGATGGTTATTCTCCTCCCCCAGCCCCATCATCACAGCAGTGAGAGCACATCCCACTAGTTACAGCTGTGGAAGCTCGATGGAGCTTAGCACCTCTGAACATCTTCTTGCAGGTGATGGAAACTTCAGCAACGAGAAACCAAAGTGACGTGCAGAGGCTCTGATTAACTGAATGGCTCAGCTTCCTCCAGGTTGCTCCCAGGAGGCAGGCCCATGTTGGCAGAGCCTCCCCAGCATCCTCCGACAGAAGGTAACCTCCTGCCTGTCCCCTCAGCAGCATCTCTGAGGGCACAAGGAGCCCTTGCTGCCAGCCTGGCTCTGTGGTTAGCTCACATAGCAAGGTCAGGCAGCAGGTGAGTGTTTCTCACTCCTTTGGCTACTTCAGACTTGCCAGCAGGATTTGTGCGGTGGCTTGACTGCAGCCTCCCCACTGGCGGCAAGAGAGACACCAGCCAAGTGCTTACCCTGCCCAGTTGTCAGGTGGTGCCTGCTTCTCATGTCTTGGTGCTCCTGCTCCACTATATGGTAGAGACTAATGCCCAGAGCTACCCTGTCCAAACAGAACTCAAGGCAGATATTTCTTCTGGGAAAAAAAAAAAAATCCATCTTGTGCGTAAAGACTGTATGAACTAAGATTTCACTGGAAACTTCAGCTCAGCCATTAGCTACTTTTTGACCTCTTCTTTTTGTAATGGAAGGTGAAGTCTTTTGAAACTGAAGTTACTTTTATGTGGACACATGAAGAGTCTAGTCTAACGAGTGAAGGAAAGAAATGGCAGAACCCAGGTCAACCCAGATGAAGTACTTGCTGTAACAGAGCAAGTTACTGATGGGAAGCTAAGATTCTGCTGTTGAGCTGGTTACAGTTTCTTATCAGCAGGTTTTTTATGTAAGTGTGTATGTATCTCTACAGGGACATAATGTGAGAGTGCATATGCTTTATACATATACCTGTATAAACCACCTATGATGGGTTTTGCCCCATGCTCAGTGCACAGTCCAAACTGGAAGACTCAAACACCTGTAAGTACCAGAACTGTCTTCCCAGAAAGATCTTATTTTGGCTACCGAAGATCACATATTGCAGCTTTAATCTTTTATGTCTGACTTTCTATGCACACTTCTGGAGCCTGTCAGCATTGGCAGGAATAGTTGATTTCATGGGGGGAACTGAGGGTAAAATGTATTAGAAATACATGATTCGAAGGCAGGTGGGTGCAATCATCAAGTGTGGAGGCTGAAGTACCTGGACAACCATGGTTAGAGGTGGTCCTCATGCAGAATAACAAAGCATATGTGGGGACAGGAGACATCTCACTTCCTTTGAAATGTTTTCCTTTCCTTGGCTTTGCAACAGGTAGGGCTGTGTATGGAAGCCGTAACTTCTTCACAATAACCAGTATTGTTCTTTCATTACTTCAAGGTTACAGGAGATGGAGACTTAAATCAACAGTAAGAAGACCACTTGATAAAAATCACACAGCCTGGTGGGTACACCAAAAACAGGTGGAAGATAATCCTTTGTGGAAAATGATCCTTCTCCCACAAACATCTGAGCAAACAATGGTAGTGTGAGAAGGACTGTCTCATACAATGGAGCTTCAAGTTTGCTCACAAAAACATCTGTCTGTTGAAAGCACTCAGAACTCACACTCTCAATCACATTAGAGTTTCTTCCTCCTACACGTGTCTTAAATCTAGTGATGCAACCATCGGTGCCAAACTGCAAAAGAAAACTCTCTGGAAGACCTCTCTATGAGGAAAACACAACTTTTGTTTTTAAGCAACTAGAGTTAAAAAATACACCTACAGAAAAATAAAACTACCAAAAAAAAATATCTCAGTCTTGGCTAAACTGATATTTTAAAAGAACAACACTGTGTTGAAGATAAAGGTTATACAGTTTCAAGTATCTCTCTCCAAGGAAACAGATACCTTTTGAAGCATCTTTGGAGAAAGCTGTTTTCTTGATGAAGAAATGTTTTTCCTCCAGGTACACAACGGAATATAAGATCAAATAGTGCAGCTTTTTCCAATGCTAACTAGACTCACCAGCAGGAGACTCTGGAAAAGAAACCTGTCCTGCATAGGAATTTTTCAGCAGCCATGCCTCTGTATTTAGAAAGCAATAGTGACAATAAACCCCCCAAAATGGGTATGTTTGAACTCAGGATTAATCTAGAGTTTAAAATCTCTCTGTAGCATTTCAGAATTTATTTGCTCTGATTTTCTTTGATTTTATTAATTTATTTGTTTATTTATTGCATATTTAAGGCTGCCATTTCTTGCATGTTCCAGCATAAATCAGGAAAAAGAAATGGGGAAATTAAGATAAGAAATCCAGATGAAGAGAAAGAGAACAGGGACCTTCTTTCTGGGACAGAAAGCTCTGCATGGCTGGAGGGAAACTGCACTGTACAAATTTAGTTGGTGTTGACAGTCAGTGCCTGGGATCTCTTCTGCATTTGAGAACTTCTCACCGACTCTCCAAACACAAAGTAATTAGATAAATATGGACTGGGTTTCTCAAAAATCAAACAGCTGAACAGGCTGCATGACTAACATTAGATAGCAATGCACAAACAGCATCTGGGGGGAGCAGTCCTGGATGCTAACCTTTGGAAACACATCTAAAATACGCAGATCACAGTGAAAACATATAGTCAGATAGGAAAAAATAATAAATAAAAAAAAATAAAAAAAAGAAAAAGAAAAAGAAAAGAAAAAGAAAAAAAGTGTCCTTTAAAGGGCATTTCTGAAGATGAAGTTGATTTTGGAGGATATAAATAGTATGGGTTTCTACAGCAGAATTAGTTAAATGCAATTTTATGTGGAACACAGCCAACTATTGCACATTCAGAGTGGAGAAAGAATTATGCTAATACCTTCGGAAGAAATACATGGTTGTTTTTAACCCTATGGTATTGGCAGGAAAGGGAACACAAAGTCCTCCCCATGTTTTCCCTCTTTCATGAGATATCAAGGGAACCAAAAAGTGAGGATGAAATCACTACAGGAAGGGCTCTCCAGTGGGGTTGGACTGCACTCTCACTGTGAGAGCAGAAAGCAAATACCCTATTCAGTGCTGCGCTTTAGGGAACAGACCAGGGAAGCCTGACCCTCCCATCCTGCTCTCCCTTTACACAGAACATACAGACTACTTAGCAGAAAGCCAAAGCCAGAGGCCTCCTTGCTTGTTACACTCCAGGCATAATTCACTAGTAACAGCTTCTTGACAGACAAAAAAAAAATATAATTTGGATTCCCATGCAACCAAATGGGGTTTCCTGAAAACAGGTATGCAGTCAGTGATGCAGTCCATGCTCCCCTGCAACAGTATCCAGTGGCCCTGTATCTTATGTCATGGGCTAGAAAAACAGAAACCCCATGAGATGCTCTAACACAGCCTTGTGCTCTAACTCCCTGGGTCAGGTAGAAAAGCAAACACCAGTTTGGGGTTTAGCTCTCAGGAAAAGGGATTTAAAGAGCAGTGGAGCCAGGAGGCTGCTGGAGTTCAATGGCATCCATAGCATCATGGGGCAGAGAAGAGAGCCAGCATGGTGGCTGGTGAATTTGCAGTGTGCCTAACCTCACATGCAAAAATACTCAGAAAATTAGGGGAAAAGGAACTTCTAGCTCCAGAAGCAAAAAGGTACCCCACATAGGACTGTCTCCTGACTAGCCAGGCACATAAAGGATAGTAACTAATTCAATTCCTTTATATGGAGTGAAATTGCAGATTGAAATTTTATCCCTAAGTGAATTTGACACTCAAACTGGGAGAAAACTCAAGGGAGGAAAACCCCTCTTTATGGATCCCTGAGCTTGGATTAGAGGCAGGGAACTCTTCCTGTAAAATCACTCATTATGTCCAGCCACCCAGATGGAAAATCAAAACAGACTGAAACTCCTTGAGAAAAAATGCTCTTCCTCCAAGCCCAGATATGAAGTCAGTTCATTTTCAGCACCTAATTAATTTCCTGGTCTCAGTTTCTATTTCCCCCTCAATAGCTTGGGGCAGGTACTTTTCCTGTAACCTTAGAGGAAGATGCCCACAGACCACAGCAAGGAGGGTGGGCTGTGAGCTTGCACCAGAATGTGGGCATGGTCCTTCCAGCCTCCGCTCTGGCCTGGGAGTGGGAAATGTACCTTCTTACAATCAAGATGATGCTATAGGAAATCAGATTCTTAACTCATCAACTGATTTTAAATCACACTGAAGACACAGAAATTCACTTGCTGTCAGTCTGCCAGTGAGACACAGTCAGCCTGAAGGTGCCTGGACAATGAAGCAGGGACTTTCTCATTATATTGCACAGTTCTCTGCTAGAGGCCAGGAACAAGAACATTTGTGTCATGATTGTTTGAAGTTTATTTCTTCCTTTTGCTGATTTCTGGCATTTTCTGCTCCCGGAAGCTGGACTTGTTTGCATGCTTGTTAACTGCTGAGCATTGCTTTGGGCCAGCACTGTACAGACAATTAAGACCCTGAAACAATCTAACACTGATCATATTCTTAACTTCAAGCATGTAAGTTAAGTCACTAGACCTAATGAAACACTTAAAATGAACCATAGGCATAAATGCTTTATTATGGCAAAAAGAAAGTGGCACTATGTTAAAGAACTAAAAGCTCTATTTAAATCCATCCCTAATCCTAACAGCAATTAAGCAGATGGTTAACTTTAAGCATCTGCTTAAGTCTAACTGGAGTCACATTAAATGGTGTCTTTCAAAATAGAACTCCTGTAGAAATATCTGTATATGCCAGCATCAAAATCTAGCTTTTTGCTATTAATCATCTGTTCTCTTCTTGCAGTGTTTCCTTTCCATCAGATTGGATGTGGG
Organism: Anas platyrhynchos; assembly: GCF_047663525.1. Taxonomy (NCBI): domain Eukaryota; kingdom Metazoa; phylum Chordata; class Aves; order Anseriformes; family Anatidae; genus Anas; species Anas platyrhynchos. Next base: position 11,627,313 of record NC_092605.1, on the reverse strand, counting down.
AGAGGGTGACATGCACTGTTTGAAATAGCTGAGGACAGCTGTATTAACTCTGACCGCCAGCAGTACGACATTCCTCCTATGAAGCACAGATCTTTGGATATTTTATGCATGCTTGTTATTTTAATTTTTTAAAAATAAATATTTAATTAAAAAGCCCTTTTCCATATGCTCTAATTAGAAATTTTCTGCTTGGCTTACTCAAAAACAGCTGAAATGATGAACTACTATTTTTTCAATGATTATTATTATTTTTGGTATATTTGTAAGTCTCAGAGAGACTTAGATGTTGGGAAAATTGGATGATTAATGTTAAAGGGAAAAAAAGTCATTTAAAATGAGAAGATCTGGATGTGCTTCATAGAACTCGCTTTCCTTTTTGGGGAAGTAGGAGCACAGAAGCAGGGGCTGAGTGCGAGCTCTGTGTACAGCTGCTATCAGCCTAACACAGAACTTAGAGTCCATCCAGTGAAGGAAACCTGCCTGGATTTCAGTGTACCAAATTGCTTGGCACACTGAAATATTTCTAAATAATGAATCTGTTTATACTGCCAGTAAGTTACAGAATTCACTGTATCATAGTTTTGCTCAAATAAGTATTATGTTTGGAAACCCTATTTTAACTACTGAAGTAATAGTTTTAAAACTAGCACTGATGTTATGATGAAATTGTTAGTTTGTCTTTACACTACATTTTTTTTTTTGGTGGCATCCTGGTATCTCTCCATAGAAGATGAGCATCATGTAAAACAAATGCTTTTTTTTTTTTTTTTTTTTTTTTTTTTGTCATTATATCCCAATTTTAGCAGAAGTGTAGTTTTTTATGATAAGTATTTAAAGCCTCAGGTCCTTTGATTAGATAGAAATTTCATCTGTCTTTTCATTAAAAGGACATCATCTCCTCCTTGTTTGTTAAAGGAGAGGAAGCAATAGCACATTACTCCTTGGAGGCCCTGAAGGCAAACAAAAGAACTCAACTTTTATTTATTTTGAACCTGGGGTTTTTAATCCAACCTCAGATTTGTTTTCAGATCTCATTTGCAGTTTCTTTAACATGTGTGGATGTAATACTGAAAATCCCCTGATAACTTATGCAATATTTACTACATTTTTGCATTGAAACCTAGCAATATGGCAGAGTATAATATTTATAGCAGTATGAACTACTCTCCTGTAGGTAAAGCAATTTCTATCTATTTACTCATTCTCTGCCTTCCATGGGAATACTTATGTTATCAAATTTGATGCTCAGCTATGCTTACTGGAACATAGCTTTTTTGTTGTTTTATTTTATATCTGTACCAAGTTCACCAATGCCAAGCAAAGCAGTGCTGTGGTCATATTAATTGGATGTAAGTGCATGATACTACTGAAGGAGGTGATCTTGCTCCTTCCTCAGCACTTAGCCACACACTTCCATCTCTCTAGTGCCTGTGCTAGTGTATACATGTATATGATCTAGTATAATCTTGCAGGAAATCGATCAATTTCCTGATCCCATTTTATGCACAAAAGTACAAAAGTTGGAGGTAAGACTGAGCAGCTGGAGATGGGAAAGAGGATGCTGCTGTGCATCTCAGAGGCAAATGTTATTTTTGTCAGATTGAAGGGATCAAGGCAAAGGGACTGGTTTGCTTAGGTAATTCTGGACCAAATGTGAAGCTACTAGAGGAACAAAACTTCAATAAGAATGTGGTCCATGTCTTCAGAGTAAAGATTACAAATTTCAATAAGAAAAAATATATTTGTCCAAGCTAGATAGTTTTTCTGAGCCTCACATCTCCATTTTCTGGAGAACTACAAATTCCTCTAGTTCAAATACTGCTCAAGGACCACCCTGTAACTATGGAAAATCTGGCCTCAGCTGACCAAGGCATTTCAGATGACATAACACAGCCTGACCGAAGCCTTCTGAAGGTGGCAAGCAGTTGTGTCTGCAGCCTTTGGGTAAAATAATGCTGAGACATGGGATGCCAAGCAATTAATTACACTGTTTATTGTGTGGGTTGTCCTTGGAGAGCATGGATAGTAAAGAAGACAGAGAAAATGGGGAGAGAGATGAAATACAAAAGTAGTCAAGCAAGCTGTGTTGGGATGGTAGGACTGGGGAAATTCTGCTTCGTGGCTGCAAAACCACACAGACTACATTGCCTCCATCACGGGTAAGCCTCTCCATAGCATTCACTTAAAAATTCAGCATGCAGTGATTTAAGGGTGGAATTTAAGTGAAAGCACACTTGCCCAGAGTAATGCTGAGCAGACAGCTGGAGTGAAATTTATGTCCAAATGTGTCTGTCTCCCCTATGCAGGCCTGGGCTCCTTTCACGGTCTGCAGAGATGGGACATGCTTCTCCTTGTCTGAGATCCAAAGCAGATCACTAACTCAAGCTGTAGACATGCAGACATCTCTCCTTCTCCCTGTTGACTCTGAAAATCCACCAGCACTTTGGGGAAATCCCTTAACTAGTTTTCAGATTGAGAAGCTGGGAAAAGGAAGAGGAGTAGCAAATACTCCTCTGAATAGCAAAGTGCTCTACTGAATAGCAAAGCGCTTCCTGCAGGATACAATTATAACGTGCAGGACATTTTCCCAATGCAGAAAATATTTTTTTTCTGTTTTACTCTCTGTCTGCTTTGCCCTTAGATGCTGTGGTGTGTTGTTGTCCAGATGGTGCTGACATACAGCAGAGTGCGAAGTCCAGGTGCAAAGCACATCCCTTGGGGAAGGTGGGTCCCTCTGAACCAAGATATGAGCTGCAAAACCTACTGAGGAGGGACTTCTAGACCAGAGACCTAGCTTCTGGGCAGCAAAGGAGGAGAAACCTGAGCAGGAAGGGATTTTATCTGAAGTCTCTATATAGAATTTTGAACAACCATTTTCAACCAGGAAACATAGAGCCAAACACTTTGTTGGTACCACAGATCTTTGTTGACATTACATATCTTGAAAAACATGGGTGTGTGAAACAATTCTTAAAGGGAAAAGTGGGGTGCTCAGTGTAGGCAGTATGAAGAGGGGGTGCCCTATGGGGACGTTACTTTGGCACTGACCATGCAGTATGCCATTTAACACGTGTATGTGTTCCAGTACAGTCTGGATGACATTATCCTCTCTTTTGCACAGCTGTCCTGGTTATGGGCAACACCTTCACTATTAGGTGGATGTCACTGAGATACTGACACACAACTGGTATCAGAACCATGGGTCCACCAGACCTACTGTCAAGTTCCTCTGAGACTCTTCTCCCATCCCCTGGCCGACACGATCCTCTTCTATCTCAGAGCTCAGAAATCTAGCTTCTTTCCTTCTGCAAAACATTTGAAAGTCAGTGTGCTGGTTGGTCAGCGTCACTTAACCTGGCATCTTCAGGAGACACTTGACTTCCTCACACCTGGTATTTCATGACACCAATCTAATGCTGTCAAAAACATTTTGTTCATGAGGCTAGCAGTGTGTCAAGTACCTGCCAAATAAGCCCTCTTAAATGAACTGGTTAACAGCTAAGTTGGAAGCAACTTTCCTCCTGGCAGGTTCTTTTCTGAGGCTCTTTTTGGGAGCATTTCACTTTGGAAGAAGAGATACATTTCTCCAAAATCAGGCTTGGGAAATTCTACCAAATGCAAACTCAGCCTCATTTCATGTGACCATTTTGCTATTTCATGCATGTGCTCTCCTTTCCTCAAATGGCCTTTTTTGTTTAGTGTTGTATGTATTCATGCTGGTATCTTTTACCCAGACCACCTCCAACTTCAGCTCTAAATGTAGGAAAAACAAATCCACTGGAGAAATACAACTGCTTGGAGAAATGCTGGAGATCCTTCAGCACACAAAGGATGAGAGCCTGTCCTATGCTGACAATGTCTACCATTTATATTGTGAAAGTCATTGACACGTTGAGAGAAAGAAAAACGTGGATTCTCCCTGCCTAGAGAGAGCTGGTGGCACTGCCAGCTCCTTCCCCCCTGCCTCCCTGCTGCTGGGCCAGGGTATGGAGAAACTGGAATGGGGCACAGATTGGCCAAAAATTTTCCTTCCAGAGCTGGGTGAGGCCCACAGTTTGTTGACCATGGCTCTGTGCCAGCATTGCACAAAGGGGGTGGAAGGCAGGGCTGCGGCTGCACTTGTTGCCCTAGGCGTTGTGAGCCGCTGGGCTGTAAATCCAGGCTGCGTGGAGCTCTGCAGGCTGAGATCAGCCCCTCCTCTAGAATGGGTGCCTTGGTGCACTTGGCTGTCACAAACACAACATCTTGGCTGAGATCGTGTCCCATGGCCAGGTCTCAATGTGGCTGACAACAGCTTTGCACACAGTTCGGACCAGATCCTCCTGCTGCATGCTGCACTCCACCACGTGCCCCCGCTCAGCTGCTGGCTTAGGGCACGTGTCTGGGGAAAGGACTTGGCAATGCCATGCACTGGGTGTGCCATGGGGAAAAAAGGCCTTTCGAGGATTGTACAGAAGTAAGTACTTGATAAGAATTGCAAAATCGGCAGGCTGTCCCAGAGCTGAGCCGACATGTAGTACAAGGGGTGTAGCTGGGCTTTCGGAGCCGCTCCCCACCTGCTCAGGAGTTTTCCTGGCTGATTTTGGAGCAGGCTTTCAGCCCAGCTGCTGAAAGCAGCTTCAGTACAAACCCATGGCTGCCTTCCTGGGACATTCACATGACACTATTGTGGCTACTTGTCACCCATAAAACTCATTGTGCTTTGCAAAGCAAACCACAAGTCACTCCCCTGATTCTGGGGGTCAGTGGCAGGCCCCAGTGCTAAGTGCATTGAATGCCTTGCAGCTGTTCCTCAGCTGCACTCCAGGCAGAGCAGCCCCACAGCCCTCAGCTGCAGCCCCAGAAGCCAGGAGGGGACTGTGGCAGCCTGCATAAAAGCAAACAGGGGGCTCTGAGGACAGGTCAACTGTATGAAGTTCAACAAGGCCAAGTGCCGGGTCCTGCACCTGGGGCGCAATAACCCCAAGCAGAGCTACAGGCTGGGAGAGGAGTGGTTGGAGAGCTGCCTGGCAGAGAAGGACCTGGGAGTGATGGTGGACAGTCGGCTGAATATGAGCCAGCAGTGTGCTCAGGTGGCCAAGAAGGCCAACGGCATCCTGGTTTGTATAAGAAACAGTGTGGCCAGCAGGGCTAAGGAAGAAATGGTCCCCCTTTACTCGGCTCTGGTGAGGCCGCACCTCGAGTACTGTGTTCAGTTTTGGGCTCCTCGCTACAAGAAGGACATGGAGGTGCTTGAGCGAGTCCAGAGAAGGGCGACGAAGCTGGTGAGGGGCCTGGAGAACAAGTCCTACGAGGAGCGGCTGAGGGAGCTGGGCTTGTTCAGCCTGGAGAAGAGGAGGCTCAGGGGTGACCTTATCGCTCTCTACAGATACCTTAAAGGAGGCTGTAGAGAGGTGGGGGTTGGCCTGTTCTCCCACGTGCCTGGTGACAGGACGAGGGGGAATGGGCTAAAGTTGCTCCAGGGCAGGTTTATGTTGGATATTAGGAAGAACTTCTTTACCAAAATGGTTGTTAGGCATTGGAATGGGCTGCCCAGGGAAGTGGTTCAGTCACAATCCTTGGAGGTCTTTAAAAGATGTAGAGCTTAGTGATATGGTTTAGTGGAGGACTGGTTAGTGTTAGGTCAGAGGTTGGACTAGGTGATCTTGGAGGTCTCTTCCAACCTAGATGATTCTGTGATTCCGTGAACCCTCTCCTCACCCCCTTCACCCCCCTGAAGCCCCTGGGACAGGCAGCCCTGCACCAGGCTCTGCTTTCATCTGCATTTGGAGGAGAAACCTCTGCACCCTAGTACACAGGAGCACAACTCAGAAGAGCTCATGTAGGTGCTTTGCTTCTTCCATCAGGGAGAGTTCATTGATGGTCTGATCTCAGCACTCCTCCTGCCAGATCTCTCATGGACCCCCTGCCCTGCCCTGCTGGGGTGCAGGCCCACCCCAGGACCCGCGTGTCCCCAGACCGCCAGCACTGCTGCCTGTCTTGCACAGGTTGGAAGAAAAGGATTTTCCGAGAGTACCTGGAATCACAGACAACCCTCCGCATTCACAGATTTTGCATCTTCTAGTTCCTCTTTGCTTAAAATGTCACCAGTGTTTGTTGTTTTATTTTTCCTTTGTTGTTGTTATTTTTTTTTTCATTTCATATTTTGATCAGGCTTATTTGCTCTGAGAGACACCAGCAGTGACTCACTATGGTTTGGGAATCTCTCTCACCCGTCCCCATCTGAACACACATAGCTAGTAAGGTTCACTATTTCCATTCCACCTGGCTCTTTCTGCTGCCCTTGGCTTTGCCAGCAGCCTGGCAGCTTTCACAGTTTCCCTTGGGAGAGACCAGCTCCCTGCTGGGTGCTGATGGCAGGTGGGAGGGATACAAGAGAAAACGAGGCAGCATCCCTTTGCAAACTTCCCCTTGGCAGGACAACATGCAATTATCAGAAAGTCAGTTTTCATTTCACGGCAGCCCTCCTCTGTGCCCAAAACCCCTGTGTAGCAGGGATCAGCTTCCACGGAGGAAGCTGTGGTGTCAGTCCCAGACAGATGAGGAATGGGGGAAGAGCACTGCAAAGCATGGTGACTGACCAGACATCCCTCTAATTATTTAATTAGCTATTCTGTAAGTTGTGTTATTAATTACTATTAATTAATGGAAAAAAGCCCTGATGTTCTTGTTGTGGATATAAAGTACATATTTATTTTTTTTTAAGTCAATTAACTCTTGATGTCAAATGTTGTGGATTTTACCTGGGTTTGGGTAAAAAGATCTAAAGGTAAGATTTAAATTTGTCACTTGAATGTCTCTTGTTGTGTAAGGAGCAACGAGAGGAGCTGTTACAAGACCAAATGGATCTAATCTGGTCATGAACACATTTTGGCTGGACAATAGGAGAAGAACCTGAATCAGCCATGGATCCTGGCTCTGAAAGCCACCAGGTAAGAGGAAAAGAGGTAAGAAAGGTGACGATACCTTTACAGTGGGAGAAGGCAGGAAGATAAGAGACAGCTGCCTGCAATGCAGGGTACTGGCCTCAGGCAATCCTTTGAGGCTGGGACAGATGAGTGCCACAGGGGTGGCATCCCCCAAGCACACAAATCAATCACATGGTGAACACCAGCACCTCTTTGTCTTGCTTGCAGGAGGCAGGAGGAGAACAAACCCTTGTGCTGGACTTGGGATTTTTCCTATTTCTTCTCCCCTGGATATTTTGCATTCTGCGAGGGAAGCAATGAATCGTGATTCATTAGCTCCTGATCAGAATGCAAAGGCTGGGTCTGGCAGTAATAAGAACAGGTGATGAAAACACGGTCCTTTTGCTGAGATGATCCTTCCCCACCCCCCACCCCACCCCCCATGCTGTAGCAGTGTGGTGCTGGGGATACAATGCTGCACTGCTTCCCCGCAGCACAGCACAGCTCGGCATGGCCAGAGGTTCGGACACGTTAGCGTGGCAGGAGCTGATGAACAGTGAATGAACATGGCATCTTACAAAGAATTTTAGCACACTTGAAAAAATGTTGCTCTAAATCTTTAACACCCACCACCAAACAGCTGCTTTAGGGTGGAACGCTGCAGCCGTTCAACAATTCATGACAATGCTAAAAATGGATGAGTAGGATTGTAGTAACCACAAGTACAGTTTGCTCCTGGACACAACTGCAGAGATGTCTACACAGATGGCAACTCCCCAGACTCTTGGGAGACAGTAGCATAATAGGGACTACAAGCGGCACTTGCAAGTCACACTCTATGAATGATGCTCAAGATAAAAGTTTCTAATGCAGAAACACAACCTGAGTGCATAAGAAGGTCCAGAAAAAAAATCTCATCTAGTCTTTGTCTCACCTCTCGCTCTCCTCCCCCTGCACGCATCTCTATCCCACTGTGCAAAAGAGCTCCTTCCTCCAGAAGCCATACAGACAGTATAACAGGGACTGCAGGCAACAGGGAGAAGAGCAGAGAAGCTGGCTGCAGGGAGTATGGCAGAAATATTTAGGGCAAAAACATAATTTCCTGGGGAGGTCAGGCTTGCTGGTTTGGGCATGGCGGGTGGGCTAAGCTGTGAGCTGCAGGGTGGAGCAGGGAGGTGATGTGGCTGGGAGGCAATACAAAGGGTGGGCTAACACACCCTGCACACTCACCAGGGGCTGGGGGGCTGGGCCTTATGCTGGGACTCCTTGGTGGAAAGCGGAGGGCAGAATTAACAGCACGAATGATTTTCTTGATAGAGAGGGTTTGGTAGCTGCTTTTGTAATGGGGCTTAGAAGAGGTCAGAATTCTTTGGGGAAAAGGGTCTGCGGATTGGGACTCAGCATGCTGTGGTGGTAGAAGAATGGCTTGTGGGAGGGGTAAGAGAAGGTGCTCATCTTCAGAGAGGCTCCACAGCGCTTAGCTCATCACCGCCAGCTTGGGAAAACGCTGCAGCAATGGCATCTGGCTTTGAGGCTGCTGTAAATGGCACAAGTCCAGCCTGCTGCCTGGTAAGCTACATGCAGCTTGCGAACACAGCATCAAGCCAGATCACGATCTGTTGTTAATGTTACAAGGTTAATAATAATAATAAATAAATTGCACGCTGCAGATCCAGGCAAATAAAAACTGCTGTCCCTGACCACAGGGCTCTGAGATGTCTTTGCAACATGTGAGCTTTGTGCCCTCAGTCATCCATTCCAGCCCTCTGCCACAAGTGCCACCAGCCAGGTCATCACAGGAGATCCTGTGATTAGAAAGCTTTGCTTTTTGCTGCTCCTTGACCTGCACTGCCACGGGTAGCTGCCTAAGCATTCAGTGGCCCAGCTCAAGGCTGCCAGATGAAACTATTCATATTCACAGGAACTCTCCGAGGCCAGGGCACAGAACAAGCATTCTGTGAAATATTTGAGTTTTTCAAAATTTGCTTTTCCTCCCTTCATGGAAGAGGAGTTACCTAGTGCCAGAGGCCCCCCAGCAGAAGCCTGCAGCAATGACACAGGAACAGTGGCTGAAAGTAAGCTCTGCCCCCAGCTCCTAGTCCTGCCTGGGGCTGCTCCCACCTTGCAGCAGGAAATCATCTGGTGGACAATTAAATCTAATGGTCACTGATGCATTGATTCCTTCATACCTGGGTCTATTCTGGTTTGAAATTAGCCTAGTGTTTGAGGGGTTAACACATCCCCAGCAGCCTCAGCCACAGTCCTTTCTGCAGGAGCACAGGTTAAATATACATATACACTTATATCCATCTACATATTTATTAATATATATATATTTATTTATATATATGAAGGACTCAGCAACCGCTGACTCCAGACACCCAGAAAGGGCTGCTGGTGTGCTGGTGCGCAGGAGTTGGGGTCCCTCTGCCAGAGCCAGCAGTGACACTGCAGGATGCTGAGTAAAGAAGCAGAGGCCAAAGCACTTTGGAGTGACTCCCAAAGAGCTTCCAGCTTGTGGCAATGCCCATGGGTATGGGGCAATGCCCAGCACATCAGATGTGGCTTCTTCCTTATGGGTCTTTTTGCCAGGAACCCTTTGGTGCCTCAGCTTCTCTGCATCTCGTATGGTGGTGGGCGGCCCCAGCTGGCCTCTCTGTGCTGCTGTGGTCTGGCTGAGGAGCACGGAGAGAGCTGAACACAACCAGGTATGAAATCCTTGAACGAGCCCCAGGGCTGGAGGGAGAATGACAACGTCTGCAGTGCTGCTGTGAGGGCAGTGAAGAGGAGGGGAGGCGGCCTGCAAGCCCCACCATCAGCACCCTCTGTCAGCAGGGACAGGCTGTAGGAAGCACCTCTTCGTGCCTTAGGGAGCTGCAAACACCTTTCTGGCAACCCCTGCTTCCTCCCCGCCTTCCTGCTGGCAGGCTCACTCACCTTTCTGTTATGAGCCCCAGGCAGACCAACACTTTTGCTGCAGCCCCACTGTGGCACTTGGCATGTGAATGAGCACAGGGGCTTTGTTCAACCCTGCCACCCTCAAGGATGGCCTGAGAGGGCAGAGGGGAAGCAACAGTGGGGCAGAGCATGGGATCATGGGATCATGAATTTTCAGGGAGTCTTAAATACTTCCCTGCTTGCTTTTTATTCTGCAGGAACCATAACAGGGAGCTGTGCTTGCTCAAGAGCTTTGCTGTGCTGGGAAAGTCTTCAGGAGAGGCGTCCTGAAGAGTAGAAAGTCCTCTCTTCTCAGGACATGGCCCAAAGCCATGACGACCCATCCCAACAGATGCTGAACATCCACACAACACTATCTGGGCCTGATTCAGGGTCTGGGATGCAGGAGAAAAGTCCCACCACATCCTGAAGGAAGTCATAAAGCAGCAGCCCCACTGAATGTTTGCTTTGAAGCCTCTGAAGGTCTGAACCTGAAGGTTCCTGTGAAGGGAACCTGAGATAATACGCAGTTCGTAACAGAGCTTGCTCTCCCTGCCTTTCTGAACTGGAGCTTGATGTGTTTGGAGGACAGAAGAGCCAGTTGTTGAGACTGCTTGCTGAATCAAGACACAGGCAGCTCTGTCCCAAGAGTGTGGACCTGTCCGGACTTGGTGCATGGCATGAAGACAGTAAGTACCATTTCAGAGCATTCCATTTAGTCACAAGGCAGTCCTATGTCTCGCTCTTCTGACTTTGTACAGCATATCATGGGGCTCAGAACAACCCTTCTGTATCCAGCTGAGCTCCTAGCAGGCTCAGGGGGTATTTCACTGGTGGTGCTGGTGTTTCCATGCACGAGCATCTTCCTGCATAGAGCACATTGTGCTAGAACTCATATAACCACCAGGGCACAGACCCTGCACTGACAGGCTCTTCTCTGTATCAAAGGCAGCAGCTTGCACAGAGAAGCATCTTTGGGCATGTTTCATCTCTTTTCCCTCATCATCACTAACATGAGCTCCTAGCCACGATCACAGAGCTGTGCCACCACTGCCAGCCCTGCTCAGCAGACTCACACGAGCGTGCCCTCTCACAGCAGTGACGAGCAGCTCTGGGGAAGCCCCTGTCAGCCCGCCAGGGTTGGAGGAGCAGCTCCCCGACAAGCTCTGTGCTTCCAAGTCCCATGACATTTCTCATCTGTCAGCCACAGCCTTGCCCTGCTCCTGTCTACCTCTCTTGCATCAAATCTCTTGCATCAAAAGCTCTTTTCACTTTGCACGCTGCGACCCAGTGAGTTGCATCTCCTGACTGCCAGTGCTGAGGAGGCTCCAGCTCACAAATAACCCCCCTGAGCTGCACCTCCCCTCCTGGGGGGTGGAGGAAGGATGGTTTGTGCGGAGCACAGAGGCATCAATATTTCAAAGCTCCTAATGCAGTCTCTCTATGAAGTCTCTGCTGCTCTCCTGTGCATGCCCCTTGCTAGATAAATCATTAGCAGGGAAACCAGACAGTGCTTTGCAGCACTCAGGCTGATGGCAGAGCCTGGCAACAGCACTTGGTCCCCATCAGTATTATTGCACACTGCTACTAACAAAATCTTCACCTGTGCTGTGGGCTTCCCAGAACTGTGTGGCCAGTGTTAAAAATGAGGTCTCAACTCAATCTGAATTTTGTAGTATTTATAAAACAAATATTTCTAAAAGGTATAAAAGGTATAAAAGCTATTAAAGGTATAAAAGACAAGTAAACAGCGCTGGGTGTGCGGGGAGTCTATGCTCCACCAACATGCACACACGAACATCAAACATTCTAAATATACAGAACATTGCTTTACATACTAAACCCAAGTATGCCTATACATATGTACAATCAGGAAAGGTAACAAACAATCCTTTAAGTTCCATAACTTAACAGTCTCCATTTTCCATTCCTTTTCTTGATTACTAACAAGTCTCCATTTTCCATTCCTTTTCACTCCTTTTTCCTGCTTCTTTATTGATGTAACTTCACCGTGTTGCCTTTTTTATCTTAAGGGCAGGCTCCCCTCTTATACCCTTCTCTCCACAGCAGTTCTTTTCAAAACAACTTTCCATTGGTCAAACAACTTTGAATGTAACAACAACAGCAAACACCCAGAAACATCCATGCCTCAACGGGTAGAGAACAAGAGAACCAGCTGGAGAACAAGAAACTGGAGACTGCTTGGAGTCTCCTGAATCACCCTTCTTTGTTCCCTCTAAACTCTTTTATATTCCTGATGGCCAGTTATCTCAATGCTATGTTCAATGGCTCGATGTTATCTCAACCACAGGGCTTTCCAACCCCCATGGCCACATTCCCAAATCTCCCCCTTCTTTATTAATATCAACCATTTTCTTGACACGAATCACCACTCCATATATAACACCAGCATCACCTCTTTGTTTTCCTTATGTATTCGGTTCTAGATTTGTTTTACTGGTGCAGCACTGTATCTAGAGCTGGGCAGTCCCATAGACACCCTTCATGGCCTATTCACATCCCTGGATTAGTTTAAACACTCTGTTGTCCATGATATGCCTAGCACGGAGCACTAGGTGCAAGCTGGACCTAACCCATGGATTTGAACAGTCAGGAACCAGACAGCCTTCAGGGAGAGATCTTTGTCTTCAGGGGATAGGTGTACAGTCACATTTGTAACTTTCCTGGATATGCCATCTTCTAAAACCTTAAGAGGGTGCCACCAGCAAACTCCCACGAGTCTGTAGCCCAGTCCTGCTCATTTTGTCTCACAGGCAACATCAAATGGAAACTGATTTCTGGGGTTCTCATTCAGTGTGATAAAACCCAGACAGACATCAGCTCTGTGTGTAAAACTGAGCCAGTGCTCAGCTGTGTGTAGAGCTCTCTCCCTTCCTCCTTGCCCTCATATTTTCTTGGACCTCTTGAATTGCACTTTCAAGCAGAGATCAATTTACTGAACTTCCTTACAGCCTCAGTGCTGCCCTGGTGGGCAATGAAAGGATGATCTTGTGAGGGCAATCCCTTCACTCCTACAAACCCAATTAGGATTGCAATCAGCACGAGCCATGAGGGCCTCTTTCCCTGCGGACAACAAGCCTCAGAGACATAATTTCATGCTCTTGCTGTCAGCTGCCTTGCACAATTTATCTTCTCATTACCTCTTTAACAGTAGTGCTAGTCACTGACTGATCAAGGAAAATAACTCTTGTGATGGAGACATTGACTTAGGAAATAAAGCAGTAAGCAACGTTACTTTGCATCAATATATATGTTGTTTCTGTAGCCAGAACCCAGAACAGTCTGGAAAGGTAGAGTACAATTGGTTCCCAGTGTCCTGTGTGCTGATGGTGTTCAAAGGTAACCCTCCTTGGCTTGTCTAATGTCATCACAAGATGAGTGGCCTATCACAGAAACAAATGCTGGTTGACTGTACAGAAGAGAGAAGAGAGAATGGTTGATGGTAAATCCATATCTGGCAGCACATAGTGCAGACTCCCACATTGGAGCAGATATTTATTAGATTCTGGTGTTTTTGAAACCCCCCAGATGCCCTGGTGCCCTTTAAACTGTTGGAGGCCCCACCGTGACCCCAAGGAAGAACTGAGAAGAAATGACCCTAAGAGAAGAACATCTGGCAAAATGACTAATGCTAATCACAGAATCACAGAATTGAAGGGGTTGGAAGGGACCTCAAAAGATCATCGGGTCCAACCCCCTTGCCAAAGCAGGTTCCTCAGAGCAGGTTGCCCAGGGAAGATGCTCCAGGCCCCGGATCATCTTTGTGGCCCTCTGCTGGACTCTTTCCAGGAGATCCCTGTCTTTTTTGTACTGGGGAGCCCAGAACTGGACTCGATACTCCAGGTGAGGCCTGACCAGGGCAGAGTAGAGGGGGAGGATCACCTCCCTCACCTGCTGGCCACTCTCCTTTTAATGCACACCAGGATCCCATTGGCCTTCTTGGCCACCAGGGCACACTGCTGGCTCATGGCCAACCTGTCGTCCACCAGGACCCCCGGGTTCTTCCCCTCAGAGCTGCTCTCCAGCAGGCCATTCCCCAGCCTGATACACGTGGTTGTTAAATGACTAATGGCTTGGCAAAAGCAGCAAGCATGTGGCTCATGGTTTATGCAGAAGGACAACCCTTTGTGGCAGCTTTCCATGTTCACCTACAGTCATGGCATTCATCTGCAACCACGAAGTGATAAGGCAGCTTCTTTTTCAGCTGAATCTACCACTATCAAAATCCCTCTCACCCTCACAGTTTCTTTTCTATGCAATCCCACAGCTTTCTTGGAACTCAAGGAACCTCTTACAAAACTCGGTTCTGAATAGTGCGGTGGCACTTTATGGTAGGTGCAGCTGCAGCTATGGGTTTTTATGAGGGCTTTCTGGTTGGACACCTTCTGCAGTGGTACACCAATTTCTCCCTCTAACTGAGCATATTGCAGGAGTCCATGGCTATGCGATTTGGCAAGGAACCAGAAATGCTTTGATTCTGGAGGCATTCTGTTTTCAGGAAAAGCCTTGGCATTTTCCCTGGGGAGCAGACACTTTTTATGGTGAATTTCACTTTGCTGTGAATTCAGCTTCCAACAAACAGTAGTTCTAGAAATGTTTTGAACAGCTCAGTGCACACCCAAGCCACTGGAACTGTAGAGGCATAAAGAGGCACCTGTTTCTAGCTGTGGGGAATGGTCCAGCAGCCCCATGAAGTGTGAACAGCCCGGCAAGGACACAAACTTTCTCAGCACAGCTAACTCAAGCTACATGCAAGCAACAATACAGAGAAAAACAACTTGCATCCGAATTTCAAGCTTCCATCTTAGTAACTGTTGTTTTATTTAGGATATCTAATCCTGAAATTAAAGCTCTTCACCTCATCTGTTTATGTCCTGGAGGACATTGTGAATTAGTGCACTTGTCCAAGAAATCCAGCAGACCTAATATCATGATAGTTGAGTTATCTCATGATCCGCAGGAAATCTTTACTGCAAGAGGAATGCCTCAAGGCTCCTGCAATCAGCAAGGTCCCTGAGAGGAGGAACGTAAAGAGCAGATCTTCCCAGATGCGTGTAGACAGGAGGCAAATGGTCTGGGTTTCTGAAACTCTACCCAGTGGCATCATGAGATACCTGCTTTGCCAATGACATTTTCTGTCAGCAGCACCAGCACCAAGATGATCAGTTATCTAAAAACAACCATTACTTTTGTGGCTGAGTGGTCATCTGTGCGATATGCCACTGGTTGCTATGTGCAGTGAAACAGGTATTCGTTAGTACATTTGCATGGTAGTGGAAAGAGCAACCAGCCGACACCAGACATCAGTGTGCTAAGCACTGTTCAGTTAGAACCTTCCAGTCTCAGTAAGTGAGATACATGATGGACAGTGTAGTGCTGAGCATGCGAACAGCCTGGAAACTGTGAGTGCTGCATCCAGCAGCTGCTTTGCTGGTTCAACATCAAGGCTACAGCAGGGTGAGCATGCAAGGCACTTTTGCCAGCAGAGAGAAGCCCAGCAGTTATAGTCTTGTCTCTGAACAGGCGTTTGTCTCAGTCCCTCCAGCTTCCCTTTATTTTTAGGAGGGAAAAACATACTAAATAAAATATAGACACACCAGCAAAGACGCTGTTGGCACAGGAGTTCCCCTAGCTCCATTTGGTCCCAGCTCTCCAAGCTTGTTTTGCTATATTTGCTTCCACACGCTGGTGTGTTTCACTCCCTGAAGTAAGAAGGGAGCTGTCACAAATCATTACAGCAGGCACATCTCCGTATCTCCCCACATCCCTTGCAGGGCTGTTGGCAGTGCTTGTCACTATGCAGGAGTTTGCTCAGGCAGACCCTTTGGATTACCCTGCCCTGTGCTGCTATACAAGACAGTGGGTGGTGTGGGGAGCCTGTAAGTGTCCCTAGAGTGGAAAAGGCTGGTACAGGGAAAATGCTCCCCCTCCCCAGATGGCTGTAACAACAGCTAAGGGCTGATGTGAACATATTCACTGCCCCCACTGCTTTCACACTCCATATCCAGCAGCCTGCAACAGCAGAAGAGCTTGCCACCTTGTCACGGGCTCTGATTCTGGATGGGTTGCACATGAACTCGCCAAAGGTCTGCTCTGTCCAGCAGTTATCCCAATAGCACACCATGGCTGCCTTCACCCCACCTGAGAGGGGGGCTGCACCCAGCCAGGCGTGCAGGCAATGTCCCCATGCACTGCCCCCTCCACAGCAAGGCCATGGCCTCCAGGCATTCAAGCCTGGCTGAGGAAGCAACCTCTGAAGCAAAGCGAGCATGCACAGCCACCCTTTCCACATTGAACTACGGCTCCCTGAGTTGGAACCATTGCCACTCTACTTACAGATCTTAAAAACAAGGTCTGGATCTTGTGCTGCAGGGTCTGAAATGCCCTCCTAAGCATGGCGACCTAGTTCAGCATGGTGCCAAGGCACTGATGCAGACACGATTTCTGAATCCTTGGCCAGCACCTCCAGCATGATCTTGCCCATTAACTCTGCATAAACAAACAATCACTTATAACGTCAGGGAAAATAATCTCACCCGTAATCACTGATTAGAAATGTTTGCTTATGGCTGGATATTTATAGCCTACAAGAGGTAAATGTCACCCTCATTGCCTGCATTGCATGGGAGATATTGTTTAATTAGCAATCACAGCCTCTGGGCTGCTGCTATTTGGAATGTGAGATGAGTGCTGCTGTGCTTTATTTACCCTTCCTTCTTATCCTGTTCCTGTTCAGGAGTGGGATGCAGCCAGACTCTTCTTATCCGCAGTTGCTCTCAGACTCACAGTGCAAGCAGGACAAGTTTTGAGATGCTTTTCTGCAGGATCTGTGGGATCTGCTTCACCTCTCACCACCACAGTCACCTTGCTTGGTCTCCAGCTGTGATCTACACAGCATTTCCTGGCTACTGTGCTGAAGCCCTCAAGTTCCTCAGCTTCAAGAATAGCTCCAACAATGTTGTCCTTCCTAAGGACAATTTGGCAAAAGTGTGGAAGAGATGAGAACAGTAAGTTGATAGTGATGGAAATAAATTGACCTCAGTTTTGGAGTAAGCTTAAAGGCAGTTAGTTCCTCAAGGAAGTCCAGCTGAGTAAGGCATCTGAGACTACAGTTTTGACCAGCCCACGGAGGAGAATGGGCTGGAGCAACCCTTGCTTAGAGACCACCAGTTGTGAGCTGGGCTCAACAATCCAAGTGTTCCTGGAGAGGGTTCAGGGACTGAGGGAACACAGTTTCTAACCAGTGACAAAAGCAGAGGCACTTGAGGTCCTAGCACATCCAGAGAGTTTGGCAGGAACAAGAGTAAGTATGAGGCCTCAGAATGGCCTGGGTTTGCTAAGAGATCAGACAGACACCTGCACTTTACACTTCAGCCTAGTGTGGGATCAGTAGTAACGGTGACTTGCCTATGGGCCTCTTTTCCAGATTCCCAGCTTTGTTGTCCTTGATGCCTGCTGAGCACACTCAGAGCAGCCTCTAAAAACACAGCCCATGATCACCTCGTCTCCACAAACAGGGTTTGTTCATGCTCTGACAAACCGAACCAGAGCAACAATCTGTCAGCAGGAGATTGTTCACTCTCACTTAGACCATGGCAGTGCTGAGTTTCTTGCAGAAAAGCAAAAAGACAGAAGCCCATAAAAAGATCTATTCCTCACTTTTTGCCAACGGCATCCAAACGTTGTCTCGTTGTCTTCTCATGATTCTTCTACCAAGACTCTATGCTTGTGACAGAAGTATACTCACAGTATCCCCGTCACTGGGGAAATATACCAAACAGACCCAGCACGACAACAATATGTGGCAATGAGATAAGGAAGTTCATGCCACTGTTAGCCATCAGAAAAAGAGTCATCTGAATTCAGTGCCAAGGAGACCATCTGTGCCTCAGTACTCCTCAGTACTGAGCTGATTTACAGAGGGACACAAGGGTCTTCTTCCAGCAGACAGGTTATTAAGGCAGGAGCACATTTGGCTTGACATTTGTGCAGCACAAAGCAGTTCACCTACCAACACCCTCAACCACCATAGCCTACATCTGGGCTAACCTGGGGCTCCTGTGGTACAATCAGAGGCTCTACTCCTCCACATTTGCCTAAAAGAGCCCTTTCTCATGGGCAGCAATCCCAGAGACTGGAGGAGCTCAGAGGTGTTTAAACTTCTGGGACAGAATGAGGGAATGGCCTCAAGTTGCGACAGGGGACGTTTAGGTTGGAAACTAGGAGACATTTCTTCTCAGAAAGAGCAGTCAGGCATTGGAACGAGTTGCCCAGGGAGATGGTGGAGTCACTGTTCCTGGGGGTGTTCAAGGAAAGGCTGGACCTGGTGCTTAGGGACATGGTTTAGAGGGTGATATTGGTAGTAGGGTGATGGTTGGACTAGATGACCTTGGAGGTCTTTTCCAATACTAATGATTCTGTATATCTATGATTCTATGACAGAGATGTAGAGGTGAGGTACCGGTCATCCCGAGACTGTTTCTGTGGGACACCTCATGGCTGCGCAGGCAGGATGCAGAGGCCTTCTATTTAGGTTCTGAGCTTCAAGTGCAGCTTTTTGGTTGAGCGTTATCTATTGAGATAATTTTTTCTTTATCTGACTGATGCTCATTCTTTCCTAAGTAGTTGTTTTCAGTGTAGCTTTAGCCACTACCTCATTGCCTTTATATTCCCAGGCTATCCCAGAAAACTTGGAAGAATGTATTTGAAAATTCTTACACTGGACAGAGCTTTACTAGGCAGTTTTATTGAGCTGCAACTCACCCACCTTCTCAGCTGACACACCCTCTCCTATTACACAACACAGGTTTCCCCACTCCAGGTCAGGCCCTGCAATGGCTCCCCATAAAGAATCTGCCCTCTGACTGACTGCACTCACCCAGACCAAAATTTCTAGGTGTAGTGGGTTTATGTGAAGAAGCTCTATATGTTAAGAAGTGCTATAGACTGACCATAACCCCCGTTCCCTCATTCCTCTGCGCTGCCTGGAAGAGGATGGATGGGGGAGAAGGTGCTTTTGGTTTCTTTCCTTTGTTTCTCACTTCTGTAGCTTGTTAGTAATAGGTAATAAATCTTATTACCTCCCTTTGCTGAGTCTGTTTTGCCCATTACAATAATTACTGCGTGATATCCCTGTTCTTATCTCAACCCTTGAGCCCTTTTCATTGTATTTCCTCTTTGTTCCTCTTTGAGGGGGGGGGTGGAGTGAGAGAGCAGTTGTGGTGGAGCTCGGCCGCCCACCCAAGTAAAACCACCACACTAGGGATAAGCACTGTTTCCTTAATAGCAGCCACACACACTGCTAAAAGCATGGAGAGCAATGTGGTATGGAAGTCCCAGGCCCTTTGTGACAGGCAGAAACCTTATACATTGATGTCTACCATCAGTGCTTTTAAGAATGGCCTGACATGAATTTATAGCCACCTCTGCAGCCTGGCACATGAGCACTAAAATTGCACTAGGTTTAGACTGTACCACTACTCATTTGGTAGACTGCGGCATGTCTGAGTGGGTAGTTCTGCCTTTTACTGTGGAAAAGGTCTGTTACAACTTTGTAGCTGTAGAACAACATCATCTAAGCTCATGCAGGGGCCTTTGCTGTGGCAAATCTTGAACAGAGATCATTTATTACTCAAGTTAACCACAATGATTTCCTGGTTCCTGCATAAACACTCCATGTCCCAGACCAAGTGCTGGCTGCAGCACTGAACAGTCTTACAGCAAAGAGAGAGCTTTTGTATTGATACTTAGTGCTGCCAGGATGGTAAGAGGAAGAACAGGTATTCTTCAACACTGAGGACTTGCTAGAGAGCCCTGGGCCAAGAAGAATGCTGAGCTGCCCAGGTTAGTGTCTACATTAGTCTCCAGCATCCTTGGACCTTGAGACCAAAAAAAAAAATAATAATAAATATATAACCAACAGAAAACCTTCTTAGTGTGGCTGTAAAGTGATTACAGACAGACCAATGAAGCAGCAGACACATCCCTATCTCACAGAGGGGACAGGACACTGGAGGAGCAGAAGCACAGGGACTATGAACAAGGGATCCCATAGGATTACAGAGGGGAAGCTGTGGAGGGAGTGAGGAGTGTTTGTTGTGGTGTGTTTAGCCTCAGGTTAGCTATGGCATTATTTGGTGGGGTTTCAGCTTGAAAGGTGCATTACAAGTGCAGTGATTATAAAGGCAGGATATTAACGAGAGTTACCTTGCATTAGAGGACCAGGGAGAAAACTAAGGTGAGAGATGGCATTTCCCTGGTCAGGCAGGGAGTCTGTCATTGTACCCAGTAGCCAGACTTGTGGAAGGGATATCAGCTTACAAATGGGTCCACTGCAGAACTAAGCATGGATGAATATAACCTTCTTCAGGTTGGCTGAGGGCTTAGCCTGCCAGGTTGCCACTGGGGCAAGGCACACTTATTTTTTTGATAAAGACAATTAATTACAACCCATCAGAACAATACAGATCAAGACATCTGTATCCTGCACTAGTATGTGTCACACACGTTCGACACAGTATGGAGAGCTGCAGATGAATTAGGGTGTTATTTGCAGCTCCACATCCAGAGGTGCTGCAGCAGATGCCCTATGAGGTGGAGCACCAGAGAGGTTAGAGGTAAAAGCCACTGGGAGCTTTTGAGCAATATAGGCCTGAGGACTGGAATGTCACTTCTCTCTATTTACAAATGCATTTGCGTGTCTCTGGGTAGACAACAGTTGCCTTGTGTCTCTTAAACATGCTCTATTAACTGTCATCACATTTTATCACTCCTCTGGCAATATCCAGCAACACCTCTATAATTTATTGTCATTAGTTTTATTCACAACCATCACAGAGGTCACAGCATGTGGGGGAGAAAAGCACTTCATCCATTTCACCACTGAACATGCTGGAATAATAGCTTTTCAAGTGGCTGATGTTAAATAGATATGAAAAGATGATGTGTAAGGAGGGATAAGGGAACTGACCTTTTTCCGATGAGAGGCTCTTTCAGCATCACAACACTTGAAAGTTGGGTGAAATGAACCCAGACTTCCAAAACTGTGCTTTCTGACACCTCTGATGCAGATGTGTCCCTCTGAGTTAATCCACTCAGGCTCCCTTTGCAGGCAGGAGGAGGAATGGGAAGCACTGTGTTCAGATGTGTGAGATGAATTGTACCATCGGAATGCCTATTTCTTTCAGGACTCTGAAGAGATCCTGGTGAGATTGACTTGGAGATATCTACAATGGTCAAATGCTTCCTACATACAGGGCAGCCTGCACTTAGTGGCTGATAAACTCAGAGGAATGGGAACTGGCTTCACCCACTCTCCCTGTTGCTTTGTTGTTCCAGATGACTATTGAACCTGCCAAGGGGCCCTGCAGAACTCACTCCAGGGGCTGCTGGGGTTTACTGTAGATATCTTTCCAGACAGGCCTGTGTGTTTTCTGTAGAGAAAACAGAGTACAAAGAGGGAGATATGTGCCCAATTGAGTTTGTGAGATATAGTCAGGATGAGACCGGATTCACACCCAGACTAGACAGTGGAGCAACATGTCCAGGATCCACTGCTGAAGTGATTCTCATGTACATAGGGCAGAATGAAAATCCTAAACATGTCAAATGTGAGAAAAACTTGGATTTCCATCACATGCACAATTCCAGATGGCAACTTTTTTTCCATTCTGAAGTATTTACATACATTGGAATTATATTCCCATTGTCAGGAGCAGAGCAAAAGGCACTGCATCAGCCACAGTATGCTACGGGAAATGTAATCTGTCCAGTAAATGGATTGTAATGGGAGAGATAATGACACAGGACACCCACTTATACAGGTTTCAAAAGATGTTTAGGATTAAATTCTTCTGAAAAAGACTTTTTTTCTCCCTGTAGTGGTTTAACCCGGCCGGCAGCTAAACACCACACAGCCATTCGCTCACCCTCCCCCCTCCCTCTCTGGGACGGGGGAGAGAAATGGAAAGTGAAGCCCGTGAGTTGAGATAAAGACAGTTTAATAAGACAGGAAAATAATAATAACAATAATAATAATAATAATACAATGATGACAATAGTACTACCACTAATAATATGTACAAACAAGTGATGCACAATGCAATTGTTCACCACCCGCTGACCGATGCCCAGCCTAACCCCGAGCAGTCCAGCCCCCTCCCCCGGCTAGCCACCCCTATATATTGCTTAGCATGACGTCAGATGGTATGGAATACCCCTTTGGCTAGTTTGGGTCACCTGTCCTGGGTCTGTCCCCTCCCAGCTTTTACTGCACCCCCAGCCTGCCCGTTGGCAGGACAGAGCAAGAAACTGAGATGTCCTTGGCTTAGTATAAGCACTGCTCTGCAACAATTAAAGCATCGGGGTGTTATCAGCACTCTTCTCATCCTAAGCCAAAACACAGCATTCCACCAGCTACTAGGAAGAAAATTAATTCTGTTCTAACTGAAACCAGGACACTCCCCCATGGAGGAAAGGGAAAGAAGAATTTGAAAGGAGTAAGAGTAAGCTTAATTTGCCCTGCAGAGGGCAAACACTTACTCTCCTGTTTTTAAGAGATTACAGAAATGAAGCACCTCAGGTAATTGCCAATAACACTGTAACTCCCACCCCAAATCTAACACACCTGTGGAACAGGACAAAAAAGGAGTCTGACACAAAGCTTGGCAGTTAGCTAAGTGGATAATCCATTCGTTTCTGATACATCTTCAGCAAAACTATGTTTTACCTTCCTGGAAATCAGCTTGTCTCTCTGTAAGTGAGAGGCAGAAGTTATGATGGGCTAAAGACTCCTGGTCACCGAGACACTTCTGTTACAGCTACAAGCAGTGTAGGCTTTCATTAGGTTGGAAAGATCCACTACAACAGTGACTTTCCCACTTACACTTCCTATGGAAATACTCTTCCAAATTCTCACTGCTTTGGTGGCCAGGAACACCTTACTCTAATCCTAAACATATCTGCAACCATGTATGTTCCATTTTTTTTTTTTTTAATGTTTCTTCCCATTTTGATTTCTCTTCTATTCAAGGTTGTATGCCTCTTCCCATTGTCTGAATTGTGGCTGTATCGACAATGCTCCCCCAACATGTGTAATTTGCGCCTGACATATTTGTATTGAGACCTTCAATGAAAATATTAAATAGGATTGTACTTAAAGACAAACCCTTGAGGAGCTCTTGTAACTTCTTTCCTGACTTCTCCCTTTCAACACAACCCCTTGCTGTCTTGTCTATGCAGTTCCTCCCTTCCCTTATAATTCTTCTGTAATCCTTATTTTCTCTAGCATCACTAATCAGTTCCTCATGTGACACCATATCAAATGCCTTCTTAGAGTCCACAAAGATGGTATCTAACATGTTTCCTTTGTCTGAAAACTCCATTACCTTATCAGAGAAAGATATCGGATTAGCCTGCCACAATCTCCTTTGGATAAAGCCATGCTTCGTTCTAGCCCATTTCCCACTTATATCCATGCCTTTAATTACTTCTTCCTTCCAAATCTGTTTTAAGGCTTGCATTAAGCTGAGTTCATCGTTCAGGCTCCAGATCAGGTTGTTTGCTCAGGTTGTATTGAGGTTGTATTGAGACCTCACGTCCATGGCAGATGGCTTCTGTTTTGTCCCCAGCAAGGATACAGCCAGGCGGGGAGCACTCCCTGCTCCCTCCTGGCTGCAGGGCTCAGGGTCAGCAGGGGAGGTGAAACCTCCCTGGGGACAGCTGGTGAGGTATAGCTGAGAGGAGATTCTGGTAGGCTGGGTGGCAGGGGCTGCTCAAAATCTGGAAACAGGCACACAGACAGACCTCAGAGGTGGCACCAAGACACAAGCCCAAGAGGGACTGTGCAACATTTGCCACTTCTTTCAGGCAATTGGACCTCCTAGCTCAGACAGAAAGGACCTGCCTCCTCCAGTTGCTGTTCAGATGAACCCCAGCTTAGCTTGTTTGGAAGATGTTTTTGTCTATTTGGGAAAGCTTCCTTTAAGGAAAATGTCCAGGGAGATTCACCTAAGATCTGGGGATGAGTAGGAGATCCAATAACAAACTCCCATTCTCCAAACATGGCCTGTGTGGAAGATTAACAATCCCTGAGTCTTCTGTGCTGATGTTTGTTTCAGAACCTGTGATGAAATCTCTGGTACCCCTTGGAGGTGTGCCTCAGCTCCTGGAGTATTACCTCTGCTTGGTAATAAATGCTCTCTCTCTATACTTGTGTTCTTTCTGTCTACCCTGCTTCTGATATCCTTGTAAACAACCACATAATATAAAATGGTAACCAGGTCCTCCTTTTCTTTTGGAGACATACTAAGTCTGGCTTTAATTTGGCCTCCCTTTCATTTCACAGTTGCCTCACTTATTCTTTCCTTATCCTCATTTCATTTATACAACCAAAGAGCTTTTTTCTCTGGTTTAGTACATAACTCACTTTGACACTTGACTGTTCTGCCTTTATCACTATGCTTCTTGACCACAAAGATGTACTATTTTGCTGATTTTTTTTTTTTTTTTAGTATGGTTTCCCAAGTTCATACCCAAGACCAAATTTCAGCCCCACCTGAAAGGACAGTAGAATCACCTATGATCATTAAGACCCTAATGAGACCCTAATGCAAAATATTGGCAGCTGAGTAGATGAGAGATATTCAAATGAGTGTCTCCACCTAGAGAAAAATAAGCATCTTTCTGCTGTTATATATTCTGTTTGGCAGCTGCCTTGCTGTCAGTCCATGCATGCTGTTTTGCCATGCTCTGCCTGTGAAAGAGCATGTGTGTACCTTCAGGCTACCACAACTTGTGCAGACTCTTGCCCAGTGGGGATAACTGGTATGGGAGACTGTGTTTAAAATTTTGACGTTGGAATTTTGGTTGTTTTATGATCTTTTTTCTGTAGATGGGCAACAGGAAACAGAAAACATCTGTGAGCAATCATGCTTCCCTCTTTGCATTGCTTGCAGAATAAGTTGTTCTCTTCCCTTCCAGGTTCTGCTTACTCCTAATCTGCCATTTTAAAATTCAGTTAATTGTGGAGCTGCCTTCCCTGCAAACTTTGCTTGGGTACAGTCTTCTAATTGTTTTACACCTGGAATTTGAAACCTGATGTTTCTGAACTGAGGTCCTCAAATTCTTTAGGTCTTGCTCAACACTTCCCTGAGTTTATGAGAATTTTCCCTTTTCAACTGAAAAGCTTTACCCCCAATTCCATCCTTTTCACTATTATTTAATTTCAGTTGAAACCTTTTATGATCATTCCACCCAAAGTTATTTTATTCTAACAGCCATTTGTAATGTCTTGCAATCCCTCAGTGTAAGTATTGCTTCTTGCTTACAGAGTGATTATTTGGTAAAGAAACATGATAATTATCATGTCTAAGGCACCAGACATTTGCAACTGAGCTGTTCTGGTTCTGTAAATTATTATCTATGAAATTAAAGTTACTCATGTTGACAAAATTCCTCCACTAACACTCCATTAATGTTTACCCTATCCATGCTTGATCCTGCAAGCTTTCAACTCATTATAAACATTTCTCTGATATGATTTCTTCTACCATTCGTTCCCATATTAGGAATGACAATGACAAACTTTCATTAGTGTGATCTCCTTGCTTTTCTTTCTCGTCTATCATATTACTAGCTAACTCATATAGTTCTCCCCCCCCTACATACCCAAGAACCAGTCCAAAAAACTAATTCTACATGTTGGTTAACTCTACCAAGTCCAATTTCACATCTTAACAGTAGCTATGTTTCTTTCTCACGGTTGTTGTGGTTGCTGCTGCTGTTCCCATGCTAGTATTCAAATCCATTCATACATGAGAGAACATTCAGACATCACCTCCCCCTCCGCTCCCCTGTTCCCTGCTTAGTGATTGCAGAGACCTGATTTCTATACTGTTTCAGAAAAAAAGAAGTGAAGAAAATCAATCATTCCAATGCTAACAAAGTCAGGATCCATCCTTGGGACGGATGGACTCCAGACAATCATTTTAACTAGGCCAAGAACTCCTTAAGTACCTTGTTAAATGCCACAGCTCTAAGAAGGAATCAAACAGCTGGATAATGTGACAATATCGTGGTGCCGGCTCTTGGTGGAGCCCGAAGGAGAGGCATATCCAGTACATCTTAGCTCAGGAATGGGGAATGGAAACAATCACATAATGCTATTTTTTAGTTGAAAAGAACATTCTTTTAGTTAGGAAAAAATCTTACCTAGACCTCTCAAATATTAAATATTAATAATTTTACCTCCACACTTTACTTATTGAAATTTCTGCTTTCATTACCTGACTTTCCTTCTCCTGCTTTACTATTTGTCATTACCAGTCATTGCAAATGCATGAGCACCTCCCAGATTTCTCCCCTCGTTTTTCCTCAGTCAGACCAGCTTTCTCCTCAGGTGGAGCCCATCTGTCAGGAGTATTTTCATCCGAGTTCCTTCCAGAGAATGAACACCCCAAAGCCTTTCTTTTAGCACCAATATTGAAGCTATCTTTTACTGATTATTTTGTCATTGTTTCCCTGCTATGTCTCAGGAGATCCTACAAATCCCACAGAAAGTTACTCAGAAATGCAGCAGTATTTGTCTCAATAAGAAATGTGACCAGTGGTAACTTTTTTACACTCACCAATACTTTTCAATGCCATATCTACATGATATGCCTTCCATCCTTCTTTATTCTAGTGAAAGTCCCTCTGGAAGTCCTTAATGAGGACTCCCGAACCACACAGACCTTTCTATTGTTCTCTGTGTGTTTCCAATCCTCTGCTTTTTGAGAACATTTTCATTTCTGCTTTTCTGTTTCATTTTCCATGTACTCTGTCCTCTGTTTTTCTTGGACTCTAACTCTTGTAACTTCTACTGTCCTCTTTTATTTTTACAGGCTGGGGTGCTTCTTCCCTCTCCACAGATTCCTAATTTGCATTTGTGCTGATTTCTTTTGCATATTCATTGCTGCAGCAAATCTTTTTTTTTTTTTTTCATTTTTTTTTCAGAGACGTTTCTATTCCAGCATCTGGCCTCTTCCTCTGCTACATGGTCTCCAAGTTCTCCTGATCACCTCATGTCTGCAAAATTTGACTTTCTTGCAGTCATTTCTACCACCTGCCATCATTTGCTCAGATTTCTATGTAAACTTTATCATCCTGTCTCTGTTTTCAGTCTTTGACTTCCTCCAGGTTAGTTTGTATTTGGCCTTTTAGAGTTACCACTCAGGAGTATTGTTTGCCTGATCCTCCTTCCTAGTTTCTATCATTCTTCTGAACACTAATATTACTTCAAATCATTACTACTGTCCAGGGTCTATAAATTGAAAGCAACACATACAAGGATGTGAGAATGCAAAAGATGGCTCAACCTTAGCTTTACCATACCCTGGAGGCCATGGAAAAAGAAAAAGAAAAAAAAAAAAAAAGAAAGAAAGAAAAAGGCCCAACTTTTAGCAAAAGATATAAATGACAGTTCTGGCTTCTGAGAACTTCATCTGACCAGATTAGCCTCATTCTGGGAAACTGGTGGGACTTTTGCAATTTAGCTCCACTTCTCCATCATACAGAAAATGACTTAGGTCTTCTCTCTTCAGTCAGCAGATAAAGATACTTTCCCATTGCTCATGGTTTTACAGAGAATAATTCTGTCCAAACTATGCATCCAGAAAGAAACCTTTTAATGACTGGACATTGAACAGTGTAACTTGCTTATCAAGTGGGAAAGAAATCTGCAGTGTAAAGGTCCTCTCTTCTGCAGCTATTCTCTCTGAGGGACTTTTCCAGCCTCCCTGGCAATTTGGGCTTGTTAACATAGGGACACATGCAAGAAAAACACAGTGCTCTCATGAGCGTTAAAAGCCTCAGGATACAAGCAACTGCCAGATATTTACACCTTTAACTGTGGGCTAATGAAGTCCTTAGCCAGGGAACAGAGCAAGAATCTAAGTAAGGCCTCACTAATCATTCTATTATCAGCGCACAGATCAGAAGCTGCTCCTCTCCACCTCCCTTTTGATATACAGCCAGCTATTAGGGAAGCTCCAACA
Organism: Anas platyrhynchos; assembly: GCF_047663525.1. Taxonomy (NCBI): domain Eukaryota; kingdom Metazoa; phylum Chordata; class Aves; order Anseriformes; family Anatidae; genus Anas; species Anas platyrhynchos. The sequence goes on along the minus strand of NC_092605.1, from coordinate 11,599,415 downwards.
CAATGAAATCAGCCCTGTTGTGCTGCTGTGGGATGAGCTGAATGCCGCTCAAGAGATGCTGTGGATGGCTTCAATTCTGCAGAACTGAATGCCCCAGTGCACACAGCAGCACTGGTAGGGAGGGAGCACTGCGTGCACCATTTGCTGCCAGCCTGAAAGAAGGGGAAGGCAAATGCAAACCAAAGGAGATCATTTTTAATGTATATTCACATAAATTTAATGCAGGGCTTTCAGGCTGGTATATCCCATGGGCAGATGTGCATAGATCTTTTTGCAAAGGATCTGGTGCTGTGATCTGTGTGGCAGAACTCATGCCCTAGAGGGCCCTATTGCAAGTAACTAGCTTCCTTTCTTTGCTTTAGATTTTGAAATCGGTTCTAAAATTCCTGAAAACAATGAACAGAAGCTGGGCTTGCAATTCCCTGCCCTCCCTCACAGCTTCAAATACCCGCTTAAGGGGTAAGTATCATGAAATGCTGGTGAAATGCCCCTGGCTTATACAAGAGAAGCCGTCCCAGGATGGATCTCATTATTTACTTTCAACAAATATTTTTCTGATGTTTAGTGCATTTCAGCGACCACAGGAAGGTGAGAGATGTGTCAGCACCTGTAGCAGGGCTGCAGTTAGAAAAGAATTGGGAAGTTATGCAGATTCAAGAAGGAAGCTGAGGCCCTTGTGATAGAGGGTTGTGGGCTGTAATTATTTCCCAATTGGTAATTCGGATGTGTTGCTTTGGAAAGCAGCAGATGGTAATTACTTTCCATTAGATGTTTGCATTTACTGTGGAGCTGTTTCAGTCCTTTCAGCATGGGGTGGAGCTGGGGCCTTGCTGAATGGGCTGTCTGACATCTTTACCAGGCTTTGGAGCCGTCACAGCGGCTGATGTTTGTTGGGGAAGTGTGTGGACGCTTCCACAAAGCAAGACAGGCAGAAGGATAGGAGGTACTCTGGTGACCGGGGATCAGTCTTGGAGTTCAGGGTTCAGTTGTTGGGAGCAAAAGCAGCACAATGCAGCACAGCATGAGGAGGCTGAAACACAAGGAGCCATTCTCTCTGGCTGGGGATTCAATGTTAAGCCCTGTCTGCAAGAGTTTATTCCTCTTGGCTCACATGTTAACAAGCCCTTCTCATTCTTTATGTTCTACATACACTTGCATTCCTGACATCCTGATTGCACAAACCATTGTAAGATAAAGTCGTGTTCCATGGCACAGACGTTAGGTTCCTGTCACTTTCCAAGCAGCATTCAGTTCTTTCCTATGCTCTTCAAGTGGACAGTTTTGCTGCAGGAGTAATAACTTTGCTTTTCTGTTTTTGTTATGAATGTATAAAGGAAGTCTTCATATCCTTATTTTCAGAATTCTCCCAACTGAAAGCCTAGTGTGGCAGGGTAGCTTCCCAGATATCCTCATAGAAATCTGCTTTAGCATACTGTGGTGTAATTGCCTGAAGTAACTAGGAAAATAAAACTAACATTCACATTTTTTAAGGAAAAGGTACAGCATTGAAGAGGCTTTCAGGGTAGGGCATAACTGCATTACCTGAGTGTTCCCTAGGCTCCCAAACTTAGATGCTATCGCGTTGGGGAAACTTGGTGTGCTAGCCCTAAGGAACAGCACGGAGCATAGAGTGGAGTGGAGACACCACGGCTAGGCTCTGTAACCAGGTGGGGACTCGATTGTTCTTGTGCACAAAGCTGCACTTTTTGCCACCCTGAGCCAAAGACCTGTCATGTTTTGACAAATGCTGTACCCTAGTGTACTTTTTTGCTCATTATAATATCATTATAATACCAAAACACACCTCCATCCCAAAAGCTACCTGCCTCCAAGGTGCGACCACCCCTCACTGAGCATGCGCCCTGAATTTCTCAGAGCCTATTACTTTAAACGGAGACGGGAGAACTTTTCACCAATCATAACTAAGATATGGTTGACTAGAGCCACTCAAGCGCCACCTAAAAGATAGAAAATAATATAAATTGGCCCAAGAGAGAGGGGATGTCAGGGAAGATACCACTGTCAGGGGAGATACCATCCCAAGGAAATACAACATCCTGTGGACCTCCTGACTCCTGGGATCAGTTGACGGGCTGAGCCTCCCTTTCCCCCCCATTGGGACACCTTTGGGTGAGATCTGAATACTTGCTTATAAGTCTCTCTAGAGTCTTTGATCTTTTTAACGCGTTCATTTCTAGGCTGTGTACCTGTAACACCTGTGACACCTGTAACACCTGTGTATTTCATGCATTCTAGCTTGCTTTGCAGACAGTCACTATCTCTGGCAATCCAAAAGAACCTGATTATCTGTTGCTGTAATAAACCATACTTGATTGCATTGTGATAGCTCTCATTAAGTGCAACTAGGGTAAGGGTGGTTATCCATGATAGTTCAGTGTTCTGAATCCAACCAGACCCCCAGACGGTTAATGCGTTGTTGGTGAATGTCCGACTGGTTCAGTACCCTGAATCAGACCGGGCCCGTAATGGTTAATCAGCTACACCCCTTAACATGACACATACTTGTTAAAGTCTGTGTTTAAGGGTCTGAAACTATTTGAAAGGTTCAACAAGCCTTTCTTAATTTTCATATTCTTATCCATCTTAACCAGGGAAATTCAGCCAAGATGGATTAGATCACAACTTAACTGAGGCAGTTACACACTGCCTCACAAGTTAAGCTGAGGCAGGGGAAATTTAGGCTTGACATCAGGAGGGGGTTCTTCACAGAGAGGGTGGTTGCACACTGGAACAGGCTCCCCAGGGAAGTGGTCACTGCACCGAGCCTGTCTGCATTTAAGAAAAGATTGGACTGTGCACTTAGTCACATGGTCTGAACTTTTGGGTAGACCTGTGCGGTGTCAAGAGTTGGACTTGATGATCCTTAAGGGTCCCTTCCAACTCAGGATATTCTATGATTCTATGATTCTAACTTTTTCTGTTAGATATTTCTCTTCCCATGTATCAGAAGATATAAGAATAGCCAGAAGGGGTAGGTCTATACTCATATAAGCTTTATCCAAAAAGTTCAATAAGAAGGCTAAGATTTTTATAAACTACATGTCTATGTCTATAACTGAATGAATGTCTGTTGCTCACTCAAAGAAGTACGGGCAGCCTGAGAAACGAAACGTGCTTGGGAAAATATTTCAAGAACTTTGAAGTTCAAGGTTACAAATACTTGTTAGGAAGGGAAAATGTGCTGTGATTATGGATAAGCAAATCTTGGAGTAGAAGGGGATGGCAAATTTGACACATATCTGCATACAGGCCACATGAAAGGATAGCCCTATAGTTTTGCAGACAACACAGAAAGCAAAAGTCCTGTGCAGCAACAGATCTGGGTATATTGGCAGCACAAGGTCATAGAAAAAGCAGAGGGCATTCAAAACAGCCACAAAATGACTGAATGACAAGCTAAATAGGAAAGATTAAAGGAACTAAATTATGCATGGCTTGGCCAAACAGTGATTAAATAGCTGGTTGAGGAGCAAAATTGTTTAGTGTAGTCTGATGAGGGACAGCCTGAAGTTAAAAGGTGAGACTGATATTGGAAAATGGGGATTGTACATCAGGAGAAGATTTCTAAGAAAAGCTCTAAGACTGCTTAATACGATATTTATGAAGGGTGGTGGAAATCCAATTATTTAAAACAGGACTTGACAAAATGCTGGAGAATATGCACAGGAACAAGGGTGATTTGCCCAAGGCACAATACCAGAACTGCCTAAGAAAGCAAGCGGTGACACTTCCAATGTGGCTGTCAGTGCTTGCTCTGTTATTGCTGATCCTGTTAGCAAAGACATCCCTGTGACAAGCTGTATGCAATCGAGGGAAGGTCTTTAAAACACAGTTCCAACTTGGACCAAGCCATCTCATTATTACTGACATTGTAGTAAAAACTCTTCACAACCCCGGTGAAGATTGAGTGGGTTGTGGATTTGTCTAGCCAAGTCTTGAACACCTCCAAGGATGGAGAAGCTGTTGCCTTTCTAAGAGACCTCTCTGGCTGCATAACCCTCCCAGGGAAACAAGTCCAGCACCCTCCGCATCTATTTGAGGTCCAGGTACACCAGACCCCAGACTATCCTACTGTCTGCTGGAAATTTCTGAGTTCTTCTACATCCTTCCTGAACTTGGGAGCCCAAAGCTGCACACTGTGATCCAGGGATGGTCTCAACAAAACATGGCAGAGGAATATAATTACTCATTCCGGTCTTTGACACCTTTCCTGGTGTCACAGTGAGTGCATGGTTCAGCCACAGATTAAATGCAGAACCACCCTCTCACTCCCAAACATTTTTGCTTGCTGGTCCTCATGCTGTGTAACTATGTGCAAACATTGTATCCTTCCTGCTCTCCTCTCCACAAAAGGGGGCTTAAGGGAGGAGCAGAAAATTTTGGTAAGATGAGGAAGATGGTTCCTTTGAAGAAAAAAACTCAGATTACTCCCTATGAGTACTTATCATATCCTAATATGTCATATATTATGGAGTGCCAAACATGCAAAGACCCCACAAACTTACTCAAACTGAAAGGAGAACATGAAGCAGATAAACAATTTTATAATGATTCCCAGTAGTCCCTACATTCTTGAAAAATACCTGCCAGAATGACAATAAAAAGTCCTTTCCCTACATAGGCCTTTTAAGGGGCACTGGTCAGCTGCAAGGTGTCCTGAGGTCCATTAGCTCTAAGGATGTCATGTAGCATGCAGCCTCCATGGTCTGAGCTACTGGACTTTTTAGGATGCACTGTAGAAATGAAGAGGATTGGAGTCTATGGGAATCCTTTCAGAATAACTTTTCTTTCTAAGTGTAAAATATTATTCATGTCCATGATAATTATTATAATAATAAAAATCTCATTACTGAACCAGCATGACTATTCTCAGGTACTGCATTGAATCCTCCTTGGGAAATGCATCAGTATAAGATATGCTGATACTGCCTTTTAGCAGATACATTTGAACAACTTGCGCTAATTAACATTAATAAATATATGCTAAAAGCATAACAGGAAACTGGGCTACAGTGCACAGTTTTGGCTACTGATTGAAAATTATACCACCAGGCAAAATTTTCTGTTCAGTATCATTATCAATCTTCCAGGGACTTTTATTATTTATGTCTTCAATCAATGCAACATTTGGCTTCTGCTGTGGGCTGTATCTTCCCAGCTCACACAGTTGCTCCATTAAAGCTACATCCAGATACCTAACGGCCTGTTGTGTATTTAAATGAACAAATGACCAATGAGCTGTTTTCCTCATGGAGACAAAGGTCTAAATTCTCCCGCATGTTCAAGTATTCTTTCCCCATTGGATAGTAAGGCCATATAGTGGAGGGCCACTGTTCACACAGTGATAATCCTGAAGGTTGCTTGGTTTCCACCCCTGCTGACCCATTGCACATCACAGTTAACAGACAGCTCAGACATCACTTGTGCTGAAGCCACTGAGCCCACAGGAGCATTCTCAGCACCTCTCTGAGGAGAGGGTTCATGGCTGAGGACCAAAAGCACAAATTTGGCCAAGGATAGGTGCCCATTTCTAACCACATGCAACGTTGATGGGATGATTATACACTTTTTTGTCTCTTTCCTCTGTGTTTCAGCCCCACTTGCCTACTCTGTTTCTAAGGATTCCCTGTAGGGTGCTAGTAGGACACCTCTCCCGAGCATTAGATACCCTCAGACGGGATATGTCCAAGCCTGGGTCACCCATAAGACTTCCTAACTACTTGATGGGATGATTGCTTTCACATGACCAAAACAGAGGCATTCTTCTTTATCAAAGTTACACAGAAGCTAAGGATGGGAAGAAAGGCATGACTCACTGTCACATAAATGAGGACAAAGGAATTGCACAGATATAAGTCAGTAAATCCAACAATAAAGAGTTAATTTCAAGGGCAGGATACATCTGAAAGCACTGGCTGTCATAAAAATATGAGTGCTCCTCCACAGAGTCACTATCCCCCTTAAGACCAACTACATTTAACAGGCTGAGTGTGAAGGTCACCCTCATCCCAGATTGTATGCTGCTGCCAAGCGTCAGACCAGTGCTGACCGTCCTGCTCCAGACCAACTGCTCTGGTGCTCAGGGTGCTCCCAGCCCGCTTGGTGCTGGGCAGACACGGATCCCCTTTACATCATGATCACAAGGAGCATGTTTCCCATCTAAGCCAAACAATCCCATTAGGTCTTTTGGCAGTTTCAAGCTTTCATGTAGGCATCAGGATTCCTCCACTCAGCAATTTGCTGAATTACCTTGGGGATTTATAGTTTAATAGTGTATAAAACAATCCAGCTACTCCTCCCTGTAGTCCTGTAAACTCTGACTGAAAATACCTTTCTTTCTTACCTAGCTTCTTCGCCTGTCACTGGAATTGGCTGACATGGGAAGGGTGCTGAATGATAAAGCACTTTCACACAGGCTTCTGCATGCCAGCTGACTTCCTCCAGCTCTTGGATGCTCAGCTGTGACGTCTTACCCCGCTTGTGTCCTCACTGTGCAGTAAATATGTACAGCCATGCCACTATACCCCCATTGTGACTTCAGAGGTGGAATCAGCAGGTACAGCCTCTGATGTACTTATATCAATCCTCATCCTCCTTTAGTGCTACTGTCACCTCCATCTGCACAGGGGCAGATGCTGAAGGTTATCTAACTAACGTCTGTAAACTGAAAAACAGAATCCAGCCTGGAACCTTGGGCTGACACCTGGACCACTCCTCTGCTCATGTCAATGCTCCTGTGAAGCTAACAGAGGAATAAACCTGAGGAGCAGAGACTTGAGTCTAGACATACTTGAGTCTAGACACAGACATGTGGAAAGAGATTTCCGGTTGTGCCTGGCAGTGGTAGCCCTGGTAGACCAAACTAATTGGCCCTTTGTACCTTTTGATTTTTGCTTGGGCCGAGATTGATGGAAATCTGCAGACTCAATTCATTGTTCTCCTGAAAGTGCCAATTTCTCTTCATTGACTAAAGAGGGAGCCTATGCGCCTCACACACAACATGCTCCTAAATGAGACACTTCAAGTAAATACTTGGAATTGGTCTAGATGAACCTCTGCCTCTGAGTAATTTGTTTTGTTGAATAGAGAGTGAAAAGGTGAAAGAGCAGAGGAGAGCATTGGAGGCAGCAATGATTATCAGTGATGGGCTGAGCACCACCACTGCAGGAGAACACCTAGAGAAGAGAACATTTAACAAAGAGCCTCCAGCATAGTTTTTTGAAGAGGTCAACCAACCAATGACCTGGATTCAATTCTTCTGGCTGACCTTTGTTGTCTGTTGTTATAGACATGAGTGACATGGTCCGAGGGGGGAGGGGGAGAGAGATTATTCGTACTGCCACAGTCTTCAGACAAGGTTTCTGAGGTGACTTGCAAGAAAACTGAAGGTTAGACCAGTCCTCCCATCACAAGAGCACAACTGGATGCTTGCTGCAGTGCTGGAAAGCCAGTTAGCATATTTTGCCTCTCCTCTATTGCAGAGCAAGGCAAACATTTCAGTGTAATGGACTTCTCAGAACTATTTTAAATCACAAATATCAAAACAAGAATATATTTGCCGTGTCAGAATATTTTTTGATATATTAATACTTTTTGACATTGATATTAAATGAGATATGCATGCCTAATAAGAGAAGCAACATCTTTTTTTCTCTGAAATTGTTCTGACATACTTTGGTTCAGAAATGAGAGGCAACCCTGTTTGGGGACACAGTATGTATCCTTCCTGATACAGTATCTTACTAGGAATGCTGCTTTGAAGAACTTTGGTATCAAATACAATGAAAAGAAAATGGAAATCTCACTGTGGAAACTAATGATGAACTAATTTATCCAAGTTAAAGGAGAAGACTGAAAACAATTCTAAGCAGTTTAATGACAAAATGCTCTAATCCAGTCCTAGCGTTAGAGTTTCATTTGTGGCATCTTTTATTACAGAACCTTTACCCATGGGAATATGGATGTGAATAAAACATTTCATTTTATGGCCACAGAACCACAGAAACAGGAAGAAAAAAAAAAAAAAAAAAGCACACCAACTTTGGAGGGTTTAAAAGCTCTTTCATCATTACAGAAATCCTCCAGATTTAGAGCAATTTTCCAATAATATAGATTTATGTTAGTCTCTTTTCACGAGGTAAGCAGATATGGCTACAAACCAGTTGCCTCCCTGAGGGAAAAAAGGTGAACAGAAACAAGGAGTCAACGTTTCTCAAAACCTTTTAAACATCAAAGGAAATTCATTTCAGAGAAGCTTAAGGATGCTTCGTCTGCAGTCTCAGACACCAAGAATTCACAACAAGCTGAAGCCCAGCCAGATTCCCTCAAAGAGAAGAGAGGCAGCTCTTCCAACATACTTTGAAACTTCATTTGCATTCTACAGCAGCAAATAAACCATGAATATAACTGGGCAGAGAAGAGGCCCCCTATCACTCTGATTTCATTTGCAGAATCCCAGGGAGAGTAGGAAAAGCAGTTTGAGTAGAGGAGGGCTCTAAAATTGCATTTTTTCTTATTATTTGGTCTTTTACAACTGTACTTTCAATTCTGTAACCAGAAGCTACATCGTCTTTTTAATACAGAACCTCATGCAAGATTTCATATTAAACTTGCTAGCTGTTTTGAGCAAGTACAGCTGGAGAAAGTACATTTGTCCAAAAAATATTAACCCCCACCTACAGGTAAATTCTTGGGCTCTTGGAATCTAGAAAGAATAAGGAAAATTCAGTACATTGGAACATTTCTTGCCAAGCTGCAAGGAATATCTAGAAGTCTGCTTATCATCAGCTGCAGGTCTTAGGAGGGCTCCTGAGAGGCACCTGCTGACAAGTATCACAGGGACAATTTGTGTCACTAAGCGACTAAGCTGAATTACTGGGGTGGTTTTACTATGATAGGCAGCTAAACTACACCACAACTGTTCTCACTCCCCCTGCCCCTTTTCTAAGGAAGGAAAGGATAAAAATAGAAGAGCTCAAGGTTTGGGATAAGGACAGGGAGTTCACCCACCAGTTATTGTCATGGGCAAAACAGACTCAGGGTAGGGAACTTAGTATAATTTATTGCCTATGACTAACAGACTAGAGCAGTGAGAAACTACAAACTGCCCTGTTCTCTTCAAGTACTGCTCCAACACAGCTCTGTGCCATGGAGTCCATCCTCCAGGAGCAAACTGCTGCAGCACAGGTTCCCCACGGGCGGCAGCTCCCCCCAGACCCCCTGCTCCTGCGTGGGCTCCTCTGCACGGGCTGCAGCTCCAGCCTGGGGCCTGCTCCTGTGGGGGCTCTCCATGGGCCACAGCCTCCTCCAGGCCACATCCACCTGCTCCACCGAGGGCTCCTCCACTGGCTCTGGGTGGCAGGTCCCTTTTGGAGCCAGCTGGAGCTGGCTCTGGTCTGACATGGGGCAGCTGCTGGGCTCTGCTGACAGAGGTCCCCCCTGCAGCCCCTCACCACCAAACCCTTGCCACGTAAGGCCAATACAGTCATCATATCCTTCTTGTAGAAATGCAGCAGGCCAGGCGAGGGGAAGTCTGATGTGAGAAAGAAGAGGGGTTCTCTCTTTACTGTCATTGCGAAGACTTAAGGCCTCCTCAATGATTTTTCAGAAGAGAATGGCTGGGATGAGTCCCCAAGTCTCCAGGCAGAGAGCATTTCTGAGACAGCATTAATGCTTTCCTCAAAACATCTGTTTCAAGAGCAATGACTGAGCTCCCACATCATAAGATAGACTTGTTTACCCTATGCTTTAAACTTCAATACTTCAACACTGCATCTCATGTTCTCTTATTCAGAACATAAAGCTGCCCAGACACTGCTCCCATTTCAACAACTCCATGCGGCGGCATTTTCCACTCAGTGGAGTAAAAGCTAACGTCTGCCTGGTCCTGTGTTACAGGACCAAAAGCAGTCAGCAATGACTTCCTGCACACCACAGCCCAGCTGGCCTCGAGCAGCAAGTCTTCAATCCTCTGATGCATGGCTCTGAAAACCAAGTCCAGCAGGTGGAATCATGCAGCTGGAGATGTCAAAGCTTACCACATGCAGTGCCATCACAGGGAAGATTTTGTTTCACCTGCCTAAAACAAAGCCAGGTCTGGAACAGAACTGGAGGATATTTTGCTTGGTGTTGCTCTGCTGTGTGGTGGCTGTGGATATATTCACATCTGCTGTCTCTCTCTCTCCCTCCTGGGCTGCTCCAGGTATGTAGTGACAGACTTCTGACAGACATCTGCTGCTGCATTACCCAGAGAAGCAGCCCTGGGATGCTTTCTCCTGCAGGTTAGCTCTTTCCTCTCTACTCCTATTTTTACTGCCCCAATGCAAAATGAAGGTGAAAATTGAGTTCATTAGTAAGAGGCAGAAGCTCCTTCTCCATGCAACTAGTTTAGCACAAGGGCAATATTTCTGAAGATCCCTAGTGCAGATTCAGCAAGCCCTGGACACTCTGGTACCCTTGAAGGGTCACTTCACCTTTCACCCCACCTGTGACTAGAAGCAGAATGCATCTGTTTGCTCAACAGCCTGAAAACATTTGCTTTTAGATCAGGCATAAATTTTAGCCTGTTTTCGATAAGCTGGAAGATACAAGACAGCTGAGGTCAGAAAGCACCACTGAAGCAGACACTTCAACACTGAGACATTCATTTTACTCTGCAGAAGACAGTGGAAGAGCTGTCTGGAAAACTAACAGGACGTTTAAAAATAATAATAAAAAAAAAATCTCTGAATTTGTTCCCTGCTGTGCACAAGATATATTCTGAGTAAGAGAAGGTATCAAGCAAAGACCTTTCTATATCCCTGGAGAGACAAAGAGCTTGATGACAACTGTCTGTCCCTGGAAGGAGCTGCTGGGATGCAGGCCAGGTGGTGGGGAGGCTCTGAGCCCTCTTATCTCCATCCAGAGACAGGAATCTCTCCCTCTTGGCCAAACTCCATCCCTCCTTCCCAGAGATACTGTGACACTTTGTACCTTTCAGAAGAACCACTTAGTAAGCAAGCTTGATATGGACTTTGCAACAACTTGGTTGGTCCACTCCTACACTGGTACCCAACAAATTCCAAGTAATCATAATTTCCTTAAGACTTGAGGCAGAAGCCTCAGATCCATTTATGAGAAAGAATAGCATTTGAATTTGACAGAGACCGACAGATGCACAGACGAGACAGAAAGCAAAACACAGAGCTGAGGTCCAGAAATTCTTGATCACAACAAAACGTGCAAAGATATGGTCTGTAAGTCTTCAGGAAGAGCAGCCACACACCCAGGATTTACACTTCACAGGAAGTGTTGTTTTTGAAATTTGGTTTCTGACTGAACTAACATCTTGTTAACCAGAAATTCAGAGAAAAAATCATTCTGGCAACAGTAATATGCAGTATTAACAAAACAATATCTGTTCCTGGTAGATGCTCATGGTAATTGACACAAGCTGCAATGAAGCAGACAGACATGCCTATTTCTCCCTTAGGTTCCCTGCTCAGCATCTCTGGCTAGACTCAGCCGCCTGGACTTTCATGTCCTTTTTCTCACAGACACTTTTGGAGCCCTCGCATCACTGGTTACCCTGGAGACAAGGATTTGGAGATACAGTCCTGAGGGAGTCACTGCTGTCAGACTTGAGAGACACACCCTGAAATAAAGTCTTCCAACACAAGACTGGTTTCCTCATGGGTCCGTCCAGAATTATTGCATCTGGGATGACCACTGAAGAGAGAAGTATTTTCTGAGTTCTCTCTACAAAACACTCCCTTCCTTCCTTTCCTTTTAAATAGACAGTGGTGCTGTGATTGACAGTCAAGTTTTCTAGATTCTACAAAGGTTTGTACAGCTCTAAAGTGTCCAATGAAATGCTGGTGCATCAGCTAATTGTTTGCATTCTTCTGCAAGGCTTTATTTTACTGGTATATTTGCAGCAGAGCTTGAGTTACCCAGGTTCAATTTGGATTGGTTGGCTGGGCTGCCCTGCGTCTTCCTCAGAATCCTTTGGTGACTCACAGAAACAATTATTATCACTGCCTTTTTATTTCTTGTTGGTGCATATGAGTACCTGCCATAAGATGGACACCATAATCTAAGATCTGGGTAAGCACTGTAAGCCCATCAATATTTTGCTGTTCCTGCTGTTACAAGTGTCTTCTGTCTTTCTTCTAATACCTTCTCTTTGAATTTTCACTCGCCAGGCTGTCACTGAATAGAAGGTGTTAGACACAGCTCAACCCAGTTAAAATCTTCTGACTTCTGAACAAGAATAAGTACTGTATTATACACAAATGTTTCAGTGGGAATCTGTTACTTCCTGTTATCCTTGACATCTGGTCTAACTGAAGCTTAGACTGATGGCTCTGGGATTGGATCTCCAGGCTACCACTTTCTCAAAATTTTATTGATTTTTTTTTTTTTTCCCAGATTTTTCTTCAAAACCTTTCTCAATACTAATCTAAATGATTGGTCTCTCCTACAGCAAAACAAGAAGGTTGTTGGCCACGTACTGGCCAGTATAACTAGAGAGGGGTACTGTGTGCTTAGCACTTCTAACACAGAGTACAGACTTCCCATGACCACCTACAAAGCAATGAATCCAGACAGTACCAGGGTAAAAACTGTCCTGAGACATTGGCTCCACCTGGTGCAGCATATAAAAGCACACACCTACAGCTCAGCCTCAGGAGACATAAGATCCTCTTGCTAAGGCTAATTGCATGAATTCTGTGCCAGACTGCTCCTAGGCCCAAACAGTGCTGGATACTTGCCAGTTCCCAATGAGCAGTGAGTATCTAGAGTCTTAACCTACAGCCATGATGCAACTTTTGCAATACTTTCACACCACTCATTCCAGAAGCCAGTAGATGGGATCAAACACGCTACAGAATTAAATACCTTAAAAGCTATAGCAGACAACAGGCAGATGAAGTCTGAGGAATGGGCAGGGCACAAGCAAAGAGGAGACTAAAGAAATCAGATAGCGAGCAGTTACACCTAAACATCAGCATCAGCAGGTGATGTTCAACTATTGCTGCTGCGAGACAAGAGCCCTTCACCAGTGATACAGGGCAGGACCATGAGGACCCACAAGTCAGCCTGACTTTGGCATGGTGTCCCTAAGTTGTCTTTCTGTCCCATTTGTTTCCCTTGGTACTTGAAAACCACTGTCTCTGAGCAAAGGGAATAATAGGACTTCCTGAGCTTTTTTCCTCTCCAGCAATGCCATTTGAAAGTGTTGTTATTTCTTATGTCAAATGTTCAGGTAATCTTTATTCAGGGAGTGGCTGAAAAGATGTGGTGTCCTGGGATACTGTCTGGGGTATTCACCTGATTTCAGATAGATAACAACAATTAATAAGTGCTCAGTGGCAAATCCCCCCATATATCCTTTATCTTGGCTGGCTGTCAGGGCATATCATACACAGCACCATGATTTCTGTAGATATATCACAGTTTGTTAAAGCAGATGTATAAGAAGAAGTACGAGAGAGGGAGAGTATGCTGGGATGACTGATATAATCCAATCAACCCTTGTCAAACGGTTGTGCTCAGAAACAGGAGTGAGGAGGGACCTGACATACAACAGGTGTATCCGTTATTTGCAATACCATTACTTACACAGCAAATTGATAGTTAGAGTTCTAATTAATCTCAGTCAGATATGAGTACTTTTTGTAATTTTTCAAACTACACTGCACAAATACTTGATAGTTCTTAGGAGGGAACCTCTGTCCTCCAAGATCTCTACCATTTATCTCCCCTTTTAGCACCTCTCCTTCCTCTTGGAAGGGCAACTAGCCACTGATGGAAGCAGATGAAGTACCAGTGCTGAATGACACATACAGGACCAACAAAACAGAAAATTTTGCTGAACCAAATACATGAACCTGTATTCCCAGGATGTTTCTGACAGAACATGAGGGAAACAGCTTCTTATTCCTGAGGTTTGATAATGTTCTATTCAAGCCATCTAAGCTTGCTTTCTTCAATGACATATTTTTGCAGCTCTATTTATGCCAAGATATTTTTTCTGTCAATCTCTATTTACACGGCTTCAGTATTTTTCAAAACATCTGATTAAGTTTGCAATAAAGTTTCTAGTGTGAAAGAGAATCAAAAGAGGCCAATATCATTTTCAGAAATGCATAGAAAGCCATTATCTGTTATTGACACTCTCTACATGGCCATAATTTTCATGAGAAGCCATCTGAAATACTGTATTTATTTTGACATGAGGTTGCAGAAGAAAGAGTTAAGAAAACAGAAATAAATTTGATGGGATAGGGGGTGGCGCTGGAGAAATGGATGAGAAAAACAAGTACCATATTCCACATCTCAGATATATCTCCTAACAGCCTGACTGATAAGAAAGCAAAGCAACCTGCAGATTTATTTTTTTTTTTATTAGCCCTTGAGCAAGGGTAAAACATATGCAGTTAACATAAAGATCACCTTTGGTCACAGTAGTTTTATATCAAAAATATTCCATTTAAGCATGCCTAAGGCTTGTGAACAACTCCATGCAACAGGTAATTCAGAACAAGGGGCTGATTTCTCCTGCCCACTTGGTCACCTGGATCCACCATAACCATCAGATCATACAATGAGCATGTATTGTCTCCAGGCTTCCTGCTGAAGCTGCTGTGTAAAGACTGAGAAAAATCAATTTTGCTGGAAAACAGGAAGAAGGTATGAAATATTCTAGACCCAAGCAGGAATAGCACCCAGGCCATTGATTCCAGTCTCTTGATCCAAGAGACACTGTTCTCTTCTCATCCAGTGACTCAACAATGTGAAACATATTCCAACTAAGCCATTGATTTTTATTGTCATTAGACAGTAGCTTTCCTAGGTGCTGTTGTAAATAGTGTTTTGCATCTACTTGTACCTTATAACTGTAAGCGTCCTTAAACATCCAGATCAGTTATAGCTGTGACTCCCCAGTCTGTTTAAACCCCAAACTTACTGACTTCCCCAGCAAAGCTGATATCTGGGTCTTTCCAAAAAGTTCATATTGAATGACAAGTCCAAGTAGAAAAAAGTCATCCAGCTGTGATAAACAGCAAGTAAAGACCCTGCCAAAATATAGGCTGCAGGAAGACCTGGCTCTAGATTGTGATCTGGTCTTTGCAGGACCATGCAAAGTGGTGCATTTGAGTCAGAGGTTCACGGGCCATGTAGTACATCTACCAGGCTACTCAGCACTTTCTCCATCAAAGTGGCTGTGAAAGTTGACTTCACAGGTCTGAAATCACCTCAACACTAATTACTAATAAAGATTAATTATCAGAATACTGTGATAGCAGGCAGGGAGCTTTATAATTTCTAAGTGGCTACAATTAAAGTTTTACATCAGCAGCTGCTTTGGCATGAGTCATGCAGGAAATACCACGATATGAGTGCACAGCCTGTTGAAGCAGGTGGCCTTACGTAAAAACATGTTTTGGTCCCTATCTTTCCAAGAAACATTCACCGGCAGTGAGTACAAACCAGACGAAATTCTTAATAGGCTATGCTGGAAGAGTTAAAGGATGGAGTGCCCATAGAGCAGCCGTGTGGTAGAGTGCAGACATGGGAATCCATATCAGACCTTCTTCTCAGGCAAAGTGGTTAGGTGTGGGGAGTCCCAGAAAGATAATGAGAGTTTTTGGGTATTGGTGAACTACGTCTGATTTGTGTGGATTTATATTAAGCTTCTTGATTGTGACACAGTACCCATGGGATAGTGTGTGTCTCTTATGGGAAAGGCAGTCATGAGTGAAGTGGAAAAATACCTGTTTTAGAGAAAAACTTAGGAGATCTGAGGAGGAGTAAAATAACTCCAGGTACTTTCTGCATGGATCTGGATGGTGCAATGGAAAAGGGTTGTGGCTGTCTGTGAATTTGGGGAAGACCAGACACAGTGGTGATGCCTGGGAGGATTGCTCTGTGGAGGATGGCCAGAGAAGACAGTTTTGTTTAATGTTTAAATGTTTAATGTTTAAATCCTGGCAAGGCTGGGAGGAAGGCAGAACTGATAGTGAATTGAGATCAAGGAAGTTTAAAAACAACAATGACAAAAACAAACACAACAAACTACTAGGTGTAGGGGCACATGCCATGGAAACAGTGAAAGAGCTCGGGCCAAATGTGCAGCACAAGAGAGTGCAAAATGTCTTAAGAGAAGCATCTAGGTAGAATTGAAGAGGGACAAGGATGAATAGACTACAGGCAGAACATTGCTTGCACTAAATATGCCCTGACAGACACTAGGAAACACTTTCACCCCGTGAACAGAAAGATCACTGGACCCACTAGGCACTGAAGGGGAGGCTGCAGGGTGCCTGTTGATACTGAACTGCTGAGATGCTGTGTTTGAGACTGATGAATGGCTGCAGGGAGACTTCTGCAGTGGTAGCAGGTTATGTAAAGATATCTGATCTTCTGAAAGTAATCTCCAGAGACCTGAAGCATAGCAAACTATGACTAGTATGGGCATCTTGAGTGTTTACCATGCATACATGCTGAGGAGTTATTGACCATCCAGACCTCTCTATTAATAGATTTCTTTTGTTCAGTGTTAATGGCATCATGATGCACCATGCTGTTACACAAATTGAAAGCACTGGAAGGCAACTTATCCATCAGAGGGTTGTTCTGATGCAAGCAGATAAACAGTCATACAATAGCAAACAACAGACATCTCCAGTGTCAGCCATTCCAAGAGTCTGATCCTCAGCTGAACTTGGTTAATAAACAGGGCAAAACATATTATAGCTGCTCAATACTAATATATATACATATAAATCCACTTTGATTAATAATAAAAGATTTTCCTTAATTCTTGATAACTGCTAAGTAATTTCCATCCATTTTTGCCATGATTTTAATTCCTGGTGTATGAAAAAAAATCAATTCCAGCTTAAGGCATATTAAAGTATTACTCCATCTGAAGATGTGATTAGACTGAAATGTACAAGGCTGGGTGTAATGGTCTTGCTCTAGTAATGTCACTAGCTAATTAGAATCCCTTGTGATATCATGGCTGTGCTATGCTTCCCTCCCATCAGGAGATACTTCTTCGGCAGGCTCCAGTAGGCAGTTCACTTACAAGTGATGTGTCCTGCACAATTTAAACTGCAACCAGATTCTACTTGCATGCTCTCCCATAAACCTTTGTTTAATCAAAAAGATGCTTCAAACAACAATACATGAATTGTCACTAGGAAGCACGTTGTCAGAAACTGATCTGAGTTTTCAGTGTAAGAATCCTTGCTCTTCATGGGGCACAGAACACAATAAAGAGACAAGGTATTTCAAAAAGGGAAAATGTAGTCTTGGTAGTGCTGAGAAGCACATTTGTGAGGCAAGAAGGAGGCAGATTGCAGTCTCTGAGAATGATCAGCAGAAGGCAGAGTCTGTGTACCCAGAGTGGGACTGATAATTGTGCAGGGGGAGGAAAGATGGGCAGAGCTCTGGGGTGGGAGCCACCTCACCTGATCAGAGATTTTGTCTAGGTTCCTCTGTTCCCCATGAAGGCCATTGCTAGAATGAGTAAAGTAATCCTCCTAATGGAGTCTCTGCTCCATCTAAGTTTATCTGCACCTGTGTCCTTAGCTCCCATCATGAGGAAGGAGGAGGGATAGATTTATTCTTCCTGCTGTAAGACAGGGGAAGTGGGGTATACAAGATCAGATTTTGGTAGCACTTAAAAATGTGCTGTGAAGATTGAAGGACTTTTTAAAATCATCTTGATCAGAGCTACTTCAAATATTGGAATTTTGGATTATTGTTTTTTTAAATAAGGTTTTCTAGTTGTGTTTTGTTTGTTTGTTTGGTTGGTTGGTTTGGTTCGGTTTGGTTTGGTTTCAGGAAACGTGGTCTAGATGAGTGTCCCCCAGGAGTCAGTACTGGGTTCAGTCTCATTCAACTTACTCATCAACAACCTGGATGATGCAACAGAGTGTACCCTCAGCAAGTCTGCTGATGACACAAAGCCCAGAGGAGTGGCTGACAGCCCAGAGGGCTGTGCACCATTCAGAGGGATGTCGATGGGCTGGAGAGTTGGGCTGAGAGGAACCTCATGAAGTTCAACAAGGGCAAGTGCAGGGTCCTGCACCTAGGGAGGAATAACTCCAAGCACCATTACAGGCTGGGAATGACCTGATGGAGAGCAGCTCTGCAGAGAGGGACTGGTCCGTCCTGGTGGACAGCAGGCAGACTGGGAGGGAGGAAGCATGTGCCCTTGTGGCCAAGAAGGCTGAGAGGATGCTGGGCTGCATTTGGAAGACTGTTGCCAGAAGCTCAAGGGAGGTGATCTTCCCCAGCTGCTCGGCCCTGCTGAGGCCACACGTGGAACATTGTGCCCAGTTCTGGGCTCCCCAGTACCAGAGGGACATAGAAATACCAGAACGAGTTCGGAGGAGGGCTCCTAAGATGATGAGAGGACTGGAGTGCCTGTTGCACAAGGACAGGCTGAGAGAACTGGGCCTGTTTAGCCTGGAGAAGAGGAGTTTGAG
Source organism: Anas platyrhynchos (assembly GCF_047663525.1). Classification (NCBI taxonomy): domain Eukaryota; kingdom Metazoa; phylum Chordata; class Aves; order Anseriformes; family Anatidae; genus Anas; species Anas platyrhynchos. The sequence goes on along the minus strand of NC_092605.1, from coordinate 11,580,912 downwards.
GGGAGATCTCAGTAATGTATATATAGATACTCGAGGAGAGGGTGTCGAGAGGATGGGGCCAGTCTCTTTTCAGTTGTGCACTGTGACAGAATGAGAGGCAACGGGCACAAACTGAAGCACAGGGGCTTCCAGCTCAGTATGAGGGGGCACTTTACTGGGAGGGTGACAGAGCACTACAACAGGCTGCCCAGAGAGGATGTGGAATCTCCTTCTCCGGAGATGTTCAAAATCCACCTGGGTGCCATCCTGTGCAAGGTGCTGTAGGTGATCCTGCTCTGAGAGGGGTTGGACTGGGTGATCTTCAGAGGTCCCTTCCAACCCTGCCCATTCTGGGATTCTGTTTGTTTTATTTTGTCAAGTTTGTTAAGGTCCACTCAACTTGGAGCAGTTTTCTTGTTTTTCATGTGAGCTAGGCTTTTAGAGGAGAGAATACCTAGTACCTGCTACCTTATCTACCCCATGGGAAGTGCCAGACTTTCTGCACAACATTTCAGGACAGGATGCATAGAAACCAATGCACAGAGCAGGCACTTGCCTGGGGCAGCTGGCAAGAAATGTTGACGAGGGAGACTTAAACCTTGGTCCTCCTGTGTTGTTTCTGTCTTTGCTCCTCGCTGGAAGAAGGGTTCTTTTTCAATTCTCTTGTGACTTCCTGATTTCTGTTTGTGGCTTTTAACACCCTAGTCACGAGCTAGAAAATCAGGTTGAAAATCAGGTTCCTCCTTGAGTCTTATCCCTTGTCTGAGTTCAGAAAGTGCTTCCTATCAGAACACTAACAACAGCATCTAAAAAGAGAGGTCTAACTCTGCTCACATACCAAGTTTTCTCTAGTTTTGATAGAATTACACACTCAGTCCAAGGGACCAAGGTCTGAATCCGTCATATGATCTGGGACCAAAATACTAAGTTTTAATCAAGTTATTGCTGTTAAACACTGGAGTCAAATTCATCTCAACTTTCTATGAGTTGTTCATAAGAAATGTTAAGCTGGTTAAACTTTGATAAAATCTACATTTAAATAGCAGTCTCCTCTGAAGTAAGAAGACTTATACTGATGTGTGAACTGAAATAAGATTGACATTTGGAGGACGTGAAATCTTTTGGGAAGCCCTAAAATATCCCCTAAGTAGGTCAGCTCAGTGACCTGGATCTGTACTTTTAATACAGGAGTAGCCTATATTTTCTCAAACTGTTTGCTGAATAACAATTGTTTTTTGGGCTGTGGATTTATTTTTAGTAGTTAAATGTGACCTTTGTAGGAAATCCTGTAATGAGAACAGTAATGAAGCTGGCTGAGGGTGAGCCACCCCACATGCTTTGATTTAAAAGTGATAAACACGTACCATTCAACCCCAGCTATTTCTGGAAGAGACAATCTTAAATGCAAATTTTACTTCAGGAATCATGTCAATAATTCCAAAAAGTATAAAAGTAATTTATTCATGGCACACAATATTCCTTGACTTGCCAGGTAACTAATAAACATCACTGGAAAAACAGATTTCATTAGGAATTTAGAATGAAAGTAAAAGCCTGGGAAAGGCCAGAGGTTCCCCACTGCCTTGCCAAGTCCAGCTCTAATTGCAGCAGCCACCATCAAGGAGTTCTTCAGATCAACCCCAAAATAAGCTCCCTTATTTTTCCTTTCTAAAATGGAATATGGCCATTTAAGTACAGAAAAGGCTGACCCTTCCTCCCAGTTTGGGTTACTTAACCTGAACTAAAAGCCCTGCATAAGAACCCCAATTCATACAATCCAGCTATGGGAGAAACTGCAACCTAGATTGGAAAGAGAAAGCTCTTATCTCTGTCTTATGCCACCAAAAATATATCTGCCCAGCCTTCTCAGGGAGTTAATCTCAGTTACCCTATGCATTACTCTGGTGATCTAAATTCATGCTGGGTTCATGGAAAATGAATATATGTTTGAATATTCTTCAGACAAAGTATGAAATTAGTCACAAGATATTAAGTAATGGGTATATCAAATGATAAAAGGAGTGGCTTCTCAAAGGACACAGTGGAGGCTTTTTTCCCTTTCTCAGGCCCTTAGCAAAGATCTGGCTGTCTCTTATTAAATCAAATGCTCTAGCTCAGCTAGCAGAGGTAAGAAAGATGCATTGATCACATGGTGAAGTGTATGGCCTGGTTGTGCAAAAGATCACTGTAGATGTTCATATGGATCCCCGGTGTCTCCAGTCAACAAAACTCTTTTGTTTCACACAAGGCTCTGAGGAGCACATCTTCACTACAGTTTATTGTGAATATCATAGGAGACACAGCTACCACCTTTATTCTTTCCAGAGAAGTAGGATAATTGTTGCTATCCCTTTGCTAAGATACAATTAATTACATTGAGAAAATAGATGGAATTCATCAGAACTAGGTGTTGTTTTTTTTTTTTTTTTTGCTTTGTTTAGTTTTGAATGATATGAAATTATATGGAATGTAGTCCTGTGTGTGACATCAGATCCGGTACGTTTTGTGAAAGATCACATTACAGCTCTGGTCAGCTATAGTAGCTCTGCTTTTAGTGCTATTAAGTTACCTTGTCATTTTCCCTAGCTTTTTTCGCTTTTCTGCTAGCTCCAAGAATTTGCCCCTTTTCCTGTCTTTTTTTTTTTTTTTAATATTATTGTTTTATTATTTTTTCAAAAGTAGGCTAGTCGCTGCTAGAAGAATGATGCATTTTAGATCATTAGAACACACACACAAAAAAAATAATAGTTTCTTCAGTGAGTTTCTTTAGTACAAGCTTGAAGTGTGCCGAGGGATATATGGGCACCATACAGCAAATGAAAGGCTAACGACATTTAAGCAAAAGTTTAGAAGTTCCTTGTAATATGAGCAGAGTGTAGTACATGTATGCATGCTACTAAGTTTTCTGAGAAGCTGGCACTGTGAGTTAAGAGGTGCTTATGTCAGACATCTATTCCTTCACACTGGTTAGTCAAGGTGATGAAGTGGTTGGTCTGGGAGATAAATTCCTGGAGTATTCTCACATCATCAGCTAAGGACGCAAGCTCTTCAGTAAGCAACTGTTCTTGCAGTGGGAACACCATTTCCCTATGCAGTCAATTAAGGATTAAAATTGTCTCCAAAAGACAATTCAGATTTTTAGTGAGATGTTTTGGTCATGTAAGATGAGTCTTGATGAAGTGATAAGAGATAACGTTTTAGTGGATAAATATCAGATAGGACCAAGCTCTCCAGTGCTTTTGGCTGCATCTTCAGAATGGGTCCAGAATACTTTTAGTATTGCATTATTCCAGCATGACTCCACTTTGTCCTCTTCTTCATAACGACTTTTAATGATCCATCAATTATCTGGAAGATTTCACCCTTCCAAGCTTTGACTTCAAGGAAAAATGCTGATGTATTGGCACTTGCTAGCAGAATACATTAGAAAAATAAATCAGACTGTTAAAGGGATATTAAATGGGAGAATGATTTCCTTAATACTTTTAATGAACAGAAAATTCTGACTCTCTTTAAATGTCAATAACATTATGCAACCATCTGCACAGTTGACTTAAAAATCAATTTATTTGGGTATTTGGTACAAATCCATCTTAAAATAATACAACCAAGAGATATGTTGGCATCTTGGTGGTCTTTTTGATTTATCTATGGAAAGACTGACAAAATGGGACCCGGAAGGGGTGTTAGAGTATTTGTGATACACTTCTTTCCCCTCCCTATCATCCCTTTTTAAGATTTGCTCTCAGACTGCGTTTATCTTCAAAGTGTTCTAGAAATTCAGTGCAATGTCAGATTAGAGACTAGGTCTCAAGTAAAAAAATACAGCCAGAAGACTGACTTTTATTTATGGCTAGAATGTGCAATTCTTGTACTCGTGTTGGCAAGTTCTAACTAGAACACCCTTGCTAACTCCAATGACAGAAAGAGCTCAGGGAATCTTGGTATGAATTACACAACCGGAACCTTAATAATAACATAGGTGAGCAGGGTCTGCCCATTGTCTCAGTGATTAGGGATGCTTGTGTGTGCAATTACATTGTTCTACTGTAGCTGTATGTCTGAATGGGAAGTCAAATTCCAGAGGGACCTTGACAGGCTTAGGAGTCCCAAAAGACCAGGTCAGGCTTGAGAGATGTGCCTGTGCAAGCCTCATGAGGTTTAACAAGGCCAAGTGCAAGGTCCTGTAGCCGGGCTGGGTCAGCCCCAAGCACAAATACAGGCTGGAAGTAGCCCTGAGAAGAAGGATCTGGGGGTGCTGGTGGATGAGAAGCTTGACAGGAGCCAGAAATGTATGCATATGGTCCAGAAAGCCAACTGTAACTTGGGCTGCACCAACAGAAGTGTGGCAGCATGGCAAGGGAGGGGATTGTCTCCCTCTGCTCTGCTCTTGTCAGACCCGACCTGGAGCCCTGCACTGGTCTCTGGAGCCCCCAGCACAAAGAAGGACATGGAAGTATTAGACCAAGTCTAGAGGAGGTCTACAAAGATCATCAAGGGGCTGGAGCACCTATCCTATGAAGACAGGCAGAGGGAGCTGGAGTTGTTCAGTCTGGAGAAGAGAAGGCTCTGGGCAGACCTCACAGTGGCCTGCCAGTGCCTAAAGGGGGCTGCAGGGAAGCTGGGGAGGGACTTTTTATCAGAGGGTATAGTGATAGGACAGGGGGTAATGGCTTTAAACTAAAAGAGAGGAGATTTAGATTAGATATGAGGAAGAAATTATTTACAATGAGGGTGGTGAGGCACTGGCATGGGTTGCCCAGAGGAGCTGTGGGTGCTCCATCCCTAGAAGTGTTCAAGGCCAGGTTGGATGGGGCTGGAGCAACCTGGTGTAGCGGAAGAAGTCTCTGCCCATGCCAAGGGGTCTTTAACGTCTCTTCTAATGCAAACCATTCTATGATTCTATGAACAGACACCCTTTTTTAAAAGTAGACTGTAATAACTACCAAAATGAGAAGACGTAGCTTAGTTTCAAATCCTTTCCTAATATGCAAATTTTATCTTTAGGCATACTTTCATCTTTTTCCAAGGAAAAATATGTATTGGGAAAACATGGAATGACACCGAAGTTTTGAGTTGATCCCAGTGCTAGGCATGATCTAAAACATCTGAAGCTGCATTTCCTGTAGCACATTTCTTGTTCTTGGGTCTTCCTAAACCTGTCCTGTTATGAGAAAAGCAGGCATGTACTGACTTATCTGTCAGACACTGCGTGGGGTTCATCCCAATATCTTTTAGTCAACTTAAAGTTAGATGTCTTAAGCTAGGTTTCTGTGCTCCTCCTGCAGTAAAAGGAGAAAGAAAGTCATTTCCAGAATACAACAGAGACAACCTTAAAATGATGCATCATTCTCCAGAAGTGCCCATCTCCTGATCATGGCAGGAGGTGGCTGAAGTCTTAGATCCTAGCCATTGGGTATCTCTTCAGCTTGTGTGGTTGGCCAGAGCTCCCGATGTTTAAGCCAATACATCTTTTCATAAGTGGGAACATCTCATTTCTTAGTGAAATGCTGTATTATCTGTGTAGGTGATATGAACTCAATATGGTCATTTATTCCATACATTGGAAGAGGTGTAAAGGAGCCATGATGGTTTATAAAGGTCTAAACACGGTGGATAGCTGTCTTTCTGGGACTCACAGCACAAAGCCCTGTGTTGAAATCAAGAGGGAAATTATGTTTCTCTTCTGAATCTCCACAAGAAACAGATTTTATGTACTGATTTCACTTGGAATTAATTTGAATTCAAGAGTTTCAGGTAAGTGGGATCTATTTATTTAAGTACATTATAAATTTTGGGGCATGAGGCTCAGCTTAAAGTGTTATCTATATTTAATAGTAGTAATAAATAGCTCCAATAATGTTTCCATAGCAGTAGCTTTCTTATATATTTCACATACTGAAGGTTAACTGCTTCAGAAATACTTTGGATGGACAACTTCTCTTGGAGTAACCATTGCGACTGCCTTATAACTGTATTGATAGATATCACAATTATTAGTTTTGAAACTGGTGAGCAATTCTAGCTGTAAACAGCAAATCTCTCACAATAATCTGCTGATTATTATCCTGCTGAAATAGTTGGAAAAGTTCCCTTGAAAGCTAAATGTTGAATTCCAAAACCACACTGTTCACTATGGCAAATTTTTAGGTTACATATTAGGAAGAACTACTTTACCGAAAGGGTTGTTAGACACTGGAACAGGCTGCCCAAGGAAGTGGTGGAGTCACCATCCCTGGAAGTCTTTAAAAGACGTTTAGATGTAGAGCTTAGGGATATGGTTTAGTGGGGACTGTTAGCGTTAGGTCAGAGGTTGGACTCGATGATCTTGAGGTCTCTTCCAACCTAGAAATTCTGTGATTCTGTGATTCTGTGAAATGTGACTTTCAACTGGGTGTACTCAGCCTCTGGAACTACTGACAGGAAAGAAACCTAATTAATGGGAAGTTAAAAGAGAATGACAACAGCTGAAGCAGGATTACTAGTGTGAGCTTTTGCTCTTAGTTTTTTGTCATTCTAGAGAAATATTTTTTTTATGTATTTATTTTATTTATTTATTTATTTATTTTGAGCAAAAGACACAATGCAGACATTTCGAATATCTCATTTAAACTATATGATTTGGAGTCTGCTACAAAGAAACATCTGATGGAACAGATGCCAAAATCACTGGGGAAATGACTGCCTGTATGTTAAACATCCCAAGATCTCTAAATATCCATGACTTTCTCAGCTTCCAATTCACAAGGTGTTTTCTGGTGGCGGCTGGGATTCTTTTAATTAAAATTAGAAGAGGAGAAATAAAAACTTATGGAGTGGTATACCTTGCAGCTACAGATCTAACAGCTGGCACTCTAGAGAGGGAGAGATCATGCCCTTAATTTTACACTCACAATGTTGTACGGTGTTCAGAAACAGATCAGACAATCTGGGGACATGAACCATCATCCTGACAGTTACAGTCCTTGACAGAGGTCTGCGGTTAATCAGTGCATTTTAACTCCCTCTTCATCCAGGATAGATCGACTGGTCATAGCACTACATACTACCATATCTTTGTTAGAGGTCCTGCCTTCACAGAAGGACGATGAAAACACACCAGCCCTACAAAAACAATGTCCTGCAGGACACCTTTACTTCCCCACAGAAGAGGAGTGATGGTTGCCCATCTCCCATTTTCGTCTTAAGCAAAGTCACTGGCAATCTGGCACATGGCAGTCCCAGCTGGCCATGCTGTCATCATCTCCAGTGCCCCAAGAATGAGCTACTCCCCACCTGCACTGGATACACTGGTGAAATAATAGAGGGGTTCCTTCTGCAACAAGCAGGGAAACGAGCTGTGCTTTAGTGACAGGGTACTTTTCAGAGCAAGCCCTTACTTTGAAAATGTGCCTCTCAGGAGAGAAACGACCTGAAATTGTTCCATTCTACAGCTTTCTGAAGCCCAGTCACCTATCCTTGCTCTGAAAAGGAAGTAGAGGACAGTAAGAGTTAAACCTATTTCACTGTTTTCTTGTCCAGATTTTGTTGGGAAAAGATTGGTGACAAAAAAAGGATAGAGCTTGTGATCCAGCTGGTTTCAAAGCTCTTCACAGGTTCATGGATTGAGTGCAGAAACTCTCATGTTTATTCTGGAAAAATCTAAATAAGAAATAACAAGCAGGACATAATGTCCCGGGGCTGTCTGAGGAGGTGGGCTAACAGGAGCTGGTGGTCATAGTCCCCATCTTTGCAATTTATTCTCGGCAAATCTCTGATTTTCCTTGCTATTCCAGGTTCTGTCCATTTCCTGAGGTAGGGAAGTGAAAGGAGGATTTGCCTGTTGCAAAACCTTCTATCAGGGTATGAAGGACATACCAGACAATTTTTCTGAGAGATGAAGGTGTCCTCCACACCTGGCAATGCCCCTCATTGGGATGCTAAGGATTTGTTATTTTGCCTAGTAAATACTCAGTGTTATGCCTCTCAGTGCTCACTACTGGGATTTACTGATGTACCCATCCATGCTGCACCCACTGACAGGGGAACATCCTTCCTTCCCCATGTCTTTTGAGTTTTGAAAGAGCCAAGCTGACAGGTGTCTTTAGGTTCCTTTCAGAGACTGCAGCATGCTGTCTGTCCCAGTGAACCTCGCAAGATGGCCTGTCATGACACACTTCAACCACAGCTTTCTGCTGCTTGGGGAAATGCCCTTCCCCTTTTTCCTGAATTCATTTTTGTTTCCAGTGACCAGCACTGCCAGGACACCCCTTCCAGCATGCACAGCCAGGGCTATGCTAGGTGACCAAAGTCCCCTTGTGTTCTCCTTATCTGTCTTCCATAAACACTCTGTCATTTTGTCACAGCTCTCCCCATGTTCAGTGAAAAGATTTCAGGTTTGGGTTCTGAGACACTGGTTGGAGTTATTCACTCAGGTCAGGTTGGATGGGGCTTTGAGCAAACTGATCTAGTGGAATGTGTCCTTGCTCATGGCTAGAGGTTGGAATTAGATGATCTTTTAGGTCCCTTCCAACCCAAACCATTCTACGGTTCTATGATTTCCAGGTTGCAATATCAATATGTGAAACTATGGGTACACTTATAAATTAATGGTCCAAAGCCATAGGTTTCACAGTACTGTTTCATATAATTCTTAAAGACTTTGAGTATAATGAGTTTGTGCCTCTGATCCACGCAGTGTGAAGCACTTTTGCCAAATACTTGTGAAATAATCTCTTTCTTCTAGATCCAGCACTGCAATCTCTCGTGTCCAGCCATAGTAACTACTAGCTGTGGGGTAGATTTTCTGTTTAAACCGGTGCAACTCTCATGAAAATGCAATGGGAAAAAAAATGGAATTACTATAGCATAAGATCCACTTGCTAGAAATCAAATATTTACCCAGCAGGACACACACACCACACTGAACAGTAAATGTCTGAGGGAGTACATGCACAGTTTGTATAGCACTGTATAAACTTACAGCACTATATAAAAATAACAATAATAACATTCCTCTCCTTGTATTATTATTTCTCAGCTATTATGTACACTAATGAGGATTTCCAGTTATAACATGTTTTCTGCTAAGTGCATTATTTGCAGATTCTCTAATAAATCAATGTTTTATGCAAGCAAAAACCTTAAAGTTAATGTTAGAAAAAAGTGCCTTATCATCCCCAGCAGCTTCTGAAACCCTGCAATGCAGGCTTTTATTATTTCTGTAAAAGAAAAAAAGAAAATCAATAGAGATTCCTTGTGCGTAATCCTCAGCAAGATTAGCACTTTGTCAACCTCTGTTATAATCTCCTGGAAAGCACAAGGAAGAAAACGAGGGGGAAAAAAAAAAAAAGAAAAAAAAAAAAAGATGCCATGAGGAAACCAAGAAGTGGGAATCTGGGGGTGTTCACTGTTCTTATTCTTAAGATGAATATTTGAAAGGTAACTCTGGTTTTCTCAGCTTGGGACTCAGAAATTATGGAGGTGCTTTACCCATCTGTTGCAATCTTGACATTTGTAATTGGAAGAGAAACCTTCCAGAATTGCCATCAGTTAAGCATTCTGCTTTAACAGGTGATTACGGAGCTTGATCAAAACTCATTGCAGGCCCTGCAATGCTGAGTGCTGCAGAGCTTCAGGTTTGGGTGTCCTGCCCTGCACAGCCCACCTTTGCAGTACGGGGGTCTCAGGGAGCAGGGTGGGATCAAGCCCCAGCCATGCCTGGAGATCCAGTGTGCTGCATGGGGGACTGCCTGGAGCAAGCTGGCGAGGGCATTTAAGGTAACAACTCACAACTGCAATAGAAAAAATCCATAGGCAATGTTGCAAGCTCTGAATAATGGATCAAGGGCTGCAAGGGAAGGACAGGGAGGGACAGGAACGGATAAAACTGTGTGCATGCAGGACTGAATATGTTATGTCATATTGTATCTATTATTTCCATAACACTGCAACCACCCATTAATTAAATTCATAGATGATCTGCATGGAGAGGTAATCCAAACATGAGAAAGGATGAGAAATAATATTCAAAGATCAAATGAGGCCAGAAACATAGGCAGAAATTCAGCAAAGATGGCTGGAAACACAACAAACAGTTCATCGGGAATAATCATATTTCAGTTAAGGCCAATATATTCTGCAAAATCATGTCAAGACAGAAGGGTGGGTGGTATTGTTCCACATAAAAGCTGGAATCACTGAACAGAGTGAGAGACAGTATACATGGAGGGCAGACTGCTCCAAGGGATGCATCTTGTATGAGCACATTGCTCCTAGATTCTCATTTGCAGGTGCCCAGAAAACCAGCTTTGCTGCCAGGGAAATTCCCTTTTCCAGACAGCAATTCCTAGAAAGTATAGTAAGTGCGATAGACTACCAAGTCAGAGTTTAGACAGAGAATTCAGCAGCTGCTTTCTATTTAGCCAACTGGGATCCTACTGGGTAGAAAAGTGTCGTTGCCTTTTAGTACTGTATTCCTAATGAAACCATCCTTGACTTTTACTCACCTCCACCTTACAGCAAATATTCAGGAGTTTAAATACAATGACTGATTTCAATGCATAGTTTATTTTGAAAAATGGAACTTTCATTTTTTTTGTATCATTCCCTCTCACCTGAATTTCTTTTTATTTATTGGTATAGAAATGGCCTGCTAAATAAAAAAAAAAAAAAAAAGTTATTTTCTGTAAAAAAGAACTATGCATTGCTAGCAACTTTCAGATCTCTGCAGCTTGCAGCTGGAGAAGGAATATGCTTTTCATGCAATTCCCATTTCACCTGAAAACATAAGGCTCAGTGAAAAACAATCAGAGAAAACTGAAGATACTTCATGAAGAATTTGTATTCTCAAGACCTTCACAAGTTATCCATTAGTTACAGTTAGCAGATAAAACATACTTCCAGGTAATCTTACATCTACATGTAAAACTTAATTCTGCATGTAGCAGTAAGCTACTATGGGTCTTACAGCTGATTAATAGCATTTAATAAACATGAATTTATTGTTACATAGAACTCATTTGTTCCATATGATAACGGTGTAATGGAAAAATGTGAATATTGGTTTTACTTCCAATGTCTCTGCTATGAAGATGGAGATCAAGGCTTACTACACTATAGGAGTTGCTGAAGCAACAGAAAATAGGCTATATTTGAGATCTGAATTGCCAAATAAAGAAGCTTCTTTCTCTTCACTGACTGTACAGGAGAGTAAGCTCCTGACTATTAGAGTGCCTAATCTATGACTAAATTCTCTTGTAATTTTTGCTCCAGATCTGTGGAATTCCCTAGACCAACAAACCTTATTTATTAAGCTCCTGACACTGGGATTCTGGACTCCTTACATAAAACTAGCAATAAAGTCTTCTAAAATCTCATTAAAAGATTAACCTCCTATCGCAAACAGCTGGGACATTGCAGAGGAGTCTGCTGAGCTCCCAATATGAGAATGTAGAGTAAAACCTGGGAAAAATTCTTCTCTCAGCACATTCCTTCAGTAAATACTGCACAGCTGCAAAGAGACTCAGATGGGATACATATCACCTAATATTAGCTGTATAAAAAACTTAAGTCTATGTTCTTTCTACAGCCCCCTCCAGAAGGCAATTCAGATCTTAGATAAGATGAATTGTGCTTAGGAAGGACCCATTTTTATCTGCTGACTGCAGAAGGCACCTTGGCTCCTGACAGACTGGACTGGGAAATCGGGAACATTGAACAAATTCCTAATGTTTGGTTGTGATCATTCAATTCCTGATCACTGCCAATTACTGTGCAGCTGTAGCTACATCAGGTGAACTTTGTCTTTTTTCTAGCCCCATCCTGAAAACCTCCAGGGAAGGAGCATCTCAAGACTCTATTGCCCATATTGCTTTCCTGAGATGAGCTCTTTTTCCTCTCTCTGCTTGGGTTTAGCTATTAGAGAAACAATTTATTAGATCTGTCATCTCATCTCAGCTTGCCTGATATTCGTGTGCCAGCTTTATATTCAGTAAATTCAGTGCTGTCTGAATCCCTGATTTCATTATGAAACAAAGCCCAATTTTCTCAAATCAATAAATTATTTAATTCTAATATTCACAATTTTCACTCACTTCATGGCTGATTGGTTTAAATTCAGAGGAAGAGCTGTGTTATTTCATTGTGGTTGTTTGCACACACCTCCTGGTGCATCAGTTCAAAATTGCACATGAACTAAGTTTTTATAAGTATGTGGTACCTGAAGCTCAGCAACACACTTCTGTGTGTTTTTAAGTGCGGACTTTTCATTGTCTAGTTTCTATTGCAAATACTCAAAAACAAAGTCTGAAAACTAGCTTCCTGTAACTTCACCTAATAAAAGGCAGGTAACGAGAACACCTGAAAATCTAAGGAAAGATGTTGTCGTAAGTACAACGAATGAAATTTAATACAGCAGTTCAAATAAATATCTGCAGGCACTTTCTTGTCTTCTGTCACTACTCCCTGAGCTAAGTGACAGCGTGTCCTTTATCTGTTTGATTTGAAAATGACTGGGCTTTCTCTTGGGAGCTGTGGATATGCTTTCCACACATACAAAGTTTCCATCAAGTTAAAGTTAACATGAACAGCTTTAGAGATTTATGTAAGAGAATAAATCTGTTTTTTTTTTTTTTTTTTTTTTTTTGTTGTTGTTTTTTTTTTTGTTTTGTTTTGTTTTCTTACTCTATCATCACATCTTATTTCTGTATTTAACCCATATTAACAGCAGAATCCCAGCAGCATACATATTATTGAATCTTCTTGGTAGGACAAACCATTATTTTGTCAAGAAATTTTAAACTCTTTCAGTTAATCCACAAACCCTTCGGATACAAGATTCATCAAGGATCTGGCCAAGATATGCAAATGAACATTTCCCTGGCATTATTCATTGTTGTATTTCTCATTTTTTAACCAGGTTATGACAAAGCTCCTGTGAGGCCCCTAAGCAAAAACACTCAAAGTATCAGCAGATAGGGTAAGGTAATCAGTTGATTGTAATAAGAAGAGATTTGAAGGGGGCATTTGTGCCAGGGAGCTGGTTCAAAGGGAGAGGACACCAGATGTCTTCAGATCAAGGACTACTCAGACTACTTCTCTTTTATGAATCAGTGTTAAAATACCCACTTTTAACATGTCACCAACACATACATACACCTAGGTAGTTCTCAAAAAAAAAAAAAAAGAAAAAAAAAAGAAAAAAAAAGTAAAGAAATCTTGAAAGCATTAGTTAAAATCTATCTAAATTCTTATGCTTATCTGAGGGTCTGAGGAGTGTGAGCTGATGAGCCAGGGCTCCAGGGCTCCATACCCAGCGACTATGTGCACCACAAAGGAAGGAGCTCCTCTTTTGCCCTACCACACATCTGTCCCATCAAATTAACGAGTTAAAGACAAAGAAAACTATTCTAATTTCTACATACTCAGTACTGGGCTGATGCCCAACCAAGCACTCCTGTGGTTCTACAGACAAGCTGATAGAAAATGTCTCAAAAGATAAAGGATCTGCCAGTCCTTGGGAAATCATGGCTGCTAGGATGTTCACTATGGTAAAAATGCAAAGATGAGAGAGAGAAAAGATAGAAGTGCATAAGACTGGGGTGGGAAATAGAGGATTTGATTTATTTTCCTGTCCTCATTCTTACTTAGCAGTCCCAGTAACACCTCTCTCCAGATTTTCTTTTCTGTACGAGCCTCTCCACTTCCTCGGTCATCTTCCTTCATAGCCCTAAATGGTGGTGCAGAGCTCTGTGAGGGTACAGCGTGGCATTGTCCCACAAGGTTCTCAGGAAGGCACAAGCAGGTTGGTGCCATGCGTTCTGTGAGCTAGTATGGAAGGGGAAGGACACATCTCCCTCCTGATGGTGCACGATGCACCGGAGGTGCAGCCATTGTGTTCCTGCAGTTCCTAGGACTCCAGGAGGGAGAGATCCTTACACGATGTAGGGAGCTGTGCACTGGCTGTTCTTCATTGTTCCCCAGACTGGGCTTTTGGCTAACTAGGATAAATTTTCTCATTCATTGTCAGTTTGTCATCTATGCCACCTCCCTCTGTCCTTGCTTTTCTCTGAACTCTTCCAAAGAGAGTCCAGTACAGTACTTGACTTCTTCCCACATTCACTGGTTTAAAACCAGTGCTGTGGAGCTGGTTTGGTCGCTGCCCCCTGATTTGCACAGGTGCTGGAATAAGCCAGAAGCAGTAACAGGAGAGCTGATGCTTCCTTGATCATTGCTTTGGAACCAGAGCTGGGGGAATAGGTTTTTCAAGCAAAATTGGTTGAACCTCTTAGTATGAACTATTTTCTGGTGGAAAACACATTTTTTCATTAAAAAACAAAACAAAACAACAACAAAAACACAAATAAACAAAAAACAGCCACAAGCCAAATCAAACCACCACCAATGACAAAACCCTAAGACTAAACTTTACTATTTGCCTTCATTCATACGCAGATTGGAGGGTCATTTTGGAGTGTCGACATTTCTAGGAAAAGGAGAATGATGCTCTTGGCACTGCCCAAAAATCTAGTTTAAACAACCTGGAGCTAAATGACTTGAAGGAGGGTGGAACCTGCTGCTGACAAGAAGTGGGGGATAAGCCCCAAGCAGTAGAAGAGTAAGGCTGAATGCAGGATTCACTGGCCCTCAGCTCAGGAAACTGAGAACAGAGAGCACCAGTATTGTAAATGCAGGTGTGAAAGAAAAGGCTAAGGCCTTAGGAAATAGCAGAACACTGCAACTAACTTTGGGGCCTTGCTAACTGACAGGAGAAATAAGAGTCACTCCATTACTAGTACCTGGAGAAAATAACTTGATGAACAATACTGTAGGTGACAATTCTGTCAAACATGAATCAATGCTGATCAAAAATAATTTCTTGAGGCAGATAATGGGATGCTGGTACTGTGTGGGTTTAGCAGCAAGGAACACACTGAATCATTGGTTTAAGTGAAGCTAGATGAAAAAAAAAACAAAAGAAAACCACCAGCATCTTTTTAGGGATGGGCAGGTCAGTCAGCACAGTCAGCTCTCTGTCTTTGTGTGCTCTGCCATGACACTAGGAACTGGTTATTACTGCTCCCTGCTACAACCAGCAAACTGAGGCAGAACCAATGTTCCTATAGATCCATTGGCAGATGGGGACCTTTAGACCCGTGCTGATCACCCAATCATCTCAGGGTAGAAAACATCATATACATGATCCTGCAGAAAAGAGTCCTGCTCTGCTTCCCCAGCCCACGAAGGCTTGGACACCAGACCAAATCCCATTGCTTTAAAGGTTTGCTTTTGGGTGGAGAATTGTACTTTGGTAACTTAGATTTTGTCTTTGATTCTGAAAGATCTCAAAACCACTCCTAGCTCATGATAAAGCTGCCAGGGAAAAATATGGACAGATATATACAAAATAATTATTTTTACAGCACGTAACAACCCATCATTTTGCTTTCACCCTTGAAAGGCAGGGTAGCTGTCCTCAGAATATTTATAGAATAATAGAATGGCTTGGGTTGGAAGGGACCTTAAAGATCACCCAGTTCCATGCCCCCTGCCATGGGCAGAGATGCCATCCACTATATGCTCATCCAGACTGGACTGGATAACATCCAGGGATGGAGAATCCACAGCTTCTCTGGACAACCTGTTCCAGTGCCTCACCACCCCTGCAGTGAAGAATTTCCTCCTAATGCCTAATCGAAATCTCTCCTCTTTTAGTTTAAGACCATTCCTCTTTGTCCTAACATTATCTACCAGAGTAAAGAACCCTTCCCCATCTTTTTTATGGGAACCCTCTAAGTATTGTAAGGTCGCAACGAGGCCTCCCCAGAGCCTTCTCTTCTGCAGGCTTAATATCCCCAGCTCTCTCAGCCTTTCTCCACAGCAGAGGTGCTCCAGCCCCTTGATCATCTTTGTGGCCCTCCTCTGAACCTGCTCTAACAGCCCCACATCCTTCTTGTGCTGGGAGCCCCAGACCTGGATGCAGTGCTCCAAGTAGGCCCTCACCAGGGCAGAGCAGAGGGAGACAATCACCTCCCTCAACCTGCTGGTCACGCTTCTTTTGATGCAGCCCGGGATGCAGTTGGGTTGTGAGAATATTACCCATATTTCTCCCACCATAAAAGGTCTGAGTGTATCAGGTCATGGTATCACAGCAGTGATTTTTTCATTGTACCTTGTTTCTTCTGGGCACATGGACATGTTCTCCTAGAGCACAAAGCACAAAGGACTTCCCTCTGAGTCTTACTGCAAGTGGTTAATTTCCAGTCTCTTGGCTACATTAAGTGCACTGGAAGGGACTGCATGACTTCAAAAGCAAAACCCAATGGTCTGGTGTCTTCTGATGCTCTGAGGGAGATTGATAGATCCTGTGAGCTGCAAGCACTTTTGCCTCCTTTTCTCTCCCAAGTTATCATCACCTTGCATATGTGGGTAGAACATCTGGTAGTACTTTTCCCAGTTCTGGTGTAACCTGCCTCTGCATCACCAAACAAGTGGGAAAGGATATGACTCATGCAGACACCATCTATCTGAAAACTATTGTGTGACATTTAAATAGCAGGAAATACATCCTCAAAATCACAGCGTTGGCTTAAAAATTATGGCTATCAAATTCCCTGAGTGTGTTGGTGTATATATTGGTGAAGTTAGGCTGGGAGAATAGCCATCTGGCAATGTCTCTATTTCCACGAAGTATTCAAAGAGCAGGGGGAACCTAGGCTCTTAGCTTGGGTGCTGAAACCACTTTGACAAAAATTTGACAGAGATTTGCATGCAATCACAGCACAGATAAACCTGAATGATCCTGAGTCCTGCACCACACCAAGAAATCAGACCATGCTGCTCCTTCCCAAGCCTTGAAGATTGTCCTCTGGATCAGCCAGGACAAACTAGGCTCAAATCAGCCCTAGTATATTTGAACATGTCAAACATATCTGTTGGAATCTACAACACTGCAGCACGATATAGATGAATTTTACCCACCGTACAGCGTGTGCTCAGAGCAGAAGTGTGATTTCTGTCTTTCATCTGCTTTAGGTGTTAACTTCAATTATTACCTTAAAATATGTTTGAGTCTTTCACTCTGTCCCTCTGAAGCCAGACTGGCTCCTCTTTCTTCTCACTTTTTCTTTCTGTCCTGCTGGTGGAATTGAGGTGGGATTTTGTTTCAGTGACTGTGCCACTGAGGAACATGGTCTAGTGCAAATTGGTCATGGGGTCAGGGAAATTGTCAAGCTCTTGCTTGCAAGATCCCTCAAGACTCAAGCGTATTAGAGCCTCTCAATGGGCAGTTTGGACACTGCAAGAGGTGTTTCAATTTCGTGTTCTGTTTTTTTTATATTTCACTGTTTTTAACAGATTTCTGTCCTAACACCAGAGATGAAAGGTGATCTCCACTTCTCAGCTACCCTTTTCCCATTCAGACAGTTCCACTGGGGTGTCCAATTGTAACAACATTAATATTTGCTCTAGGAAGCTTTGAGTTCACAAGGTCACCCTTGTAGAAAAGAAAAGGGAATGTATTTGCATTTCTGCAGATCCATACATGTCCTCAGTAGGAATTTGAATTAAATGTAAAATGATCTCACAGCCTATGCAAATGTAACTGACACACGGCAATTCTGCTCTCATTTCCCTAATGTGGACAAATCGTGTATTGCCCTATTAATGAGTCTTTGTATGCAGATCATTATCAGTGAGACTGTGGAAGACAAATTAAATAGAAGCCCTGGTCCAACAGGGCATGTGTCACCTTGCATGCTGCTGCATGCTCTGACATGGGAGCAGGATCTAGCACCTTGCAGAGGTGCAAAGCACCGTCTGGCCAGGGATGGGTGCAAGGACTGAGCGTTGGAGGTACAGGTAAGAGAAGGAAAAGCCTGGTGCTGGCCCAGCAGGTGGGAGGAAATGTCACCCAGATGGCTCACAGAACATTGCAAGATCACAACAAGGAAGTGAATCTTTCCAGAAACAGGTTTTCCTCAAAAATCATAGATGTCTTCAAACTAATGCTGCTCATGGGAATGTACCAGTGTCAACACATTCTTAATTGGGAAAAATGTCTTGGCACCTAGATGGAATTTCTAGTCAAAAATCAGAGGGAAGGAGAGAGCTGAGGTTTGAGCAGAGGCAGTATTTCAAGTCTTGTTGTAAGGGCTTTCACCTTCGATAGGTAATGTGGAGGTTCGGTCCCATGGGTTCTGAGCACAGCCACTCCAGCAGGAGAGGACGGCTGCTGGTTGGGCTGCATTGCTGGAAGTGTTCAGGATGTTCTGGCTGGAAGTGTTCAAGATATTCTTACCTCAGTGCAACCACATCTCCTAGATGCACCAGATGTAACGGAAGCCCTGGCTGATCTCCCTTCCCCCTGCTCCCATCTCCATGTTCTTGGTCCTGAAAACTGTTGGTTTTGTCTTGTTTCAGAAGAATAATTTCATGGAAGGGCAGAGTCTGGTCTGACTGGGGACTCTAAGAAATACGCAGAGCAACCCTGATACAGCAAGGAGTTTGGAGTAAACTTATTTTATACAAATGGTTAGCCAAACTGCCTGCAAAGGGGCTAGTTGATAGCAGAGATCTATGCTCCATGGTTTCAGCTGATGCCTACACACCAGCATCTGCATGCTTAGGAAAACTCTTTTGGTCCCTTTAGAACTAATAAAAGACAGCCTAATTTTTTAAGCAGATAACTGAGTTTTAATTTATTTTTTTATTATTATTTTATTTTTTATTATGTACAAGTTAATGACTTGTATTTGCTTGAGGCATTTTTAGCTTCCAAGAGATATTCAAAATAGTACTATGAAGTGATTTGACAGATAAAACATTGGTGCTACATCTGGGATTAATAATACTGAGCTTTTGCTTGTAACCTCCTGCTCAGCTCTGTGACTTCTATATTATCAACTTGAAATACCAATCTAAAGGAGCTCTTGAGTTAATATTTGTTTTAGTCTTGTAGAAATTGCACTATTGTTGTCTGTTATGGTCAGAAATGGATGCAGAGCACAGTTCAACCATGCCAGTGAATTTGTATCCTTTCCAAAGAACTATGAAGTGCAGCAATGAGGATTGAATGAGAAGTTATTTTCCACAGTGCCAGGGCACTTCTCCTAGCATGAGATTAGGTATATTTTACTGGAAGCACAGAGCTTTAGATAAATGAGAAATTTCAATATCAACCATTGCCCCAAAAAAACCTGCAGCCCAAATAATAGTTAGAAGCATCACAGAAATGCAGAATCACAGAATCACAGTGGTTGGAGGCACCTCTGGAGATCAGTCCCAGCTCCCTTCCCTGAGCAGGTTCAGCTAGAGCTAGAGCAGGTTGCCCAGAACCATGGCCAGCTGGGTTTTCAATATCTCCAAGGATGGAGACTCCACAACATTACACACCATAAACACACTCCTGTTGCAGTGTTTAGTCACATTAAGAGTAAATGTATTTTCCTATCTTTACACTGAATTTCCTGTACTTCAGTTTGCGCCCATTGCCTTTCATCCTGGCACTGGATAAAGCTAGGACAAGTCTGGATCTGACTTTATGCCCTCCCACCAGGCATTGACATGCACACTGGTATGATCCTGCTGAGCCTCCTCCAGGCTGAGCAGTCCCAGATCTTTCAGCCTCTCCCCATAGAACAGATACTTTGTTGTCTCCTTTGCCCTGTTCTGGACTCATTATAGGATATCCTTATGTTTCTTCTGCTGGGGAGCCCGTAACTGGACCCAGCTCTCCAGATGTGTCTGGCTGGTGCTGAGTCTATGGCAAGGATCACCCCTTGATAACAACAGTTCAATGCGTTAAATATCATCAGATCCATGGCTCTGTGCAGTGGGGTCACCTTCTCCAGCAGAACAGCTGTGTGTTAACGCATATTTTAGTCCCAGCAAGGGCTGAAAAGTGGGCTGCAAGCCCATCTGCAGCCCCAGTGAGCAGGACTCCATCTCAGCCCAGCCCTAGCACTGCACCCCCCTGCCGTGCACTTCTGCCAAAACAAGAGCAGTCCTTGCCAACCCGATTGGTGGCTGAGGTGGGTTGAGGGTGAGATGGGTACATTAGGGGAAATTGTTCAACTTCCCTCATTTACATTTCAGTCCATTTACAATGCTATTCCAGTTTAGTATTCCAGAAATATGATTTATGCAATCAAATTTCTTTGATCTTACCCAGCTCACAAAAGCTTTCAAGATGCTTTGCCTTTGCAGACTGAGTGGGAGTTGCAGCAGACAAGTTCAGGGGCTGGACGTGTATCTTTTAGCAAGCTCTAACAGCAGGTCTTTGGCTGCAGCCATTGCCAGGTGGATTACCTGGTTTGTCTGGATGGGAACACTTAAACAGAGAGCTCTGTGTCACTGAAACTGAATGGCCAATGATGGGGGACACAAACTACTTAAACAGAGCTACAATATTTGCTTGTGGCTCACCACAGGAAGAGAATTTTTTTTTAAGTGGAGGCTGTGTTTAATGAGAGCCCTTGAACAGATTTGGGGCCATTCCACGTAAGTAACTTGAGAATACAAAACTGTCAGAGGCTTTCACTGCAAGAAAGGGACCCTGCATTACCCCTGGAATGCTAATTAATCCATTATTACTAACTTGTTAAAACACTGGTGTAGACAAATTTTCAAACCCAAGCATGGGCAAAGGTTAAACACTGTGAGCCAGGTATTTTGGTCGTGTTGTCGAAGACTTTACAGAGCTCTGTGATTTGGCCCTGTGCTATGGGTACTGCACGTGATTTGTGGCTGAGCTGGAGCTGACTTTGACTGTTCTGATGGAAGTAAATGTGAATTCAGTACCGGGTCATCACATTAATTCCATGCTTGAGATCTAGTTTGGCAACATTTGAGAAAAAGAGAAATATGCAAGGAGGTTCACCTGTCTGATTCATTCTGCTTTTATTCTATGGCATGTTCAACTCTCATCTCTCCTCAAGGGCTGTCAGCCAGCACCAAGGTACCATCCCAGGCCAAGCAGGTGAAGTCTTTTTGAGATTGCAGTGGAGGAAGCTGACATCTGATGTTTGCGCACCTTCAAGATGTGCCCAGTTCAGCAGAAGCCTTAATGCACAACCTTTGCCTCACTTTTGAGATGTCACTTAGTCTATGGGAGTAAAGAGTGCTTTGGCCCATGTTTTGCTGACTAGAATTACAAGACTATTATCCACTGAACCATCTAAAAGTGTTTTACTAAAATTCTTTCAGTTTAAGGACATATCCTGCTGGATCCTTGGAGTGAACTTTGAGCTGTACTTCATGGTGGCTGTGGGGCAAATATGAATGCCTCCCAAAATTATAGCTAAAGCAAGGAAACTTTTTGAATATTTTATAACTTTCTACAGGCTAAACAACATCAATAGCAAGCTGGACCTCCAGATTTCTGGGCTGATTAAAGGACAAACCAACTTTTCTATATAATTTCCTGATATATTAAAAACAAGTTCTGAAGGAGAGTGAGTTTTTCACCAGTTTAATTACTTGATCTCACCAGTGTAACTAGGAAAGGCATGATCTACTGTGTTGCAGAATTTCTACTTATTTATGCAAATTTATAAATATGTGGTAGAAGAAGAAATTTCAACAAAAGAAGTTTAAATCTGTCCTCACTGATTGGTCTTTCCTGGACATTATGTAGTCATTGGTAACAGATTTCATATTACAGTTAACACCTAGTGTGGAAAATAATAATATCAATTCATGTGATGAAGTTATAAAAAAGTAAGTAAATAAATAAAAACAATATTAATAGCAAACAAAGTAATACTGTACACCAGTAATTCTGAAGCTGAGATTGTCTCTGAGCCCAATCTGTGCTGATGTTCAGAGCTTGGTGATAATGAACACAGCAGCTCAATGCCATTTGGATTATCATTAACGAGAATTTGCTGGTTTTGCTTGTTTGTTTGTTTGTTTGTTTTTGTGTGTGTGTACTTTTTTTGCCTGGTACTTAAACAGACATTTAAATGTTATCCAGAACTTTCCTAAGCATTGGCCCTATTTTAAGAGTGACCCTTTATGCTGTTGTTCTTTCTCCCTAAACTATGACCAATGAAGGTAGAGAAAAGCCCAGTCATTTGCCAAATTAGTCACCATGGCATCACAACAGAAAAATAAGAACTCTGATAATGAACAAACCTAACAGGAGAATATTCTAAAAACTAACAGGCAATTCTGGGGCCTATATATGTTTTGCTACAACAAAGCAGTACATCTGCCACCATATATGTTAGCAATAATGGGACTGTTTCTGTCACTTTCTGTACAATTCTCATATTATATTTTAAGTTCAAACTGCTACTCTGGACAGTATAAAGTCAGAATATTACACGGCTCAATGAGTATTTGAATCCTAGGAATAAGAGATGCTAAATATTCATTTGCTTCCATCTAACTACTGCTGACTACAATCTCTGTTCAAGTCCTTGAAGTCTAATTTTAATTAATAGGAATTATTGCTTAATATTCAGCTTGAAATTTCATAGTGCTTCCCTCTTTCCTTTTTGGAGGTTGTTGAATATTCATTGCCCTCCCTGTATTTGCATTAAGCCAGGAGAGGTTTTTCTCTTGAAATGAGGATGGATGTGTGCTACAAGTATCAGTGAGATAGTGGCGCATCCTCAGGAAGCCTGGCATGCAAGTTTCCTCTGTTTTTCTGCTTCAGTAACCCCAGACGTCCTGGGTCATCTTCTTGAACATCTCTGCATGGGATGTCTGCCATCACTGGCAACTAAGTAGTCACAATCTATAACGGAGGGTGAAGGAAGGAGGCTGGGGAGTTTCCATAGTGACTAGCCCATCATCAGGGGCTGTGGGTGGAAATGAAATATCTGACATTGTGAGAGTTTCCACACTTGGTATTTCATAAAGTTGTATATGTGTTCAGGTAGCTCCATAACCAGGTATGCAAAGTGAAAGAGACCTCATTTGCTGTGTCACCTCATGTTTGAATTCAGTTCTACCTCTGTAGAAAGGGAGAAATGTCAGACAGTAAGCTCCCAGCAGACTGATATTCTGACATTCAGGAAATGCAGGTGAGCATCTGGATGGCTGAAGGATGCAGGAAGCTTTGAGGAATGGTCCAAGGTAAATCCCACTGTTGCACAGAATAGAAAAATCCTGAGTTGTGACTGCCTGAAAAGTGGCAACAAATGCAAACATCTGCTTACAGTCTCCTGGGAACAAGAAAGGCTTCAGGAAAGGTAATCATGTATGACCTCTGATAACTGAAATCACCAGGCCTGATCACAACAGGACTCTCTGCAGCTCAGCCTCCTGTCCAAACAGGAGCCAATAACAGATGAGAAACCCCATGGTGGATAATTATCAAATGAAGTGCCCGGGGAAAATGTTCTCTTTGAACTGCATCGGTTATTGGTGGTTGGCTTGTGTTCTGGAAGATAACAGATTATGACCCAGAAATATTGCCTGTGTGCACACATAGGCAAAGAGTGAAGTGGAGCTTATATAAGCTCCTCAAAGCAGCATATAAATAGGTATGTGAATATACACACGCTACATTTGAAAAGCACACGTATAAAATGGGATGTGGTCTGCTAGACCAAATGTTGCTCAGGAATTTCCTAATTGCCATTTTGACTATAGTGTGCACACACAGGGGAGTTTGAATGTGCATGGCTTTTCCTTTTTCAGACTTAATTATCTTCTGCATTAGGTGGTTTGTGTGGAAAATGTCCACAGAAGAATTTCCTTGGAAAATCTTTTGTCTTGGCTACCCTCATAAAAATGGTCTGCCTGTGAGCGTGGCCATATAAGTCAGTGAGAGTGAATGGGCTTGGCCATGGCCAGAGCAGCTCCACCTGTAAGCAAGCTGCCTTGGGAGAGGAGATCAGCTCTCTGCACATGAAATCTTAAGGCAGATGTTTCCAGCTAAGGTAAGTGATAAAAGTCCATATTGATAGCCTGTCTCACGAAGCATGATTTGCTGTGCCTCCTACTTCTGTAAACCTTGGTAGCTACTGCTCCTTGGTCAATAAACCTTGATGTTTCCCTCAACAATTGTCGATATTTATGTCATTATATCATGATTCAGGGGACAATATTCCTAGGTTCTTATGCAGCAGAAATCTTTAGGTCTAAAATCAAGCAGGCCTTTCATGATATATTTGCTATACCAAATTCAGCAGGACTGTCAATAATGTAATATAAATAATAGCTTACTCAGTTTTGCAAAATTTATTTTTGTATCGGTTACAAAAGCTTTCTCCTTTATTTTACTTTATTTTAATATCCTTAGTTCTTAGTTCACATCTGATCTGAACTTAGAGCTTTTCTTGTTTTACAGAGAAAGAAGCACATCACTTTCAACCCTTCTTTGCAGAAGCAAGCATTATGTTTTCTGTGTCAGAAGAAAATCCCTGGGGGAAACTGTGTGCATGGGTCCTTTCCACAGTCATAGAAGAGACGGGCCACCATGAGCTCCCTCCCAGTTGATGGCAGCCTGGAGTGAACAAGAAGCCCTGCATTACCTACAAGCAGCTTCTTTATTTCCTTCAGTCCATACAATATGGAAGGAACTGAACAGGGCATTGAATGGACAAGTGATGGTGTGTTAGATGGTTCCCACCATCTCATCCTGGTTGGTCGTGGTTGCTAACTCCAGGCAGAAGAGCAGGACATCGCTGATCTCAGCATCCTGCCGGAAGACATGGCATGCCAGGACCCACTCCTTCAGCCCTTGTAGAAGCAGGAATAAGTGAAGAAGCAAGCTGGGACCACGAACATTTCAATAAAGATGACAGATACTTTCCCCTTTCAGGCTTTCCTATGTCCATACTTCTGATTTCAATTTTGTGACAAAAAGTATCACAAAAAATGTACTTTTTTGCACAGAAAATATCTTTCAAGAAAAACTTTCTCATGTTCAGCTTTTCAAAAATAAACCAACATTTCCTGTGTCCACCCCCCTCCCATCCTCTCTCTCCCCCTCTCTCCTGTTGCTCCCCCCCTTTCTGGGCAGCTTGAGATGCAGCAGAGCAGTCAAAGGGGGCTAGAAGCTGCGCAGGTTCACAGACCTGCCACCACAGAGCTGTGGTCCCTGAGAGGTAGGAGATTTTCTGTATTTTATCTAGGACTGTTCATGCAGCTGCTTGCTGATGCATGACATCCTTATATAAAGAGGTGAAGGATCCTTAAGGCAGAGCCATCACTGTGCTAACTACTGCTGCTTCTCCCTTATC
Organism: Anas platyrhynchos; assembly: GCF_047663525.1. NCBI lineage: Eukaryota > Metazoa > Chordata > Aves > Anseriformes > Anatidae > Anas > Anas platyrhynchos. The sequence goes on along the minus strand of NC_092605.1, from coordinate 11,555,758 downwards.
CCTGCAGGTGTGACACAGGGCATCACCTTCAAGACACCTCTTTTTCCTTACCTTTGAAAACAATTCTTACTTTAACAGAAAATCAGGAGCATGATCAGAGATTTTCCTCAACACAGTTTGGTCAGTCATGCCCTCAGCAGCCCTGGATATATCCTAAAACTCCTGATGTCTGTCCCTCTCTGGTGGGCTGGCTTCACTCATCTATTCTCTACATAATTTTTTATTTTATTCATGTATTTTTTTAACTTTTCTTTCATCTCCAGTTTAATAAGACCATAGCAGGTTAGGCCACTTTCACAAGACTTTGCAAAGGTCTTTAAGCCAGCGTGAAGAATGTTGTTGTAGCTCAGTTTTGCTCTCAGTTTTCTAGGACACTGCATACCTGATAAGGTCACATAGCGTAAGCCCAGGCTGTGGGTAGCCAAGCACAGAACTGCAGGTTTCAGGGACGTAGCCCATTTATTTCCTATCTCTTGTTATTCTGCCTTTGTTCCTCTTCTGACTGTTTTGACCTAAGAGGACATAGGAAAGAGCTTTAACTAAATTTTAAAATGAAATGTTTAATTCACTCATAAATACGCTTGTCTGTGGGTTTCTTTTTCAGATCTTGGTTCAAGGGAGGAAGAGAGAGGTAAAAAGAAAAAAAAAAAAAAAGAATTTCATTTTGAATTGACCCAAAAAATCAGTTTTTCAGTTCAGTCAGCAAACCAGATCATCAATTATTCAGCGTGTTACACATCAGTGTGAGGGAGTCAGCTCTGTGCTGGGTCTGGGAAGGGGTGTGGGAGGCCAGCAAGGTAACTGGGGTGAGAAAATCACTCCAAATGGTGTGAACCTGCTCTATGCTGAAGCCAGGTGGTCTCATACAGCTTTTGCAATGGGACAATTTTTAAGTGCTCCTCGGCCAGTCTGGGCAGCATAGCAGGTGAGAGACACGAGGTGGGTATGAGGTTTTCAGCACCTCTGTTTGCTGCTTGAGGAGAAATCCATTCTGCAGCTGGTGTTGATACTGCAGCACACTGAAGTATCTGTCTTCTAAGCTGACTGGTTTGGCGTATGCATGGAGGCACTTCCCATGCTTGCTTAGGTGTAGGTTCTCCTAGTTCTTGTGCAAGACAGAGACGTTCAGACCCTTCAGAACAGAACATGGTGAGTCCTGAAGTTGTGAGGATATGCTGCTCTCATCTATGTTGCTTCTTGGATGTTGGCCAAACTCACAAACGTGTCCTCTCTCACCAGTAGTAGCCTTCCTTCCTGAGCTGCTGCTGAGGCACCTGCACACAGCATCCTCACTCTGCACAGCTCCTTTCTGGCATTATGCCACTGCTGACTGCCTACAGGGAGCCCTGAGCTGAATAACCTACTGCTCTCCTGACATGGCCTGGTGCTCCTGGAGCTGGGGAACTCCCAACCCATCACACTGGGCATGGCAGGAATCAAGAGATCTCTGCAGAGCTCTTTTGAATCCCTTTTATCATACTGTGTAGGAACATCCTGAGCACATCCCTATTTCCATCCTCAGCACTTTATTGTGACAAGTCTAAAAACCTGAACCTAAATCTCTAGACCTCCTTGAGAAGCATGAGCTCTGATTCCCAAAGGAACTGCCACGGGGCCAGAAAAGCCGTCCAGGAGGCCATAAGCCATGTGCGATGCTGAAGGAGGTCAGTCTGTGGGACTGCCAGCAGCTGCCTCCCAGAGAGAGATGATGTGTGAAAGAGAAGTCTTTGACACATTTCCTCTGTTTGTAATTTCCAAGATTTCCTTGGTCCTCAGTGACCTTGCAGATGGGAAACACTATGGTGAGTGGAACGTATTGCATGTACCATTTCTGCACCTTGACCCCTCTGAGTTCCTGCCACCAGATATTCCACATCTGGCTGGTACAGAACTTGTAGGACACACAACTCATCAGGTGTAAGGCATCAACCCAAAGGGGCTCTGGACCTTGCCTTCTGCTGGGGAGCAGATTACAGTCTGTTAATATCACATCTACCATTCACCAGATGCAGTTCAGATAAAGCAGCAAGCTCATCTCAGCCAACTACACCACCAGCCCATGGCCATTATGGTCTCTGCTTAATTTTCATGCTATCTTAAGAAAAAAAATCTGTCTCGTTTATTATTATTTTTTTTTAATACCAAATGAACATTTTCTTGAAAATTTGAAGTTAGGGGTTGTTGGGAATTTTGAATCTGTTTTTACCGTGACAGAATTTATCTGGGGCTAATTGGCCAAGCAGTCTAAACCAGAATACTGCATCATGGGGATAGAAGCTAGAAAGAGAGAGACATGTTTTTTTCCCCCTTCAAGAACTGAATTTCCTTCAGGGAATATTGGAAAGAAAAAAGAAAAGAAAAGAAAAGAAAAGAAAAGAAAAGAAAAGAAAAGAAAAGAAAAGAAAAGAAAAGAAAAGAAAAGAAAAGAAAAGAAAAGAAAAGAAAAGAAAAGAAAAGAAAAGAAAAGAAAAGAAAAGAAAAGAAAAGAAAAGAAAAGAAAAGAAAAGAAAAGAAAAGAAAAGAAAAGAAAAGAAAAGAAAAGAAAAAAGAAAAGAAAAAAGAAAAGAAAAGAAAAGAAAAGAAAAGAAAAGAAAAGAAAAGAAAAGAAAAGAAAAGAAAAGAAAAGAAAAGAAAAGAAAAGAAAAGAAAAGAAAAGAAAAGAAGAGAAAAGAAAAGAAAAGAAAAGAAAAGAAAGAAAAGAGAAATAAGAGAAATATAGAAAATTGAATACATAGAATAGAATATAGAATAGAGTTGAATATACATATATTCTATGGAATAGAAAATAAGTAAACCAAGTAATTTTCAATAGTATTTTTCCCCAGTTTGTGAAAATTTTCATTAGTTAAAATTTCAATTTTTATCTACATAAAGCTATGCTGGAAATGTATTGCCCACTTCCCATCATGACATTTTTATTCTTTGCCATCTATCATTCACGTTCCAGCTCTGAATCTGGAAATTTAATCAGAGGTTCTCTGAGCACAACTCAATATCCCTCTTACTTCAAACCAGTGGTTACTCTGGGGGATCATACCCCAAACCAAGCATGAATCATATGTTTTATCAGACATTTTCAAGAATCCTAGGGGGAAAAATGCAATTATTGGTAAAAACTTAATATCCTAGACTGAAATAAATTATAGTTCTAGTCATTGTTTGGAAGAGTTTACTATTAAGCATTTATCAGGAAGCCAAGGCATGGTGGATACTTGATTGTACCTTGTTTGATATGTGGCACTTCATTATCTCATCAGGAACAGACCTGGGAAGGGGCAATCTGGGAATCCAATCAAACTGGTATTTCCAAGACATAGCAGCAAGCTCCGTTATAAAAAGATGTTCACAACATCTTTTCCACATGTAGACTCTCTCAGACCACCTTATTGACAGGACAAATAAAACAGAGCTAGGTAGCAAGCACTCCTCCATCTCATGACTTTGAACAGTCTCACAGCCAAAAAAAAGAAGGAAAAATCAAACTCATCTACATGAATGTGGATCAGAAAAATAATTTGAGTTTTCTCTTCTTCTTCTTCTTCTTCTTCTTCTTCTTCTTCTTCTTCTTCCTCTTCCTCTTCCTCTTCCTCTTCTTCCTCTTCTTCTTCTTCTTCTTCTCCTTCTTCTTCTTCTTCTTTTTTAAAATTTTATTTTTCCTGAGCATCATTAAGACCCAGGTACCGAGCACTTGAAAATAGCTAACAAAATTTACGCAAGAAAATGATGCACAACCTACCATTTTTATTCTGTAAAACTTTCACCTAGGTTTTACAGCAATGTCTGCATCTTTCTTGTTCTCTTACTAGAGAACATGTACACAAATAACTCCTGTCCCAGACAGGCCCCCTTTGTTTGAACCTCTGCATCTTCTGAAAGGGCCAGACAGGAGGAGTGGACCAGGAGGGTTCCCTGCTGCTGGAGGGGACCGTGACAGTGCCAAGGCTCACTCTCACAGCTCTTGGGCCAGGGTCTTTTAGCAAGAGTAATGACTTGCAACACAGCTCACTCTTTCTTAACCTCAGCAAGAGCACTCCACCTCAGCCTCAGGGCAAGCAGATTTTCTCTGGTGAGAGGAGGACTGAACTCGGGTACCAGCCTTTCACCTAGGTGGAGGTGCCTACAGAAATTATTGGTTCCAGATTGGTGAATACAATCATAGTTTCCTGGTCTCTAAAAAGAAACGGCTCTTGTCTGGGGCAGTTTTCTTCTGCTATCACCACTAATCCTGTTAATAGAAATTGCATCAATAAACTCAGCTCCTTTTGATGTCTTCCTCCCTAATCTTCATGGTGGATTACTGCAGTAGGTCACCTTGAATCCTCCCTTATCCCTGTTAAAGCATCCTCCTTTGAAATCTGTAATTATCTCTCTGAGATAATTGCCAAAATCATTTGCAGTCCTGGAGAGATCTTCAAAACCTACTTGTTTATGAAAGCAAATAATTCAGGTTAATCAAATATTGTGAGATTTCCACTCTGTCTGTCTAGTCATTTGTACATTTAAATCTGCACCTTGACTGTTATGCAACTGGCCTGAAAGGCAACTTTCATTGCAGGAGGGAGGAAGACAAAGTGCTTAGAGGAGAAGCCACTTTAGAACAAACCTAGTTTCAAGAACAGGCTCTTATCACTGCTGGATGGCTCCCAGTGTGTGGAGGGGTGTTGCTACAAGAGGTATTGAAATAGGCTGGGCGAAGGCGTGCTTGAGCATTTCCAGCACCCACTAAAAACAATAGAAACTGCAGGTGCAGGAGTAATTCTGTGTGGTTGGTGGCTGTTTTCAGCATCATTTGATGCTGACAGACTGAAGGAGTTTGTTGGCAAACGGGTCTGTCTCACATGATGGGGGATGCAATTGATACAAAGGAAGAAACTGCAGACCTGTCCCAGCTGCATCCTTCAGGGGAACACTTCTGGGCAGCAGAAAATCCCTGCTGCTGCCTCAGAGCAGGTAGGCTCAAGGTGTGCCAAGGGCAGACAGGCTCCAAAATAGGACACAAACTCTGCTAGATGTCTCTCGCAGCAATGCCAGAACAGGGACCTGGGAGCATCCGGGGGAAGCTTATGCTCCTGATGTCATTCTGTAGGAACTGCTGGATTTGCCTTGGTCCTGGCCCTTGTCTGGACTATCCTGTGTCTTGTGCCCTCACCCTCTGGTCCAAACAGGCTGTCCTGGCTGAGACTTGCCAGGGTGGCTGCAGAGGAAGCCTCTATGGCTGCACTGAGCCTCCCACTCACAACCAGCCACTTCTGCTCTCTGCGTGTGCAACATAGCCTTCAGTGCTGGATCAAGAGAAGAAGTTGGGCTGAGACACAACCAATTGACCTTTCCAAATGTAAAGAGCCTAAATTTGACAGCACATTGGGTTGAACTCAGTAAATCTGATCATTTGCCATTTAAAAATCCTGGAAGAGACTTACTGGTATTTCTGGGGCTATTCACACATTGAAAAAACATCAGGACCCTCTTCACCACCAGACCGTCGGTCCAGTCACATCTTTGCTCCACACCCATTCTCCTTCTTGTCCCAATGGGAAAAAACAATAATAATAATAAAAATCCTTTCTGACATCTACAAGCCTGGAGCAGCAGATGTGATTGACCCTGCAAGTGCCTGACACTGCAGAGGAAGAGAAAACACTGATGTTCACGGAAATACCTATTTTCCAGAGTCCTTTCCTAATTTATTCTCTACAAAATCAATGAAAAATCTTAGATAGCTGCTTGCAGTTAAAATGTTTATTTTGGACAAATGATCCTACTATCTGGATTCCCTGGGTTTGCCAAAAGAGTCTTCTTTCTTATTAGGCGCTTGGTTGTTCTGAACTACATTGTGGCTGTAACACTAAGCCAAATATTTGTCTATTAATGTGCTATGAACACATCTTTTCATCCAACCCTATATACTACGATTTTCTACTCTGATAAAATAGTCTAGATATAGTTGCAGGGCTATAACTAGAAATTTTATTTTCTATGGTAACAAGAATTAATTTCCAGTTGAGTTGAGCAGACTCTTTCAAGGATCTAGAATTGTTTATCTAGGACAAAGTTTTGGTTCAAATTCTGGATAAAGCATACAATATATATAGCTATCGTATCATATTTATTTTTAACATTTCAGTGATACTCCTCAGTGTTCTTTTCCCAACATTTGTTAGAGGTGTCACATGATGGTTCCTTGAAACAATAAGTATTTATGAGAAAAGAGATTTTTGACAAATCTGTACATTTAATGGCAAACAATAATAAACTCTTTAAACATTTCTTCGGATTCTGAAAAAGGTGATCTTATTCTAAATGACATTTGTTTCAAAATTTCATTTATAGTCATACTAAAAGTGAAATAAATATCTTTTAAGATTGAAAGTGAAATGGAAATGTTGCAAGATATGTCCCAAATTTCTGTTATCAGTCACAGTGAATATTTTTAAACATCCTTTATCTTCTCTTTTCAGAAAGGAAGAAAACACACACATCAAAATCTCAGCATTCCTTATCCAATCTTCACATCCAGCTCTACCTTCCTGTCTCATCTTTTCTCAGAAGTTAAACTCAGAAGAAAGCACCTCTCTATAACTATGGCAAGTACCAGCAAGAGCAGTGATTCCAACCTGGCTGTCCTGTCTACAGAATCGAACAGTTTACATAAATACATAGCAGCATTGGACGCTCTGCTCTAATTAAAATGTCATAATATAAACTTAGTTTTTATAAGACCAATAAAACTTCATTCTGGGAGTGGACTTGCCATAAGCATGGGACCAGTCTGCTGCTGTTTATTTATTTTTTATTGATTTGTCAAGAAAGTAATATACATCGTGTTCTAATTCTGTAATACTGTCACTGTATAATTGAAGGAGGCACTTCTGGTCTAAGTCCCCATTTGCAAGCAATTACATGTTGCTTTAAAAAATAAGTCTTGTGAAATTGATTTTTCATGTCTCTTGTGAGTGATGAAGTATAAGTTTCAATAATAAAAAAAAAAGCATAATAGGTAGTTCTGAGACTGTCTAGTTAAAATGTTTTCTCAGCTTTTAAGTAAGCTCAGTTGTACATTGCCAGGTACAAGGACTGTGGCACAGCCTATCGCAGTCAAGTAGCTCTATAGTTCAATTAAAAAAAAAAAAAAAAAGGAATTGAATCCAATGATTCTATCCAATGAAAAGTAGCATTATTTGCTGCTGCTTTTTAATACTCCAGTTTCTCAACTCCATCTACTCCATGTAATCCAGCTTTATTAACAAATAGAAGTTTTCAGTTCTGCTGTCTGGCAAGAGAAGATTAACACACACTATACAGAAATTCAGCAGCATTACATAGAAAAAAAAAAAAAAAAAAAAAAAAAAAGAAGTGTCTTTCAAAATTTCATGTGTTTTGGACAACAATTTTTTGATGTTTTAATTCTGGAGTAAGCAATACTGAAAATATGCACAATCCTTTTTTACTGCTTCCATTTTTCCTGCTTTGACTTTCTACCCAGCATGAGCCCTATAGACTTTACCTAGCCCTAAGCATTTTAGCCACCACCTTCTCAGCAGTCTAACATGATATCCAGGACCAAACTGGATGTTCACTGCAGCTGTTAGGAAAGAAGGGACAGAAGTGATGTGACATTTCCTGCACCACTCATCATACCTTTTTGAGCATCTCAAGCTGAATCAACACAGGATTATTCCAGTCAATATCATGCCATTGCTATTGTGGCAGGTAATAATTGCACTGTGATGATACATAAAACAACACAGCAGCACAGACTGTAATGAAAGTTTTTTGCAGTCCAAAGTGGTGAAGACACAATGTGAATCAGAGTGAACACACACCAAGCAGAACATGAGATGGTTCATTTTCATTTGCAGACTTCGGCACTTACAGCCTCTCATCTCTCATCCCTTTGGGGATAGTGTACCTGTAGGTGCACACTATCAGTCCACCAAAGTCCACATCATAATCTGTGCAATAGACACGCTTGTACCTGTGCAAAATACCTTAATATAATTCACACGTGTTAATATTTCCAGCTTTCTATACCCAACTGCTGTCTCTTATGCTTGGCCTGTAAGCTGGTTACAAGAAGATGCCTGTACTCTGTGAACACCCCTGAAGGAGGAAGCCTGCTCCTACTGCTCCTATCACGAGGTCTTACTGCATCTTCAGGGCTGCCGGCACCTCGTGAAATACAGGCAATAAATAATGGAGAATCTGCCTCCCTGACACTTGTTGTGAGTGCTCAGCTTTAGACTTTGTAATCTGTTTCATAACGATGGAGCAGTACACAACCCATAAACCCTGAGTCAGTGACTGATGTGTGGCATTCCTGGGAGGAAAGTCATTTGTAAAAGCTTCTCAACACAATGCTGCTGTATCTTCTTGATACAAATCTCTGCTCTGTTGTGCCTTAGCTCTGTGACGTGCTTCTTTCTCCATGAAGCACACAAAGCTTTGGCTCTACTTCATTGCCAAACACATTGGCTCTAGGGGACCAAACATTTATTAGATCTAGAAACCCCTCCCAAGGCATTATGTCTTAAACATGCTAACAAAACAAACCAAAAGCAAAAACAAAACACAAACAAAAACAAACCAAAAACAAAACAAATTATTCCAGGTGAAGGAAACAAATGCATCACATACAACTGCATTTTAATATTACACAATCTAGATCCATCAGATTATGGATCTGATGCAGGATATCTCTATAGCCTCTGACAAGATTGTGACCTTTGTGTCAGTGACAGTAGAAGCATACAAGCAGACAAAAAGGAAAGGTCATTTTCTGAAATGTGGATTAAAACATTCAAGGAACACCCAGTGACCTGTTCTGCTGAAACATAAAACACCTTTGGCCCAAAGACCCACCAGTTTTCTGACCATACTAGAGCACTGGCTGCAGACAGAGTTAATCCTGATGCAATCTCTGCATGCTCTGACAGCCCTTGAACAAATGTCATTGCTGCCCCTTGTTGGGAGGCAGAGCTGCAGAAGGTGTCCACCAGCAGGGACTCAGCTGGGATTGCTTCTGCCTTTGTGAGGAGCCCAGTCCATTTCCTTGCCCTGATTACATCCTTGGCAGGGGTGGACACTGATATTTCTCCAATGCTTCAGTAAGAAAGGTCAATAATAGGACTTCTCTGTGAATACACCAGATCTTCCCAGGTGCTCCACTCCCTGCGCAGACACCATCCCTCTGATCATTGCTTCCCACGCAGGGCACCTTTGAACCATACGTTCCAGCTGGACTCTCAGTCAGTGCCCACCTTTAGAGGCCAACTCCCACCTCCCTCATCCCTCAGGGGGAGATTTTTCCAGACATAGTTTTCTATCTCTTCCTCTGTATTTTTAGCAATATCTCAGCAGTTCTGCCTGACACTAGAGCTCATGGCAGCTTGGCTTGAGCCAAAGGATTTATTTCAATTCCTTGTAACACTGCTTCCTTTCTCTTCTCTACAGTGCCCTTTACCACTGTGGGTTTCCTGCCCTGTCCCATGGCTCTCAGAACCACAGATGTTTCCAAATGCCGGGGGAAAGCAAAGTAGAGTCTGTCCTGTCTCATGTGTCACTGACAACTGTCGGGGGAGTCCTTGCTCCCATTGCAAAGAAGGCAATGTGTTTGCTCCCAAGCCAGAAGAGTAGCAAAATGTTGGCAATAGAAGTATTGTTTTACTGAATGTATTTAATTCCTTAATCTTATGAATAGGTACCCCTAGATGATCCTTTGTGCTTGGGCTCTGTGTACTCAGAGCTGCTCTTATTTTAAAGAACCTGTAGATTGAAGAGGGTGAAGACTGAGTGCAGGGGGAACTGCAAATCCCCTAGCTCCCTCCCAACAGCTTTGCACCCACTCCTGCTTCCAGTCCAGCATCGCACCTCCAGGACTGCCATCCTTGGGATGTATATGCAGTACCACACACCTCTTCTTATTTTGCCTTTCTCATTATTTTTTTCTTTTATCATTCTCATGCTCCCCATCATGAATCCACGCATGGGAACCTTTGCTGTTCCCAGAAGCTCTCCTTGACGCACATCATCACGGCTTGATTCAAGCAGTACAGATATAAGAGCTGCTGGATACGTAATTTAAAGACATAGCACTGCTAAACTGCACTGTTACAGCTGCTGAGCACCTATTCTAGTTTGTAGCCACAGCTACACGCATTATATTAGCTGAACATTTGTAATTGCAGCCCATTGAGCCAGACCCAGGGAAGGAAAAGTGGTTAAAACTAGCAAAGGTCATGACGGGAGTGCGTGATGCAGTATGGTTGAAGGGGAAACTGATAGCACAGCTAGAAGGGAGAAACAGTATACTAGGATTTGGGTTTAATTTCTGCTTTATACAAATTTTTTACTTACGCTAAATCAAGTTAACAGGATGGCATGCATAATACGATACAGCATGCAAAATCAGTGCAGCTTACAGTGACTGCATATAAGGAGGCATGTTTTGTTCCTCGCCTCTAATGAAGTGTTAGTCTTGGCATGGCAGCGAGCAGTAAATGGATTAGCAATGCTACAGTCGTTTGTGAACACTCCTAGCAAACTCAGCAAATTACCTAGCGTTCGGAGTAGAGAGGGCTATTCCACATTGTGCTACAAATACTTGGGGACTTTGGAAATGTGATCATGACAGTGCAGCAGCAAAGCTGTCCCTATAGTGGACAACCCAGTCCAGTCCTTCCTGAGAAAGGCTGGCTTAGGAAGCACCATCTGCAGTTTGCATAATGACCTATTCACACACAATTAAAGGCATGTGTTGCTACCACTCCAAGAAACTTGAGATTTCAAGGTTTCTCCACTGCTATCTTTTTCTGAGTCTGTGTTTTTCTCTCCTCAACAGCAGGAGCAGGATTAGACCCTATAGTGTGCAGCAGCTGTAGGAACAGTTTAATCAGTTATCCCGAAGGCATAAAGGGAGTTGGGACTGAGACAATGGTCTCTGTAATATTTTGCTGTGGATGAGGCAAATGCATGCAGCAGAGCTTGGTGCTCAAGTTGGGAGGGTCTGCGATTTTTAAGAAGTGCAGACAGGATGGAGGTGGATTTAGAGCAGAATTAACTGCAGTGGAAAAATAAATAAATAAAAAGGAAGAGGAAGTAGATCTTTCATTTGCCAAAGAAGCAAGTTTAGGCTGCCTACATCCATCCTCACAGTGAACTCATTAGGTTTGTTCCATCTGGGATTAAAACAAAACAAAGCAAAGCAAAACAAAACAAAAAACAACACAACAAGTCGTTGGCTTTTTTTCCTCATTTCAGACAATGGAGCATTTTCCCTTGACATCTTCACAATGAAGTGCTTTAATTTTTAAAATTTGCTTAATTTGGCTGTTTTTGTGTAAGAAAGTGAAAACAAAAACAATCTCCACAGCTAATGCAAGTCATTATGTCTGTCAATGATTTTACATCACTTTCCCATTTGACCAGTGAGCTGAGATGGCACAGCTGTGTTTCCTGCCTCTGCAGGCTGGTGGGGCCATGACTGAATACAGGCAGCGTACTGTGCCTTGCAGCTCCTGGCCTTTGCAGAGACCTTCAACAGCTGTCCCAAAGCTTGGAGACAGTTTGAGTGTTTCTTTCATTTTCTGAATACATATTGGAGGCAATGGAAAAAGGTTCAAACCATGGCTTAATTTCTAACATCATCTGAGTGTGAAATACTCTTTCTAAGTTTTTTTGGGGAGTAACTTAAGACCACCATAGTTCCCTTCTCCTTGGTTTTATCCCAAACTAATTCTCTCATGGCTATGCAGGAAGCCATTTAATGCTTTTATGGCTCATTTTTTTCCTAGCCACAAACTCCAGAAACTATTTTTTTTTGTTCTTTTTAAGTGAAGGACAAGATCAAAGATAAAAGCTGTGATCATTGCCTTCTAAGAACTGCACAAAAAGCACACCAGATTTAGGGAACTTCTCAATAAGATCTCCCAGAGGCAGAGAAAGCAACATACAGATAGCAGGCCAAGAAGGGGCTGGAGAATTTTCAGTGCTTCCCTTCCCTGCAGTCTCCAGCTGCATTTTCTCCTCCCTATGGGGTGTGTTCTAGGTGGGAGTGCTGCTATGCTTGTGTGGTAAGGAGCTCTGCTTCCTCCAAAATTACTGGGAGCTAAGACCATTGTTCTTATGGTCCAGCAGCAAAAATCTTTAATGGAAGCAACATTCACAGCTAAAATCTGCAGTTTGTTGCACAACAGTAACCATATGGCAACTCCATAAATCCAGTACACTTACATTCGCCTTGTGGAGAAAGACACACCTGTGTTTTTTGTAAATATCACCTAATTTACTAAAGCATTCCCTTGAATTCTGCTGGGCTACAGTTATTTCCCACCTAAGATGTGACCTCCCTGGGTAATGGCAGTGGGTATAACTCACTCTCAGGAGTGAGGTAGAAAGCAAGGTTTCGACTGGCATTGCAGGAGCTTTGTAGTCTTTGCAGTGACAAGAGCTTCACATAAAATGTTATCTGTTCTCTTTTTTTAATGAATAGAGTGGTTAAAAATGCTGTCCAGAAAACAGCTACATCCTGAAAGAGAATCCCCAAGCCTTGGTTTCTTACTCAAGCCTTTATCTCCAGTGGTCTTGAACCCAGCACTGTTCTCCCCTTGACTTTTGTACAGGGGTTTCACATGCCGGTTTAAAACTTTCCTGTGGCTCTGGGCACCATGATGTATCTAAGGGCACCACGATCCCTCAGGACTGCTCTTCTCCACAGGAACATGTCTTGTTTTCCATGTCTAACAAAATGAGTGATGGGATTTGTCTTCCTAAGGGACTAGTGGGGCAGAAGTCCGTGGAGTGAATGGCAGCCACTGGAGGCACAGAAATTCAGAGCAGGACCATCCTGTGCCTCCGCTGCCAGACCATGACAAATGCCTCTGGTTTCTTCCTTCAGTTAGGAAAGAAGGTGTTTCCTGCAGAACACAGCTTCTGTACTCTCCTGTACCTGTGAGGTCTGGTGGGCTCAATTCCCCAGTTAGCATGAATTAATTGCACATCTGTCTTTCTCACATGCAAATCAGAATTGGGTACCACATACTGCAGCAGGCAGCAGGACTACAGCTGCGCAGGGAGGAAGAGATAACCCTAATAGCTTATGTCAGCAACCTTCAGGTCTTTTAACATTTCCAAGTGAAAGGTTCCTCTGCTGCCCATCAGCAAGGCGTCCGGGGCCTGCTGCAGCACAGCCTCTTTTCTCCCACAGGCACATTCTATCAGACTGCATAGAACAAGACATCCCGAAGCTTTCATCCTACTTTTAGGACAGGGAGGATGGGATATAAAAAGCAGAAATGACAGCAGTCCAGACCAGGTCAGATCAGGACTGGGATCATAGTTACCCAGGCCTGCTGGCATTAGGACTGGAGGAAGAGTGAGTAGCAGCTGCAAAGGAGCTATGAATGTCTGCCCGTACACAGAGGTTTATGTCTCTGAGTGTATGTTACAAAACACATCTCCTCTTAGCACTGACCAGTGGAGTGGTAACATGGAACTTGCAAAGGGAGAGAAATCAGCTGAGCAGGGTAGGACCACATCCTACTTGTGACATGTTACACTAATGATTAAAATGAGTTCACAGACAAAGCTCATCATAAACAGCATGCAAGCAATTTTCTCTTTGTGGAATCTCAATTGACACTCTAATTTCATTTCTAGAAAAAATAAGTGCTAGCTAAGATTTCTAACAAGTGCTCTCCCAACCCTCACACAGCCCCCTTTTCCAAAGCCATGTCCTCTAGAATAAATCCTTCATGTTCCATGGTGTGTCTTCCTAAGGCTGAACATTACTTAATTATTAATAAAAAAGGCTTGAAGAGCTATATCCTGCTGATGCCCCTTCCACTGTGATGACCTCATTAATATGCAGGTCCACAGCACACTGAATTGACAGGATGGCTTCTGGAGTTCAATGGACTCTGGACCAGCCTTTTATTGAATAAATTAAGTAAATATTCCTCTTCTCCAAAATACACTGTAAAAATGATTGCCTTCCTAATGTTAAATTGTGAAACTCGGGCTACTATTTATGGCTGGGTTTCTTCCTATATAATCATACGTCATTGTTTTCTAATGAAATGCATGATCTAGTTAAATGAGCATGAATGGAAGCAACAGTGCCACAGACAAGAAAGCAGGAGGGATATATAATTAATGTGAGTATGGAAAAAAAAGCTGTGTGATATCATTCCATCAATTATCAGCTTCTAATAATTCTGTCACCAAGTAAACAAAAGCATTTTATCAATTAGTGCCGATCGTTTCCCCATAGAGAGCACTGAAAACTGCTGAAAACCAAATCGTAACTGCAGCATTATAAAAGGAAAAGAAGAGGAACATAGGAAAAACCTGAAGACTGTTACCCTTCTGTATTGCAATGACAGTCACTTAACAAGGCTTTGTTGAAGGCAGAGAAAAGATTTGCGGCATAAAATAGTAATAAAGAGTTTTGGGTGGAGCACTCTACCAATTTGGCTTCTGGAGACCAACTTTCATTTCCTTACTGTCAGTGATGTTCTTTGAGACTGACCCAGCACATCTCTCGGTAGGTCGTGTTGTGCCCTGGCCTGAACCATCCAGCTCAGTTAAACTTCAGTCCAGCTTGGAGGAGCACATGTACTGTGGGTCTAGACTGCCTCAGTGGGTTCGACATTACCTTTTTGAGGCTGATGACTTCTTTAAAACCAATTACATGCATAGTGTTTCAGGTGTTTGAGAAACTACAGTTTATAGTGATCGTAAGGGATAGATTCTTCTCTCTCTGTGTGATGATGGCACAGATATCTGTATCTGAACTACCTATCTTGGCTCCTCCTAAGTTCACAGGAACAAACCTTCCTGCAGTGACTTATCTGCCCTAAAAGTGATGCTTCTCGCTCCCTCTGTTGACCACCACTAGCATGATGCAACTTCATTGTCTCAGTTTAAACAAATCTCCATTGTGATGAAATTCACACCTGCAGGGAAAAGTCTTCAGGACCTTTGGCTCTGACTGCCCCAGCCTCACATTAAGGTCACCAAGAACAGGGTCAGCTTGGCCACAAAGGCAAGTTTCTGAGCACCTCAGAGAAAAAAAGAAAAGTTGCCCAGAGGAGCTGTGGGTGCCCCATCCCTGGAAGTGTTCAAGGCCAGACTGGATGGGGCTTGGAGCAACCTGGTCTGGTGGGAGGTGTCCCTGACAAGGCAGGGAGTCAGAATTAGAAGATCTTTAAGGTCCCTTCCAACCCAAACTATTCTGTGATTCTCTGACTCTATGCAAAGGTCCTAGTGGGAAGGGGCAGAGAGAGGTACTGACTGGGAATAAGATTTGGGGATCCAGAACTGTGTATCTAATGGACTTCACATCTCATAGCAGGTATGGAGGGTCTGCAGCTGCTGCTCTCTGATAGAGCCTGGAGTTACAGTTAAGGGAGGACTGGAGAGATGTTTTAACCTGCTGGTATGACTGCTACCCCTGCAGAGGCTTTATACCCTGCACAAAGATGTTTGTGAGCACTCAGCAAGAAGCTGTCTATTCAGAGGGATTTTCATTCCTCCTCTCAGGATGGGAGGCTGGTATTTGACTTCATTATCTCCTAACTTAAAGTTCAGGCCATCTGGCATCCCAGTGTGCAAACAATCTTGTAAATTAAAAGGAAAAATATGGTCATGATTCCCTTATGGCTACAGATATGCAAGCTATTAAATAACTGGTGATGTGCAGAATGTACTTGGAAAGAAACAAATTTGGTTCCCAACTTTGCACCCCCAGTGGGTCAAGCAGTATTTTATGTAGGAATGTGACCTGAAATACGGCTGACCGTTTTCCTTTATGGCATGTTTCCTTCACCAGCCCATTGCACAGACTTCTGATCCTCCTGGAACTGGGTAGAGTGCTGGTGATTTTGTGTCAGAGTCGTGATTTTGTACGGCAATCCTTAGAGTTTTAAGCCAGCCTTTTGAGACCTTTTCCAACACCTTCACTCTTTATCTTAGTCCACAAGCTAATTTTGCTCTCTGCTGAACACACAGAACTTTTTTTTCACTTCATTTTCTTTACCTACTCTGAAAAAGTTTATTCATAAAAAAAATAAAATAAATTACCACCCTCTTCATTTCTTTATTGGAAGACCCACCTACTATATTTGGTGTCGTGATGCATTTTTTGCATGAGAGTCCTATTTCATTTAAGAGCATTAGCAGTTTCAGAAGATATATAAAGATGAAAGATCTTTGCATGTTTTAACGAACCTCAAAATGAGCTTTGGAACAATTTGATTAGAAAGCTCTCAAAACCTCAAGCATTCCCTCAGGACTGAGCCATAATGAAGGTAATAATTAGCAAGATCAAATTTGAAAATGACTTATTCCATAAATATATGTTTTACTCTTGGTATATGGAGCCAGACCCAAATAAGTAAAGGTCTGGAGAAGTGGAACAAAGCTAAGAGCATACATACAAATGAAAGTACAGAAGCCTTGCCTCCATGGACAAAAATAAAATAAGGTTGTAGGGTAGAAAAGAATAGCTCTCTGCCTGCTCTGAGACTGGGAGGAGTGGAGCATCTCACCTTGATGGAGAATGCAAACATTCTCCTGAAAGTCTATATGCTGAAGAGCTCGTCCTCCCCTCAGCTTGTCAGCTGGTTCTGCCGACCTCTTCCTGGGGTGTGTGGGCTTGTATCAGGAAAGGGGAATTGCTCTGAGAATTTCAACAAAGACCAGGTCTCTTGCTTTTCTGTACCTGCAGATAATTCCACGAAGTTTATGCATGAACTCCACTCTTACATTTTCTTTCCCATCTTTTTCAAAGTTGGCAGGATCTTCCATCTTTCCTTGGTATGTGTGTGTGAGTGTTTCTAGCAACTCTTTGCCGACTGAGTATGAACATATACCCCTCTCCAAGAAGACATATTTCAGCTGGGACTTGGCTTAGTGTGATCTGCCAGACACGGGCAATACAGGAGACCAGTCTGATGAGTAACACCAAAGGCCTCACCTACTTGTTTGAGATTGGGCCACCTGTAATGAGACCTCAGTGTAATACCAGAACCAAGATCCAGCTCTGACTCCCAAATGTCCAGCAAGTCTTTGCAGATCAGACAAGGTATTTACTTCCAGCTCTGAACTAATTAAGACAATCATAGTGCTGCTGCTTGGAGTGAAAGCAATCCACACACAAAGATGTTATCTGAACAACACAAAGTCTCCAAATCTGATCTGGTTAATTCACTGTTGCTGTGCTCTGGGTGATACCCCAGAGAAGGCAGCACATTGCCATGAGTCTGTCTGGATTTTGCTGGGATTCTAGGATATAACTTGTCATTCCCAAGACCTGGGAGAGATGGGGAGGGTTGGGAGCGGGGGTTGCTGTGCTTCCCCTCTCTGTTCTGACTCATCAGGAAGAACAGACACATCACTTATTACAGTGCAAGATTGCTTTGGTTTGTGCCCTCCCATCAGCAGCTTCCTACTCATTGAACATAATTGGCATTGATGTGATCGGTCTCACTAGGTAATCACTTAGATGACACAGTGAGATTTCACTGTAATTCAGATTAGTTTTTCAACAGAGATTATTCTGCTGAGGAAAATTACCTGGTGAGGTCCTCGTGGCAAGACTCCCCTCAAATAAGAAGCCAGTACTTCCAGTCTGCGTAACTATGCCTCCCAGCTCTGCTCTGCAGCAGGGTAGACTGCAAAACACTGTCCTTTGCAGAGTCCCTGGTGCTACACTGGATCATTACAGCTCCTCCTGCCAACTTGGTAGAGAGGAGCATCCTTTCTCACCCTCTGGGACTGGCTGGGAACAATGACAGGCCTCAGGGAGAATAACCCAAGCAGAAGAATTTGGACAGGCTGTACAGGGCAATGATATCTTTCTCACTGCCTACAAGGTCTCAAAACCTTCTTCCTGCCATTGTCATTCTACACATAGCATGCTTGTTCAGAAAATTCCCCCAAATTAGCTCTGCATCAGTTTTATTTCCAAGACCTCTCTTCTCACCAGCCTGATGTAATAAGTATCCAGAGGTGTGATACTGGTGTGGCACTGCCAGGAGCAAATGTGTCAGGGTTGGAGCAGATAGACAGGACAAGACCCACTGCAACCCACTGGACCACTCAAGGAACTTCCAGCATATGCTTTGAACTTCAGTGTGCCTGGAAGTGCTCCCTCTCTGCCCCACAAATCACTTCGGAGCTTGGTACCAAGCCTGTGTTCACCCATTTCACCTGATCCAGCCTTTCACATGCCCAGTGCCCACACAGCTGTGTGATCCATGGCCCATCCTGCTTAGGAGAACCCAAACACTGCCTGGATCCAGGACATACAGGACTTGCAGGCAGATGGGCTTCAGGCTGAGCCCAGGCTTTCCCCATCAGCAAGCCCTCCAAGGGCAGAAGAACAGATGTGCAAAGGGGCTGGAGAAGAGGACTTGGCAGCTCCTCTGCACAGCTGGAGTGGGGCGAGGCAGTGCAGCATCTAAGAGCAGGATCCAAGTCAGAATTTTGCTTGTTTTCCGTGAGATTATCTGTTTCTCTAAGTATCTGTCTCTTGCTGCTAAGCTATTGAATGTGTCACCAGTGATGGCAGGATTCTAATAAAGAGTTGCCCTGGGGAAACTGCATTGTCCCCTTTGCTTCCCATTGAAATCTCTGGTGCTCTACAAATTCAGATCTGCAGTCGTCATGCTAAGATGCAGCAGCTCCAGCACTTCCTGAGCACGAAGCTGCAGAAGAGCTCCATCCTCAGGGCCTGAGACTGTCTCCATCTCCAGCCTGCAGCATCAGATGCATACGTTAGAAAGCATTCTGCATGGATGGCTAACTGTGCTGCTACCCTGGCTGCATACAAACCACCTTCCAGATAACTGCAAACAAACCTGACACTTCTGCTGGTCACTTGGGAGATAAAGCCCACCAGAGTGTGTTTGTTTCATAGTTTCTTGATGTTCTGATAGAGATTAATCAATCATGTCAACTCTTTGGCTCGCTCTATAATTTAACCACTTGCAGTGGTTTGTACCACTGCTCTCTTTTTTTCTGTCTGGTTAAATGATCTTCTGCAGGACACCCATAGCTTAATGCACTCCCTGGGCTTTGTGTCATCAATTAATAATATTTTTAACTACCTTTTCATTGGATTTTTGCCTTGCTGTCATTTGATTGTGCCATTCGACTTGCTAATGACTTGCACGCCACTATACCAAAGTGACAGGCCTGTGTTTCCAGCTGTTTAGCAGTTCAAGTCCAGTGCTAGTCCAGGGTTGTGTCCTGCAGTCAGCAACAGAACTGTCCTGAGGCAGGAGCTGCTGGGTGTTGGGTAAGCTGGGTGTATAAAATCAGTCTCACTTGCTGCACACCAAGGTCTGTCCTGCAGTGAAGCCCTGGTCATAGCTCACCCAGAGCACACAGAGTATGGGCGTGTCAGTTCTCAGCTCTACGTACCCATCAGGCATCTCCTAACATTACGTTAACTGATCACCCTGGATCCTGGAAGGGTCCTGAATGCTGCTTTCAAGCGAGGGGACAGTCCTTGGAAGCATGCACAAAATTGTCTTAGTCTACTTCTACATTTTTTTTACTGTCCATCTTACCTCTGTCCTTGGCACTCCTAACCTTCCTGCTGGCAGGTGCTGGGACAAGACCTCTGTGCTCACAGATCACCCTTCCTTGTATGCCTTGTCCTTAGGCATGCTGGAAAAGAAATCTGCCCATTAATCATTTCCTTCCGTTGCACTCAAAATCACACTGAATCTTCTTTGGAAAAACACAACTTGTGAACAACTGAACTTTTGGGATTTTCAAAGCCACCACCAGGATGGCTGGAGGAATGGGAGCCAGGAGCTGGGCAGCCAGGCATCTCTGGGGAAGGAACAATGAGCCAGCCTGCACATTCAGGCCATGGGAATGTGCAGAAAATGGACGTTTCCTAGGAAATAGAGTAGAGTTTTAGTCCTGTGACTGAATGAGAACAGTGCTCTGACTATTGTTCCTAGCACATCACAAATGACCTTGAAGCTTTCCATCTGGGTCTATGACATTTGCCTCCTCACAGTGATTGACTTCCACAAAGAAGGAATGACTCCTATTTCCTGGGGCCTAAGGGGGATTTCTTCTTAGTCATGCTGACTTGTGCTTTCAACACCAAATTCTCAGTTTCTTTTCCTATTGACTGCAGTGGCACCTACACACTCATAGCACAGATTTGTGAGAAACATGCAAAAGAGAATAGTGCAGTGACAGTCCTCCCTCGCTGGGACTCCTTCATGTAGATTAAAAAGAGGAACTGTTTCAAAAATAGGATGATCAGTTCTTGACATAAAAAGGCAGCCAGTTCTATCTCGGGTTGTGCATTAAAATTATCCTTCTTTTTTTTCGCAATCCCTCCTCCTCATCAGAAAAATCTCACCCCAGGCTATTTTGAAGCTCCAATGTGTCGCTTTTCATTCATGTTTTTCAATGTACTACTAAAGCATGTGCATTTTTGAAATTTCATATCTGAAATGTGTGAACTGCTCTCCACTGAAAGGAAAGCCTGAATTTCAGAGGGCCATTGCCATTTGCTCTGTTTTGAGGTTAAGTAGTATGGAGAATGCCTGAGGCATTCACAAAACAGAAAATTTCACAGAATGAAGCGAGGTGCATGAACATGTGGTGATGAGCTCTCTGAACTGCTTTGCAAACATTTATGATGTCCCCTGAGAGGAGTGGGAACGAATTCATTAATCTGTCATTAACACAAGAAGAAAATACAAATGTGCACATCTCATTCCTTGGAGTGGCACAGCAGATGGGACTGGACAGTGACTGCAGGCCCAGGAAAGGGGCAGCCTTGGGACAGTATTGCTTGGAAGACCACCACAGGATCAAAAGACCTTTCTCCAGAGAGACTCAAGGACTTGGGTGGACAGTCACATCAAAGCAATGCAAGCTTTGTGCTGGCTCCACAGTGTGGACTCTGGTCCTTGTGTCCAGGAGGTGTCCCCTGACTCAGAGATCTGCGGAATAGTAGAGGATCAGGTTGGCAGCCAGGCTCCTGAGGACTGAGATCCTAAATGAGGATCTGAAGACAAGAAAAAAGATGGATAAGCCTGCTGCTCTTGAACACTGGCTAAAGCATTACTACAAGCAGCCTGGAAGAACACCAAAGTCTTGATTGAGGAGGGAAACTAGGGAAAGCTGTGATGGGGAAAGTGAGAGGGAAGAAGGAGTTGCCATGCAGAACCACTGTGAGATGCCGAGGTCAAAGATCTCAGTGACTGAAGTCTTATTTCTGCCACTGGAAAGTTTGGATGGGTTTCTCCAGCTTTCCCTGTGCCTGTGTTTCTCCCCACCAGCTGTGCATTTGGACTGCCTGTTCTTCAGGTCGTTATGTCTCACAGGGCCAGTGCCCAGCCCGGTGCCAGGTGGGACCCTTGGGAGCTACAGACTGCAGCAATTCTCCTGCATGCATCGCCTCTGGGCTCAGCTGGTAAGAACAATTGGAGAGGGCCCACGTAGGATTTCATCTTATCCACACTTGGTTAATAAAGCATTCCAGTTTCATAGCAGCTTTTGTTGCTGAGGCCACAGCGGTATGAGGAGGAACACTATAGCTTTGTTAGCATGAGTGAAAATTTCAGCCTGCTGCTCTCCAGGTCTCAAAAACAGTTGGGGGACATTCCTACACAGCATGCAAAAAAGCCAGGTGTGCACTGTTCCCCGGCATCGATCCATTTCCTTAAACATCATCGTTCTCTGCCTAATGCATTAAAACCACTTTTTTTTACTTATTTAAAAGGAACGGCCTGAAATATGAGGCTATTTATGTTACAGTAACCACAGTCTAGAATGAAGAGTGTTGCAGAGAGATTGCATAGATTATAAGGCATGTAATCATCTTTAACCTTTCCTGCCTGTTAAATTGGTTCATTTCCTTTCATTCATGTATCTGAATTACTTTTATGTAAATATATACTTTTCTTAGCTTCTTTTCATGCTTTTTTTTTTTTTTTTTTGTTTAAAGACAAAAGCAGCAATTAAAGAATGATAAAGACATTACTAAATAGATCATATGCTGGTTTCCCGTTAGAAAGGAAAGTGTTACCACTTTGAGTGACTCCAGTGACTTCAGCTACAGTATCTTAGGGAGTGAATTAAGTGTTTTGCTAGCTACTCATATTAAATTTGCTGAATCTCCTATTGAATCCCCAGCATCCCAGCTTCAGGAAGCCAGGACAGTAATGGGAGGAATGTGAGTACTTGAGTACTTCGCAAGACAAGAGAAAGCAAACTCAGCCTAGGACTGTGCTGTCCTAGGCATGTTTGGAGCAAGCAGAACCCCAGGAGATGACAGCAGACAACGTGAAGGCAGGGAGTTTCAGTAAGAATGCAAGAAAATCAGGGTCCTGCTGATTTCCAGTGGCATCCACCAGGGGAAGGAACAATTTAAAAACAGTTGTAAGTTTTGTTTTGTCCTTCCTGGAGCGAAATTGTCAGGAAAAGCAGTGCCTTCCTTCAGACAAAGAGAAAGCATGCAATTAGGCATGGCCAGAAGTAGGCACAGGAGGTTCCTTGTGTCCGTATCACAGAACCAGGGCAAACCAGAGAATGTGTCAGGTTGGAAGGGACATCTGGAGGTGCAAACTGTCAGAAGGGACAGGGCGAACAAGAGCTGTAGTGCTCCTTCTCCTCCCTTGGGAATTCCTGCAGATCTTTGCTTGATGCTTTTGTACCATGCAGCACTTTGGGTCTGCTGGTGCTGCATGGTACAAGCTCCAGAATTAATATCCCCAGCTTTCTGCCTTGGAGGAGGCCTCCAGAACCTGCTGCCTGGCGCTGGCTATGTCCAACAGATGCTGCAGCCAGCAGCCAGTGCCTGCAGTGGGTATGCTGGCTGCATGCTAAACCAGGTGCTCTGGTCATCTCCACTACGGGCTGCATGCCGCAGCCAGAGCTGCCCTCACCTTCCTCTCAGAGACAGCCCAGCTCCCTTCTGCCACCACTGACGACTTTCAAATAATCAGGTGTTCCCTTTCAGGAAATCCTGCCTATGCTACTGCTTTTCCCTGCTTTGGAGAGGAACCGCTTCCTAACACAAATGCAAACACCTCCTTTTAGCTTTGAAGACTCAGAACTGGATGAGTAAATGTAGACACCTTCCTTGCCTTTCCATGTAGCCTACCAAGGGCAAGGTGCTGCATTGGGCCAGGGCAATCTGAAGCACAAATACTGACTGGGCACAGAATGGACTGAGAGCAGCCCTGAGGAGAGGGACCTGGGGTTTTGGTGGATGAGAAGCTTGACCTGAGCTGGTAGTGTGTGCTTGCAGCCCAGAAAACCACCCGTATCCTGGGCTCCATCAAAAATGGCATGGCCAGCAGGGCAAGGAAGCGACTGTCCCTCTCTGCTCTGCGCTGCTCTCATCAGACCCCATCAGTAGCGCTGTGCTCAGCTTTGGGGCCTCAGCACAAGAAGGACATGGAACTGTTAGAACGAGCTAAAAAAAGATACATTTAGATTGGATATTAGGAAGAACTTCTTTACAATGAGGCTGGTGAGGCCCTGGTGCAGGCTGCCATGAGGAGCTGTGGGTGCCCCATTCCTGGCAGTGCCCAAGGGCAGGCTGAATGGGACTGGGGGCAACCTGGTATGGTGGGAGGTGTCCCTGCCCATGGCAGGGGGTTGGAATTAGGTGATCTTTAAAGACTCTTCCAACACAAACTGTTTTATGATTCCAGGATCATCAGGGTTTTGGGAAGCTGCCATCCCTGTGGGTGAGTTCTGTGACTTTTTGAAGGGCAGTGCTGAGAGAAAGCTTAGCAGATGTAACATATCGGGCTCTGTGCACTCATGTCATGAGTGCTATTTGTACACTGCCAGCTGCATCTGCTGCTTTGTAGCCGAGTGCCCTTCCTCCTTCCCCCACCCATATCTTCTGCACCTGTGAGACTAGGTGAGTCCGCTGGCAGACCCTAACAGTGTGATCAGAGATGCCCAGATCTCTTCAGTGCTTGCTTTTCTGGAGCTGTAGTGGCTCAGCCCACAGAGGCAGGAAGAATCCCATTGAAAAATGATTGCAAGATAGTGCTGCAAGTAGTGGGACACCTACACCATGCCTTCTTCCTGAAGCACAAACACCTTCCTTGGCCTGGGCTTTTGGGATTGCTTGAATGCTTCTGTCATGAATGCAGCTCCTGTTCCCTAGAGTTCATGGAGCCTTTTGGGATGATGCTCTGCCAAGCATTCTGCTAAGGTACTGCTGTATTAGGCAAATGAAGAAAGAGATGACGTAAAGGAAATTGTGAAGAGGAGATTTTCACCAGACTGGCCAGAAATGTTGTCTTTGCAGAAACAGCAGCTAGTTGTTCACCTGACTTCTTTGAGCAATGTTCCCTACTGACATAATGGAAAGGCTCCAGAGTGTGAGACAGAGAAACAAACAGGGGCTTTACACTGTTCCTTTAGCCTCTTCCTTACTGAATACACAGCTCTCGGTGGCATTGGTAGATAGGCTGTTTGCCATCCCAGGATGAACCTAGTGAATCCAGCACTGGCCATGCTCAGCATACAGCATGCACAGGGAATAGTGCTCACCGTGGAAGTTCAGAAGTATCTCAGGAAGCATCCTGAGGACGTGTGGTGTTAAACCTCCTCTACCACCTTCCTAATCCCTGTAATCTCCTTTCCAGCCTCCTCCACAGATGGGGCTGATCCGGCACCCTCCAGGAACCATCACCTTAGCCAAGGCTTCTACTTCTTTACACCTGCAGAGCCGACCGGTCTTAGGGTCCGCAGCATCTCTTAATGACTTTCATTGGTAGACAAGTGGTCATCAGTGTGGGCAGGGCAGAACTATTTACAATATTAAAGACCCTGC
The DNA here is from genome assembly GCF_047663525.1 of Anas platyrhynchos. Lineage (NCBI taxonomy): Eukaryota > Metazoa > Chordata > Aves > Anseriformes > Anatidae > Anas > Anas platyrhynchos. Next base: position 11,530,923 of record NC_092605.1, on the reverse strand, counting down.
TCATCAGTGATGGCCACGCAGGGACTGTTCTGTGTAAATGCATCCATTAGAAACTAAGCTTGCATCCTGAAAACAGGTCCCAGCACTTACTCCCAGGAGGTATCAGCAGGGGTTTGGTTAATGTAATTCACTCGGTGCTGAGCAGACCCCCAGGTGAGCAGGACCAGACCTGATGACATGCTGTTATAATAAGCAGGGCTGGCATTGAATCACTGAAGATACACAGACAGGAAGCTGGTGATCAGAACTGGTTCTTTCAATTATCAGAACATATCTATGTCCAACAGAGAGCCCTTCACAAACTCAGAGCTGGATCTACCAGGCTACACAGCAAGGCACTAGGCTGGGTTGCTATCAAAGGTTTCAGCTATGTTTCAGTCCTCTTTACTTTAAATCTCAGCTCCTTTGTCTCTGTAGTCCACATATCTCTATTTTCTGACTCACTGTTGGCATTAGCAGATAACAGATGTTCTTCAGCTCTAATGTTATGTCAATGGTGATTTATAGGTTTGATTGGGAAGCTACATTGCAAGTTCTCTACATGGGCTCACCCTGGGGAAGCAGGAATGCAGGGTCTCTGAAATTGTGAATAACAAAGGAGGAAGTGAAGACAGATTATTCACATTTTGTCAAAATGCAGGCATGAGAGGCCACCCAAGGAAATTATAATTTCAGAAACTTTAAAGAACACAGAACGAAGGATTTGTTCATGTAGTGACTAGTTAAACTCTGAATCTCATTAATATGTGCAGGAAAAAAAAAAAAGACAAAACCAAAAACAAACAAACAAACAAAAAAAACAGATTAGACAGGCAAAAGCAATAGCCCACGTACAATGTTAGGTGTGGAAATCCCTGAACATCTAATTACTGGGAGTTGTAAGAGGAGTGTAGAGACAGAGGAAAAATCATTCTGTGCTTTCATGAGTTTTACACTTTTTTTCTAATCTTCTTCTGTCCAAGGGAGATACAGCACTGGATGGTACTGGGTAGGCCTATAGCAGTTTTCTCACCAAGGAGCAACCTTGGTGTAGCACACCAGTGCTACAAGGAAGCAGGATAATTGGTGAGTTTAAAAAAAAGGAAATGCTTTCTGTAATACTTCAGGAAAACTCAGGTCTCTGGGTGGGTGGTTTGTGCTAACAGCAACAGATCTAAATTTGATGGTGATTTCTATAGAGAAATCACAAACCTGAAATTAGCTTATGCTCACATTCTGGCATATATGTATGTGATCTACATTACAGTCAGGAGACAGTCACCTACAGCAAGCTTATACAAATAGTGATGTGTTGATTATGCCTTGACATTCACTTATGGGTTGAAGTGAAGACTTTTAGAGATGAAGAAAGAGCTAAAGTGCCAAGTCTGTATGAGCAAGGCTGATGACAAGACATAACCATCATGCACTGAGTGCATATGGAGGGCTGGGGAACTGCTCAGAGTGAATAATCCTACAACAGTAGTGCCTCTCTCACTAACCCTCATTTACCTCCTTGTCATCAGAAGGGACAGTACTGAAAACGCCACAAACACAATGTTCCCTGGTGGTTTTTTTGGTCACTAAATCATCCCATCTCCTGAACCTATAGAGTCCTTCCAGGTGCTCAGGTCCCCTGACCAGGTCAGAATTCAGAAAGACAAAATCTGGTCAGCTACAGCATAGAAAAGTGTTGCCGCATAAAATGTAGTGTGGCAATGCTTGATGGGGCCATTGAATAGTGGTGCTCCTATGCACCAGTGCTTCCCCCAGCTTAGCTCACCATGCTCACCTTCCCCTTTGAGACCCCCATGGTGTGGCAACCTGCCCTCCAGCCCATGGGCTCCCACGCCACATGCTTGGCTCTCACACACTCAGTGTAGAGGAAAATCTGAGCAATATCTACATTTCTTTTGTATGATAGCTTCCTGTGTGATGTGAATCATTGCTGTCGCAGCACAGGATATTTGTAATAAACAATTTTTGTTACTCTTCAGTAGCTAAGCCAAAGCCGCCTAATCAATATCTGAAGTTGGGACCTGCTTAAGAGCTCATCAAGCCATGTGTCGTTATTGTTGTACAAGCCAATGTGGACGCTGTCGTTTTGGTAACAATAATCATAGAATATGTATGAATTCCAGTGAAGCACCCCACTAATGAATGTCTCCAGGTTGGAAAGTAAATCACAGAGCATCGAGACAGACAATTGAATATTTAAAACAGTCCCCAAAGTGCTTCACAGTCTCTGAGCACTGAAGCAGACATTGAATGGATGGTATAAAAAAAACAAGAAGCAAGTAATTAGGGGCTGAGGAAACAAAAGCAGGTTCCAGTAGCTGGACTTTGTTGGAGCCACGCAGATTTTAATTGATTTTTCACGAATTGGGACAGATTCACTTTTCTGATCACCAAGATGGTTCCAATAACAGCCAGTTTGGGACTCATGCCTATCAATACCCGCACAGACCATAGTTTGGCTATGTGCTCAGAAACCAGCTATACTTAGAGGCTGGGCTTCATTTTCCTGAACACCAAGCTGCTGCCAGCAGCTTGCACAGTGAAAGCGAGCTGCTCTCTGTTCTGTTTGTCATTGTCCATCTGTGTTTCTAATGGCCAGCACTAGGAGGACAGGGAATGGGTGGAAAGCCAAACTTTCTGAATAATGGAGCCAAAGTCCATTTCTGCCTGCATTAGAGGGAACTGACAGGGGAGAACCTGGCCAGAGAAAAGGAAGGACTGATGCCCTGTGGCTGGAATGATTCAGCAGGGATGGGGCTATTAAAGAGGATGGACCCAGGCTCTTCTCAGTGGTGCTCAGTGAAAGGTCGAGAGAAAATGAACACAAACCAAAATACAGGAAATTCTACTCACACAAAAAAAGTTGTTTTGTCATCCCCATGTCGTTCACCCTCCCCCCTCCCCACAGCTGGACACAGTCCTGGGCAACCTTCAGTAGGATCAATGGGATGGGACCAAGTAGTCTGCACAGCTGCCTCCAGCCCCAGCGGTGCTGTGATGCTGTGGCTGGCCGGAGCGAGATGGCTACTAAGAAATAGTAGTTATCTTGAGGAGATGCTGAGTTTATCTTGAGTTTCTACCAGGGAAGCCATGTTCTCCTCTCCCATGGAGAGAGAATAGAGACAGAACTGCATTGGTGACTGGGACACGACTAGGATGAAACTCTCCTTTCCTCATTCCCTTTTATCTCCCAATTCCTTAAGATCAGTTCCTACACTTATTATCTGACAGACGACTGTCAGGATTTCTGCATGCAGTAACTCACAGCAATGATGCCAGATAACAGTGGAATTTTCCTAGCAGTCTAAAGCCCTACTTGGCAGCCCTTGGACGGGTGATCCAGACAAAATTCTGATACTTTTGGTTGCTCTGTGCCCACACTCTGTGTTGGCTGTACAAAAAAAAAGACATATAGACAGGAAGACAGATAGAGAAAGAGAGGAAGAGAGAGAGAAAGAAGAAAGGAAGGAAGGAAGCAAGGAAGGAAGGAAGGAAGGAAGGAAGGAAAGAGAAAGAAAGAAAGAAAAACGAAGGAAGGAAGGGATGTGGAGCTATGGAAACCTTTCACATGCTCACCAAGCTCAGCCCTGGCTTAGATGCAGAGCCTCTAACCTAAATTAATAGATCCTCTGGGGTCTGCAAAACTGGGCTAATATTTTGCAAGAATAGCTCTCCCCTGCTTCTTGCCCTCCAGTATGATGAAGACAAAATGCCTTCATTATTGCAGCATTTAACAGTGTGCAATGTTTATGAAGGGGCTGGAGGATGTGAAGGAATCCAAACCAATTACATTAATCTCACAGCAAATAAAGCTGCAAATATTTACCTTCACTATACTGCTTTATCTTATTGGACAAGCTCTTGAATTAATCTAAATCCAGTCCTTTAACCTTGCTAGATGGATTGTCCTCTTTGACATCAGGAGGTCGCCTAGACTTTACAGTTGGTCTCCACAAGCAGATACCAGCTCATCTGTATTGCACTTTGGGCATAGAAGCCTTAAATCTCTTTCGTCTATTGTAGTTCTAAGAGAAGTTTTCCCTGTCTCCATCTGGTTGCTTAGTGTTGCAGCATGATACTGCAGAGCAAATGGAATGCAGGATAACTCAGTCAAATGAGTAATAAACAATAGAGGAATGTTCAGATTTTTTACCGGTTTTTCTTCCTGGAATTATCTCAATTCACCACCGTGAATATTTTTCTCACTGCAGCTCACTGATGCATGATATAGAGAAAATTGTCCTCAAGATGATGTGCCTCAGAAACCTCCTTATTGTACTACATACTAGCCTGGGATGGGAACCTCCAGCTGTATGTTTGCCTTTTTTTTTTTTTTTTCTCCTCATGTGACACCAAACATAGTGCTTTTGGATGTGAATTCAGCAAATACAATGAATCAGAAAACATTAAAGATGTGAGCAACAAATAAACTTGTTTTCCCTATGGGACAGAAGCACTTAGGTCTAGGGACAGACAGCGTTGGTCCACTGTATGAAACAGCCAATTTATTTGCTATTTTCCCTGTACCTCTCAGTTCTCTTTTCTATGGCATTCCCTTTTCAAATTGCAGCTTCTTCACCATACCACTACCTATAATCCCAATTCTTTGAGCTCTTCTTAGCCTTCTTGCCCACAGTGGCCTTTGTACCCAGACCACAGAAGTGGTGGTGGATGTGTTCTTCCTTAAGCAGTGCTTGGCAGAATAAAAGCTCTGCAGACAGTTGGCTACACAGGCTTAGAGAGCACCTAAAGACCATATTAAGCAAAGATACCAATTATCTTGAGTTACAGAGCAACTTCTGTTAGCTGTTCCTAACTGGTAGCCTAGTAAATATGATTTTATTTTATTTTTTCTATTACCAGTGGAAGCCAACAGGCTTTCTTTTGAACTTACAGCACAGGGTCTCAGGATTAGTCTGGATTTCCACCTGCCTGAGCTGTTTTGGCTTATTCTAGCTGTGATAACAATGCAGGAACCGGGATTTACTCTAGATTATCTCTGCCCTGGGACCAGTCTATGGCAATGGCTTGACAAAGCCAGGTAGCTCCTGGCGACAAAGAACAGCCCTTTGTGTTATTGGGGCTGGGGCAACTTTCAGGCTTTAGCTGAGTGTTTGGACAAGGAGGAAGCAGGTTATGACAAGAAAATGCACAAAAATAGCCAGAAGCAGACCCAAATCAAAGAGGGAGAAACAGCCACCATCAATACCAAACTCCGTCCATTGAAGGACTGATGCCAATGACTTCTTGCAACCTCTCCTCCTTTTTTTGGGAAGGAGGGAACTGTTGATTTTAGGATCCAGAAGGAGATGGAGAGGCTAAGTGCAACCCCAGAGGACAGAGTTACCTGGGAGCTTCCGTATAACAGGTTTTACTGTTTTATTAAGGTGGCTTTCCTATTCTACTTAGACAATTTGGACAACTAGACTGTTAAAACATTAATTGAAATGATGAATTCTGAGCTCCTTTTGCCCATAATGATGTTTGTGACACAGCTCTGTCTGTGATTTTAAATTCCACAAATGTGTGCAGGTGCATGCATCAACTTCTAGAATGGCCTTTGGCGATACATAACGGGGTACATTCACAGTACAGGTGTTAGCATGCTCTTGCCTGAAGCCTATTGACGCAAGTTGTTCGGAAAGATGTTGCCTGAGGGTTCAGGAATACAGGAGTTTACTGTAAGTTCAGCTGTCTGTCATGCTGTGCATGTCCTGCTACAACCCTGCAGGATTTTCATTTATTTCGTGACAGGTGGTTTATTTCTTTACTTTCCACTCCCTACACGCAGGTATAGCATTTTGCTTATAGAAGTGCCAAAGCAGAAGAGGGGAGGTCAGTAACTCCTGTGTCTGCACAGAGGCAATACGCTGTAGGAAGCCACACACAGCCTAACCAGCCATGGCACACCTCATGCACCTGCCCGGGGCTCTGCCCAGCTGCTGCTTCTTCCTGTGCTCACGTATCTAACCAGGCAGGACGTCAATACCTGAGCTCTCAAGAAGGTATGTGTATACTCCACAAGAAATCTGGAAGGAAGATTTGTGTTTCAAAGAGAAGGTGTTGGTAGGATATAGAGTCTTCCTTCATAACCTGGTGCTCTGAGGGCACACAACAGCCTGCAAGACACACTTCTAGTGAGAAACTTGAGCTAATTTAATTTATCAAAGCAAAAGAACTACTGTGAATCAAATATAGTCCACAGATTTCTACACTGGAAAGATACCAGTCGTGGGAAAACACCTTTGTCAAGTATAAAAAGGTGACACAGAAGCCTCTGGAACCTGAAACCAGACACGTTTCTACAAGTGTGGTGTATGCATATGCAAGTGAAGGAGGTGTAAATATACATAAGTGATGGAGACTCACAGCTGAAAGAAATCATCTGGGTATGGTGTTGAGTCTCCATCAGAAGAAACCTTTAAATCAAATCCATATATTCTTTCAAAACAGCTGTCCTGACACCAGCAAAGCTACAGCATTTTAGGTATTGCAAGCAGAGATCTCTTTCTCTTGAATGCAATGGTCCAGACATCATAAGCCAAGAATACCTATCAGATATACCAAATTTTGGTGCAGCTGTAGCAAAACTGATACCAATGGTGGAAATAGTAACTGGAGAAAGGCTGTTTATTTAGGACGAGACTGGGGTGGCAGTACAGAGGTACAAGTGCAGCACAAATAATGTTCAAGAAATGAGAAAAAAAAGATAAATTATTCAATTGATGTGACTGGACCCTTGTTCCAGCTATACCATGACAGCCAAATCTGTTCCTGTGGACAGAAGGAGCTGGGGGGGAGAGAGGTGGGATGCTTCACCTGGGTGGATGGACTGAGCAACAAAATTGTGCCATGCTGCTTCCCAGCCTAATGGCACTGGCAGGTACCTGCCACTTCATAACAGAGGCAAGATGACAGACTGCATGAGCAGAATTCCCCTAATGTACCTGATATTTCACCATCATTTTAGAACTGCTCTTGCACTTCATTTCCTCCCTCTTGCAGGTGATCAAACAATATGAAGAAGAAGAAATAGATTTTCAGAAATCACTCCCTGAATTTGTTTCCAGTCTAACTTTAACACAAGTGTAAAATCACTGCCTGCTAAGGAGAAATTCCTGATTTATACTTCTATGAGAATGATCCCCTTCCCTCTGCCGGGAGTACATAGCCATAGACACAGACCATGACTCCCACATCTGCTGTATCTCGTAATTCTTCACTGGACTCAAAACAAAACATCCCCCATGTGCACCCAGGCAACTGCTATGTCCATTTCTCTGCAGGTCTGAAATCCCACCCTTGCAGTTCTAATAAACCACCAAGAAGGAGCTCTGAGAGGCAGCACAGAAATAGGAGTTATGGAGTTGAAGAACAGAAAGGAGAAAACCTGTTCAGGATATTAAAAAGCCCTAGAGAGCAGCTCTGTTGAATGTAGTGGAGCTGGGAGGGTCCTGGATATCTGCAGCATTTTACAAGTGTTTGCATTTTTTTTGCAAAAAATGTGTTGAAATCTGAAATATTTTATTAACTCATCTTAGTTTTGCTGAACTATCTGTTTAAGAAAAAGAAAAGCAAACAAGCAATTCCATCCACTCCAGATGAAATGTTTCATTTTGACATCTTTCAAGGGAAATCATTTATATTTTCATTCAGAACTATCTCATTAGGAAACATCTTTCAATTGTCATTTAAAGAAAAATCTTGAATTGGAAACAAAATACATTGTTACACATAAAACAAAAGACTTCCAACTGAAAGTGACCAGCTGACTGCTTGCCAGCGAGCAGGAACCCCATTCTGGCATATCACTACAGTTGTGCAAAGTCCTGTTCTGCAGCCCCCTCTGGGGACACGATCCGGAGGCAGCACCTGCAGTCCTGGCAGCCCCAGGAAGAACCACGACACACACCCTGTTTAACCGTGCAGGCTTTGAGGATGTATCAGTGTCCAAGAAGAGATTAAATACAACAGGAAAATTGCACAGAGCAATAACCAAGGCGGGACACTGTAATAAGCCTGGGTTCTGGGTCATTAATTCCTTGTTATCTGGCTTAATTCAAATGCAGAGCAGATACACGGCACTGCCCTTTATTTTACTGAACCCAAACCTTACCATGAGGTTTCCATTTGCTGTTCACTTCAGAAGGCATTTTGGTGCAATATCTCCAACAAGCTGCATGTTTTGTGGGATTCTTTGTATACACTATATATGTTTTGTGAGAACCACATGTGGGTGCAGCATCTCCCCAAGTGGGGGTGTCTGTAAAGGGCTGTGCCCAGATGCTTCAGCCTGCAAGAGGGACAAACACTGTCAGAATCCCAAGACCAGCAACTGTACAAACAGCCTGGCAGTGCCAAGCTGGAATATTTCACCTTCAACAATGAAACTATAAAGAAGGAAGCAGAAATTCCAGATTACTCCATTTTTACAAGCCTGCTGCTTTTCACAAGGAAAGGAACAGCAGAAGATACTAAAAATGAAAGTCTGGATAGCCTACCTCCATTACACTTGGAAGGGTGACCATTGACCATGATCATAAGGTGCCCTGGGAGGGACTTGGGAGCCCAGAGCACTACTGATGCTGGAGCCTCAGAGAGTTACACCAGCTCCTACAGAGATCCTTACCTACAGTGAGACCTTCAAGTACAAATTAATCACACACTTCATAGCAAGCTGTGAAGTTATATGTACCCTTAAACCTGTCTCTATCTCTTTGCAAAACCTGAGTGAGGTTTTTGTCTGCATCCTAATTTGTTGTGTTGAATGCACCAGTTCTCAGGTCAGGCTCCCAAGTCACTTTATAGAGGAATGAGTCTGGAGGCCCCAGAGGAGTAGGGCAGAGCAGTAGATTAATCTCTTCCACATCGCTTTTGTCCCTATCATGTCCACAGTTCCCAAACTGTCTGCACTCTTCCTGGTTCACCTGTGCACTGGGATGCTGGATTGCATCTCACAAAAGGTATCTCTGGGAGAATGACACAAAGCTTCCCCTAGCAAACATGCTCATGGACATCACTGAGGCATTTGCTGTGCAGGTGGGATTTGGGAAGCACACACTGGTTGTCTCTGCTCATGGTAACATGCCTGTGCTTACTAATAAGCAGACACTCTCAAAGGAATCAAGGAAGAGAAATGGAAACACAAGACTTCTGCCGCCACAGCTTAAACAGAAGCTAATGAGTGGCTGATCATGCTGATCACTAAGAGCAGCTGTTTTCCCCACCTAGATCAGAGAAGATGCACTTTCTTTAATTGTAATTGCTGCATAAAATACTGACTGAAATTTGAACTTCTTTATAGGCACTGCAGCCCATTTCTGAGCATGCTGTTTGCTGCACAGTTTGACCAGCTCCGCAACCTTCTAATGCATACAGTAAAAAAGTGCTCATTTTTAGAACAACTTTTACTTTTCAACTGCCTAATATCTGTATTTTATGTACCAAAAAGTACAATTCATTCTACCATAATAAATATCCACAAGAATCCTAAGAGACCCTGGACATTTGGATTTGGCCAGATCAAGACAATGATTTTCAGTTTTACATTGCAGCACTATTTGTTTTGCTGTTAATTCTAGTGAGGACAATTGATCAATTGTTTTAATTTTAAATCAGAGAGCTAATATCCAACTTTGGCTTCCCTTGTGGTCTTTCAGTTACTACATCTGAGCAGCTAAGATCACATTCGTTCTTTCTTTTCTGTAGTAAATTCAGCTACCCCATATGAAGACTAGCAGCTGTATTTTCCCCATTAGATTGGACATGATTAAATTTCTTTGCTTTTAATTATATTCATTCCATAGTATGTCTGAACAATAATATGTAAGTCTGTGGTCACTCCAAAGTCTAGGGTAGGCAGATGCCTACAAAGCCAGAGAGCAGGCAGACTGCAGAGCCATTTGGGCACATTTGGGGAGGTTTTGAGATCTTTACATAGCTGTTGAGGTGTTCTTCCCTTACCACAGTATTTTTATTGGCAATACCTGTACCAGCATATACGTAGGAATAAAGGTGGTCTAACACACTGCATCTGTCTTCTGGCACTGTCTGCTACTTCACCTCTCTCCCTACCAAGTTCCCACCTTCCTGGGGTGTCTCTCTGGCTGTATTGTGACTTGGCACTTCTCCACCTCAGGGTTGCTGGAGGTCTTGTGCCCTCCCTCCTCCTCATTTGTCCTTCTCATTCTTGTCCTCCTCCACCTTCTCCTCTTGTTCTGCATCAGCAACCAGCCCTCTCTACATGTCGGTCCAGATTCTGCCCCAAACCTCACCTACCTTTAAAGATATGAAATCAGGGTCTTGAGTGAGGTTTATCTCCCCTCACTCTTTGTTTTTCATGAGCCTCCAGATAGTCTTTTTTGGAAGTAAGGATGTTCAGTATAAATAAAGGTGTTGAGCTTTGTTTGCTGTGTTCCTCTTTCAGAATCAATTATTCTTGCAACTCTCATTTGTTAGCAGATTTATTGCTTTGATTTCTTACTGCATACTGATATCCCCAATTTTGGTCTCTCCAGGTACCTAGAGTGGTGGCAAATTGCATTCATAGTTTGTGGGTCAAAGGCTCCAGCTCAGATCCCAGTGACAGCTCAGGAAAGAGGCAAGTTGTGATTTCATTTTAAGTTCTGCAAATAAGCTCTGGTTCAGCCTGCATCTTCCCTTGACACTTTTGGTTGAGTCTAATTCCAGTCTCTGCAGTTCTGTTCCATTCCCACTGAAAAGCTTATTTTGTGAGCTTAATTTAACTTGAGTTGATGCTCCATAGATCATTCTGTAGCCAGAGCACATTGTGCTCTGTGATCCTGCTGATCCTCACAAGATAAACCAGGCCAGACTGGGTCATGGCATATGAGACCATCAGGAAGCCGATGCTGCTGTAATCAGTGATCTTAACTTGGTGCCCTGTGCTGTAATAGGTTAAGTCATTGGTGATGACTCATAGGAAAATGTCTGGGATAGCTCTCAAGAGGTCATCTATTTCACCTTCCTGCTAGGAGGCATTGACCCTACCTGTGTTAATCCTGACACATCTGTTTAGCCTGGACTTAAATACCTCAGAAGGCAGAGGAACCTGTTAAACAATGGGCACAATTGCTTCTGGTCATATTTATTTCCCCCGTTTTTTGTGGTAAATGAAGGGTGACAGTTATTGTGGGATTGGGAGGGCTCTGGGATTGCCATTTAAATGGTTATCCCACCAGTCTGAAATTTTCTTTCATTCCAATTTAGAATAAAAAGGAGAAGCCATTTAAAAATTTCCCTCAGATCTTTTTTTTTCCCCTAAAAAAGGTTTTGCTTGTGGGCAGAGAAAACAAACTGGTGTCAGCCTAAAACTAAAATCAATAAAAAGTTCAAATACTGTATAAAGTAAAAATTTGTTGTTCCTGTGCTTGAAAGGCTTCTTTAGTAAACAAACAAACAAAAAGACACACATTGAAGTTACTTCCCGTAAAATAAACAGAATTGCACTATTCACCGTAACACTGTCCCGTCCCAGAGCTCTGTCCCGAGCCAACACCAGCACAGGGTTATATCCCCATCCTCAACCCCTGATCCCATAGTACTCATCCCTCCACCTGCAAGTGGCCCATGGAGCTCCAAGGATGCTGGTGGACAGGTTGTAACAGCCAGGTTGTAGCTTTCTGCTCCCTCTGGCCACATCAGGTGCTTCTGCGAGCAGTCTGGAAGGGCTTTGCTTCTCACCTAGGGGCTGCGAGCTCCTTTCCCGCATCCACAGGCTCTGTCCCTCTCTTACAGACCAAAGATGCTGTGGCCCACTCCTCTGTTTAGAGCAGTTACAGCTCTGCAAGTCTGCATCTTCAGGCCAAACCCAGGGTAGGGGCAGCTTCAGTGGCTGCCAGGCACATTTTCTGCCTGCCCCGGCTTTGTTGTACACTCACAGCTGGCACTGCTTCCTTGCAGGCTGGCAAAGGAGGCTGGCTTAGGAACTTTATGGGTATCTGAGGCTTGTCCAGGAAAGGCAGATCCCTGACATCTTCCCTGGCTCATGGTGGATGCTACAACACCACTGGACAAGAGTGGGCACAGAAATACAGTCTGTAACAGTGCTCATCCATGGCTTGGGCTTACCAGCTGGCCACACTACCAGTTGGCAGAGGGTCTGGGGGTGGTCTGGGCTGTGAACATGTTGTACCAGTGACTGACACCTTCAGCTGCAGCTGCAGCTATAGCCAACAGCTCCGACCTCTACAGAACCTCCTTTTGAAGGGAAGGATATACATCAAAAATAGGTCCCTAGACTGCTTGTGCAAGCCTCTAGGGAAAACTGTTCACATTGCCTCCCTTTGGGGACATGTTGGAAGAAGCAATGAGGGAGAATGCAAAAGACATTCTGCATCTGAAGAAAGATGCAGCTGACATTCAGCTGTGCTTGATCTGTCTGGGGGATGCAGACCACATTCCAGTCTGTCTAATGAGGCCGTGATGATTTGTTTGGCCTTGTAACTACTTCAGTGAAGAATTTAGCACATCTTGTACATGCACGTCTCACTCCCATGCCACCTCTGTCCCATCCACTGCTGCAGCTCACACTAACCAGTATCACCAGGCTTGGAAAGCTGGCACAGGATCTGAAGTCTTAAAAAGGTAGACAAGGAAAAACTTAGTTATCTAACAGATTGCAGGATACTGACAAGCTATTCACATCCATCTTCCTCCTTGACAATCCAATGAATACTTGGTGCAAATGGGAGGTGATAAGGACATGGTAAAGTAGCCTTCTGCCATGATGGAGGTTCTGAACGCAACAGAGATACTTCTGAGGATGGCAGCTGCTTTCCTCTGGCCTCAGAACCAAAAGCTTTTTACAGAAGTGTGTATTTATCATAACCCTGGTGAGACACAGAGAAACAGAAAAGGGGCCTGGGGCAGGAGATGGAGTATGTGGTTTGCTCTCCACCACACTGTCCTGCTCACAGGCAGGCAGACTGGAAGGTAGAAGAGATTAGATAGAGAGGAGATGTATTGTCTGCTGGGCTCTCTCTTTCTCTGTCATTAATCAGCTTCTCTTCTCAGATAATTTGTATACAGTATAACTTAAAGCAAAACAAAGCCTGTGGAATGATTTGTGCCCTTATGAATTCTTAATTCAAGCAGGACAGCAGATAATGTCTCTCAAAATGCTTCTGCTGTGCTTTACAGCAGAAGCCAATTAATTACTGCAGTGATGGTGTTTCAGGGCCACCTCCTCTCCTAGATAAATCTTCTGTGTCCAGTGACAGAGAGGGTTCTTATTCCCCATGCATTACACACAGGGACAGCTCTGCACTGGAAAAATAGCTTTGTCTACTGTAGGAGAGGTGTTTTGATGCCAGGAATGACCTAGACACTGCAGAGAACACTTTCTGCTCAGGAAATCCATGTTGCATGTGGCACTGTTAGCCCTGTCTAACATCTCTCCTGCCTGTCTGTACTCAGGCTATGACAGTGATGGAGTTTTCACCTGAAATATTTGCTTCTTAGACCTGCAAGCTGGACTTTGTGCTGGTGGAAAACAGGGGGCAGTGTTTTATCTAAAGACAGACTCCCATGGGAGCAAACCAAGCATGTATGCAGTTAGCAGGTCTCTAGGAAAGCTAAGCTCCAACTGAGGCATCAAAATATCTAGTAGCTTTCCCAGTGTCCTATGAAAGGCCTTGCCATAGCTATTGAAGTGTAACAGTAACTCCATTGGTATTACCCTCAGAGTCAATAAACTTTCATCATTATCTCAAAGCTCAACAGAAGCTAAAGTCTCTGGTTAGTTTTTACATCTGTTTATTTAATACTGATACATTAAGGGTGTTCAGCCTCTAGCAATCAATTAAACAGTACAGGCAGTCAGCTTTGGGCTGGCTTCTAACCTTTCAAGACAAGTATGGAAATCTGTCTGCAGTTTCCCCTATAATGGTTTCTTCTAGGAATAAAAAGAAAAACAAAATAGAGTGTTGCAGTGTTTCTAATACATAATTCTCTCTAAACCAACTCTTGACTGAAAAAACTTGCCTCAGCTTGGGATTTTATAAGTTTTCCTTTATGTTACAAATGAGGGTTAATGAATAGCCCCCCTCCCTCCCCCCCCAGTGACAGCTGGGTGCCCAGTGTACTCAGTGCCTTTCAAACTTTTAAAAGGAACAAAGGCCAACTGCAGTCAGTGGGAGTCGTTGCACTAGTCCTTGCACTAAATGCAGTGGATTTGGGATCAGAGCTGCAAGAAGACAGATGATCATGAATAACAATATGTACCAGCTGAAAACTCACTAGTCTGCTTCATCTCTGGTGCTTTGTGTGCTTAGATGAATCACGTAAGCCTGGAAACCTTTCAGTGGTTTATCTTTGCACCCACTTTGCAACACAGTAAATTGCGAAACAGATAGGTCAAACCCCTAAGTTTTCTCCAGAGCAACTCAGAGTTTACTGGGAGACACAAGAAAAGCGCCCAGGGTCCTGACTCACTTTCAAACAAGAAGGAAAAAATAATGAATGGAAAGAACCAAGATCATAATAAATCTTGTTCTGAAGTCTTTAATAATGAAGCTATATTGTAAATCCATCACAAAGAAACATTAATATGGAGTCACCAAATAGGTCAGGTAAATTACATCATCTGAAAATGGTGTGATACCTCGAGCCTCCATAAAAAAAAAAGCAATCTAATCCCCTAGGACTGAGAGATGACTTTTTTTAATTAGTTGAGTATTAAAATCTCTGTGCTAACAACTCATAGTATTCTTCTAGCTTAGCTAGGATGATACCTTTTACCTACCATTTCACAAAATATGACATGTACAAGGTAAGTAGTAATTAAGGATGCTTATCTGTGTGCCAATTTGCATCCTACATGGTTAGCCCACTGTGATGTCACAGAAAACCTCCTGACTAGCTGTACAGGCTTTGCTGCAAAAAGAAGACATTTTCAGTGAGCACCTTCCCTCGTTCTGCTCGGTATGTGCAGCCTGTGACATCTGTCCACATTTCATACTTAAATTGTTATGCTAAATAGAATCACATAATCAGGTTTTAGTTGAAAGGGACTTTAAAGATCATTTAGTTCCAACCTCCCTGCCATTGGCAGGGGCACCTTCCACCAGACCAGGTTGCTTCAAGCCCCATCCAGCCTGGCCTTGAGCACTACCAGGGATGGGGCATCCACTGCTTCTTATGGGTAGCCTGTGCCAGTATCCAACCATCACTACAGTAAAGAACTTCTTCCTTACATACATGTATAATCCAAATCTACCCTTCTTTAGTTTAAAAAAGTTACCCCCTGTGCTATTACCATATACCTTGTTAAAGAGTCTCCTCCTGTCTGTCTAGTAAGTCCCCTTTAAGGCTGCAGTAAGGTTCCCACAGAGCCTCCCCTTCTCTAGGCTGAAAAACCCCAAATATCATAACCTCCTTTGATACAAGCCAGTGCTGGCTGAGTTAGTGGGGAGGAAAGAGCTAGGATGTATTCTCAGCCCTTCCTCTGACTTCCTGGGTGACACTGGTGAAGACTGAGCTTTCACCTCATTCTCCTGCTCTAGTGCTGGAAGCCCCCACGTTTGCAGCTCAGGTTCCCTCTGAATCCCAAACTCTCCCCAACCCTCCATTTCCAGCAAAAACCCAAGGCTTTCAAGACTCTTGCACTTACCAAACCAAGGAAAATATGGTCTGCGTCCCACAGATGCCAAGCTGAGGAGATACAGTGTACAGCTATGGATGTGTCAAAGATGTAGCTCCATTTATATGTGCAGCTGATGCAGTTTAACGTTAAATACCATTGGGAACATATTCAAAGATCACTTTAAACGGAAACACTCTGATAGATTGTGTGGTGTTTGGGATCGGCCACAGTTCCTCATTTCAAGTGCCCTTTGGCTTTTCTTTCAGATAGAGCCATCATAACAGAGCTCGCCAAAAATAGTTTTTGAAGGGAAATCATCTTTTCAAAAGGAACAAATATTTCCCTTGAAGAACTGAATTCTTTTTGAAACATCCTCCTAGTAGGTTTTATGTTTTGAAAACTTGAAACATTTTTTCAGTTCTCAAAACAGGATTTTTCCCACTTTTCATCCAAAAATACTCTTTTCACAGGAACTGTTATTATATTATTACAATATATTATCCTCCTTGTCTGTAAAGTATCATTGAAGATATGTATTATTGAGTTATATTAAAACATCTATTTATATTTTCCCACTTCAAGCAAATGGTATTTTTACCAGCCTTACTGTGCATTCCCCAGCAGCAATTCCAGCAGACTTTCACTCCTGATTCACTGGCAAGATGCTAATAGTGTCACTGAGGTTTCTGCACCCAGAAAAGGTTTGTTTAAAGCTTTGGTAATTGCTTTGAGCTCCACAGACTAATAATTGCCAGGCAGGAGAGCTGTGAGTCACCAAGGCATCTAATCCTGTGACCTGCAAAAGTACCTGGAAGAGGCAAAGGTTATTTAAGAAAGCAACATTTCTCCTTTCTGGTTAAATTCAATTTCTTTGTGTTGCTTTGCCAGTCAATGTGTAGTTGTCTAAGGAGTGCAGAGTGTGACATATAAAAGTGGTAGGTGTTATTACTAAGCATATTAAACTGACAAGAAAAACATAGGGCTCAGAGACAGCTGAAAGGCACTTTTAAGTCTCACCAAGAAAAACAAGCTTGTGACGTACTCCTTCCTGACCCAGGCTTGTATAAATGAACCTCAGAAGTCCAAGGAGAGATGAGGTCCCCCACCATAAATGACAGACAGAGAGGAAGACTGGACGATTGTCCAAAATTCAGGTTTTGGAAAAATAAGCTGGAACTGAGAGGGCTCCGAGAAAAAAAAAAAAAAAAAAAAAAAAAAAAAAAAAACAACTTTCTATAAATAAACGTGGGCAGGGAAAATGCTGGGGAGGGAGAAGATCTAACAGACAAACTTGGCACAAGAACAAGAAGTATACACTAACCATGAATAAATTCAGACTGGAAAATTGAAAGAAGTTTTCAGCCATCAAAAGAACAAAACCCTGGAACAGGCTTCCATGAGGAGCTTCAGGAGGAAGAGATGCTGGGTATAAGATGAAGGGCAAGAGAAAGGCACTGAGAGAGAAAGGCAAGCCTCTGTCCCTAGTCCTGCAGGGTGACCACATCCTGAGGGTCCAAGACCTTGGAGTGATGCGACTGCACCATCCCAGTCCCAGGGACCTCAATATCTCGGGACACAGGTGTGGGCTTGGAGTGATGTGCCCACAGCAACCTATCCATCCCTCCTGCATCACCTTCCTCAAAGGCTGATGTGACATTTCCTCCCTGACATTTCATTTTCTTTATCCACTGGGTCAAGGAACACTTTGTCAAGGTCAAAGCAATTCTGGTTGTTGCTGTTCTGAGCTCATTCTAATGGCATCAGTGTGAAACCGTGATGAGTCTGACAGCTGAACTCCAGGCTTAGAGATCAAGAGGTTTCTTCAAAAAAAGAGGTTTCTCACAGAAACCTTTGTCCCTGGTTTATAGCATGAGCCTTTCCTTCGGGGATGCTGCCTCAAATTCATACTCTCTTCCCATTTATCACATGACCTCTGGCAACCCTCCTCACCAAAATAATGGGTCTAAAGAAGAGGGATTTTTGAACAGTGGATTTTATTTTTTTTTTTATCACTGGAGAAATTTAGGAAAAAATCATCAGGAAAACTAGTTTGCAGTCATTTTATTTATTTATTTATTTATTTTCCATCAGGAACAAACAAACAAATAAAAAACATTAAAAATGGCTATGGTCAAATGAAACTCTTATGGATTTTTCTCTTCAGAAGACTGAAACTAACCTAGGATTGAAACATTTCAAATGAAAAATTTGATCGTTTTTCAAAACTGACAAAATGAAATATTTTTCTTACTGCTCTTCTACCTAACCCCAGTCTATCAGACTGTTTTTACTGACCACTGCCATTTCTCTCTATTAAAATAGGTTTGCACAACGCAGTTTTCCTACCTCTTCAAAATCATTTTGGACAACTTCAACACAGCTCTTTCATTCAATGGGAGAATCATGAGCAGAGAGTGATCCTAAGATCCTTTTTCAATCCTTTCTACAGGGTTTAAATATCCACTCCATGAGACTGGTGAGAACTCCCAGCAAGTGGGCACCCTCCCTGTGACATCTGTCAATGGCCACTGAGATAGCTACATGAGAAGCACATCAGAAGAGCTAGAAGCTAACACTGGAGATGTGAGATTAAGCTGATCTACCTGATCTATATCAAAAGACATCAATTCAGAGCTTGCACAAAGACACAGAACATCACTGGGTTGGTTGTTTGCAGCTAAAGATCAGGTTTCCTGTTGCATGTAGGTTAGGGATAGAAGTGGATGGTCCTCTTAGATATATAAGCAACAGAGCAGAAACACACTTCAAAACTGAACAAAATGTTCACAGATCACAAAGAAAACCAAGCCCACCACCAAGTGAGTCTGGAAGTGGATGATTCAATTAATTTTCAATGATACGCAATTCATGCCTGGCACCTGAAAGACTCTTTTATTTCAAGGACTTTTTGCTTTGAGACTGAAAATGAAATTGAAAGTAAAATATTTGGAACAAGAAGTGAGGTGAGCATTTCAAAGAAGACTGAACAAAATATTTGTGTAACAGTCAGCAAGAGACAACACTTGGCTTTTTGCTCAGCCATAATGCTAAGACTCATGCACACTCTGATATTAGCGACTACGTTAAATAAACCCCAGAAATAATGCTAGATGTTCACCATGGGACTGGTAAAATGTGTTGCTATTCTGCATAAGAAAAGACTCCTCTTTACATGTGCAGGCAGTCTGCATCTCAATTTACTGATACACATAGAGCAGCTCAGAGTCAGAGTGAATACAGAAAATGTTTTCTTATAAGCAAATAGGAGATCACATTATTTCACAGAAGTTACTATAATAGCTGGAAATTAGCAAATGTTTTCACATCCTTGTTACAGGAAAAAAAAAAAAAAAGAAAAAAAAAAGAGATCAAAAAAAGAGAAAAAAAAAACTCAACTAGTGTTCCTGGATAAAAATGACATTAATTGAAAGTTTGATTCTATTCCCTAATGTATTTTCCTGTTGCATTATAATTAAGAACTACTCACACCTAAGAGAACTCAGTATCCCTTCAAATTAGGGCATTACTAATAAATATGTTAATGTTTTTTGACTAGTTCTTAGTCAAAAAGAACTCCACATTGCCCTCATAATGGGTGTCAAGGCGAGGCACACTACCAAGGCCTCAGTGGATGTTACAGCTGCTGTTGGGCAGGAGGGAGCTTATAAAAAAGATAGAGAGCAACTTTTTGCTCCATCAGACAATGACAGGACAAGGGGGAATGCTTTTAAACTAAAAGAGGCGAGATTTAGATTAGAGGTTAGGCAGAAATTCTTCACTCAGAGGGTGGTGAGGCACTGGAACAGGTTGCCCAGAGAGGTTGTGGATGCCCCATCCCTGGAGGTGTTCAAGATGAGGTTGGACAAGGCCTTGGCCAACCTGATCTAGTGGGTGGCATCCCTGCCTGTGGCAGGGGGTTGGAACTGGATGATCTTTGAGGTCCCTTCCAACCCGAGCCATTCTGTGATTCTGTGATTTCAAGGCCAGGCAGGATGGATGAAGGCAGATGTCCATGGGCCATTCCATGTGCAGTTTCACTCTGGGTCACCTCCAAGTCACTGCAAAGATGCTCTGGAGGGCAACAGGTGCATGGTCTTTGGCCATACTTGACCACCTAACTTGGCTAGGAGGCTGCTCTTACAAGACAGCAGATACATCACTTAGATGCTGTCTGAGACTCTTTGAAAAGAGCTTCGGGGTTATTTTTTCCTTGTTCCTGGTAAAGAAAGAAATGCAAAGGAATGAAAACAGTGCAAGAAGCAAGCTGACACGTGAATGCGCCTTCCTGCGCTTTGGCTCTGTCACTGTTCCTGCTAATGCAACACACACCCACGGCCAGGCTGTGGATGGTGCTTACAGCATTGAGCCTTGACACGTGCTGCAGGATCCAGGCCAGTTCCCATCAAAGTCAAGCTGATTATTTTAATTAGCTTTGTTTCCTTCCAGCCCCCTGACTCTTTATTTTGTTTATTATGGTAACTGATTTGAATGTTACGTTGTTAACCTCAATCACAACCCAATTAAAAAGTCCACCATAAAATGCTGTGTCTTTGCCATCTTGACTTGGAATAATTAATGTGAGTAGTACAAAAAAACCTCCCTCTACTACTTCTCATTCACATTTGGGGAATGTGGCACAGAAGTGAGGACCATTTGCCATTTGGGACTGTCACCCGATGGCACTGACCCTTTCTGCACCATCACAGGCAGCATGGACATCTGGGCAGCCCTGAGAACCAAAAGAGAGGAAGGTGGAGAGGAGGGTGGAGAGGTGGGAGCCCCATTATTCCTCTAATGCTTCCAAAGGGAAAGCAGGCTTCTTCAAAGCAGGAAAAACCCTTTGGGTGACAGTTTGAAGGGGACATGGTAGAAAGCCTGGAAAACTTGACCAGTGGCTAGATGGAGGTTACACTTCTAGCAGGACCAGTACCCAAGACTGCCTGTTCTGGGGAAAGGCTAGAGTCAGGTCCTTAATGAAACTGGCTTTACATTTGGGAGTTTTTGTTTTGTTTTGTTTTGTTTTTTGTCTGTTTGTTTGTTTTAATTGTTCCTAAAACCCTTTTAGAACTGCATTCTAGTGTTAAAAAGCATTAGGATTGTATTTTCCCTTCTGCCAAAAGGAGAAAAGGGTTAAAGAAAAATTACTCATCCCAGGGATTGAAGGCTTTTTCTAAAGCACTGCTTGCTCTGGTCCTTGGGCTACATCTAGTAAAACTGGTCCTTGTCCATCAGTACCCCCAGAACAGCCTTTCTTTCCTTCCATTATCCAGAAACCTCCACAGATTTCCCTGCTCAGAAATATCCCTCTGCCATCAGCTTTCCTCCCCATGATAGCTCAGAAACCCATAAAAGCGCTTTTTGCAATGCTGCGTGGATTAAATAAAGTCTCTGAGCCACCCCACCACACACACACACACACACACACATACACACTGCTGTATTTACAGATTGCAAATTGTCTTTACAGCCATGAGCTGCACACATGCAGATACAAATCTCAGCACAGCAGGGTCCTGGGTACGCTGTTGCTGGAGCAGCAAGAAATGCTGCTGGTAGCCACCGGTGTGTTGATAGCTAGGGCAAAGCTGCGTCTTGTTCTTCAGGCTGCAAAGCTGGGGAAGTGGTATAAAAAAAGCTGGGCATGGATGTGTGCCAGGAGGTAGTAAACAAACTGGGAGCTCTGTTTTTCCTCTGGCTTTCACTCCAGAGCCTTGTCTGTCTGTGGAGGAGATTGCCCGGCTGCACTGGGCAGATTTCTCAGATTCTAAAACCGGCACTTTTATTTATTTTTTGGTGATGGGGAGGAGTAGGAGTAATTAACCCTGCTTTGTAGAGAGCCAGGTGAGCAGCAGGAAGCTGTGTGGACTCTGCATTCAGGCCAAAGGCAGTAAATGGCACGAGAGCAAAGTTCAGAGCTGCCTTCAATCCTCGTTCACATAATGAAAGCATGAAAGCAGATTCACACGATGGATGAACATGAAAAGCCAAACATATCGATCACTCCGTACATCGCTGGCAACCAGCTGTTCTGGCAGCAGTCTTACAAGGGCTCTGCTGCAGTCAGACACAAGATAATGAGGAGCAAGCAAAGGAGCCTGGATCGGGTGGGTTTTATGCCTAGGGAGAAACCCTGCTTGTCCTAGCATCACCTGTGCTGCTCCGATGTTGCTCACGGTGACTGTGTTTTCTAGATGGTGGACTCTGTCCAGCAAACGCATTTGCTGTGTGCCTGAAACCTGCTGCACAGAGGCAGAGAAGCTGTGGCAGTGCTGCAGGGAGCATCAGGACGCCAGAGCTGCCCGAAGGGCCCAAACATCCAAACCCTCTGCTTCCCTCGGGCTCTGCTGCACGACTAACAAAGCAGGTGGTGCGCAAGGTAAGACAGCATTTCACGTTCGTTCTTCTCCGTGCAATTAGGCAGAACGAGGCCTCTGCACAGGCAGGGCAAGCGCTGCAGGCAGGGAAGGCAGCAGCACGGGGCTGGCTGCAGCGTGTGGGCACGGAGCAATGCTGAGGCCGGTGTGGGCAGGGGCGCTGGCTGGAGAGCTGGGGGTGCTGGGCAATGTAACCCTCACCATTTTCTCTGCCTCTTCATGCTGTTTTTTGTCTCAGCACAAATGCCCTCAGGTTTGCACATTCGGTGCTCACTGCCAGCTCGCCAGCTACCTTCCCTGCTCCAGGAGCCCTTGGGGATACTCCCGGGCCTGTGACCCATCCACCTCCCCAAATCTGGAAGCCAGATCTTTGCAGATGGAGGCGGTGACCTCAAATTGTCCCTGAGCACGGATGGTCCTCTGGGAACCGATTTAAGAGTCTGAGAGGCACCTTAACGGGGGGAGGAGGGATGGGGGGCAGCAGCAGGATATGTCCACTTGGAGACCCACCAGAAAGGAGGTCCTCGGCCTGCTGGTGGCTGAAAGCACCAAGCCCCTCTCTCTCAGTGCCACAGCCCCAAGGAGGAAGGGCAGTGCAGGGAGAGCCAGCCCCCAGAGGGGGCTCACCAGCTTTTCCCATGGGAAGCACCTTCCCAAGGTTCCCTTTTGCTCATACATCTGTGAAACTGTGCAGAGATGGAGAAGGAAAGTCATGCTTCCCGTGACAACACTGCTGCTGCCTGGTCCCCAAGCTTTTCTTTAGAAACATAAAAATAGAGATAACAACAAAACAAGACAATGCACTGTGTCACATTCTCCATGCCAAAGGCTGTGGCTAAGCCCTCATCCCCTGCCATGTCCTCAGAGCCTTTTCTCAGAGCTCCACAGGCTTCTGCAGCTCCTCCTTTGACCTTCCATCTGCAGCAGCAGAATTCTCCTCCAGGATTTTGATCTGGCTGTCTGCCTGCAAGGGTGCCTTGTAGTTGGTTACCCATGCCCTGCTGACCTCCTCAAAACCTTAACCAAAGTTTCTGCTCCTTTCTACCACCAAAATAAATGTTGAACAGGCTCCTGGCTCTGCATCAGCCTGATTCTATTC
Source organism: Anas platyrhynchos (assembly GCF_047663525.1). Classification (NCBI taxonomy): domain Eukaryota; kingdom Metazoa; phylum Chordata; class Aves; order Anseriformes; family Anatidae; genus Anas; species Anas platyrhynchos. The sequence goes on along the minus strand of NC_092605.1, from coordinate 11,507,849 downwards.
TCAAACAGGTTCATATGGTTTTCTTCTAGTGAAAACGTATGACCTGTGTGTCCAGGTCCTAAGGACTCCACACAGCTGCTCTGGAAGGCATTGTCTGACTCTGTGGGCACAAAATACCCTTTTCTTGTATGCCCTTCTCTGTCCTTGTGGTTTTAGGGTTAGCTGTGGCTATGAGATATCTTTTTCATTTGTGACAAAAAAATGAAGGAGGATAATAACAGAGATTGCAGGGAGAGGAAAATAGCTTTATATTTAAGGAGCTGGATGCTGTTCTCAAGACCTGGAGTCTGTCTCCATTCCAGCACTTCTATGTGATGCCAGGTGAAACCTCACCTTGTTATGGTCATTTCTTTCCTTTTTTTTTTTTTTTTTTTTTTTTTTTTTTTTTTTTGTATTTACTTGCCAATTCCTTAGTGCTCACAGCTGCGTCTCTATTGAATGAGACAGTGTTTTCACCTCAGCAACGCTAGACCCAGGATGGCATTATTTCTTTCTTGGAAGTGCTCATTCTTCCCCATCAACCATACAGGCTGCCTACCCAGCTCAAGCAACTAACTACCCAACAGCTGGGGCAGCAAGATGAATTTTACCTGGTGTGTCTGTCTGGGAGTGGGGATATTTTTCCTTTTAGGCTCTGCAGTATTATTGTCCTTTCCTATCACTTTATGATTATCCTTTTTATGACAGGGTTTTCCGACTCACAGGGTACAGTTCATTGAACAATGCAGAACTCAAACTAACAAAAAACAACCACCCAAATCTGAATAAAAAGGATGTTCAGCATTCAGGTCCAGAGCTGGAAGATTTTAAATGCAACCAGACTGCAGCTCATGTTAATACAATGTTCTGTGAGCAGAGCTCTCATTTGATTTGTCATTTATCAGTGACCAGTCTCAGTGCTACAGATGGATTCTGCAGCAGTCATTGGGGATTTCAGGAGAAGGGGGAAGCCAGGAGAGGCAGCAGACAGGAAGGGCAGTTCTGTAGTTTGCTAGTGCCTTACACACCTCTGCATTCATTCACAGATCAAAAGTACTTGCTCTTTACAACTGCTCAAACCCACTGCTATTGCTGTCTGTAGGATCAGGTCATCTACTGAGCCGTAGTGCAGAGGGAATTACTATTCTAAGAGAATACACGATTCCTTTTTTAAAAAAAAAAAAAAAAAATTGTTTTATCTATAGAATCTATGAACAATGTTGGTATTGATTAATTTACCATAACATTACACATTTCTAAATGAGGCCACATGTTTTTCATCGATAGATGCTCAGAAAGAAAAGCGTAGAGAGATGAAAGGTAAAGAGGTAAAATGAATCCAGGGAGAAATGCCACAAGATGAATCCTGGGAGAAATACCACAGGAAGTTTTGGAAATTATACTTTTAGAAATAAAAAGTTAACAGTTGGACTTGATGATCTTTTCCAACCTAAAATCTATGATTCTATACATTAGAAAACGAGAATTAAGACTGAGATTGTGGCTTAGCTCTACTTCCTTCCTTAAAGGATGGTATCTCATTATTTTGATATGTTTGTGTGCTGATTTAACGTGCTGTGCAATGCAGCTTCCATTATTCATACCATCTAATGTGTGGTAAAGTACAGCTTCATACTTTGGATTTGCTTGGACTTCCACTAGTAAAGGAGCTCATGAGAACAGGTCATGCTAGAAGAAAATCAATTCTTATGGATTTTTCCAAACCCTCTAATGAGACTGATAGCAAATCAAGAGCTAGCTTTGCTGTGAAGAAACCCCAGGCATTTGGTAACTTTTGGTAATTTCAGTTATTTACATAAACACGGAAAGCGCTTGGTACTACAGGTACTGTCTCTCTCTTTCTGAGACCTCAAGAGCTAAAGGCTCACAGAGCAAAATATCTGATTCTGCTATCAGGATTCGGGACTATGGCAATACCACAAATTATGAAATTCTGAAATGTGTGCTTTATGATCGAAAGAAAGTGGATTTTCAGACTTAAAGGAAATCTGTGCATCTGTTTCACTAACACGTTTTGAAAATGTCTGTCTGTGAAGCTTTGAGTCCTTCGTTTTTTTGAGTAATTTGGACTTACTCCTTGTAGCACTAGGAAGTAATGGGATGACTTCCAACACCTGATACTGCTACATCTGGAAAAGCTGCCCCTGGCACATGGCAGTGTCTGCATTAGAGGAAAACACTAAGCAGAGACAGAATCAATGTCTCAGGAGGGAATATCTCTGTGGTCTTCTTTCAGTGTCACAAGTGTGAGACTCCTTAATGGCCTAGATGATTAAAATGATTTTCGTGTGAGATGGAAAGAGCAAAGATGAGGATCACAAAGGCACGTAATAAATGTACCACATGGTTAGGCATCGTACAGCTGCACCTTGACACTGTAACTCATGCAGATGATATTTGGATCACTGCAGGGATCAAAATAAGAAGCCATAAGCTTCATTCTTTCTCATGCTTGTCCCTGGTAGAAAATACTCAGTAAATAAGTAATTGGTTGTTTCCTCTCTCCAGAGGAGTCTGTATAAGAGAAACAGTTAAACATAATTATGCCATATGAGCTAACAGAATATGTCCGTTCCGGCAGAGGCTTACGAGCAGCTTCTGATGCCACATTGGAACCTCACTGGCTTTTCAGACTCAAAGGGACTTTGCTTAAGTTCCCTTCTAAAGGAAACGGCTTCAGCTCATTATTTGCAGACAGCATCTGTCACTTTTCTATGCCAGTGGATGCTGATCGTCCTCAAAGAACATTGTACAAATGTGCAGACTGCTGTGTGTTGAGAAAGAACTGCTATTATATCAATTTTCCACTTGAAAGCAGCAATAACAGCAAAAAAAAGCCTGAGCCACATGACTCTATTGGATCTGGGGCACTTTCACTGAGGCATTCACCCTAAGTGAAAGACAAGAAACTAAAAGAGAAGGTATAGACAGTTTCAGTGCTGCCAGTGTGTTACTGAATACTCTTGGTAACCCTGGGAAATGCAGAAAATGGGTGCTTGTGGCCATACTGGTAGAGAAAGAAAATCCAAGGAGATCTCATTTGTTGTTTCATGTGGACCTGCTGAAGGAGCTTCTGCTCACTGCAGCATCTGAGACTCACATGCCATTGGGTTGCATAAAAGATCTCCTGCAGCAAAAGCTGCCACAAAGTGCAGATTCTGTAACTTACAGAGCCTTTGAGGCTCCTGGTCCTGTGAAATCTGTAGGAGCTGAGTACATCATCTCCTTTCTTAGATCTGGACAAGGGATATTTGCTGTGCCTTGTGTTCCCATCAGCAAGCACAGCAGACATACGGAAGTTTACAGGGAGATGGGATGCTGGTTCATCCCTCCATCCATCCACCTATCTAGTTACCCTGGCAAATACCACTTTGTTAGCTAGTTCTGCTGCTACAAGTCCATCCGCCACTTTGATTGCTAACTGTAATGTGGGAGCCTCCAGGTACATTCCCATCAGGGGCTCTATCCCAGCCAGCCAGACCCATTCCCTCTCCTGGGTTGTACAACAGGCAACATGCAGGTCTGTGGTGAGACTGAGAATGTCTGGCACAAGCAGACTTTTTCTGAAGTCCAACAAGCAACATTTGCCTATAGCAAGTAGGGAACAGTGGATAAGCTAGTAACCGGTCACTGCCCTCCAGCTCTGAGCAGCTTTATCTGGACATAGCCTACATACCTGCAGGAAGACAAGGACGTGAGGACAGGGCATTTCAGGACATTTGATTCTGAGTAGGACCAGCAGGTATTTTGGTGTGAAAGTGGGGCCAGAGAAACAATTTCAAAATAAGAAAGCAGGGCACTTTCATGAGCAGTGTTACAGGAACACATTTGGTAGGAACACACTGATTGAGTTTTGAGGCTCCAGCCATGCATACAGTACATAATGCACCTAGGAAACGCCAAAACTTACCATCCCTCCTTCAAGTTTCATGGCAGGTCTGACTGGGACATGAAGAGACAATTATTGTACGTCTGCTGCCACAGTTGTGCCCTGAGATTCCTGCAAACAGTTCACTCTGTGCATTTTGTACAGTTATTTGAGGCAGTTTACTCGCAGTGACTAGTGAGGAGTCTGTGTGACTTCTGGATGGCACAGGTTAAGTGAGACGACCTCACTCCCTTGAGTGCTAAAGTGAATGGAGAAATAAGGAGCAAATGTCAAGCAGCAAACACTTCTTGGCATGCCCTGACTTCTCTTACAAAGACGACTTCACTTCATGGCCCGTATTCTCTAAAACCTCTCTAGGAGAATCCAGAAGATCGCCTGGAAGACAGACGGAGTACAGATGGAGTTACTGGCAAATCTTCCCCTAATTTTAGGGGAAGAAGATTCACTCTTTGTGACTCGGTAACTTGATCTTTCACATCTGCCTGTGTACCATCCTAAGCCAACCCTCAAACTTCAGTAAGGCTGGGGCTTTTGAACAGCTGTAGAACAGGCAAATATCAGGCTGCTCCATCTTCCCAGGCCTGGGCAAGGAGGCACTTACAGAAACTCTAGGGAAAGGAGTTTGAAGAGCATCACCCACTGACAAGCTCTGCAACCTTGCTTGCTTCCAAGAATCTGTTCGCTTCCATGTAGGACAGTCAGAACTGGCATAATGGGAGGGCAGTGGCCTGTGCCAGATCCATGTCTGAAGGAGGGGCAGAATTAGGTAATCTGCTCCTCTGGAAATGCTGAATGGAGAAACTTGAAAACCTGTAGGAATTCTGTCTCAGCTGGCCTGCATCTCTCCATAGGAAGCTAAAGATTTCTCAGTATGATCAATTCAGATGTGTTTTCCCTACATAAGAAAAAATGGAGTTTTCACATAGAAGGGCCATTTCAATTTTCATCAGCTAAAATTTTCATTGTTAAAATAATAGTCCTGAGGCAGGAGAAATGAACATTCTTCCTCTGACTGCAAAGGGAAACCAAGAAACCAAGTAACAGTCTGGTTCCTGTCTTCTTATCAAGTCCCCACCAAATTTTTATTTTTTTTTTTAGTTTGTTTGTTTGTTAGTTTTTTTCCCCCTCCCTGAAATACAGGAAAATGAATTTTGGAGAACTGCCAGAATGATTACATGAAATGCCCTCTTTGCAAGAAGGAATTTAGAGAAGAGCAAGATTTAGTATCAAATTAAAAACAGTTGATGGACATTCACTGCTACCCCAGCAATCAAAAGAGGAATGACTTTCCACAGCAAAGGGAAAGGTAGGGGTTTATGAAGAAGTATCTCTTGGTAGTGGGTTCTGATTGTCCATCTACACCTGTCCCAGGAGCACCTAATCCCCATCATGCTCTGAGATGGATTGGAACCTGGACTGCAGAGATGTGCTCAAACTCCTCTCAGGGTTTTACCAACAATGTCAAAAAGCTGACATTCTGAAATGTGTCACTGCAGATGGATGACCCAGATAGCAAACCTGGCAGCTGGCAGCTGTTCTCAGGATATCGCTGTTGGCCTTTGGAGCTACAGGCCAACAAAATTTTCTGAATTTTCATTTTTGAAGGACCAGGTTTCTAACCTAGTTGACTGACATTTTAAAGCACTTGTAGAATATTTTGAGGAGGTTACTTTGATCAAAATTTAAAAAGTGTACATGTATCTCAGCATACACATACCAAATGCATTTCATAATACACTTCAAGTTCATTCAAAAAGAAACAAACAACCTTTAAATATATGGATGTTTTTTAAATCCTCAAAATTTCTGTTTCAGCTATTTTTTTTTATTCATTATTTTTTTCATTCATTATTTTTTGCTTAACTGGTTAAAAATTTTGTCACTCTCCAAGGGATTCTGCTGCAATAGGAAGGGGCAGAATTTTAGAATGTATATGGATTTCAGGGAGCCCTAATTCGTTCTGTGTTTCATTAGAATGCAAACAGCTTCTCTATACACTGGTTGTCCTCCAAAAGGGTTGGGATTTAGAATTAGCTGGAATGTTTGAAAACTTCAGCCTAATTCTTCTCTCACTGAAACTAGTTGCAATGGTATTGCTGACCTCAGTGGGAAAAAATCAGGAATAGGGTTAACAGAATCTCACACCAGAGTGACGTGCTGGAATATCAATATTGCCAGATCAGCATATTTTGTCCCAAAAGGTAAGCTGTAAGTGACATTACAACTGAACGATACCCTTTTTACAGTTCTCCATCAGGTCCTCACATTGCAAAGCCATGCAGCAGGCATTTACATGTGATACTTTCAGTAGTAATCACAGATTTCTCATAGATGGTGTTTTAGCAGTCTTACTGCATGTCACAATTTAATATTGAGGTGAAACAAATCCTTTCTGTAGCTTTGCTCCTTGGAGCTGAGTGTCAGGCAGCAGCAGACTGAGCAGTCTCTGCTTGCAGCCAATTTACTTGAGCAAGGTTTTGAAATAACTTTGTGACAACCTCCTAATGAAACCAGGGACAGGGCTGTTCAGAGAAGTCTAATTGATTGCGAATGTCCACTGTTTCCCAGTTCTGGCGAAAGCATTGCAAGAACCATAAATAAGCATTGTAGCTCATGGCTCATACATCATTTTAAACATTTGACCTTTTTGAAAAGATGGAAAACAGCAAAATAAACAAAGGCTCTAATTTTGGTGTTCTAGCCACATTGGATTTATTAAATCTAGATGTGGAGAAATGAAAAAGGGGGCCTAGGAGTTTTCTGCATCTTCATTGCAGGGGGAACTCTTGCTGGGAGGGATCATAGAATCATAGCATGGTTCGGGTTAGAAGGGACGTTAAAGATCACCCAGTTCCAAACCCCTGTCACAGGCCACCGACTAGATCAGGTTGGCCAAGGCCCCATCCAGCCTGGCCTTGAACACCTCCAGGGATGGGAATCCACAACTTCTCTGGGCAACGTGTTCCAGTGCCTCACCACCCTTACAGTGAAGAGTTTCTTCCTAAAATCTAATCTATATCTGTCCTCTTTTAGTTTAAGACCACTCTCCTTTGCCATATTGTTATCAACCCAAGTAGAGAGTCCTCCTCCATCCTTTTTATAATTCCCCTCTAAGTGTTGAAAGACTGTGATGAGGACACGCTGGAGCCTTCTCTTCTTCATGCTGAACACCCCCAGCCTTTCTTCATAGGATAGGTGCTCCAGCCCCTTGATCATCTTTGTGGCCCTCCTCTGGACCTGCTCTAACAGCCCTACATCCTTCTTGTGCCTTACAGCCTTACAGCTCTAACAGCCTTACAGCTCTAACAGCCTTACATCCTCCTGGATGCAAGACTCTAAGTGGGCCCTCACCAGGGCAGAGCAGAGGGGGATAATCACCTCCCTCAACCTGCTGGTCACACTTCTTTCGTTGGCCTTCTGGGCTGCAGGCACTGCTGGATCATGTCAAGCCTTTCATCCATTAGAACCCCCAAGTCCTTCTCTGCAGGGCTGCTCTCAGTGAGTTCTCCTTCCAGCCTGTGCTCATACCCAGGATTGTCTGGCCCCAGGTGCAGCACTGGTTGCACTGGTTGAACTGAGGTTCAACTTGGACTGGTTGAACCTCATTAGGTTCATGTGAGCCCACTTCTCTGACCTGTCCAGGTCCCTTTGGATGGCATTCCTTCCTTCTTTGGTATCAACCGCAGCAGCTTTGTGTCATCTGCAAACTTGCTGAGGGTGCACTCAACCCCATCGTCTATATCATTCATGAAGATATTGAAAAGCACCAGTCCCAAGACAGACCCCTGAGAGACACTGCTCATAATGGGCCTCCACCTGGACATAAAATGCCCATGGGTGGCTTTGCATCGCCTCATGCTCCAGCCATTCTCAGCAACCGTGGTACCACCAGCAGCCTTCTTTCCCCAGCAGTGGATGAAGCCATTTATTTGCTGCTTGGGATTTTTTAATTTTTTTTTCCTATGTGAAATCATACATCTCTTGAGGAGATAATGTGTGTAGCATAAAAAAATAAGTGAGGCAGGTCTGCACGTATGTGGTTCGAGATGAATTAGCCAAGCAAGGTTGAAATACGGTTGCTTCTAGAGCTATGTAGGAGCTGGCACTGGCACAGGCAGTCTAAAGAGAGTCCAAACAATTCTTCAGCAAGTCTACTAAAGTGACCTTGGTCGTCCTGAAAAGCACAGACTCACTACTGAAGCTGCTGATAGATGAAGATAATGCTATGTCTTTTCTAATTAGATTTTTAAGTGCTTCAGGGTGAGGACTGACTTTTCACAGGGGACACTACAACATCCAGCAGGATGAAGCTCTGAAGCAAGTCAGAGCATCTGGCTTTATTATCTGAATAATGACCAAATCATAAGTAGCATAATAATAAGATGAAAATTGTATGATGGAACAAGAAGTAACACTAGTAATATGATAATAACAATAATTATAGTCCTGTTATTAGTTATAATTATCCCACTGTGTTCGGCAGACCTGATCAGAGGTCAGGTTCAGCTGGGGAGTGTGTCCAAATGTAACTGGTCACATTGTCCATGTGCGAGGAGCCCCAGGGAGGAGCTGGTGGCTGTGGAGGTTCTGTCCGGGTGCAGCTTGTCCCTGAATGTCTCAGGGCGCTGTTGGATATTTAGTGTTACAGGTTGGGACAGTAAGCTAGTGACCTGGAGATGGGGTGAGAAGCTGAGTCTGAATCAGAGGTGTGGGTGACTAAAATGGGCCATCTGGGAAGCACTTCTCTGCCCACGTTGCCTTTCTGACAATGAGGAGTCCAATCTAAAGCAGTAATTTAAGGTTCTCTGGTTGTAGTGCAGAGAAATAGGCACTTCCAAGGCTCATTTATCAGACACAGGCATGTCTGAACTTACACCACATGCCTAATTTTTGGCAATTCAGATTCTTAGGGCTTCAGATGGCCACGTTTAAATTGGGTGTAATAACACTTTGTCATCTATATTTAAATTGTCAGTATTTTGGGAGACAACTATTTTTTACTGCAGCCATACTACACTGATCTTACTTGGACTCTGTAGATCCTACCGAAGTACCGTTAATCTACGGTAACAATAATTACAAACAATGCTTTATTTAAATAAGTACAGTGATCAGCCATTCTGGTTTCTTTTGAGGAATATCTCCTAAGCTTTCTGTTGTGAATAGATAAAATACTCCGCTATTGATCTGTGAACACTGTTGACCACTGACACAGGCAGTAAACTGGCACAGCTGGGAAGTCTGGAATTGAGAGAAGCTTTCTGAAATACCTCTTGCTCTTGTGCAAACTGGAATGACAGCAATAATTTGTCTGCTCCTGTGTTGGCATGCTATGATATCACCCAAAACAGAGAACAGCAATGGGAAGTCTCCTGAGATATTTCCCCTTCTGGAGAGGCTATGAGCTGCTTTGCAATTCATGCTGAACTACTGGAACACAAAGAAGTGCCAGCTAGAGATATCCTCCTGTGCGAGTCACACCCAGCCATGGCTTTATTCCTGTTATTTTAATTAAGATTTTCAACTGAAAATTGATTCTCTTAAAATACTGGAGACCATTAGAGTGGTCCAGAGAACTCTACCTGGTGACTTACAGCATTCTCAAGCTGCCCCTTACTATCCTTTCAAGAGAAGACAGTAAGGTGCATTCAGTTAACTGTATGGGGTGGGGACATGGCACTTTTTTCTCCAGTCTAGACCCTCCAAAATCTTGCTTTAGCACTTGCACTTCACTGGACAAAATGGGAATTGCTGGAGGTGGAATTGTCTCCTCACCAAGGCCGTGACAGTGCTTCACTGCCAAGTGCCACTGTCATTAGTGGACATGACTGGTGGAGCAGCATCGGTGTTGCACTTGCATGGATTCTTGCCTGACATGGCTGTGAAGCATCTGTCACCAGCAGCTTTCCCTGTGCAAACCTCACTAGGCATCAAGAATAAAGCTAGTATAGCCATGACCTGTAGATTTCTTTTTTTTTTTTTTTTCTTTTTTAGGTTTTGAATCATTCTTACCAAAAGAAACTCACATAGGGTCAGTGGGATAGCTCCCTGAGCAGAGAATGGGACATAAAATCAGCTGGACTGTACCCCATGCTGACAAAAATGTATTTGTCCTCCACAAAGCAGGCATGAATCTTCATTTATGTGTGACTCCTCCATTAAGTAGCCCATTGCCCAGTACTTATTGCAAAGTAGATGCACATGTGGGTGCACAGCAGAGATTTTCCTTAGCCTTTTCCCCCTCATCTGTTCTGCGTCAAGTGAACTCCACTGACTTCAGACCAATCTGTCAAAGACTTATAGTCTATCTTTGAAGACCATTAACAGCTAAACTTACTGAATCTATGTTGGTATTTTTGATAGCTCTTTTCCTCCCTGTCCGCACAAGAAGAGAGAATTTGGGGTAAACTAACAGCCTGTGCTGGACCTCTCTAGAGAAGGGCTTCACTGGTAGCCTGGGTAATAAAATAATGTATCATATAGGAAACACTATGAGTAGGCATTTTTTCATCCAACAGCAAAATTAGATTCAGATGACAAATATTTTTTTTTCCTCCAAATGTGTATTTTCAATGAAAACTTGGAATTTTAAAATTCTGAACTTGTTCCTATTTTACTGGTTTTCTTCCCTGTGTTTTCTGGCGTTGTGGTTTTATTCAGAAAGCTGTATTCCTTTTGTGAGTGTGTGCACACATGTATTTGTGAGTAACTGATGTGGTCTAACTGGGATTGTTCATTACTGTCAACCTCCTTTGCAATCCTATAATTTTGACATCTATATGTTTTTCCTCAATTTTACATTGGGTTGACCCCAAATTACTGTGAAGCAAGGCTAACTCTGAGACTAAATAAAATGATGCCTCTGGAAATTGAGAATGTATTAGTTATGTCATTGGATGGATTCCCTGACAGGAGCTTAAACTGAGCACTTAAGAACTGTCTTCAGCATCTTATTGTCTCTGACGAGATCATGATTCAGACTACTCAAGCAGTATCTCAAGTAACCCTCGGGGAGTAGAACTGGATCCAAGGACAGCATTTTGATGCATAGGTTAGCAATGAATTCAGGTTTAATTACCTTGTCTCTGCCAGCTTAAAGGAAGTTGTCAAATAAGATCACAGAGGGTACAGACAGCCATGCCCAGGTATGCAACTGGAGCCACAAACAGCTGTGACCACACAAAAATAAATGCTTCAGTCAGACATAGCCAAGCCAGGGATCCGCCAAAAGATTCACCCAGTCAACCTCTCCTGCCCCTCAGAAAAAAGAATCCTACGCCATGCAAGCATGTACCCAGCAGGGAGAGGTCTGCTTGACCCATCACAGAGCCACTTGCCTTGACCACACGGTATTAACCAGCTACACCACCTCATGTTTTGTGGGTTTTGTTTGTTTGTTTGTTGTATACATCCTTGTCTCATACAACCCTGAGAACTGGTTGTTTTCAGGTTCTCCTTCCAGACCACATTTGGCTAGTGTTTCAGCTTCTTGGATGTTTTTATTTTGTTTTGTTTTGTTTTTAAGCTGTATTTTTCAGGTCACAGTTTAAACTTTTTTTTTTTTGGAGGATTGCAACTCCAAAAGAATGAACCACCCAGGCCTCGATAAAGAGTTTACAAAGTATATCAGTACTGCCAAGTTACGGCTGCATGTGCTTCAAAAATCCCTGCTACTTGCAAGAAATCTATGCAGTTCACGTATATATTAGCCAAATGTGGAGAAACAGAATTCAGTGCCATTCAGAGCAAATAATATAATGGACTGAGAAATACTGCAGTGCAAAATTCAACCCATGGCACAAAATACTTGTGAGAAACCACTCCATATAGCCCCATGCTTCAATATGTGTTAGATGAGAATACTTGAAGAGCCTATTTCCCCAGTCATGATGGTCAAGGTCTAAATGTAAGTTTTCCCAGCATTTTCAATTGTTAGAACCAGTTTCCAATTAATAATGACTTTGAAAACTTGAATCCATTGGGCCAAACCTCTCCATGTTAAATGCATTCCTCAGGGTTGATTTTCTTCTTTTATTCTCATTCTCAGTCTCATTCTTAATTTTCTTATTCATACTTATTATTGTTATTATTTCCCCTGAAAGATGTTTAATCATTTACCAAGTAAAAAATAGCAAGGAAAGGGTTTGCCTGTATTTTAATAACTTCAGTTTTTTATTTTGAAGCAGGGGTTTGAAGACCTGCAGTTTGAAGAGCACGTGGGGTAGGGCACTATAGGGGCTCTATAGGGGCACTATAGGGCATTTCTTTGCTACTACTTCTTAGTGTTCCACTGAACTGTAAAATGGGCCTGAAATTCCAGGAGCAGAGCTATGGAAACATTCTGCTCGCATACCTACAGCTGAAGGCAGTGAGATTGTGCATACAAGTGCTATAAAGTGCTACAAGCAGAAGTATTTTGTTCATGAACTGCAATATTTGACAGAATACAGAAAGAAGTTGGTGAAGATAACTTATTTGATCAAAGAGTCAGGAGTACATGAGAGTATTCAGAGTAAAAATATCTAATTTAGCATTAGTAAATTGTCTATACTGACCACTTTGGCTTTAATCTGAGCAGAGCTACCTGGTTGTAATAAAAATACCACACCTTTCCTTAAAAATGGTGTGAAAGAAAATGAAATGAAAAATACCATGACAGAATTAATATGCTCTGATCATCTTAGAAAAGGTGATGAGGAAACTGATATTTCTGTATTCAGTGCAGACCATGGACAATATGCAGTAAAGCATGCCTGGCACCATGAATACACGGAGAGCATAATGACATACTGAGCAGGTACAGAATCAGAACCAGAATCAGAATCAGAAATAGCATCTATATTGTGCTCACGATGAGTCCAGAGTTCTGTGCAATCGCATGAAATCTCAATTGGAATATGTACATGTAAATGAGCCCAACTCAGAGTTACCTCAGTTCTGTCATTCTTGCTAGGAACTGGGAACATGACTTTTTTCAATGCAGCAATTTTGGGGTGAAAAAAATGACATGGTCAAGACTCTGTGCACCTTTGCTGGGTTTTGCAATGGAGACTGAAAGCATCTGATGATGGCTGCTTTTAAAAGCTGAGGTGATACGCCCTGACCACAAGGAGCACCTTGCTGTCAACAAGGAGCACATCCAGATGGCTTTAAGGAAACTCCAGAGTCAGATTTTGTTTTCAGGAACCAGCTACATGTGAGTTCCCATGCTGAATATTGACAGTTCATCCAAATTCCCAGCACTGCTGAAGGTTGCTGATATCTCTCCTTTGCATTTAAACATGCAATAAAAGTTTTTAGCCATTACCTGCTTTCATTGCCCCTTCTTATGCTCAGCCAGTCCAACAAAGGACTTTGCCAGCCTCCTGCAGTAACCTGCCTTTTCCACACTGGGTGTTGGGGGAGGGGGAATGAAGAGCTCAAATAGAATTGCTTTAGGTTCCGGGGATGACTGTTCTGTTGCAAAATAAAAGTGTTGTGAAAGTTTCCCCATCTTTGAGGGATCAAAAGGAAGTGTGAAAATTATCTGGTTCTTTGTGTGAGATCAAGGAAGTAAGACCACCAGGGAAGTCTTCAGATGACGACAGGACTTCCCATACCCTCATGATTCTGGCTTCTCTAGGACTTTTTTAGTCAGTAATTACATTTGCCAGGACTAAGGTTTTAGTTTGGCAATTCTTTTCATTTTGAGGGAAGTTAGTAGTAATTACAAGTTTCCAGGCTGGCCGTTTCATAAAAGAACAGAAAAATCTCAATTACAAGAGAAGGTCACTAAGGCTACTGCTCATTCTCTTCTTCTCACTTTTGCTTAAATTGTCAGTGAAGATGGCAGCTGGCATCGAATGGGGTGCCTGATTGTATAGCCCCATTTCAGCATCTTCTCCAGGTGGAAGTAGAAGGGAATGCAGGTGACCAGACTGCCTTACCCTGATGCAGCAGTGCCCTCCAAGCCTCTTGGCTTTTAAACTATCCTGGCTGTCATCTTACTGCTCATTTTGAATTATGATATTAATAGAAATAATGTTAATTTAGCCATTAAATTCAATTAAAGTGAAATGCTGACAGCTCCTGAGTCACTAAAAAGCACCTAGTAAAATTTTCAATAGTGCTCTCAAAATGCAGCCAGATGTTCTTTGCACTTTGAGTTACCTAATGTCTAAGAAAAGTTAGTGGTTTGACCCAACTGTATTTATTGCCTTTAAGCCTAGGTATTTGACGTTTCTGAAGATGAGATAAAGGAGAAGAACCTCCCACACTACCTGTGAAGCCATGACCAACTCCGGGGACACAATGATTTCTTTAACAGTGCTGTGAGTCTCTTTGTGTGTACGGTAAGTTGTGTTGTGCCTGCAATCCAAAATAAAGGCCAGCACATGCCACTAGTGTGCTTCACACAGAGTGCACCAATGAGTACATACATGGACTTTCACAACTACATCTTCAAAAGCTGTTTTAGGTGAGCTGAAGTCCTGCTGTGCTCTGCTGTTGGGCTTGTGTGGCTCAGACACCAAAGCATGGTGTCTGATGGGTATGGGCTATGTGTAAGGGTTTTCTTTTGTTCTTTCATATTTTCATACAGGATGCATGGGAGCAGGTTGTCTTGCCTTGAGACACTGCTTGTAGGAAGGGCAGAAAGCCTTTGGATGCCTGTCTCACCCCAAGGATATAATTCTGTAGCTGCCTATCCTCCTCTGCAGCATCGCCCAGCCATGAGGTCCTGCTGTTGCCTGCGGTCCAAATTGCACATGACTACTGATTTTTTTTCACAGGTTTCACTAAACACATGGCTACAGTCAGGTAATGCAGGTTCTGCTGAAAGCCTAATGCAGAGTGTTACAACTCCTGTACAACTCAGGATGGATTTTCATCTGTACAGCTTTGCAGGTAGTCACATAGCTAAGTGACACTGAGCTGAGAAATCTATAAAGTGGAACGTCTTTGTTAGCCATCTCGTGGAATTGTTAATGTCATCTTTAGCTCTCATTCATGCCAATTAGCCAAAGCCCCATGGAGGAGGACTAGATACATAATTCCAGCTGGAACTGGTGCGTCATGTGTGGTTGCTGCCACAGGTCCTCAGCTCAGACTCATCACTCATCCGGCTAGTCACAGGGGTACTCTGGCAGTCCCATCCGGATGATGCTTATTTAGTCCCTTTGGTCTGCTGAAGCTGGTAATAAATCAACTCCATAATGAGGTGAAATTGCCATTGGAACACGCTATAACTACATTGTCCAAAAGGCTTTATTAGGCAAAATAGCTGCTTGATATCTGCCTAGTTTGTTGGTAGCCTTTCTAACTGGTTTGTCTTATGGCTGATCTTGAATAGTTTATATATACAGAAGGTATTTTCCAAGACATTTATAGGAGTATTGGGCTAACAGTCCATAGCAGCACTCAGGACTGGTCATCTTTGTTCTCCTGGGACAAGGGTTACTTCATAAGAGTAACACTCTTATGCCATTCACACTCACATGCCATTTTTTCTTGAAAGCAATTCTCAAAGGTGGTTACAACATCAATACTACACATTTCCTTTCCCCTCCACTAAAATAGGGCAGCCCCGATAATTTTCCTTATATCAAACTGGATTAAAGGCTAGCAATTCCAATGCTGTCTAGGGGATTTAAACACCCTGATTGCCAGTGATACCACTAGAATCCAAATAGCAGAAATCTTTCTAAATGCTTCCACACTGCTTTCGCCTACAGCAGCCACCAGCAAACCTTTATTTTCCTTCTTTTCAGCCCAAATGTTTTTTTTTCCTAATGTAATGTACTTCCTGATTACATTTGCCTGTATCATTCTATATGCTATTTAAAAATGACATTTATTGTTAAATAAGCCCTACTCATTTATACAGTCATCACTCAACCATACTAATGAGAGGCTAACTACAATTTGTAAGCTGCCGCTTTTCTTTCCCTTCTGTAATTATATCAGTGATACTCAATCTTTTCTGCCCTGTGAGCCACAAGGCCTATTCTGTGGTCACTAAAGAGCTGGGTGCCTTCTCCACAAAATATTACTTCTGAACAGGGGTCAAACAGCTGGAGGACATAAGGCCTCAGCCCTATTGACATTTCCTTTGCCCTGAAATGGTGCTGATTATCTCTCCAAGTGTTCTGGAGACTGTGTTTTGCTTAGAAGCTTTTCTGAGTGCCACTTGAGCTCCTGATATCTTCTGCAAAGATTTTTAGGATGAAGAGGGGTCCAGATTCCCATCAGCACCACTAAACACAAGTTTTCTACCACCCTCGCTGTGCAAGACACATGGTATGTTCTCACTTTTGCTTGGCCTTCTCCTGGTCTTCATCTGCCCAACACTGTCACTGAGAACATGGCTGTCTCACTTGGGAGCAAATAAAGGGTTTATAGACTTTTTTTTGATTGCAATTTTCCCCTGCTGCACAGGAGAGGGTATGGCTCTGCTGGTAGCAGAAGTCCTGCTGATAGCAGCTATTGTGATCTGCCTGCCCAGCTCTTGCCCCAGCTCTGTGCTGGAAACCACACAAAACAGAAGTTTTTCAGCACTGTGCCCAGGCTCTTGGGCACAGGTGCACTTACTAAGTTGAAGACACTTGGCAAATGGCTTACAGGTGTAGCCTTCTCCACTAAATCCACGTCTGATCCTGGTGTTACCAGGGCAGCCAGATGCCCAGGCCATGCCTTTCTACAGGGCATGAAGGGGATGACACTTTAGCAGCTTTAGCATCTGAACCAAATGCCTGAGGCACCCTCAGAGTCCTACAGTTGGTAGGAAAATTGCTCCAAGGCTAAGCCTTGCCCACAGCAGCTCCAGTGCCAGGTCCTGCCTCTCCCTTTACGTGGCAAAGGACCTTGTCTATCCACCAGAGAAAATTCCTTGAGGAAATCCAGGCTTTCCCAGGATCCTTTGAAGCCTGGGGAAAGCATGCTGAGAAAGGAGACTTCCTCACTATTTACCCCTGTCATGACGCCAAAGTCAAATTTTTGATCCTAGCCTTTGGTGTGGATGCAATTAACACGTGGCCTGCTCACTGTGGGATGGTTAATAGAAGAGTGAGGAGAGACAGGAGCAAATGCTGGCCCTTTTTAGCACTCTGTTACTGCTCCTTCTGCTATCTGAAATGCTGCAGTATATCATTATCTGTTGATTGCAGTCTTTTGCCCAGTTTTTGCTCTTGCCCAGTCAGCACTCATCTCCAAGACAATCTGAATTAATTGTGTGAAGGACTTCACAACACTGAAATATTCAGCAACATTTAACCAAAATCAAGACAGAGCAGGACTGGTTCTGATCACAGTTTGAGGTGGGAAGACATCTCAAGGATTGATGGGTTTTATGGCCGCTCTTTACCCCAAGAGAGGGAAAATGCTGCATTTACACCTTGTTGTTCCACAGATCTACTATTTTATCAGCAGAGGATGTATCTGGTGGATGGAATTGCTCTCTGAAGCTCTTCTTTCTTTGTCCTCTAAGGATTTTCTTTACCTTCTTTACGAACCTCAGATTTCCACCATTTTTTTCTGTAAATTCTGCTTAATAACCCCTGTCGTTGATACTTCTGCTTGTAATAATGAAGCGAGTGCTGTGGATTAAATCAGACTTACCAGACAACCACTGCCAGGACAACTGTTTGTCCCTCTCTCAAACACTGGTACTACAAGTGACTGCTTCCTGTACCTTGCTGGTCTCCATGGCTTTTCAATGGAGTTGGCGGAGGTGTGGAATACTTATTAGCTAACTCTGTTAACACATTAAGTGGATGTTATCCAGATCCACTGACTAAATGCAAGTATGACTATTAATTGTCTCTTTCCCCGAAAGAAGAAGAAACAGAATTTTATCAAACCAAATACCACTTTCTCAGCTATGTCTTGCCACCTGCCCAACCAGAAGAGACAGCATCCTTATCTTTGTGACAATAGTAGTAGTAGTAATAAGAACAACGGTAACAATAATTACAAAAATATCTCTTTTTGAATGCAGTGTTAGGGCGCGTAAGTTTAAAAAAAAAAAAAAAAGGATGCTGCTTTCTGGAACTCTTGATTTGGCAAGCTGAACAACCAAATCAAAGGAAAAGATGTTGCACATGGATGGTACTGGCAGCTTGATATCCCCATTGCTGTTCACCTCTTCTCCATAATATTTTGTGCTGTTTGCCTTCATCTTGTATCAGTGCATGAAAGTCAAGCAGGTCTCCAGTCCCAGCCCTACCACTGAGCTATACAGCTGTGGATACATGTCCTTACTTCTCCGTGTCTGCTCCTCTACCTGTGAAGGGGGCAATCAAACTAGCTTTTGCACAGCTATATGGAATTTTCAGACACTGAAGCAAAGGAAGGCTGTATTTCAGCACCGCAGACAGATTGCTAGTAGTATCATCTTTCTTTCTCCTCTTTCCTTCCTCCTACCTCTCAGTTACACAGCATCCCACTGTTCTCAAAGTTCATATGCTTGAGGGGAAAAAAAAAAATCTGTTTTTTCCACTGAGTGTCAGCATAGATCAGAGGCTACAGTAACATCTTTAGCATGGGCAGATTATAAATGAACTTGGAAGGTTCAAGTAATTCATATTCATCATTTGAAAATGTACCAGACTAAATCACAAGTTTGAATGAAAAGGTCAGAGAGAAAATTCAATCTATTAAAACAGAGCAAACTATTAGCAATAGTCAGGTTTGAGTGTTTGTTTTTAATTAAAAATCATTTTACTTGACTATCATATTTTTGTCGCACAGCAGGTATTTTGTTCTTTTAAGGAGTAACATAAAACCTTTATAAAGATTTTCCTGCCTAGAACCTCCCTTTCTGCCCATGCACAGTGCAGTGTAGCCTGTTTGCATTTGATTTAAAATCCTTACAATGAGCCACTTTTTGAGGATTGCACTGGTTTTATTCATGTGCTCCCAGACACAAGTGTGGATAGAGCTTTCTCTTCTGCTCCCTCTCCAGTTATTCTGGCAAGCAGGTTAAACTGAAGCAATGGTGCAGGGAGATATTTATGCAGGCATTCATAAATTGTTGTAGTTCTGTTTCCACCGCGGGGGCTATTGAAGCCCTTTGGGTTGGCGTATAATGAAATGCAGACTCCCTGTACTCCCTGTGTGAGGATGTGAAAAAAAATCAGATTCCCTTTTTACTTTCCTAGATAATAAGTCCTTTGTTTTAACTAATCTTTCACTTTCAGGGGTGACTAGATGGTTTAGCTGAATGAATCCTATTATTTAAAGCCTTTCCTTCCTGCTTCTCAAAGTGTGTTCTGACTCATGTACCTATTTTCATGTAGAGATTATTTAGATAAGGTGTTTTTTCTCTCCCTTTAAAAATAGCAGCAAGCAGGATTTTGGACTAAGCCTTATGTGTATATATGGACAGTCACTGGCATCGAGCTTAGCAAAAGGCATGGGTGCTAAAATGCCCTTGCGAACACTTGGAGATGATGTTTGACTATTGCATAAGAACATGCAATGAAAATACGGATGCTGACTGATACTTTCAGGCCTCCTTTAAGTATTAAACGATGAATACTAAACCCAGAAGTACAGCCCAAACTCAGAAGAGCATTCCCAAGCTTGTGTTTCTTCTCGAGCTTGTGCTCACTGGGTTCAATGGGAAATTCCTGAAACTGAGCGATCACTGGTGACTGTCCCTGCTGGAGTGGGACTCAGCGCGGCCATGGGGCCATGGGATGCAGGAACACAATGCATTGGCCAGAGTGGAAGAGAAAGTGAAACTCCTCCTCCTTCAGCTCCCAGGACATAGGTGCTGGGATCTGGCTCACTGGATCACAGCAAGGGAGGCGGCTGCAGTCCTGTGAGCTGAAAGCTAAGCCAGGACCAGAGCGTGCTTTTTCTTTAATATAAATACCACTAACGTATGTGCATAGGATACATTTTCATTGAGTTCCCCATGTACTATACACCCACATACTCCATGTGAAGCCATTACCTCTGCCTCATTCTCCCAGTCCAGCCTACGCTCCTATTTAACTTAGCGCTCCCTGGCCAAGACACTTTTTAAATTCCTTATTCTCCCAGCACGCTAATGATCTCCTGGAGCAGGATCCACCACCCCCCTGACATATCTTTCTACAAGCCAGAATGTCTGAGATTCAGCTGCAAAAATGTCCACATGAACCTGGAGTCAACTTCCAAAAAGATCTTTTGAAAAAGAAGCCAGATACAGAGAATGGGGAGGGAGAAGGAACAGCAGCCAGCAAAATGCCTTTGCCTGATTCAGGGGATTTATCTGCATTTCTAGTTAATAAAAGACATTAATTGATTCACGTTTTTTATGGCTGCACACAGAGCTATTTCTGGCTGGAAGGAGACACTGTTAAATGGAATGAGTCAGACCAGACCTGTTATGTCACCCTGGGACCCTGGAAGATTTGTTAATAGCTCTGAAGAAATCAAGTTGCTTCACGGGGCTATTTTCTTCTCAAACATCAAAAGGAGAGGGAAAATATAGCAATTCTGAAGGATGAAAATATTTTTTTTTTACATGGTCCTTTGCATTTGACGAATAGCAACAGGATAATCAAAGAGCTTTGCTCTCCACAAGGCACTTGCATAGAAATCTCAGCAGGATTTATCAGCCCAGCCAAACCTAATCTCCAGAGACATGGCTCTTAGCTAAGGAAAGTCCAGGCAGGTCGCAGCTCCTCAATTCACTTCCGAGGATTTCTTCCAGATTAACTTCACAAATCAAAAGATTGTTCTGAGAGAGTTTTACAGGAAGCAAAGTCTGTATTTTTCCTTTTAAAACTATGTAGAAAACATATTCTTTCACCAAACCCCACATTTTCCCCACAAAGGAACCCATTTTATAGACATCAGTATTCAAAGTTCTGCTGGAAACAAAACTGTTTTAAATTAGAATTTGTCTTTAGTGAAGAACTCAGTTGCAGCTGAGGTGTTTCATGTTCCTGTTCTCCCTTCTGGGTCATGGTACCCTACCAGATGACACCTCCAGGATGTGACATGCGGTGGTGACTGTGATGGTTACTCACAGATGGAGTCCAGCCAAGGAGCCCACAGAGATGGTGGTCCCAAGTGGCAGGGGCACCGAAGGAACCTCTGTTATGCCTTCAGCCCTCTGACCACATTTCTACCTTCAGTTTGGAAAGTAAATTGGATAATTTTAAACTGAGACATATCTACGCTTTGTTTTTCACCAGAAGACCAAAAATATCCATGGAAAATGTTGACAAATTGAAAGTATTTGTCATTTCTGCTTCTGTTTCCCTGGTGACGAAAAAAAAAATAATATTTCCAACTAAGACAAAGCCTGCGGCTCAGTCTTGGCCAGTTCTTCCCAATATTTGCCTTTGGTCTTGCCTCCATGGTCCAAAGCAGAACAATGGTGGCCAAAGCTTGTAAAATGTGTCTCCCTCTTGTCTACGAATTTGGAGCCCATTTGCCCT
This sequence comes from Anas platyrhynchos, assembly GCF_047663525.1. NCBI lineage: Eukaryota > Metazoa > Chordata > Aves > Anseriformes > Anatidae > Anas > Anas platyrhynchos. The sequence continues at coordinate 11,486,549 of NC_092605.1, read as the reverse complement.
TGTTACCACCTGTCCAGGACAGTTCATGATGGGATAAATGCCTATACTGGCCTCATCCTATTCAGAAAGTGATACTTATGTTTGTTGTCATGCTATAGAAACAGCATTGCTCTTTGTGGTGATGGTACAAGTTTTCTGTTGTTGTTTTTTTCAGACTTTTTTTTTTTTTGTATTGACATCTTGAATATTCACAGCTCCTGGCCATCAGAGGAGTCCATCAAAGGGCTCAGCTCTGTGTTGTAGATATGCAAAACAGAATCCTGGGTTTCTTCTGAACTTTTCTCACACTGGGTAGTGAGACTAATTTAGCAGCATATGGTTTGTAAATCTGCATGCGGCCTCAGTGTGATAGCATTAGCAGACTTAAAGGGGATGGGGGGAAGTACAGGCATGTTCAAATCCTTACAGTTCAGACAAATCTGCCTCCAGTTATGCTTGTATTGTCATTTTTCTTATGGAAAAAGCATGCCAGAGAAAAAAAGATCCTAAGTGGGCTCCTCCAAATGCACCACTGCCACGGAGCCTGAATGGAGCACAACTTTGTGCATCGTTTGTGCGACTGCTGGATTGCAGTGTTTTAGCTCTCCCTCTCTGTATTAGAAAGCGAGTGATGGTGCTTTTGGGGAAAGCCATTCTTCTGTGAGAACAGCTCATGGGGACATGCAGATAAAGTAATCTCAGCCTCCAGTGCTCCACCATCAGCACCTGACAAAGCCCCATTCTCTGGGTGGCTGTAGCCTGCTGGTTTCCCAAACCAAAATTTCCTGCTTTCACATAGCAACCAGGGATTTTGCTGTTCCCTTTCTCCCCCGTATCGGTGAAGACTTCCATTAAAACACCCTGGAATCCTTAAAGACAAGAAATTACTGTGGCACAGCAAGGATCAATACAAGCAAGATAAATACTGCTTGTGTTGGCCAGAGCTCTTGTACTTCATAACACAAATCTCAAAAAGCGATGCCAGCTACAAATCCAGGCTAGTCTTTCTGTAATGCTATGCTTTTTAACTGTGATGCACTGTGTTGAGATGCTACAAAGTGGGCTTCACCTGGTGCTGGAGTTTCGTACTTGCTTTAAGGACCAATGCTGCTGAAACAGTCCCATCACTCCTCCCCTGCCCTTGCCAGCTTTGTCCTTGCCTTGCCTGTTCTTGAGCCAGGGAAGCATTCAAGAGGACACAAAGTGAGCTTCTTTGGGCTCAAACCACTGTAGGGTTGGTGTAATCACACTTGAAGTCTCCAATATGGCCCATTGTGTGGTCACACCAGTGCTTGTGCTGACACAAAAGAGCACACAGGGAAAAATGTCCATCCCAGCTGCCCTGCTGGGCTGAAATCTTAAAGTAAACTCAAAATCCCTGGTTTTAACTTTAAAGCTTGTACACATAGTCTTGTTAATCATCTGGGCTGTTATTTCTTCAGAGAAATACATCTATCTTAGGACAGAGATGAAGATCTCCCCCTGAAGAGATGCCTAGCTCTCCCCCAGACCTTCTGAGAGCCTACATGATCAGCTTAGACTGAGAGCCCAATTTTTAGATGCTATGAGCAGGATGATATGAATCCCATCTACATGCCCGATATAGAAGACTCCAAAGTTATTATGAGCTTTGCAAGGCACTGGGCCACCTGAGAAAGGAGGGTGGACTAAAGTGTGTCCTCTTTGGAGAGGCCTGGAGGCCTAATGTTTGAGGCAGGGGCCCTATCTTGGCAAGAAAACCAGTGGGCAGATGAGAAGAATGCAATAGCCTGCTCTGTTTTACTTCCGATGCTTTCAGCTCCTGTAGAATAAGGCTGCGAATAGACACAACTCTCATGAAAAAGAGCAGTCAGAAGCTGATGTACTCAGAGGTACAGCAGCTCTTTCATGGGGGATATTATTTGTCCTTTCAGAACAAAGCTATAAAGACTCAAATAATCTGTCCTTCTCTGGGAAATTGTCCTTTATTCTACTCTCATCAGGCATTCTGCATGCTAGCACAGGGTTATTACAGAAACATTGTCCCTGCTGGTCTCCAAACTACTTCATCATGCTCCTAAGCTACAAAAAGGGAACCAGAACTGGAAGGTTGTCATCCTCTGAGCCTTGTTACAGGAATGTTGGGACATATGGTTCTTTCATGGACTGACCAAGCTCCATGCTGCAGAGCTGGCGTGCTTGTCTCAGCTTGTACCAATATGCTAACTGTCTGACTGTCAGAGAACTTCACAGCTTTGACCTTGAAACCTCTTGAACTAAAATTATTCATACCAATCCTCACCTACTTGTCTTTGTGCTGATATTGCTCTAATTTACACGTGATTTTCCCTCTCAGCTATTAAGCCGCTGCTGTGTTTGTGCAGGACGTTCCCATATCTCCCAGCTTGCCTTTTCTGGGCTAAGCAAGCTAAACTCCTGTATTGTCATCTTGCTTGACAGGACCACTGCTACCCAGCAAACCCTCTTTGTACCATGGATTTATGCCTGCTCCAGATTGAATTAATCTTCCTTAAACAGTAGATAAAGAGAAGCTGCTCTGTGGCTCCTGCACCTCCTGTGGGTGATTTCTTATCTAAAAAGGATTAAATAATAGCTCAAAGGCACCAGGTTTTGTTTTTGTTGGTTTTCTTTGTTTGTTTTTCTTCCTTCCTTGTTCTTCAGTAATAAAAGCCAGTGGATGGCCCATATCAATCCTGAGGGCTGGAGGCTTCTGTCCCAGGGTACCTGTGCAATGCCAGTACCGAGCATTTAGGGTGGGGATCCTCAAAGCGGGTGTATCAGTGAGGTCTCTTCTTGAAGCAGTCACCCTGGTAGTCAGGGGAGAAGTTATGCACGATTACAATGAAGCTCCTCTGGGCTACTCTGGACGTGTGATACAGGATGTGCTACACAGCAGGGCCTCCTTCTCCCCAGGCAGTACCAAGGAAGACTGAGCAGTGAAGTCAGATGGAGATGCCGCACTGAATCTACTTTGTCTTTACTGCCTGTTTCAAAAAAAAAAAAAAAAAATCTGCTACTTGGGAAATCACACATGCCCAGGAAATCCAAGTGAGTAAGCATGCATGGACAAATGTAGGCTTTTCTCCTAGCCAGCAACATAACCTGGCAGGGGTCCTCGTCCCACTGAAGCCAGTGAACCAAAGGGACCAAAAATCAGAGCTCTGCCACAAGGATCCTGCAGTGCTGCAAATTGAGAGGAAAATATTGATGCTGCTAAATTTCTGCTGATAACTGTGTCTGAATCAACATTTGTGCAGACATCGGGCTTCTGCTGGGAATTGTCTCTCACACTATAGCCAGCCCCCATACTGCAGGATGATGAGAGGGAACCTGAAGAAGAAAAATGAACACTGCTTTTGCCCTCAGATGTTCCTGAAGATTTTCTGTAGACTCCACAGGCATAAAGTCACTATTGTCTAATCTCAGCTTCACCAGTACGGCTCTCAATGCACACAGATCTGTGACTGAAAGTTTTCTTGATGAGAGTGTCCTGGAAGGCAATAGGTACGTCAGTGTTCTCCTGAAGAAAAGCCTATGTTTAGGCACAAAGACAGCATGAACAGGTCCATGACTGTCTCATCTGTGCTGCCTGGGCCATCTTAAGGATGCTGCAGATCTGAACACCTTTCTGATACAATCTGAACGCCACCTCAGCTGTGTGGTGGGCATGGCTAATGCCACTGTTCCAGGTAGACACAGTCACTGTGTCTCCTATCACTCTGTCTCCTGCATCTTCCCATCAAACTTTTTTCCTGATCTTTGCATCATGTTGGATCCACGTTCCTGTCTTGTCCCTGTCTCTAGTTCCCCAGCTTCAAAATTAAGTTAGCAATTCCAATTTATCTGGTGAGTTTCTTGGGCAATATTCATTCAGGAAAATGCTTTGCAAATGGTTAAAATTTTCTCTATTACTGTTGCCATCCCCTGTTCAGTGCCTCTTCTGCAGATCAGCCTAAATATTTCAAGGTACTTCCTTCTTATCTGCATATGAAAAAGAAGCCAGCAGCTCTGAAGGGCTTGTTTAGAAAATCCAACAGCAGCTATCTATTAGGTTTTCACTTGCTCTATTCAAATCTTTGTTCACATCTAAGGGGTGAAAGCTCCATAATGAGCATGAACATGATAGTGCATGATACTCCTGACAGCAAGAGGAAGAGCTCTCCTTGGTGGCAGGATCAATGGGAGATCAATAATGGAGACCATGATGGAGACTGTGGAGCGAATGTGCTGTCCCCGTGGCTTCCTGACACGTGCTAGCTGTGGCTGTCTGCATTCCTTACACAGTCAGGGTCCGTGTCCCTGCAATTTGCACATGAAAAATTTCAAAAGGATCACCAGCCACTTCAGAGATCCTAAGAAAGGCTCAAGATTTTCCAGAAACCTTGTGTTGCAGCTGGAGGAACAGAAGGAACTCCGATCACTCACCAAAAGAAGAGCCTGAATGCCTTACTACCAGGTGCTGTCTTGACGAGCCAGAGAAGTTTGCTCGAGCAGTGAGATGTGGAGACATGGGGCCATGTCTGTGTTTTACACAGGAGAGTTTTACACAGTGTCTTTACTACAAGATGCAGACCGTGCTGGAGGCTGCCAAGCTGCTGGCAGGACCTGCCTTGTGCTCTGCTTTGTGTTTGTAGGGTAGGGGAGGGAAGGGCGCAGCCTGGCCCCCTGTGACTGCCGTGCCCCCAGCAAGGTGGTCTTGTATTCATCTGCAGCCAGCCTGGAGGCAGGGAACAGGGGTTAAGATGCAAGACAAATTACTGGGGCTTTGTGCATTCAAGAGCATGCATCCCTTTGGGCTGCCTTCTTATATTGCACTGGAGGGTAGGCCACACATTTGCCTTTTTCTGCTCATCTTTTATTTGTGCTTTTACTTAGATTCACTTGATGGTGTTTTGTGCAAGCCCTGAACTTGCCCAGGCACAGTGCAGCTGGTGAAGCCTGCTCTTGGTAATTTGGAGTCTGCAGAGTCAACCTCCCTGTTAAGGCTCTGGGCTATCAATGACCCATCAAGAACTTAGATTGAGGTCAGCTCAACAACTTCAGCAGGTCTGTTTTGCTTGTGCTCATTTTTCATGCAGCAGTAGAAGCATTCAGGAGGCTGAAAGTCCCACCTCATCTGGGGAACAGCATGAAGCTGGATGTCCCATAACCTGGGGGAACCTTGACCAGGACCCTGAGAAGCAAGCAGGCCAAGAAACCCCAAGAAGGGCTGAGGTGCCACCAAGCACAGCATCAAAACTGCATCCCCTCTGCAGTGCCCAGAGGCCAGAGCAGAGCAGTGAGGGTCAGCAAGGGCCCCCCACCTTGTGCTATCTGCAAACGTGCCCCAGTGACTTGGATGCAACCTCCTCCCATGCAGACGTCAGTCCGTTCTTGCTCTCCTAGGCTGGAGTGTCCTCTTATTCTTCACTCAGGTCATGCCAAACAGGAGTGAATTGAGGGTATTTCTGGAGCTTTGTGGATAGACCATATGAACTGTTTTACAAGATGAGCTCCTGCCACAGACACATTTGGGACAGCACGAATTTCAGCAGGTTTCCCCCAGCCCCCATAGTTTGAGGCACTTAAACCTCAGACATAGATATTGGGACCACATTCTTCTGACACTTACAGTAACTTTGCCTATTTCAATAACTGCACAAGTATCACAGTCTGTATTTTGTGCCTGCACCCTCTTATCTCAACAGCATCTTGTGACAGTGTGATCTACACACTAATGTTTACATTGAATGAAACAGAATTTCTTGCTAGCTGTGCTGAATTGAGCATTTTTAATTCGATGCCTTTCAGGTGCTATGCAGAGAGAGAGGATACATAGTAGTCACCAAACTGATTTCTCTGTCCCAAATCTACTTTCCAGACTTTTACCCAATGCTCTTTCCAAGCACACAATCTGTCAGGCACCTTTAAGTGTTCATTCATATTGTACTTCCTAACATGAGTCTTAGGTTATTCTTATCACCTATATTTGAACTAGATTTATTTTTAGTTTCTCAGTTTAAAATGAATATGACGACATGCCTTTTATAGACAGTATGCTCTTGGTATCTGAGCGTATCTTGAATTAATGACAGCAGCATATACTTTAGAATAAAACATGTTATATTTTAAACAATAGAGGTGGGGTAATGACATAAGAAGAACAGATAAGAGTATAGTACTTTAATAAAATTTTGAAGGTTTGCATTTCTAGAGAGAAATCTGTGAGCCGCGTGTACAGATATGGGCCCACATAATGAGCAGATCTCAGAAATATGACTGTGCAGGATGAGGATTTTTGCTCAGCAGATCTGTATCTTGCTGTCTGCACTAGCATTTTTCTTATCACAGTTGAGGGTAAGGCCCTCAAACTCCTTATGCCTTGCCCACAGAATTTGAACATATATTAGTCAAATCCAGTTTGACTCTTAGAGCCAGGGATCAATTTTCAGCCTGACTACTAAACTCCTTTTTGTTCACAGTTTAAACACATTTTGTTCAAACACATTTAAAGAAAAATAAAAAGACTCTAACATGCCTTTAACTCATTCCTTGCTCAGAGGGAAAAATGTATCTCAGGAAAACAAACCCATGATTTTCTCAAGATGGAGAATGGGGCAGGTGTGCAACAGCAATGTGGTAAGGTCTGCATTGGCACACACGAGTGTATTTTCTACTGCAGATACAAGCCAATGCCATTGAAATCGATTCAAAAATACCCATCATTAGCAGAAAGTGTGTTTGGAATCTGCTCTTTGGTTGAGGAACTAGGCTGCGGTCCAGAAACTGTATGTCAGCTATATGAATTACTGGCAAAATCCCAGCTTCTTTATTCATTCATTTACTGCTAGGACTATCCAAGACTCAGAAAAATTGTCATGAATAGATCTGTTCCTGCTCAAATTCTTCCTGTTCCATGCACCTCGTTTCTACAGGGACTGTCTCATCATTTGCCTCCAGCTGAAACACTGCTCTCTGTTCTGCAGCCGATAATCCAGAAAGAAAGTCAGCAAAAAAGAGATGCTTCTCGCTTTTCACCTGTCAGACAGAAAATATTGGGTTCAATCTAACCACCAGTCTTAGAAACTGCTGCAGACCTGGGTTCTGGCAGTTTTACTCCATGACAGCACCAGCAGCATCCTCAAGGCACTGCATGGAAATGATGCCCTCATCTAGGAAATTCTTTAGAGAAATCATCATGGCAAACAATGTAGTGCCCTTGATCCCATCACCTTGCTGTTCCTCAGGACCTCTGCACTTTTTTGTTCATAGAGAACAGGAGCAAATTTTGTGCTCCACAAACTTCCCCTGTCTATAACAAACGTATGCCACAACCTGGTTTCAAAACCTAAACTGAATCACAGCAATGCTGCTCTGGCAGGTGGGAAATTGCTGAGACTGGTCTCTCCATGAATGCACAAAAAGTAACTCAACATTGAGAAATATCTTCCAGCTAAAACAAGAACTTTTATGTATGTTCCAGAGATAAGTGTCTCCCCTAGGGGAAAAATAAGATTCTGATTTCTCAGACCTGGGCTTCACTGTGAAAACTTCTTCGCACTTCCTTCAGCATCTGCTATACCAACCTATGACAGCACAGGCCATCCACTTGTGAGCACTCTCTCCCACTAGCCCATGGCTTACAGCAACCCACGTCGCATCCTGGCACACTGCAAAGCACAGAAGCAGAGTGACAGCCATACAGGTCCTGTCAATGATCTCAGCCTGTGGCATCAGGATAGATGAAATGCCCAGGCTCTCTCCACTGATTAGAGAAGGATTTTGTTGCCTAGCTGAGAGTACAAGCCTAACTTTAAGTCAGAGAGAGCAGGAATCATCTGGCTTCAATTCAGACCTTGCAGTCCCATGAATGGAATATTAACGGCTCAGTGACAAATTCCACCAGCACTAACACCTTGAGCACTGTGTACAGTTTTGGGCACCACAAAATAAGGACTTAAAAGTGTACGAGAGTGTCCAAAGCAAGGCTAAGAAGACAATGAGGGATCTAGAGGGGAAGACATATGAGGAGCAGCTGAGGTCCCTGGGTTTGTTCAGCCCAGAGCAGAGCAGGCCGAGGGGAGGCCTCATGGCGGCCTGCAGCTCCCTCACAGGGAGCAGAGGGGCAGGCGCTGAGCTCTGCTCTCTGGGGACAGTGACAGGACCCGAGGGAATGGCATGGAGTTGCGATAGGGGAGGGTCAGGATGGATGTTAAAGAAAGGTTCGACACAACATGAAACAGTCACGGCCACAGGTCCCCACACCATCAAGAGATAGAGATTAATCTGTTTCCAAGAGTAGAAAAAGTCAATAAATAATAGAAGTCTGTCTCTCAAAGACTGTCTGCAATTACATTTGTGGCAGTCACCGTATGAAGTCCTTACAACCGTCCGCAGTTTTATACAGACTACGGGAGGGTATACTGAAGCTCCTGGGATCAAATAATTTTCCCATGAGTACTGAACACAGAAAGCAAATCTGGAAAGCAAATCTACGGCTTGTGTGTTCAAAAACACTTCTAATATAATGAGCCAATTTTTCTTCCACGAGACTTACGAAGATAAACTTTATATAATATACTAGCTTTGCTGTAGCAGTAAATTTTTGGACATGCCCAAGCTCTTCACCTGCTGAACTCTGACTGTGGGATTTGGCTGTTCTGAGGACACAACTGCTTCAAAATTAGAGATTGACCTGCTGAGTCCCCCATTTTCACCTATGAATCACCATTTTTTTTCATAATATTTAAATTCCTTATTTACAATCCTCAAACACATTTAAGATTGAATGGTGACATGCTAAAGAAACAGTATTCCAAATGCAAGGGTGATTCCTAATTTCACTTAAAATCCCTCTGTATAGAGATAACCAGCCTAAGATGTTCAGTAACATTGCAGCAGGAAATCATATTTTTTTTTTATAAATCAATTCTTGAAAATAGATATAGAAAACAAATCTTCAAAGAGATGTTTGGGGCATGCAGCTGAAGCTCCCTGTTTCATAGATAGCTGGGCTGTAACTGGCAGCTTTTCACCAGCCTTCAGCTCAGCATTCAAAGGTACCTGCCAAAATGTTGCAAAGACTTGACAGACTCTATGAAAGGGCATCCAATAATAGGCAGGGCATTTTTCTTCTCCTCTCAGCTATTGCAATTTATTTTGATACACTGTTAGCAGATAGAAGAAAGAAGAGAAATCTATTCTGGAACACTACACTATTGAAAACCATCCATGGGCACTCAGCGGAGTGCTGGCCACAGCGGAGTATGCAGGACAAGGAAGTGGGCAGGAAAATGATTCACTAACTACAGGAGCAGAATGAGTTTAGAGATAGCTTCAGTTCTTTAAAATTGCCATGGAAACCTAAGGTGGCAGGGTGGTTCAAACACACCATTTTGGTTTAATGTTCACTCAGAGAGAAAGAAGAGGCAACCCATCCTGGCTAGCATCCTCCCTTCCTGCCCCAGTCCTATCTGTGTCCTCCAGGAAGCATGTTTCATGAGGTCAAGTTGAAAATGCCATCAACAGGCTGAGGCGGTGAGCGACATGATCTCCACATGATGAGATTCTCTTCATGTGCACCAGTGAGACTGCCTGCAGGGGAAGTTTTTGCTGTTGGTGCAGGAAGCAGACTCCATTTAATTGCTGGCTATGGAGCAGCTGTGGGCTTCTTGCCATAGCAAGCTGAATTTCCTGGCTTAGCAGTGACATATGCGCTCCCTGCCCTGCTTGTGGTCATTTTTCTGCTGCTTTCTCAACAAACTTGAGGAAGGCTCTCAGATTATCTGCCAATCCTCCTCCTTCTCATTGCTCATAGAGTGGGAGACACTAGCTTGGAAAGCCCCTTTCCAAAAGTCTCCCTAGGTTGTGCTTTAAGCTCGGTTTGTGGCCAGTTGATTGGAAGACAGAAGGGTATGAACCCCTCACCTTACTCATTTCAAGGCACAGGGCAGAAGGTGACCCCAGGGACTGATCTGGGTTGGCTTATGTTCATCCCATTCCTGGTCTACAGACGTGGCATGCTGTACAACTGCTGAAGGCATTGGTATGGTTTCCACAACCTCCCACCCTCCTCCCACCCAGATATTCAGAGGGCTATAAAAAAGAGAGCTGTCCAGACTCTGCTGAGAAATGGATGGTTGTGTCTGGAGTTGGCTAAATAATTCAAAGCGGATTGAAATGCCCTATTGCGTAATGGAATCTTTCTGCAAAGCCGTGCAGCAGTTTCCATATCCCAATGATCCTATTTTCAAGTCAATACAATTAAGTGTCAGAATATGCAATAGCTGAAATTAATCCGGAATCAGAATGCAAGTGATCTTTAGCACATGCACTGCAAGAAACCATCAAAATCATTAGATATTATCCAGGATGACCATAAAATGATTCATTGGGATGCTGCGGGCTCTGGCTTGACATCTTTCCATTGATATGACATGTATAACAAGTGTTTAATGAGAAAAAGGACTCAACATACCTAGCCCTCAATTTTTGCATAATCTATTCATCATGTGTTACAGAGGCAGGCATGAAAAAAATGACCCTTAAACTTCTCTTTTCCACTATTTTAATGAATGTACTGCATATGTAGATTACTAATGATGGGGTGAGGCTGTAAATTCCACTCTGCAGCTGATTCACTGCATGTTTTGAAGCTGCATCAGGCCAATGCTGAGTTGAAACAGATGTAAGCCAAGACCCCCAAATAAAAAAAATTAAGGGTATGAACCAGGAAAGAAACTGAAATGCGAGGCTGTTAACACCAGACAACAGGGAAACATCTACAACAGCAGGGAACCAGGACTGTGCTGGAGAGAAAGGAGTCAGAATCCTCAAACTGCTAATGATAATTACATTAATAAATCTCTTCACTCTCCCTGCCCTTCCCTTCCCCCCCCCCCCCCCCCCCCCCCCCCGAATCATATTTACATGCAAATGAACCAGTAAAACTGCTTTCTGAGCTGCTGCTTTTAAAAGGAGCTCAGCTTTTTGTATGCCAGGGTCTCCAAAAGGAACAGAAGTGTGTGTAAAAGGGGGGATGTAGTGCCAACAAGTATAAATACTCGATCCCATTTCACCACATTGTATCACGTCTAGGGTCTATGCAGAGCTCACAGCATGCTGAATGTTATAAATCCACTGAGGTGTCTGAATAAAGATTAGTTTGCATACAGACATGTCATTTATAAAATACAGAGCCTGTCAGATATTCTTCAGCTCACAGAAAACCAATGAAGGTGGAAAGAATGTGCAAATGAGGCAGTACAATGGATGGGTAGATCAAGACATCTCAGGAAAAAAATGATCTGATCCTCATACTGACACGGGACATTCCAAAGCCCTATCATTGTCAACATGCTTTTCTACGAGCCACACTCACACAAACTTGGCAATGCTGTCTTGGGCAACCACCCCAACCACCCTGCAGTGGAAGCTGGGAAAGCTCCGGAGCTGTGAGGGCAGAAGAAGATAAGAAGTGGAGCTGCCGCCCACCTCAGCTGGCTGAGACATCGAAGCAGCTTGGGAAGATCTTGGTTGCTAAGTATGATCTGGAGCTGCATTGTCCTCTTTCATGTTTGTAGGAGGATCCCTCATAACAAAACAAATGTTAAGTTGTCAGAAAGATCAAGCTGCTGCTTTATTCTATAAATTTGTCTTGCAATAAACCTGTGTGATGACCCCATTGGCATCAGGCCCTCCATCTCCTGGTACAGGCACACTGGGTTACTGTGAGAGCACAGTGGAATCCCCAGAGTGATCTGAATCCCCAGGAGGCTGCAGGGTGCTCCCCAGCAAACTGAAGGTCTGGCCATGCACTGGCACAGATGGTGGCAAGACACTTCCCTCAGCTTGTGCTAAACAGAGCCCACGGGCAGGCGAGCAAGTGAGGAGCAGCCATGAGACTCAGATGCCACCTCAAGCCTATCAGCTCTCTCTCCCACCCTGTCATCACCTTGTCTCTTCTCACTCTCACAAACCCCTACAGCTTCCAAACCTCAAACCCGTGTGGTTTGATAAGATGGAAGAACCGATCTTCCACTGCTCTGACACCAGGGGAAATGTGGTCCGTCATTCCTTAGAACAACTCTTTCACCTACACATGGTCTGGGAGGGAAAGATGATCATTTTCTAAGGCAGGACTAAATGAAGATCAATTTGCTCCTCTTGCATATGAAGAAGAAAAATGCTGATTTGAGGGCGATACTGCCTGTGAAAAAGCCAGAAGCCAACAACAGTAGACCCCTCATTCTCCCTTCTGCCTGTGCATTTCTGTGCATTGTTTCAGGTAACTGGGAGTAGGATATTTATCAGGAGATGGCAAAAGGTGATGCTATGGCTGGGGTGGATGTAAGGTCCTGTTAAAGGACAGGTACCATATTTCCACACTCCAGGCACATGCTAAGCCAAACCTGTCTCAGACTGGACAGCTGTACCTCACATGATGGTACCAAAACAGTCCCCTGGGCCACGCTGTGAATACATGAGGTACCAACGATGCTTCAGGACAGTGAGAACAGAAGCAGCAGCCAGTAAAAACCATGTTCAGGTTGTAAATCTTGCCTTATTTGCACCAAGTATCACAAGATACAACCTAACTGTGGGTAGTTGTTATTGCTCAGTCACCAGGCTCTACACCGACATATTTTTCACAATTCCCACACCGCAGGATGCTCCGAAGAGATGGCAGCAGCAGTGTAGTCAGTTTCTAACAACCATATCATACTGTCTTGGGTATATGGTTCAATTTTTTTTCCTGCCTACTGACACTAGTGGAGAACATCTTTGGTGCCAATTCTAGTGGGATACTTCAAGAAAAAAGATTGCTACAGATAGATGCCTCAACTCCCAGCACATCTCCCAGCAAATCCTGGACCAATCACAGATAAAGACTTGCAGCCCTGAACCAAAGGTAAGATGTCCCATTTCAGAAAGTAGTATTGGGAAAGCTGTGAGGAAGGACACTTGGTTCTTCCTGAACTTTTCACACATGCTTTTCAAGCTGCTCCCCTACCTCTGCACCTCCTCAAGCATAAGCTTACAAGAAACTAGCAGATTTCCCTATTATTTTCCTATTTCTCTATTATATGGGTCTGCAGTAGAGAATTTTAAAATCCCACGTTCCTCACTGTTTCCTGACCACCCAGTGCTCAGTTTAACTTTTCCTGCAAAAGCTTCACTATATTTAACACCATTGCAGTGTTACCACGAAAACAAGTTGTTTAGATATGAAGTGAGCTCAGTGAATTTCTGCTGTTGGCAAAGACTGGTGAAATACAAGGAGCCCAACTCAAATTCTGAAATAATTTTGAGGGTCTGAGGCTAGTAGTGAAAATCAAAAGTCAAAAATCAAAATCAAATCAAACCTACTTTTTTTTTTTTTTTTTTTTTAAACCTGAAAACTCAACAATCTTGATCTGGAGTGAATTTAGTATTCTTCTAGACATGTTGACTCACTGTGGTTCAATATCCTCATGGCTGCTTGCCCCATGTTTTTTGTGCCTGGAAAAGTTTCTATACCAGTTTGTGCGACTGAGAAAAGCCCTGGCAGGACTGTGAGTATGGTCTTTTTGGGGTAGGCTCAACCTGGCACATCTGATATTAGCAGGAATCTCAGCCAGAGAATATGTTGAAAAAGGTGTTTTGTTTTTTGTTTTTTGTTTTTTTTTGTTTGTTTGTTTGCTTTTTAATTAGGTTAGTGCACAGAGGAATATCCCATCTTCAGAGCTCCTGCTTGTTTCATTGGAGCACTGAACTCTCATAGCAACTCCCACAGCAAACAGAGCACTAGTAACTATGTCTATCGTAGCAACTCCAAGTAGATGGGAACAAGTGTCTGGTGCCCAGCCAGTGAACACTCATTTAGAGGTGCCAGTTTCTCCCAGGTGTGTCTAATAAAACATCCAACTTCTAGCTACCTAAAGTTTGATGAAATTAACCCAGCTGCGTGTCTCTCCATGGAGACCTTCTATGGATTTCGGATTTATTTCTAGATCACCGTGACAGACTGACAGTGAAGGCCTTTACTGTGGTTTGAAGAACTCGCTACATAGTGACTTTATAGACTTAAATGCCAGACAGTGATGCATCGCCCAGTGGAATGTCATATAAGAACCATAAATCACAATCTTGCAAGAGCCTGTGGATGTCAGACATGTGAATATGCTGATTTGGTATCCATGGTAGTTTGGCATGTCTCACGTCTTTGTCTTCCACCCAAAATAGACTAGCCTTTAAATATTACTCAGCACTTGGAGTCCTGCCATGGCAGAAGACAGTTGAGAAAACACCAAAAATGTGTCTCCCAGTGCAAAGAAATATTGGGATAAACTTCATTGGCTTTGTTCAATCTAAAAGCAGAAAGCCATTCCACAGTGGTGTAATGACAACATAGGATATTTGGCTAATAGTAGCTGAGGTGGAGATTTTAATTCATGCATTGGAACTGAAATAAGATGAAATCTGAGCATGACGTAGTTCAGCTAAAGCTCAGGAGTGTATCCCTTGCTGGAGCACTCATCTTTCACGTCTATATGTACACCTGCACTGCCAGCTCAAACAGAACACAGGGAATCTATCATGTAATACGTCCTGAAATAATCAAATGATATAGGGTGCAAACATAATGACAGAGACCCTAAGTCACTTGCTAAAGCCAAAGGCCCTACGTTCACAGAACAAATAGGCAATCAAATCAGATTGCAAACACAGACAAATCTACACAAGCAAACAAGGCAGTTTGCCTGCAGAATGTGTGCACGTTAATTACTTGCACCAATCATGCATGGGCATGTGAATTTACCATTACGAAGTTAAAAGTTAACACTAAGCATTGTTCAAACAAAACATGAATTTGCAGGTAACTTAGAAGTAAATTCAAAGGGCAATACATTATTTTAGGTCCATTAGCAGCCCAACTATTTGAATTTCTTCAACTAAAAGCCTTATATACACTTTTATCAGATAGGGTAGAAAACAGCACCCTATCTGATAGCTGTTCAGAGAGGTGGCACACAAACAATCTGGACTCCTGTTGCCCATTCTCCCATCTTCCCAAGGATAGGAAATGTGCTCTGTGGGTTTTCCAGCAAAGCCAGTGGGAAAGGTGTGAAACCCACTGGCCCATCTAAGGAAGAACAACCCCCCCAAGCCTTTTCAGTTAAAGAAGGAAAGCAGGTTTTATTTTTATCTGAGAAGGTACTGGAAAAAAGTATGTTGTAAAGAAAACTGCTTGAAGGTAACTCAAACGTCTGAGACAAGGAGGTGGATTGCAAGGCTCTGCCCAAGGTTACCCATGATCTTGATGAAGGCCATCAGGACACACCACTCTGTAGACTGTGCCTCTCCTGGGTACACTTTCTACCTCATCCTAAATACAGCCAGGCCTAATGTGTTAGGACATGACTGTAAAACTTCTTTTTGGTGGGGAGGAGAAAGGGAAATTTTGTGTGACACGCCATCCATGAGTCTTTCCTTGAACCACTTTAGTTCCCCGCCCACCTGAAGGTTCTTGGTGGTTTTCTCTGCTTTCCTTCCACCGGTGCAGTGCCAGGCTGGAATTGCCAGGTATTGTATTACAAGTCCCACGGGTGCTGCCTCAGCCTCAGTAAACTTTATTTAAGCACACACAGACATACACAGACAATATACATATATTTGTTTCTTCTCTGACAGTTCTACAGGACCAACACTGCTTTGGATGACACTTGTGGTAATTTTGAAAAAGTGCAGGAAATGTAAGAAAATAAAGGTCGTTTAATAACTCGTGAGTCATGGTCATCCACGGAAACAACACAGGTGCATTCAACCAGGCACATGGACACATCTCCACATACAGTACATTGTGTCTATATAGGTATCTCCACATACATTGTGTCTATAGAAATGTACAACAGTCTCAGAAGTCATCAGGACACAAAACCAGATGCATACTGGCATGGCACATGCTTGCAATCCCAGTGTCGCAACCCACTGCCAGTGCACCACTGTGACTCAGTCAGGGTGCGGGTGTGAACAGAAAGATGCTCCCAACATAGTCTCACTGTACACTATAAAAACTCACCAAACAGGCAACAACGTCATAAATGAACATTCATCTGGGGTTCTGGTGACCAGCTACTTCGAGTCAAATCTCACAGCTTTTGTGTCACCACAACTCCTGGGATATACGGTTACTTATCTAATATAGCTACAACTGTCTCTCAACATATATCATATATACAGTACATATACACAGAACATACACAGAGCAGTATATGTATATTTTTGTGTTTTCGTGTTTGTACATTATATCACAGATTATATGAACACATAAAATATATGTTTTGGACCTAAAAAGAAATAACTTTATAAAATATTCATAATACCCCATCCCAAAAAAAGCCCAGAAATTAAAAGAAATCCAGAAACACACTCTTGAACTGTTACTGCCTGCCCGTGGACGGCATTACACTCCTTCCCTTCCCCTTTATAAGTACAGCAGCACAATGGTGGTTTGTATCCATGCACCCAAGAAAACACAAAGCAGTATAAATTGTTGAACTGCAAAGTCAGAGTGGAGTCTGCAGTCTGGCTGTCCGACTCTACACTCTCCCACCGTCTCCCTTGCTAGAATTTAAAAGGTTCTGCCAGGAGCACAGTATTTTACCTGCAGCAATATTTGCTAGACTAAATCTACCAAGTGCAGTCCAATACTGTTATCTCATAGCACTTAGAACCCAGCTTCTGAGTTATAGCTTTTTATTTATTTATTTATTTATTTAAAAGAATCTTTTTTATTTAGCAAAAAATTGTTTCCACTGTACCCTTCGTGTGTCCTCGTCCTAACGTGACAAACCCGGAGGAGATGAAATTATGGAGATCTGGCCCTCCACTTCGATAAATATCCTTTCCATAGTGACCTGCCAAGGGAAAAAAAACAAAAACAAAAACAAAGCAAAACAAACAACTTTATTCAAGTTTTATATATATACAAATACATTCTGTGTAGCCCTGCTGTCACCCTTTATATGAGTACCAAGGCCTGACCACATGGTTGCATTATTAATGGTAAGCAGAGGCTACAGAAGAACATAACAGCTGCAGTAGCAAACCCTAATTCCCATATGGACAAAGACTTATGAAGAATAAGATGAGTATTTTGGTGATGACAAGTCATGAACAGATTCTGACAGGGGAACCAAATAACCAATATTAAACCAAACACCCCAAATTCCAGGGAATTTGACCATCTGTGCTTTGGATTCAGGTTTGCTAGTATCAGCATTCCCAAGGAACTGGACTCACTCAGGCCTTCAAGAGTGAGAAGCTAAAAGACATCACATGAGATGCGGCTTTGACTAATCCTGATTCCAGCCAGGCCCTTGACAGCATTTGTTCACTGCTGCTGGAGTTTTTCTCAGCACAAAAGTGAAGTTGCAAGTATCTCTTTTGTCCAGGCTGGACCAAAGTGCCCATTAACAGTATGACAGCAGACTTTGTCTTTTAGCTTTGATTTATTTGCTCTGGTCCTTGAACAACATCCACTGATAATTTCTCAAGTGCGATAGTCCTCTGCAGAACACTTCCTAGGAGCTCTCTCAGTCCATCACAACAGAGTACTATCAACTGTTCAGGAGACATCCAGCTTTTTAACGTTCTGATATATTAATAAGAAAAAAGGCCTTCTGCCTCCCTGTTACCATGCAAAGCTCTGAAATGAGGACATAGATAATTTTCCAGATACTCTTTATCATCTCCTCCCTTTTTCATGTTGTTAATTTTGCTATTCCTTTTATTTTTGAAAGAGGCAAAGATAAGATAGGTGCCAGGGGCGGAAAGCAAAGCAGCCGCAGGGGCTGGGAATGCAGCTCCCTCCCTACCAAGCCTCCATCTTCTGTGTGCCTTTCTGCACGAGCTGGCGATGCATCACTGTTCCTCCAAGCCATGGTGGCTGGGAGCAGGGCAGATGGTCCAGCACACGGCACCTGAGCAGGAGAGCTGAGTCAGGAGGCAGTGGGGAGGGCAAAATGGGCATCATGGAACCAGGTGGAAACGCAGCCCAGGGCCATGTTCTGGCTGGCTCATGTTGCCTCTGACAGATGCTACAGCCCTTTACTATTTTTCAAACACAGACTGAATGCCGTGTGTTCTCACACATTTTCAGGCTTTCTGGGAACATTGTGAAAACTAAAATGCACAGAGACTTTGAAACCTCAATACTCTGCAAAATCTTCTTTCCCTTTTTGCCAGCAATTCCCACCACAGTGCCTTGGCAACTCCTGCTGACTTTACAGACCACTACCCCTGTCACCAGAGTCCCCCTTGCATATGGGTGGGCTCAAGGTGAGCACCTTCTCAGGGTCTAAACTGTTCCACCAGTCTGCCCTGCAATAGACTGGGCAGGCTGCAAACCCTGCTCCCAACCTGAGGAGGACACCAGCAACCCTCTGGCCAGGAGAGGCCAGCACAGCCTTTGTGATCACAGGAACACGTTGGAGATCCTCAGACCACGTTGGAGATCCTTCTGAAAAAATGTTTGTTCCTATCTAGTAGAAAAAGCATCCCACTCCTTTTCCTCACATAGTTTTGCTGGTCAAGGTCAGTCAAGTGCTCCCAAACTTCTCAAAACACACACAAAGTGTTGGGAGAGTTAGCAGAGAGACAGTTTTCTTGTATTTATAGTAATGCAAGATGGTAGCAAAAGCCTTCAAATGTGCAGGCATCCATCCATAAATTGGCTGAGAAATGTTTCTAGGAAAAAAATAAGGGTTTTCTGCTTTCACAGGAGAGAATTTGGTCTGGTCTCTTGTTCTCGTCTTCCTACCCAGCTCCTGCAAACCCTGCCTGCTGTGTTCCTGGAAAAGGATGGCAGACATTTGCCTCTGACTCCCTGGAAGCTATTCTTGCTTTATGCAAGATTTGTTCTTGCCCTGAGAAGCCTGCAGAGGTGGTTTGTGGTTGCAGTGCCCAATTCTTTTTTTTTCTTTTTTCTTTTTCCTTTTTTCTTTCTTTTTTTCTCTCTTTTCTAAAATGTGCTGCCTTTTTTCTTTCTAGTAAGCCAATTTTTGCTCTTATTCCATCAAATTGTATGCTCTCAGGGCCAGCTACTCAGGTGGTTGTCACTTTATCAGTGTCATAACTTTGCAGTTTTTAACAAGGATAAAAGAAACATAAACGTGTTCTGTTACCTCTAGCTGAAACCAGGGCTCTCTTTTTATATCCCTTTGGAGGATCTGTTTAAGTCAGAGATCAAGAAGGCAAAGTATATTAAAAAAAAAAGCAAACATTTACTGGCAGATTTAAGATCATTCATCAGCCTTTTGCTCTCTGAACCTTGCTCTGCCTCTTCTTATGCTACATAATAGTTAAATTAAAAGATTCCTGTGATAACAACCTATTAGCATTTGAACAGGAGTCATGTTTTCCCATGAGAAATTCAAACCTGTAGACTTCAAGTAGCACAAGTTTTTCCTTTTTACGGGTACATTATAGGATGCTATGTTTGTTTTACATGGTTCTTTATTCCTGCTCATTTGTGATCATTTCTCCTGCCCTCACCGTATAGAAGTGCTGGTACCAAGCTTTTACATTCAGGAGTACTGTGGGGGCTGCTGGTGCGTCCAACTCAGGACCTGTTATTCAAGTGGACTTTTTCATCACCTCTTGACATTGAACCTGAATGCTCCTCCATACCTTACCATCTCTGTATGTGTCCAGGAGCCACAGCAGAGCTGAAAGACCTCAAGCAAAGGACTCAGGGCTGCAGGACAGGGTAGGTGCTGACAGGGCTACGCTCAACCAGAGAACATCCCTTTTCATTCTTTGTTGGGGATGTCTTCCTCCTTCCTCCTTTAGTTGTGTTTGTGTGCTCACCTAGCGGCTGGGCATCTTTCCATGGTCACTGGGTGGGTCTGGGCCTTCCAAATGGGGTTACAGCCATAAGCTGAGCTGAACTGCTGATAGAGATGACTGTCCCATGGGCTAAAAGGGAGCTTAACCAAGGTGTTCATTTTCAGTAGGCTGAAGGTGGGTCTTTGCCTTATAGTGAGAGCTAAAAATGCCCTGATTCCTGGCAAAACAAGTGTAAATGGGTCTATTTTTAATTCATTTCAGACATCTGAGATATTTTTATTGCTAATCAACACCCATCCAAGAAAACCCTGCCATACCAGACAGAAAGGACCTCTATGAAACCCAGCAAGGCTCCTGGAGCCCATCCTGGATCTGAAGGTTGCCAGCCATGAGCTGCTCAGCAGGGCCAGGTGGAGGCATGGAGCTGCTGTGCGACCCCGGGTGTGCAGGCACATGGAGAACCCTGGGCTAGATCTGCTGTGGAAATGGGGTGGGGACAGTTTGGTGGCTCTCTTGTACCTGCTGTCCACAGGCAGTGTTCGCGTTGCTCTCCTTCCTCCCTGACGTGAAAGCACATCACGGCAAAGCTGCCTTTTGATGGTGCATTTCCCTGAGACAAGCCTGCAGCTACGGGGAGCTGAAACCCACTACCCGAGAACTAAGAGAAGTCAGAGCAGTCAGGCAGAGACAGAGCAGCAGATCAGTGTCATGAGTGAGGCGGGGCAGCCCAGACCTGCACATTCATGCCCTCAGGCTCCCAGCACACCTTCCCTCTTTTACAGCTCCTGCTTTCAGTGGAATTAGCTTCTGTCTGCCGGTTTTCCACACCCAGGTGTCCTACCCAGCTAGCTGGTGTTATCTCTCTCCAGGGCTTGTTGGTAGCCACCGAGGGTCACATCTAGCATCACCATCACCCGACCAGCCCTGAGCCGGCCGGCTGGGCAGCTGCATCCCCTCCCTGTGCTTCTGCCCCACGTTCACAAGGGGAGCTCCCTGGCCTGCAAACACCAGCTGATCACTGAACAGGGAGACCTGAGCAGGAGCCAGATATGATCACGACAGAGCCTCACAGCATGCCCTGCTTCCAAAGCGACACAACCACCCACCTACCTGATCTCACAGGATGGAGCATGCTATCTTCCAATACAGTATTTCTGGGGAGATTTTGCATCCATAAGATCTATTTCTTAGGACTAGGCTGAAATATAAATGCTGCTTCAGAGCACTGTGTCTGACTGCCTGGAAGAGGCTTTTCTTGCTCTCTTGCCCCCTGGTCTCAGTCACTCTCATATTCGTGCGCTCTAATGCATGTAAACTCTCAGACACACACGGGCTTGCAGGCTTTTTCATTAAAAGAAATGACCTGGAGTCCAGCAAGGCAGTGTGTTACTAAAGCAAATGAGGACTTACACAACTTAAAATTTCCAAAAGAATTTGAAACAAGGAGAAACATGACTTTTTTTTCCTCTCTTTTGGTTATAACATACATCAGAGACAGAGAGTGGGTGAGCGTTGTGCCTGCCATGCAACAAAGACATATTCTTTAGGGCATACAGCTCAAAGAGGGAACATTTCATTGTAACTGCATCCTGCATAACACACATATGGAACAAACTCAGTCACAAACAGCAATTACAAGCCTGGCTCCAATTTAACAGAATTATTAGAGCTGAACTAAAATGCTGTTATCCACCTTTCAGAAATGGTATTATTGAGCACGGATTACATCACCCAGAGAAGGGCAGACAGGGGCTGTCGTGGACAGCCTTTCAGATGATACACACTGGGATTCTGACCTCATCCCCGCTCCAAGGTTTCCTTGGAATTAAACTACATCCAGAGAGGAGGTCCCAGCACCTCAACACCTCAGCAGAAACTTTATCATTAGATAGATCTCCCGTCCCCCAGCCAGCCACCTCACATTAATTGTCCAGCATGATATGGAATACCCCTTTGGCCAGTTGGGGTCAGCTGTCCTGCTTCTGTCCCCTCCCAGCTCCTGCTGCACCCCCAGCCTCCTCGCTGGCAGGGCAATGTGTGAGAAGCTGAAAAGTCCTTGACACAGTGTAAGCACTGCTCTGCAAC
This sequence comes from Anas platyrhynchos, assembly GCF_047663525.1. Lineage (NCBI taxonomy): Eukaryota > Metazoa > Chordata > Aves > Anseriformes > Anatidae > Anas > Anas platyrhynchos. Next base: position 11,464,676 of record NC_092605.1, on the reverse strand, counting down.
AATTAAAACAAGTAGGAGACATTTCTTCTCAGAAAGAGCAGTCAGGCATTGGAATGGGTTCACCAGGGAAGTGGTGGCGTCACTGTCCCTGGGGGTGTTAAGGGAAGGTTGGACATGGTGCTTAGGGACATGGTTTAGAGGGTGACATTGGGGGGGGGTGTGGACCAGATGATCTTGAAGATCTTTTTCAGCCTTAATGATTCTGTGTTACACTGATGAGAGGCTAGAGCCTGAGCTGGAAAAGGTCACGTGGAATGTGTGGAACAAGGTAGAAAAGGCTGCAATTTACTAGGTCCTGCATTTTTGCCACCTAACCTTACCCACGTAAGTGGCCTAGAAGAAAGCTGGAGAGGAACTCTATCAGGGAGCGTAGCCATGGAACCAGGAATAATGGCTTTGAAAAAATGGAGGGGAAATTTGGCTTAGATGTGACGTGAGGAAGAAATTCTTCACTTGGAGCACAAAGCACACATGGGAATTAGGGCTGAAGATGCACCTTGCTTCTGTTCTTTTCCGTAAAGAATAGAATGAAATTACCTAAAAACTAGTGTTAATAAACCCAGGGCACAGGATGGGAAGTGCAGGGCAGTCCCTGTGGCCAAGGGGCAGCCTTTTTCTCTGGCAAGCCAAATTGCCCGGGGGAGCCAGCCCCAGAAAAGGGGCCCTCAGCCCCCCAACCCTTCTCCTTGTCCACGTGAGGGCATCTTCCAGGCCTTTACCATAGGAGCTTTACCATTGGAGCAACGGTGACATGGGGCAAAGTCAGGAACATCAGGCAGACAGCCACTGGAAGCAGAGGTGTGCCCATAGTCCAGATAACAGTGCACGACCCAGTAATGGCCGTAAGACAAAAGGCAGCACCGGACCCATGCATGAAAATCAAGCTGATGGTGGCATGGGACCGAAGTGTGGAACTGGACGACCCCCTGGTTTGGCACCCTGGCCAGAAAACATTCCGGATGGAAGGCATCCTGTTTGGGCAGTCCCAGGCAAAGACTGGCTTAGCCTTCTGCCAAACACGGTGGAGCCCATGCAGCTGGATCCACCACATGTGGAGGAACGTATGGAAGTGAATCCACCTCGGCCAGAAGAGACCTGGGACTACTGCAGCATGTCTTTGTGCTCTGCCATCCGAGAGCACCAGCAGCATTGCAGGAGTGCCCGGCAAGCCCCCTACTCATTAGCTTGGAGCCACCAAACACCACGGACATCCTGCAGGCTTACCTGCAAGATGTGCCGGCAATAAACAGCTCTTGCCAATTCTCAGGGGTTGTGTGAGTGCTTCTTTTTTTTTTTTTTTTTTTTTTTTGGGGGGGGGGGGAATGGGCTAAAGTTGTGCCAGGGGAGGTTTAGGTTGGATATTAGGAAAAACTTCTTTACCGAAAGGGTTGTGAGGCATTGGAATGGGCTGCCCAGGGAAGTGGTCAAGTCACCATCCCTGGAGGTCTTCAAAAGATGTTTAGATGTAGAGCTTAGTGATATGGTTTAGTGGAGGACTGGTTAGTGTTAGGTCAGAGGTTGGACTAGGTGATCTTGGAGGTCTCTTCCAACCTAGGTTATTCTGTGATTCTGTGATCTCTGTGAGGAAAAAATATGTTTTTTTGGGGGGGGGAGACCCACAGCCTACCCGTTTCTGAGCTGCTCCTTTCTGCTGGAGTGCTTCTTCTGGAGTTGTTTTGCACAAATCAGCAGAGTGAGACAAATGATGTAAGCAGCCAAAATTACTGTAAGGTGTTTGCTGAGCACAGGACAGACGGCTCCGCATCATGCACATCTGTCTGTCCCGTTCATTAAACACAAAAGTCTCTAAAAGCTCTGAAGGCACAGCCGTAGACCCCCAGATTCTCTTTTTGAGGCTGGGGAGCCACAGGGCACAGCCTGTAAGTGCACAAACCTTCTCAGTTGGAGGTAAGTGCCTGTGGAAGTCGGGGGTGTTAGACACAGCTGTGGGCTACACTGATGGACACATTTGCAGTCAGGTCAGGCACCATGATATTTTACTGCAGCATGGGGTGCAGATTAACAAAGATTACAATAATAAGAAAGGGCACCCAAGGGACGTCACAGAAACATCACCATTTTCTTACTAAAAAAGCAAGGAAAGAGAAGCCAGCTGGCACCTCTCACACTTGTGAGAAGAAAGTATGGTCAGGGCCACCGCAGTGTGTTTTTTCTAGTTTAATTCCATAGTTCTGGGATCACCGTGTCTACTCTGAAAGTGCAAACATATGGAAAAAGCAACTGGGAAGAGTTCAGTTGTAGTTAGGATGAGCTGTCAGCATTGTGTAGCCAGGGCCTGGACAAAATGTAGTCCAGATCAGTACAGGGAATAATGGAGTTTTCTATGCCTTACTGATACTCCTTACCTAAATTACACTGGTGGGGTAATAAGAGTTGTACTTGCCCTGTATCGATAAAATAACCCTATCCACAAGTTTACCCTCTTTCAAAACCACTGCTACCTCCTCCTTCTCCTCCCCTTCCTCATTCCCCTGTCCCTGCATCATCCCTCTTGTTCTCCATCACCACTGAAGACAGCAACTGACCCTGCTTAAATTAACTGTCCTCAGCCCCATGGTCTTCTAGGTGAGGGTCTCTGTGATGCCTGCAGGTCCTATGGGGGCTGGTCAAGTGAAAACACAGTGTAAGGTCAGACCAGGATCACTCACAAGCCAAGGGGGAACTTCTGGTTCCAAGCAGAAGGAAAGGATCATTCAGCTTAGGATGACTTCAAAATTGGGAGATCCTTGTTTTTCCTCTTTTTTTTTTTTTTGGCTTCTGGCTTATCAGCTTTCGGAGAGCATCACATCTTCCTGCCTTCTTCCCAACAATGAAAGGTAAAAGCTTACTATTGACAACTGAACACTGGAGCTCTCAAATAAAATTATTGGCCAGGAACTGGGCTTTATGGAAAATGACGCGCACTGGAAGACTTCCCACAACATCGCAAGAATGGGGAACAATTCCCTGGCATGGGGTATGTGTCAGTCCCAAACAGCAGCCATGCCAAAAATATGCCCATTTACTACACAGCAGACCAGGTGGCCAAATCCAGTGCAGCAAACTGCATGAGTCCAGGTCGTGCTGTTGTATTTGTCTGGCATTGGAAAAGATGTTGAAGTAAAGATAAAAGCAGTACTAGATTTCCCGATAAGTGATCAAGGTAATATCTCATTTTGTTAATTGTTTACTCTGTTTACAGCAGTTGTCCTTGATTTTGCAATCTCCCTGGAAGCCATAACAAGCTATATGAGGTTTCAGAAAATATCAATTTTTACTATTCTGTTAACTTAAAAAATGAAATCTGTGAAAGCAAAACACAGGACTGCAGTGCTGGAGAGTCTCACCAGCAACATGCACCAGAGGTGACAGAAATACAATGATGAGCTCATATTCTGCTGAGATGTCTAAATAAGACACTTTCAAAGAGAAAGGATTAAATTGATAGGAGAATAAAACAGAGCACCTCTCAAAGGCTCTGAATGCACATGCTGGTTAGCAGACAAGCCTGCTGAAGTTTCTGGTTTGTGCAGGAGACGCCTCAGCTCCCTGTGGTGTGCTTCTCAGCACCACACAGCTGTACATGGCCATGCCATGAATCATGCTCTGAAGCTCCACAAAGAGCAAACATTCAAGCCCCCTAAAGCCAAGCAGAGCAGTCCTTTCATCTGCAGTACAGCAAGCAGAAGTGACCCGATGGATGGGACAGGTCCACCAGGGTCGAGGGGCTCACCCAAACCACAGGGTGCCCAGCTGTCAGTGCTCCCCAGCCCCTGTGCTAGAGCTGCTCCCTCTGCCATGGAAAGGAAGAAGGAGGGAAAGGGACGCTGAGCCTTTTCCCCTGTGGAAATAAGGACCTCTTTCCTCCATGTGCCCAGTAGCATACAGCTCAGTGAAAGCACAAGCACATCCAGACCGGCTAATATCTCCATAGACAACTTGCAGCCCTTGCCCACTGAGCACAAGAAATAATACAAGAAAACACTAATAAGCCTGTGAACAACCCAGCAGGCTTGGAGCTCCCATTCAGAGGAGTTTCAGACATGTCAGCACCCAGCACAAGTGCAAATCCATCATTCCCACTGGTACCAGGCGGAGCTGTGCCATCCTGCTACATCCCTACGTGCTCGGCTGTGCGCGGGGCTGGCATCAGAGCAGACCTGAGCAGAGCAGGGGGCTTCCACGCATCAGGGGGATCCTCACGGCTCACGCTGTCAAAACCTAATGATGAAGCAGCCCTTAATCTTTCTTCTGCGTCTTTAATTACACCCTTTAATTGTACAGCCAGGGATGCAGAGGCAGATCAAGTTTTGTATGACTCAGGAGGGGGAGAAAAAGTTGTGTGTTTTTGTTGTGTGTTTTTTTTTCCAAACCAGGTCATCAATCAGTTCACATATCCCCCATACTCATGCATTCATACTTAGCATATAATACCCTCTCAGGGAAACATAATAGAGACCAAGGACTGTTTTATAGGCCTGCTGAATTCTCTTGCAAGGAAACAATTACTATGGGTTGATTTAAAGTATTTTATACTGAGAATATCAGTCATGATTAAAGGCTGCAGGTTTGCACTGCAATGTGTGTATGGCTTTATCTAGTTAAGTGGTTAGCCCATTCTCCCAGCTCTCAGAAACAAGATCTTTAATTTTCATCTCTGCCATGCAACACTGGAGACTTTGCCTCTTCCTTGCTGAAAGAAAGGAGAGAAAGAGAGAAAGAGAGAAAGAGAGAGAGAGAGAAAGAGAGAGGGAGAGAAAGAAAGAGAGAAAGAGAGAAGGAAGGAAGGAAGGAAGGAAGGAAGGAAGGAAGGAAGCAAGGAAGGAAGGAAGGAAGAACAGCACTTCCCTGGCAGAAGTTTCCAGGGCACAGTTGCTGGGTGTGACAGAGCACAAAGTGGAGAATACATCAACATGGAGCCATCAGCTCCTTGGTGTCTTTCCCATGCCATGGAGCCGTCAGAGCCAGTGGCAGCGCCATGGCTCACAGGGGGCTGCCCTTCAGCGTCCAAGAGCTGCTGCAGGTGCAGCCCAATTAGCGAGCCTTTTGCTGCTACCAGTGAATCTCCAGGCTTTGTACCAGCAGTGCAGGGTCTTGGGGTGGCCTGGGCTCACCTGGGCTGGTTTTGGCTTGTTTCAGCTGTGGAAGCAATGCAGGGGCTAGGCTATCACCTAACCTGGGCTGGCCCCACTCTGCAACCAGCCTGTGGCAACAGCCCAACAAAACTGGGCCGCCCCCTGGTGCCAAAAAACAAAAAGCCCAGCAGAGAGACATGGAGGTGAGACCCCCAGTGAACTTCAGGCCCTGGTGCAGGCTGCCCCAGGAGCTGTGGGTGCCCCATCCCTGGCAGTGCCCAAGGCCAGGCCAGATGGGGATGGGGGCAGCCTGGGCTGGGGGCAGGGGCTGGAACCAGGGGGGCTTTAAGGTCCCTTCCGACCCAAACCCTTCTGGGATTCCGTGACTAGTATGTTTTATGTATTCGTTTTAAGGGCATTATAAATAAGCCTTTCTGTATTAATTCGAACTACGAGTGCTAGTATTGTTGTAACTGTTAGCTGTGCTTTGATTAGAGTGCTAAGACGTTAATTAACTCACCATACAAATTTAACTCCACATACGAGGTGATGTGATCTCCTGTGGGCTGTGCAGGATTTTGTGTGTAACACTGCAACCATGAAGCATCGCCATAAATCTGTTTTCTTTCTCCCAGTGCTAATTCCCAGATGAGTATGGAAGAAATTCAGAAGTTTGCAGCCAGAGAAAATGCCAGCTTAGACGCACATAAAATCTTTTGGATGACACATTTACAGAAACCACCTTAATTAATTATCTCATGAATATCTTGGCTGCTTTCCCTGTAACAGTGTTATATTTCATGGCTCACGAGTTCTCCCCAGCAGTGGTGAGCCGGAGGAGGCTTGTCCCACCAGCCCCAGCCCCATGCTATGCTCTGCTCATAGCACACCACTATGCTTCACCATTTGCTCATACTTTGCTGGTTGTTTCCACTGCTAGGACATCTTAGGCAATGCAGCACAGGGTCCAGCATGCTCTCCTTATGTGGAAGCCTGATTTCTTACTTGCAGTCAGATCTACAAGCTTCTCCTGCTGAGACAAGTTTACATATGGGACTAGTTTTTCTTGGTCAAAGCTATGTTGGCTTTTAGTCTGTGCCTGTGCAGCACTGAAATTACTAGACCTTTAAGCTTCTCACAATAAATTGATGTTATTAAGAAACCTTAGATCCACACAATGCATCTGGTGCTCTGCTTTTACTCGAGATGGCCAACAGAGGTACAGCTGTTACAGTTAGCTCTGGGTGATCTCAGGTAACTGCAGGCAACCCAGGGTACCTCAAGTGACCTGGTTGCTGGAGTTGCTCATGACTCAGACCTTTTTGTTGTGCCATGAGAAAGGACTGAACCTCTGCTTCCCACGGACAACTCACATGCACTGAGAATTCACATAGAAATTAGGAATAATGGAGGACTGATGGTGACACCTGTACTGGTGAATGAGCGTGGGCTCAAAGAGAAGGTGATGCACATGAGCTCCCCTGATTCAGGGCCCTAGTCTGATCCAGAGCCCCTGCTCCTGCATTATTAGTAAATAATTTATATAATGTGCTTCTCCCATTCCCTCTCTAGAGGATTTGGGCCTGCGTTCAGTGTCCAAGGTATGAACATGGCAGAGCTGGACCTTCCCACTTACTCTACAATGTGGATGGTTTTACCCATTTCCATTTGAAAATTACAGTGGGCACCCCCACTCCTGCGCCCAGGCATGCACTCATGGCTGCTCCTGTTTCTGCATTTCCTACTGAACCTCTTTCCTCAATAACACTTTTCCAACCTTCCCAAGGGAGCAGCAGCAACTACATACACAGAAGAGTAACCCAAGGGGAATGTCGAGTGCTTTTCCAGTGCTCTGTAATCTGACTTCTGAAGGGGAAGCAGCAGGGAAGAGTTACTGCTCTGTTACAACAGGTGCTCAGAAATTATGTCAAGAACTATGCACTAGAGCAACATACTTCTGCTAAGGAGATGAATATGTTGTTATCAAATTACACTGAAAATGGAAAGTCTCCAGAGGATAAGAGGTGACATGATCTTTGAATCAAACTGCAAGACTTCTTAGTGTTGCTTTAGAATTTTGTTTTGCAGGGACTTCTGCAGCTTTGGCTCTATATTTCCAAATAACATCTCTCGAGATAGCTAGGTGAAATTGGTTTACGCCTGCATGCTTAACTGATTTTAAATCAGCAATTTTAATTTGGTATGAAGATATTAATTCCAGAAATGCTTGAAATGATTGCATTTACAAAAATCATTTTGAATAGGGAAGCTACAAAACTTCGGAACCATCCCCAAATGCACTTGGCTTATGAGGCTATTTCTCAACAAACAGAATTTTTGGAAATACATGTCGCACACTGCAGCCTGCATACTTGTACAATGAGTTTCAGGGGAAAACGGTGATAACGACTTATTTTTCCTTCTGGGTAAGGCAGTTAATGGGAATGCAGCTGCTGCTGCCTCAGTTAACTCTGAAAAGCTGAGTCCTTACACTACATTATCTCAGGAAATCTCTGCGAGATGGGATAAAAGGAGATGAAATAACTATGTATGTCATAGCCTTAGTGACTTTCTGAGGGACCTGGTCCTATCAGTGTGAACAGAAAGGGCAGAGGATGTAAAGACAAAGATTATTAAATAATGAGAATTTGGCATTAAAGAAAAGGTTTATTTTTCCTGGTTAATGAGAGAAAACCTTCATCTGAAAGATGCAGCAGCATACAAGTTACTAGGGAATTTTCATGGAAAGGGAAGTGAAGGAAATTGATAAGGTTGACCAAGGTGGTTGACCAAATGGCATAAGTGATGAAGCACTGCACTGTTAAATGAGAAGAGGAAAATGGCTTCAGGTGCTCTCTGCTAATGTGAGCAGACTATCTGTTATGGTTTTGGCTGGGATAGAGTTAATTTTCTCTGAGAGAGAAAAATGCATGCTGTGTTTGGACTTCATTGAAAATAATGCTGATAACACACTGATGTTTTAGCTGCTGCGCAGAAGTGCTTACACATAGCCAAGAACTTCTGTGCTTCTCCTGCTGCTCTGACAGCGAGGGGCTGGGCAAGCTGGGAGGGGACACAGGCAGGACCCATCTGGGACGTCCCATACCACATGGCATCATGCTCAGCCATAACAGCTGGGGTAAAGAAGGAGGCAGTGGGGGATGTTTGCCTTCCCAAGAAATTGTTACGTGTAATGAGCCCTGCTTTCCTGGAAGTGGCTGAATACCTGCCTGCAGATGGGAAGTGGCAAATTAATTCCCCATTTTGCTTTGCTTGCATTTGTGGCTTTTGCTTTACCTAGCAAACTGTCTGTATCTCAACCCGTGAGTTCTCACACTTTTACCTTTCCACTTCTGTCCCCTGCCCTGCCTGGGGCTGTGAGGTACAGAGCTGCCTGCTGGAGTTAAACCACAGCACTGCCTCTCAGAGATGCTCTGCTATCTAAGCCCCATCCTGTCTTCTCATATCAAACCCCAGAGCTGATCATCTCACTGGTATTAAGCAATCCTCTTATATGACCCTTAATCTGCCCCATTCATGGTATGGCTATAGGGAGCTCAAATCAGGGTTTGTCCTGGATCTTTTCTAAATTCAGTCAAACTTTCAAAGCTGTGGAAGAAAACAGCTTGGGTGCAAATAGAATGGCAAATGATATGGTACATGATACACAAGGAGGACAGCAAGCTCCTTTGGACTCCTGCTCTAATACGGTTCTGACATGAGTCTCGTCTGTCTCCACTTTATTTTCTTTGTAACAGAAGGAGATCAAGCCAGAGGACTCGATACAGGCATCATTCATTAGCAGTTGCCTGTTCATTAATGTCTCCTCTGTTGGCGTTCCCCCCTCCTGCTGAGCTCCTGTCATTGGTAATGTTGCACTGAAGGCGCAGGACCATGGGTACGTCCAGCTGCACAGGAGGCCACCTGGGCACGTCTCCAGCACTTGCCTGTGCATCCAGGGCTTCCCAGTGCAGACACGTGCAGCAGCTCACAAACTCAGCAGGTGCCTTCCACCAGGGCAGATGGGGAGAAGTGAGACTTTGGTCGAGTTGCAGGCCCCTTAACAACCAGGCGTTTCTACCAGGAGTGAGGGCAGGGTGCATGAGACTGTTGGGGTTTTTCAAACCTCTTCATAACGTGTCAGCATGGAAAGAGCCATGTGTCACTCGTGAGTGGAGACGCAGAAACGCTATGCTTGTGCTGGTGCTCACGATGGATCAGGAGCACAGGACACACACAGCTCTCTGCATGGAGCGCCGGTCCCTTAGCTCATGTTGCAATCTGCATGCTCCTCTCCCTGCAGAGCAGGAGGACGTGTTGTAATTCCCAAAAATTGCAGATTCCTAGAGCTAGCAATAAGTTGCACCAGTGCTGTCTGTTTACTTGTTTAAATGCTTATAGAGAGTTGCTTCTGGGTATCTGATCTGGTTTTATATGATAATTCCAGTGCTTATTCATAAAGCTCTCCGTAGCTAGGAGGAATGTCAGTAAATAGCACTGTGCCGGGCTCCACAATCAGGTAACATCCTCTTTTATTGGGGTTAGGCAGACAGGGATATGACAGGGAGACATTCCCCCAGTACAGTGAAGCAGTCTCATGACACATCTTGTACCCTTGTTAATGAGAGGTAGAAGGCCACCAACTCCCAGAGTTGCACTTTGATTTGTGCCCTGGAATGACTTTTAGCATAGGTTGCTCCAAGCCTAATCCACTTTCTAGTGACGCTGCCAGTCTGAAAGCTATGCACAATCTGTGGAGCTGAGCAGCTGCTCGGGAAGTGAACAGCATCATAGCCAGTCAAGCTATGCTACTTCTGCTGGAGATTTGCTGATCTAATTTAGAGAGGGCCTAATATTCCCCTTCTAATTAATTTGTTATGTTCGCCTGCAACTGAACTGGCTTTTGTTCTTTGTGTGCTCCTGAAAAATTGAATGCAATACCTGATGGAATTTAATTATATAGGCTGGGAGAAGGTGATTAAGGGCAAAGGGAGGGCTGATCACACTGTATACATGCTTCAAGGGTATTAGCAGAAGGGAAAGTAGAGGCTGCTTTTTCACAGCTGGAGGGGGAACTCTAACAAGTGATTGTTCTTCAGCAGGAACTTTAAGGTAGAGATAAACATTCTTTGACAGCTGACTGCCTTTGCAAGGGTCAGATGTGTATTACTAAAGTTGTCTGGATCTGTCTCAGATACCGTTTCAATGGAATTAGGTCTGAACCTCACCCTTGGCCTTGTGCAGAGGATCTTGTTTCTGATGCTCTCTTATCCCCTTGGGAGCTGTGTGCTTCCACAGCAGGGAAAGGAGAATGCCAGGAAAGGCTCGCACATGGAGCTGAACACAAAGATATTTGCTCCTGATCTCTGCCAGGGCTAGCTTGACCCAGAGCTCAGGAAGCCCTGGACCTCATATCCCAGTTCTCAGTGGGAGAACTGAGTTTCCTGAGGTGCTTAAAGTGAAGGAAATTCAGGACTAGGGGCCCTTAGGTTCAACTTCAAGAGATATTCAGCAAAACTGCACAATGCACCAGTGTCTGGTCACCACAGCAATGACCTTCTCTGCTTCATGGTATAGGAGTAACACTTATTCAGAGAAAAGAAGTGGAATTGCATGAAGGGTAGCTAAGGAAAAAATAGCAAAGTGAAGAAGAGAGTGGATAGGAAGAACTAGGACAAACGAGAATGCCTGATCACAAGAAGCTGTTCTGTTAGACCCTTGGGAAGTGCTAAAAGTCACACAACTGAAGGTATTCACTGATACTATGAGCACCCACCAGGCTTTAAAAAGCACAAAGTACAGAGTCTTCCAGGCTCACGCTGTATTTCAAGGTACTTGAATAGCAGGGATGCTCAGGCATCCTGTACCATCAGATCCCTTACGGAGATGGATTCCAAACAGTGGGGAGAGAGGTGGTCTTGGGACCAGGATGTCCAGAAAGCCAAAGGAACCCAAGGTCATAACCCTCATCAGCAAAAGACAGTTTCCTAGGGCAAGGGTGGCTGCAGATTCCTGGAGCACAGCACTAATCCAAGGACAGGCAAAGTTGTGACCTTAAAGGAAAACTGGTGGTCAGAAAGGTGACAGAGGACGTGCCTCCTGCTCCCAAACTGGTGGGATCCTCCTGTGATAGTGTACTGTTGGATGCAGAAAGGGGTGAATGTGCAAGGCTCTCCTAGAGATGGTCCTGTGGGCTACACATTCCTACCCTAGCATCCCCATCAGGTTGAGTCTTAAAATAACTGAAAATGGAAGAAAACTGTCAAAGCCTTGTTCTCCTTAGGAATGCTGAACATACTCTCAGCTGGGAATCCAGCAGCAAGGGGCCAGGGGAAGCAGTGCAGAAGCTGGCTTTGCTCCCAGCTATTGCTCTGGTACCACAGAATATGCCAGCTCCAGGGAAAGTGACAAGGAAGCTCATGAGACTATGCTCAGTACTTTGAGACCCCATCTGCCATGTTGGAACACCTCGTCCCTGTCCTGCTTAATGATCATTAGCTGGAGGTGGGTGAGAAGAGCCCCCATGTTAACAAGCACCCGAGTGGCAGAGAATAGGACTTCCCTGCTGAGTGAGAACCCCTGGGCAGAACATCAGCTCTTCTGTAGCATACAGCAAACATGTTCCTGCCTGAATGATTTGTCTCAAAACCATCAGGGTGGCCTCTGAGTCAGACTGTCTGACTGTCAGTGATGATGGTTGTCCCATTGAGGGGGTCACTCAGAGCCTATTCTACTGCAAATCTACCTCCCCAAAATACCTTATAATTATCGTTAAACTCTCTCTCAGCTACCACCAGACTTCAGGAGGTTTATGCTGCTGCAGCTACAATGCTGCTGCCATCCCAACCAGCAGGACATGCGGAGAGGAGTTGCTGTCCTACTTCTCTGCTGAAATGGAGACAAGCCCAGGCATACACAGGTCTGGATGTTCCCACACATATACCAACCTAACCAACAGAGAGGTCAAAGCTACTCCACCTGCTGAGCTAAACACCACATGGTCCAGGAGAGTGTGCAGCAAATGCTTGCAGATTTATATGAGAAAGGATTAAAAGCTGCTATGAAAACAGCCATGAACATGAGGTGCTTCACAACTCACCCACTATCTGTTTGCAGCCAGCTGGTGGTACCCATACAGTCTGCATAGGCGGGTGTGCCTGGTATTATCCTGCCCACTGATGCACCAGGCTGCTGGATCTGCTCAGAAGCACTGAGCTCTTTAGACTTGAAGGTCTGACTGCACTCAGTGCTGCTGTACAGCCCTGTTCTGCCAGCTGGGGCACGGCCTATGTGAGTCCTCCCTATGCTCAGGAGCAAAAAGAGATGCTCTGTGAGAGCTTGATCCCATGTGAATATAATGGTAAGGAACATGAAATAAAGCAAGAAGAAATCTTCTGACTTCTTTTGACACAGTTGGATCTCAGGTCCCTTCCAGTCAACTGCAGCTGTGTATGGGCCATTGGACTGCACATTGAACTGTGATTCTGAGTTACAAAGCAAGAATGACAATACCAAGCATCAGCTTCCTGAGAGCAAAACACATCCTATACTGTTTTTCACTATATGGTACAGATGAATTGGCTTTTAAATTCTTTGGTTGGAATGGAAATGGTCGCTGATTTTACCCCCCAGCATGCAGCAGTTCAACCTTTTCCAGTATTTATAAGTGTTCTAAACATGTGCATGAGATTTGAATGTAATGAACTTGCTTTCCGGAAGGAAGGAATGAACTGGGGAGAACATGGCAAATTGGGAAGCCTGAAAAGAATTATTTGACATTGATTGCTAGTGGTATATTAAACTGTCCAGCGTGAGTATTATGTTTGTTCTGCTGTTCCCAAAGGTTTTTGGTTGGTTGGTTGACTGTTTTTGTTTGGTTTATTTGTTTGTTTCTTTACTAGTTTTATAATTTTATGGCTGTTGACCTCATGAACATAGCAATTCTGACACAACCCTGACAGGGTGATGATAATGACCAATGACCAATCCCTTGTGATCGAGGTCAAACACCACACTTGTGCCTGGCCTGTTCTGCCAGTAGCTTTCACAAAGGTGAGTTACAGTGACTATGTAGTGAAATACATGAGCAAGCTGTGTAAGGGAAAGCAATTTAGACTTCAGTTTGGTTTGGGAATTTTTTCAGTAGCGTTGTGGCATTTTTTAGGAGCAGAACAAAGATTTCTCAGGTGGACTATGGTATTTGTGTCCATTCACTAGTTCCCACTGCTGTTTTTTCTACACAGTGCACTATTGTGATTTTTCTGTGCTCCTACAGCACACACAGCAAATTCAGTTCCTCCCATTTTACAGTTGTCTGCATCTGGATGCCCAAAGCAGGAGAGAAGCAGTATGCAGGCAGGCAGCCTCTTCAGAGGGACCACAGCCCTGTATGGTGACCTTCCTCCATACCTGGATGAAGGTCAAAGACAAATCCCAGCAGAGGGTGCTGTGCAACTACACCCAGACTGTGTCATCCCAAGTCAACATACCTCTGTGCTCAGATAACAGGCAGCATGAGCAAATTGAAACACATTTGGAGACTGGTGTTTCTGCATCTGCAGTGGGTTTAAATGACATATAGCTGCTGAAGACGTGTGAGATCAGCTTTTCAGTGCCTGACCCACAAGGAAAAAGGGACCAGAAGACATCAAGAAGACCTAGGTCTTTAATTCAGCACAAAATTGCACAGAACTGTACTGCCACACCATCATGAAAAAAAAACAAAAACCACAGAGAATCTATCATGAGAATCAAACATTTCAGCCTGGACTTCCATTAATTGTGTAATCTTTTTTAGACGCATGGTTGTTGAAGTCACAAGTTTTTTGGTGCAGGAAACCTTGTGTTTTTCATCTGGAGAATGTAAATGATAAACACATCAGTGTGTTCAAAAGAAAACACAAGAAAGAAATTAAGAATAAAAAAAAAAAGAGAGAGAAATATATATATTAAAAAATCCTGCTGCTTTTAGAGAGACTCATCCTCTGGTCTAACCCAAAGGGTAGGAGCCAGCAAAGATATGTCACAGTGCTTCACAGCTGGGATTTGGAGACTGCAACAAACATAAAATACCAAGGAAAACTGCCCTTGGGGTCCCAGAGTACCCTGATAACAGTTAAAGCTAACCAACAACTTTAGAAGAACAGTATAGCTTATGTTTTATAAACTCTTAACTCCAGGAGAGTGGGGTGATCCTCCTATGAAGGAAGGCAGATTATCTCCCATCTCCCATGGGGAGGCTTTGCACCTTCCTGTGAGGGAGAAACTGGCCATTGTCAGAGTAAAACATGAGTCAAAATTTGTGTCTCTTCATTTCTGTATGTTACTTGAAGGGAAGGAAAGACATGAAAGTGGGGAATCCAGGACTTCATAGGTGAATGCTGCTCAGCCGTAAATGAGAGACCAGGGACGGAGCCTGGCTTGCACATCCCAGAAAGCACCTGGCGTTTTGTGGGATCAGGCCCCACCATACTGATACGCACTTGGTGCAAGCCATTGATCAGCCCCCAAAGCATGAAATAATTAGAGCTCCAGCTACGGCGCCAACACCGCAATGATTGCATCTTAAAAGCAAAGAAGCAGCAGAGAAGTGTGGGCAGCCTCCTCCCCTGCACGCTGCAGCCGCTGCAACATGCTGAGCAGCGATCACTCCACCCCAGCACGCTTTCCACCCCTGCTACTGCAGGAGGAAGGAAACGAGTCTTTGGGGAGCCTTAGTCCTTTAATGAAAATCAGCCAGTAATAAAGTGTGCTGTTCACATACACTAATGAAAAAAATCTTCTCTTCCCAGCGAAAAAGCTTCTGGAGCTCGTTGGGCACACTGCTTCCAGGAATCGGTTTCAAGACAGGCAATGAGCCCTGAACGGCCTGGCCCCAAGGAGGCACGGATGGAGGGTGAACTACTGCTGCCGCTTAGGTTACCCCAGTGTCACTGTCACCAGGCTCAATTCCAACGGGGCTGGCACCACGCTGCCATCCTGCCTGTGCTGAAACACAGGATTTCTGTTCTCTACTCCCCCCCTTTCTCCAGCTTCAGACCCAGATCATCAAAAATGTCAGGAAGTTTCACTGACTTTTTAGGCTTGATCTCAACAGGTCAAACAGTGGATCTGGATGATTCTTTCCTCCCCTTGCTAACATACAGCCAGGAAGCAGCAGGGAAGACAGAAGGAAGGACATGGAAAAACACAGGGGGAATGGTAAGGACCATGAGAAGGGAGAAATGAAGAAGAAATGAAGACAGGAAAAAGAAAGAGATGGGCATAATTTAGCCAAAGCCCCTTAACAGCAGGAGCAGCACTATCCGTTCGGGTTAAAGACTGCACTGATCAGTTCCTGCAGGGGGAAGGGACATCTCACAGCTCACAGCTGGGAAAGATGCATGGTAAGAGAGAGAACTGAGCAGGGGCAAGAGACCATAGGAAGTGTCACACACCAAACCAAAAGCTCTCCCATTCTTATCCTGAGCTCTCTAGCTGTGGAAGGAGGGTGGCTGGTCAGAAGATCAAGCTGCCAGAGATTTTTCATACTAGTAGAAGCAGGCTTTGAGTATGTATTTTTGTAGGCGTCAAAAAATACAATGGTCATGCCTAAAGCACTGGGCTTATTTTTTACATCAGACACAGAGATCATCTTTCCTCCTGTTTTAGGAAGCAGTGGACATTTTTACAAGACACTGGGAGTTTCTTCCAGCAACCTATTCCAGCACTGCATGTCCCTCAGATTCACAAGCAGGATCAGCTCTGTTTGCAATATTTCTTTATTTCCTCCAGTTCTATATGTATCTTGCACACTGAAATCCACAGGCACCCCACACATGTGAAAATGTGAACACCAACTGAGTCACCTCTGCACCTCTGGGCTTTTTTTGCTATGGTCCAGGCTGCTCAAAATGCAACACAACCCTCTTCTGAAGTCCAGAAAGACACCTGACAATTTCCAAAAGATCATCAAATGTCAGCATGAAAGGAGAGTCACAAGTTTTCTTGCGTTTCTGAAGGGATCCTCACAGTTCAGCCCAAGCATTGAGAAAGGGAGAATTATAATAGGTCTTGCCCTTGTGGTCTAATGTCACCTGCCATGATGAGTGATCTAACCCAGCTCTGAAGGGGCTACAAGTGAGGCAAGTGAGCCCTCTGACCAGCCATCCATATGCTAAAGATCTAGCCCTCAAGGAAGGCAGGAGCGGTTTATCATTTCCAATTGAATGCCATAGCTTGACAGATGCCAGCTGCTGTGGGTGCCTCTGGTAGAACAAATTAGAAACTGCAGATGTGCCTGGGTGGAAAGTTCTCCTTGCACCTCCTGTTGTGCCCTGTGGCAAAACCTCGCTGCATTGCTCAGCTCCCTGACCATGCCCGGGCTGTCGGTGCTCCAGGATTTTCCCCACTGCCACAAGCTCCAGCTGCATCCACCTCTAGGAGAACAGGGGGATGGGCCTTGTGAGGGAGAAGCCCTTGTTCTCCTGAGCAGAAGACAAGATTCTGGCTCAGCTAAATAGGAATACTTGGATGGCAAGAAGCTGGGATACCTTCGGGGCACAATTTAACTCCTAAAAGAGCGTTGTGAGAGCTGTTGGGCCATACAACCCGCAGCATCTCCTTGTCTGAGTTGTGTAATGGCTCTGTGTGCCTGGCACAGAAAGGAGCAAGAAAGCTCTTTAGGTGAAGAATTAAATCTCCCCTTTTATTTACAGACAAAATAAAGCTTCAGTTTCCTACAGGTAACATTCATTTGCCGTAACTTAGCTCTCCAGACATGTAAGTCCTCCCCTGGCCACTCCTTTCTATATTCAGTGGAAAGAAAAGAACATCTTAATTTCCAGGTAGCTCAGATAAAACCTCCTCCAACTTCCCTCCAATTCACCAGGAGCTCTGGTGACCTGTGCAGCCTTACAGGTGACTTTTGGATGTGAGAGTCTCTAGATGCGAGAGGTGATTCTCAGCCTTTGGCTGAAGACCCAAGCATCACAGGGCCTTGAGGGATGTCTGCTGCTCTGAGACATTACTAGGAAAAACTTTACTCACTTAACTTTTGTGTGTTGGCTAGAACAAGACTAACTGACATGTTCCACGTCCGCCAAACCGAAGATTCTTCAAACTTTTCCTACAAAGGGTGTGGTGGTTAAAATCAGTGCTATGAAGAAAGTGTTTGAATGCTCACCCATGTGAGCACAGTGGTTGGAGGCACCGCTAAGCGTAGGAGTGATGATGGAAGGGATGCGTCAGTGATGGCTGTAACAGAAGGAAAGCTGACAGCCTGGACTCAGTTATGATGTTAGCCTGCTTGGTCTCTTTGGACAAGTTGTGCCTCCTCCTGCGCTTCAGTCTGACAACTGGTAAATGGTGATAATACTTATTTTCTCAGTTGGGCTTTGGGAGCTTCCTTATTAATATTTATGAACAGCTCTGTTTATAATTGTGAGTAAATAAATGGGAATTGACAGTCTAAGGATACAAGTTGTCCTATTTCACACACTAAACATAGTCACTTCTTGTTTCTGCTTTTACTTGGAAGCAAGGAAGTTAGGAACAACATCTTCAAAAACTCTCACATCTCAAATAGAGCCCCAATTAAGAAAGAAAAATCAGTACTTATGGGACAAATCCCGCTGACATCAGGAAAGACTGGGGAAAGCTCTCGCAGGTATTTCAAATGCCTAAAGATGTAGATAGGTGCCTGTTGAAGTCACCAAAGTGCTGAAGTATCTTGCTCTTTTCTTACATCAATTTGAGAGGGGACGTAATGCTCAAATACTCAACAGCATTTGTAATCCTGTCTTCCACTCATTTTCCCATGGCATCTGTATTAGGTTACATTTGGGACCCTTCTGACAATCTCCCTAGTTTTATTTTTGCATCTTCCCATTCTTTTTTGTCTTGACCAGCAGCTGCCCTTGACCATGTTCTTGTCCCTGTTTCCAACTCAGCAGACAGCTGCTAGTGCACCTTTCTATACTCATCCCTTCTAGTAAACCCATTTCTCTTGTAATGGTGGCACTCCTTGAGCATCAAGTGCCTCCTGACGTCATTGCCCAAACTCTTCCATGGCACTTCTCACTTCTTCCTCTACCCAAGCTACTGCAAAAGGACCTGAAAATGAATTCTTCTTTTCTGAAGGAAGTTGCCCTGAACAGTGTTTTCATCATCCTGGTCACTCACCACCACTCACCCATGAGCAATAACCCTTACCCCTCAAGCCCTCGATCCAAGCACATAGTTAAGCACACTCCTTCTGAATGCGACATCTTCTACAAGACAGACATCAACACAGGGCTCAGAAGACCTGTCATCTGTTTCTTTCTTGGCTTCATGATGGCTCACTGAATTCATGGAAACGGTCTATACCACCTCCTGACTCAGTTTCCCCATCTGCAAATAAATCATGGATTTTGATTCTCTCCATCAAGTACTTAAAACACACTAAAACCAGCACTTACAAGCAAGTCATGGTTATTCTGGAAAGAAAGTTAATACTGCTTTGAAAATGGCTTTGGACTAACACAGAAGTTGGTCCTGCATTATCAGACTATTTTTTGGTACTGGTTATCAGACTTTTTTTTTATTGATTATTAGATGATATATTTTCATGTTTCCCTGAATTACTTGACTTTGCTCTGCAACCAACCCTTGAAGATACCTCCAATCCTTTACCATGAGAGATTGTACTGACAAGCAATGGGTGATCATGGCACAGCCAACACTGTGCAGACTGCCAGGGGGCCCTGTTTCAAGGGTCCCACAACAGAGATAGCCACGGAATCCCACTTTACAACTGTGAGAGGTGCAACTTGCTGCCAGGCCTGCTGTGTATTTCAGCTGCTAATGTGAATGTGCAGTGTAAATCACAATGGAGAGCTGGTAACACACTTTTGATCGCAAGTTTAATAGGCTGAATGCATCACTGACACCTTGAACACATTTCATACTTGACATTAGCTGCTCCACAAGGGTTAGAGGTGTCTGTAGAGCTGTCCAGAATGGGCTGGAAATGGCTAAGCAGAAACAAAAGAGAACAAACATCCACAGTCAAGCCTACAATGCAAGAGTGATATTATAAATAGAATTACAGTGAATAAAAAATTAGGAAAGCAATTGTAAGTTAAAAGGCTCTGAGAAGAAGATAAAGGACTGGAGAAGCTTCCTGGAAGTGCTTTATCATATGCTGCTGCTGAATGAAGAGGCTGGAGAGAACTGACAGATCAGAGTCTTATACCCACACTCAAATAAAATACTAGTAAATCCCTGTGTGCGGACACATGGAGGAGTCTAGCACTTCAGGGGTGTTTGAAGGAGGCCAGGCCTGGGAGGTGTCCTGCCTGGCTGTGAAGGGCCAACGTGCTAAGCTTGATACTGCCAACTGCAGTAACTTCAGCAGGGCTCTGGAGGACAGGCACCCTATGGCTCCTGGCCTATCTGCAGGACCCACAGGCACTCTTCCCCCAGACCTGCAGGCTCTTTCTGGGCTGGAAAACAATCTGAAGAGGAGTGACTTGACACAGCTATTCTGTCTTTGCCTCTCTCTTTCCCTTCCTGAGACGCAGCCCTAGAATATGGACACAGAAGGGCTCACATCCATTAAGCTGGGTGCCAGAACGTGGGATTGCAGCACCAGATTTGAGATCTCTGCAGATCTCACAAGAGTTCTATCTGTTGTTCTACACCCAAACTGTCAAAAGCCCAGGCTGGTGAATTGCTGTGAGCAACAGCACAGCCTTGCCTTTGCTTCAGAAGCCAAACTTCAAGCTCTCTCTCCATGCAGTGGAGTCCCTTTCGTCTCACGTGTGGGGATCTTCCCCCTTTGCAGTGCAGCAAGCTGTGCCAGCCTGCCCCATGTCATCCCAAACTGGATGAGAGTGGTATCACACTTTGAAAACACCTGATGCAATGTTAACCAGGTCTTCTGCAAGATTCACTTGAGGAGAACACAGAATCATAGAACTGTTTAGGTTAGAAAAGATCTCTAAAGTCCAACTGTTAACCATTAACATGTGGTACAGCTGCACGCTGCAAGCCAGGCTCCATGTTTACAGCCCCTTTTCTAGACCCCTGTGCCCAGCCATCAGGCCATGGCCATCACAAAGGCCTTAGAGCTCCTCACATGCTGTCCTTGTCACCATTTGCACCTCCAATCACACACTGTACCAATTAATGGTTAGTGATTAGTGACTGCACTGGTTAGCCGCCACCTCCCAGGTGCCTGTGCTCTGCACCAGAACTGTTCCACCAGCCCTGGTTGCTTCTGTTCAGCACGATGGGCAGCTGAACAAAATGCCCTGGCACCTGCCTATTCTACATTAGCATGGGAATGCTTTACTGCCCATGCTGTCAGGAGACGTCACGGAGTTAAATTGCACAAGACAGCCACTGATGGATTATGGCACCCAAAATTAACAAGAGGGATATTTATATTTTCACTGCCGAAGCCCTGGAACAAGTCCCTTTTTGTTTGGCAGCACTCCCCCAGAATTGCATTAGAAAGCTGCTGAAGGCTAAGGCAGATGCTTGCAGAAAGCGAGTGCTGGCTTTGTTTACTAGGTAGTTACTCTCATACGGAGGAATTCAGCCAGGCGCTTTGATCTTAAAGGTGACACCATTATTTTTCTGACTCTCTTGAATGTGAACTCAGCTTTGGCCCCTTTGTCAAGCAGTTTTATTCGAGGAAAACAGTTTTCTTGGGCTGAGTCACGCTGAGCCTGTCCTTTGCTAGTCCTGGGCCAGATTTGCACATGATTTTGGTCATTTCCTGTCAGGAAAAATGCTGGCAGAGTTCCCCAGTGGCAAAGTCTTAACAAGAAAGTACATGGTGGCCCAGTAAAATCATGGCAGTGCCATATGTGGAGGGATGCTGAGGCCAGCTTGAAGAGTGGGGGCTGCTTTAGCAGCTTGAGTCTGATCAGCTGCTTGGTCTGTGAGACGGACTCTGCCTTGGGACAGGGGCTACGGGCAGTGGTGGGACACCGAGTTTGTTCCTTGTGTCCCAGGCCAGGAGGTGTGGCAGCCACCACTGAATCAGTTCCTCAGATTCAGCCTGTTCATCATAAGGGCTGTATTATCTTTCTTTCCTGCTGTGCAAAACAAGAGCTCAGCAGTCATTTTAATTTTAACAAGCAACTGGAAGCAAGTGTAGTTTTAACCCCTGAATTTGCAGCTCGTGGCAGAACCTTGCCCTAGCTGCAGGGAGCCACAATGGGAAGCAGCAGAAGCTGCCCACAGATCTGGTGTGTGACCTGGGGGACCCTGTGTCCTCGTGGGCAGGACAAAGTCTTGTCACCTCCCTCACCTACCCACGGTGCTGGTGTTTGCTCCCTGTCCCTGACCGTCCCTTGGCAGTCAGCAAACTGGCCATCAGGGCAGATACCATGCCACCTTGCTTGCAGGACTATTTTCTGTTTGGCTGAATTGCTAATGTCATCGTAATTACTTAGGAAAATTCCTTAATCAAAATCACATTTATGGAAGGTAATGAGCAAATAGGTCAAGGAGAGCAATGTCTGTTTCCTAATCAGGAGCTGCTTCCCTGAGCATCTGCAGAGCTGGCTGCCTTGAAGGGCCATTGGGGAGGCCCAGGAGACAGGGCTGTGGTCCAAGCCATGACAGAAGTACAAACTGTCTGACCAAGAGTGCCCTTAGGGGTGCTGCACGCACTGGGGATTCTGCACACCTATGAGGACTGATTCATGAGCCATGTTGCTCAGTCATCCTGGAGCTCATTGTGTCCAAGAAGGTGCCACAAGTCCCTGAACAGACCTGACCATCAGCTACAGCACCCAGAGGTCTTGGAGGAAACCTGGTTGATAGAAATCTTCCTGATTCTCGGAGAGGTGACATCAGTCGGAGACTTGGACAGTCTGAAACACTGCAAATACAGAATACAGTTTCTGCAAGGCTTTTTATTTTGAACAACTAAATACACAGATGAAGAGGGTACTACCGAGGCACAAATCTCTAGCTAGGTGGTCAGCATCCCTGTCCAGTGGACCAGCCAGATGGTCTCCCTCTCTCTCTTGTTGGAAATCTTTCTGCTAGGCAATTGCCTCTATACAGTTAAGTCCATGCTGTTAGCTTCAGATCTGAGAGTTCAGAATAAACCCACATCACACACAACCTTTTGTCACCTCACTGCACATGTTTTCTAGATCATTCAAAAGTGCATCGAACAGCACATGTCCCAAAACAGATCTTCCAGGACTCCAATAACATTCACCCTGTGTGAAACCTGACTGTTCTCAATCATTGTTTTCTATCCTTTAATCTCCTATTAATTCTTGAGAAGACCTTTCCTCCTGTCCCATGGTATTTTCAAGCATTGTTGATGAAAGACCTCACTGACTATTTCTGAAGGAAAATGACTGAAAATGACTGCACTGCTTTGACAGAATCACATCCATCCACCTGTCAGTCGATTCCTTCACAGAGCGACAGCAGACTCATAATGTGTGCTTTCCTTTCACAAAAGCCATCTCGACTCTTCTGGCTCATTTTACTGTAATCCCTCACAGTGCACCTGCTCTACCAGCACATCTTTCACATTCCCAGCATCGTCTCTAAAGACTTTCTAAAGATGAGCATTGCATTTGCCACTTTCCACTCATACGGCACAAAGGCTGATTAAATGGTTAGACCAAACCTCAGAGTAACACAGCAGCTCTGCTTTAACAACCCGTCAGTGCATACTATCGAGTCCCACTTACTTTTTACCATTTCACTGATAGTTCCATACAACATGTCACTGATTCTTTAGTTTCAGGGAGCCCTTCAGAAGCAGCCCCACCACATGGAAATCTCCTGTCCCCAGCACTGCAGCAAGCATTAGTGCAGCTTTCATCAAGCCACTTGCCAATAGTTTTAGTATAGTTCCTCTAGTATCCTCGTGTTTTGAAAATACACATTGCCATAGTTCTCTAGCAATCTCTGCCTGCAAATTTTGCTTCCTTTATTTTAAAGAACCCAGACCTTGATTACCTGAATAGAAGTTTTATTAGAAAATTCTGTCCAACCTCTTAGTTCCTTGTTCTATTCTTACATAAACTTACATGCCCCAAACACGTTACTCACAATCACTGTGTTTCACCTTTGGGGACAGTTTTCCAAGCACAGCATCAGCAACACTATGCCTGAGATTCACAAATTCTGAGAAAATCTGAAAAGGCTCTTGGTGTCCTGTTTCTTTTGGAGTGTGTGAGTTCTCTTGGTCCCCACTCTGTATTTCAATCCACCCAGCAAAGGTGGAGTGAAGACATCAGATAGCATAAGCCAAAATAAAACATTTTTCAGGTGCAAAACCTCCTTTTACTGTAGCACAGGTGAAATCTCTGCATCATGCATACCACTTGTCTAGGAGACAGCTCTCTCAAACAAAGTTGGGGATACTGTCCCAAAAACTAAGGGCAATTCTAGATTTGAACCTCTCCCACTATAAAGGTAAGAAGGATGTTGTCTTTTATGACATAATTCACCCACAAAATGCTAAGAGCAAAAGCGAAACAAACAAAAAAATCCCCAAACCTATCAAACTAGAGAGAAAGAAATGCATGTAAGACTGAACATAGCTGTGGTCTTTAATGTAATGCCGGACTTCTTGAGAGGAAGAACCACACTCTCATTCCAAGTTATCCTTCTCCTGGTGAGGACTCATGTTCTCCATAGGTGTGACAGTGCCTGGACTTTGCCCCATTCTCCTGACTACCCAGAGCTAAGCCAGCATGCCTCAGCCCGGCACTTGCACGCCATGCAACACCTGAGGTGCCAAGATGTCAGTGCAGGTATGAAAGGAGCCACCTCTGAATGCAAGCAGTGCTTCCAAGCTGCAGGGAGCTGAGAGCCTGTCTGCAGCATCACACTTCCATGGGGCTCTGAGCTTCCATCGTGCTGTGGGGTAGAGGCTCACGGGAGGTTATCGGTCGTGCCAGCCTCCCTCTCCTGGCTTCTTGTCATGGATGCCCTCACCAACAGGGCAGAGAATTTTTGCTAATTGAAAGTGCCCCAGAAAAGCCTGAGTGCCTGATTTATGAAGGGCAGTGCAATTAGCCTCATAAACAATTCAACACTGTAAATCGCGAAGGGCTGGCTGGCAGCAGACAGTGAAACATTAATGATCTTACAGCTGCTCAAAGGTAAATATTTCATTAGCTCCACCAAGTATCATTCTGACAATTATGTTAAACCGATGTTCACAGGTGTCACCCAGCAACGTGATGCAACACTGGGACCACATCTGTGCAAATCCCGACCTGAGTGACCAGACAGCTGGGGTCTGCCAGCTCCCAAAGAAGCACATATGCCTGCAAACCTGGACACACGTGGACATCTGTGCATGGAGTGAGCACAGAAAGGCAAGAACTGGACTTAAAAGAGCAACGTTTGTACTTCTGTGCAGAAACCAGCACTCCCCAAGCCGCCATGTGATGTCCCTTGGTGCCAAGGGCAGGGAAGGAGCTCTTTGCATTGAACTCATGAATACTGAAGATGTCCAAGCACGGAAGAACCAAATGTCACAAGATCGTGGGATTCTCCTACAGAGAAGGAACTAGATCTTCAGCACTAATCCCTTGCTCCTCTGGCTCCTAAACGACACAAGCTAACAGCAGCCGGACCCTGATCGCTGTGCTGTGCTGACCCGGAACAATCATGCTACCTGGAAAAGACTGCAGATCCCTGGGGCTGGGGTTCCTTGCTTGGCCTTCCTTGGGCACTTGTGCTCCTTGTTCTCTGGTCATATTGATCCTGAGCATGATGCTCATCCCCTGAGATCCTGGCGGAAGATCCTGGGCACCCTGTGCAAAGTGTTGGTCTTGCACACTGCATCCATGTGAAATGTTCAGAGAAACAGAGACAGACAGAGGAGCTGGCACAACAGTACATAAGGAAGTAGCAGCGAAATGTGGAGTGCACAAATAGGAGATGAAGAGGCTCCTGGGAGAAATGTGATTAGATAAGCACTACTAGAAGCATGCCAGAGCTGGAAAACTATGGGGTACAGTCAGGATTGAGTGACACAAATGGCTTTGCCTGGAGCCTGGGATGAAAGGAAGCATAACCTGGTACAGGACGTGCAACTGGACACTGCAGGGGTACCAGAAAGTCTGCAGCAGCAATGCAACTGTGAAATCAGGCACAAAAAGTCGTGCGCTCCTCAGGAGAGACAGAAAGAAAGGCATAAGTGGCACTGAGTTCCAGGTGGGGAGGGACAATTCAGTTTGACAGCTTGGATAGAACAAAATCTGCTCAAATAAATAAAAATTGCTAGCCTGGATTTAAAAAGAAAAAAAAAAAAGTTTTCTACAAAATCCATGGGTGAAATAATTATGGAGATGTTGAAAAGGAGCTTACTGTAGGACCTGAAGCCTGCTACAAACTTGCACAGTGGGACACAGGTTTCAATAGAAATCTTTGTAATGTTCTCAGTCATATACCACTGAGAAGTGCGTCATTGTGGGAGAGTTTAACTCCCACCTCCAGACCAGAGAAATAACGGTACTGATAACAGGAAAGCCCAGTTATTTCTGGATGCAACAGCTCACACATTTCTCCATCAGCCGGGAGGCACACCAGAGGTTATGCTGCCTGGGACTGGGGCTTGGTTTCATAATACAGACCTTCTCAATAGACTCGAACTGAAATATGGGTGTAATGTGACTTCAGAGGACAAAAAGAAAGATAAAATAGGGAGGTTGTCTGGGATGCCAATGGACTAAAGAGCTCAAAATCTGAATGCTGGAAAAACTAGAATTTCCTCAAATTCTAAGACTAAAACTATCCAACCTGATGGACTTAGAAATCTCCCATGTAATCTAATAGTTGTCTGGTGTCAGACGTGACCATAACTAGATGTGATTTTTGTGGACAGCACCAATTATCCAAAACAACACTTTTCCTCGAATGGTATGATAATGCAAACCTCATCAGGGTGCTTCGCTGTCTCATATGGCATATCAGAAAGGGACAATCAACTCTGCTCTATGTACTGAAACTGAGAAATTATGTGCAATATTTTCATAAAATCACAGGGTGCTTTGAGTTAGAAGGGACCTTAAAGCCCCCCTGGTTCCAGCCCCTGCCATGAGCAGGGTTCCCTGCCTCCAGCCCAGGCTGCCCCCAGCCCCATCCAGCCTGGCCTTGGGCACTGCCAGGGATGGGGCACCCACAGCTCCTGGGGCAGCCTGCGCCAGGGCCTCTCCGCTCTGTCAGTGAAGAATTTCCTCCCATGGGAAGGGACCTCCTGTCCCGAGGCTTTTTTCACAAAGCAACTTTTTCCATAAACATGCAATTTTTGTGTTTATTGGCAGCCACAGTGCCATACAATCCCTCTCTTGCATGTCAGATGGCATCACAACAACTTTTGGCAACTTGTCTAGCCCCTCAGATCTCCCATAAGAACAGTCAATGATGATCAAAATCTGTCCTTACCTACCTGAATCCTTTGAACGGCAAGCACACTCAGAACCACACTACGTGAGTGCAGAATGGAAGCAAATGGAGTTAGGGGAGACATTAACCCAGGTCCTGGTGCTGCCCAGGGGCTGGTGCACAGCAGGATGCTGAGGACAAAAAGGAAAGGATCGACTCTAGGGCTCCTCCTCCACCTTAGCTTTTCCAGTCAAGTCACACCTGAAGTCCTCTGTAGTCATCTCTGTACTTCTCAGACGCTTATCAAGGAGGGTGACCCTCCCGGAGCAAGTGGCCTCAGCAGGAGGAGGACAGCAGCTAACCCTGTGCTGTGAGGTTCTGGGACCAGGCACCAAAGTGATGCAACAAGGGTAGCCAGAAACCTGGAAACTTCGGGTGAAAAGCTCTCAGATCCACAATGCTCAGCCGCAAGGTAGCTGTGGGACACAGCTGAAATGGCCACAGCTGGAGCTCCCTGATGGCACCCTGAGCATAAAGAACCCTTTCGACTTCCCATCCACTGCCCTGCTTCCTGACCACTGAATATATTAATATTTAAGTAGCAATTAATAGAAATATTTTTTCTGCTGAGCTGGGCAACCTGGATGCCATGCTGCCATACTCACTGTCAATGATTTCCGGCAGCCTGCAGAACTTCAGTAGGCTTAATATTACATTAAGTCTACAGCATGGACACATCTCAACACCTTCCTTCACCCTCCAGCCAACACAAGGGCTAATTCCTTGCTAAGTTCCCCAAAGCTATCCTATATAAGGACCACAGCACTGCTTGCTACGAGGAAGATGGGATGTATAGATACCTGAATTTTGAGTGCAGGTTGCCTATGGGAACAGTACAGGGATCCGGCACATGGCCCCAGGACTGATCTGGATTTCAGATTCCTCTGGTAAGCACGATGTAGACAGTATAGCTGCACCCAGCCCGTGGAGGTTGCTGAGAAATGCTTTCTCAGTAGGAAAAAAGGTGGATCCACTGAGGAGAGATGTGAAATGAGAGGTTGCGTTCCTGCAGCTTGGAGATATTGGGTAAAAAGACTCATGCCTGGGAATTAATATTTATCTTACTGCATTTTCAGTGTGGTTATTCCGAGCACTGGAGCACTGATCTGTGACTGGCAGCAAATGAACATCTTCCATGGTTTTTGTTTTAGAGAGCAACAGCTATCCACAGAAGTGATTTAACACTGGAAGATAGATGTGTTGGCACAGCTGACAAACCAGGGACAGATCTGAGGAGGAAGCTGCAAAAGGCCATCCACATGCATTAGAATTATTTTCCTGGGAAGGATTTGATGAGATGTGAACTACATTATTTGCTAATGTTGCAGCATAAGCCTTGTCCAAAGCCCAGGAGAGTCAAAAGGAATCTTTCCATTAACTTCCCTGATGGTAAGTAAGATTGTGACAGATGTACTCCTTTTTTCTTCCTGCTCAAATATTTTAAATCAATCAGAGAGTAGTTTGAGTTGCCCTTTTATGGAGAAGGGGATCATTCCCTCTTAGGTATGCTCATATAAACAGCCACATGGGAGTCCTTCCAGCTACCTGTAACAAGTAAAATTGTTCAATGGTAATATGCTTCAGAGCAGAGGAAAAGGAGGCAAGATGCACTGAATCTCCAAGCTGCACACACATGGCTGGCATGCCAGAAGGAACAGGGACTTGCACCAATGCTGTTTGCAGACAAAAGCTGCCTCCAGATCCTCAATATAAGCCAAACCTTCCTGCTGTTGTTCAGTCTAGAAACAGTCTCCTGCTGAAAGACACCAGAAAACACCCCTCATGTATCGCAGAAGGTGGGAATACCCAAAGATGTGAGCCTTGCGAAGGAGAAGTCAAGCTGCCTCATGTAGAGAAGCACAGCCGAAAGAAACAGGGAGGCAGCCCTGCAGACTTCTCATTTCATCACTGGCCAAGCAGAGCTTGAGACAGGGCAATAAGAGATACCTGGCTAAACCTCTGAGTATTTCAATGACTAAAACCACAAATCAACTAGTTTTTCAGGGTCCTGAGCAATACCATCTGCTGGAGATGCTCCCGCTTTCCCTAAGAAAGGTCTCAGAAACTTCCATTTATGAACATCAGATAAGCTCTTCAATACCTACGCAAACAGTGATGTATGGAAAGTTAACTGTGACTTCCCCAGTATCACCCTAATTCTCACAGCTCTGTATGCTGAGCTGAGAGACTTCCACGGCAAGGCTGTAGGAGTTCCTATGGCCTTGTAGTGCCAGTACCAGCACTCTTCACAGAGGCTGTGACCAGTGCTGACCTGCGGAGACCACAGCCTCTAGCACTAACACCAGGGATAAAGAGGTGAAGCTTTGCTTCAGAACATTTCTGTGTAATTTTTATCTCAGTGAAGTCAGCTGGGTGCCAAAACAAAGGAAGCTGAAAGGAATGAAAGCGGAGTATAGATTGAGTTGTAATATTTGGGCAGGGGGTCAATAAGAGGAGAAGGAGAGTTTAGTGATTATGGTACATTCTTAATTAGAGTATTGCTTCCAGCTCCTCACCTCTGTTTATATAGAGTGTGATAGGATCAGCAATCACAAAATGGGGGGAAGCTCAACACACAGAAAGTCCTTATAAAGATTTCATTCCTCACAGTGTCAAAAGCGACCAGTTGCATTATCTTCTGGAGGCCAATTTAATTGTTGTCAATACAAGTTGCAAATTGGCTTTAACATTTTAAATTGATGTTTTCTCTAAACTGCTCTGATTAATGGAAGAAAACATTGTGTTTCTGCCTTTCATCTGAAGATCTAATGCATTTTACAAACAATAATTGATCCAGCACTACACATGGAGGCAGACAGGGAGAAGCAAACCTGCTGCAGAAACGATTTTACCCTTTCACAGTGCTCAGCAGCGCTGCGGGACAGCTCAGGGCAGAGAGATGGTTAGACAGAGGCTTAGTTGGTTTTTCCCCATGGAAAATACCGAGAAGTTTAAAACTAAAACTGAAACTCTTCCTCATGCCTACATTTACATGGGACACAGCTCAGTGGTGACAAACTCAGCGCTGCTGAAGCAGGACGATCCTGCACAGCACTGCTCCTGACTGCACTCCTGCACCTCATCAAGTGTTCGAAGGCCTCTTCCTGAGCTGTTTTTGCTGGGTGGATGAGCTAAGCAGACAGAAGGATATGACGTGCTGCAGCCAGCACCCAGGGCAGCAGGCATGGATGGAGCCCCCTGCTCAGCACCAGAAGAGCCATAAGGTGACTCAACCGCCTGTGAAACTGGAGTGTGGGGGAAGAATGGGGAAGCCTGCAGGTTCAAATCAAGAACCAGGATGGGGCTCAATCAAAGCCTGAGCAGGAGCAGGACCCTCTCGCCTACTGCATCCTCCAGTGCACGACCTGAGCTGGGCAGCTGCTGAGTGCTGAGCTGGCAGATGAGCTTCAGCTCAGACACCCCTGGATCTCCAGGAGAAGGAATATCTGTCCTAACCTGTCTCACAGCACCTCTAACACTCCTCTCAGTTACACCCTGTGCCACGTACCTGCTTGAACACCCCTCTGCTTTTGATCCTTGCCCGTATCTCTGAGTAACACAGGATGAGGACATGAACCACTATCCCACCTGAGATGTCACACTCCATAACTGTTTCCATGTCTGCTTTTGTGTTGTTTGACAAGGGTATTCATTTGCTATCCCCAATCCAGCTGTACAGACCAAGAAATTAGGAAAGCATCCAAATGTACCGCGTGGACCCCCTACACACTCAGCCTCCATCCTCCAGTAACTCTTTTCTCACTGCCTGTGGTCGGTGTTACTGCATCACTCCTGTGCCTCACTGAACCCCAGGATTTGCTCATAAATTCAGTAAAACTGTTAAAAAACCCAAAGCCTTGTGCTGGGAAGGAGGGACACACAGTGTGTGTGCAGCAAGCAGGTGCATGGCCCAGGCCAGGCGCAGCACGTCCCCATGATCCCTCCATCTCCTGCACCGTGCAGGGCCCTGGCATCAGCCCACAGGATGCTCTTTGCACATTGATGCCAGAAAAGCCTGTTTCAGTAAGTTTGTCCCTTCTCCATGTGGCTGTCTTGTTTTCAGCAGGCTGAGTTTCACTGTGAGGCTTTGTTTCAAAGTAAATCTATATGCTTAATCCTCTCTCCTCCTCACAACTTGTATTAGTTGCTCTTAAAAAAGAGATGCTGTTCCCATAGTAACCTAGCATTTCTAGATATCGCTGTGGATGATAAGCACTGCCGTGCCTGGCCTTGTGGCTCTGGGACTGCACTCTGCTCAATGAATGCTAAATTCCACCAAAACACTTTTACCAGGGGCCTGGTATTTATTCTGCAGCTCTGGATGTTGCTACTCTGTTATGGCTATGCGGCTCATGCGAGTATCAAGACATTATATTTATATGTGTGTATATACACACACATTCCACCTACCCATGTTTTTCTCCACAGTGGAGACTTTTTTTTTTTTTTTTGCAAATTTTTAAATTTTGTCACTTGTTAGCTGTTTTGATGCCTGAAACCCTGACATCAGTCACAGCAAATATTTGGATGCGAGACACAAGAAACTGTTGTAAATGTTGTTGCTTTTTATTCTCCAGTAAGCTCATTGCACAATATATATGCAGTGGGGATATTTTGCTGTCTCATGGGGCTTGTTAGTGGGGCGGAGTTTTCCCCAAGGTTCTTTTTTTCACCAATTTCTCTAAAACTTCAGAGCTCAGTGAAACACTCAGGAGAACAGACTAAATCAATAGCTGGAGGCAGCAGTCCCAGCCTCGTGCAGGGAGGGACGGAGGCTGCATGGCTGTGGAGGGCACTGGGACCACAGGCTTTAATGTTGTCATTAGTGGGCAGCATGTACTAAACCTTTACACTGCCCATGGCTGAACATCCCCACAGCTCCAGGCCCTAAACACTGGCAGCAGGGGATAAGGAAGATGTCCAGAAAACGAGATAAGCAAAGAATTAGTGACTAGTTTAAAAAATCCATCTGAAATCAGGGGAATTGAGCTCACAGGAGATAGCTTTGTCACTGGTTCACCTGACTTTCTGACCCATCCCTTCTCTACTGTTTCTTGAATTACTCAGGGACAAGGTGCTTGCTCTCCAGCACGGGGATAACAGCTCTCGCTGGTAGCGGGATGCAGGACTGAAGGAGCCAGGTCCACACCCGTGCCATGAGGCCATGTGCCCCATGCATTCAGAGCAGGGCTGGAGGGATCAGCAGCACTCGTCCCCTCTCAGGCTGATAGGTCCTGGGGCACAAATGACGCAGCAACAGGTATTTACAAGGTTTTAAACATTTATTTTGAAGTCAAGGGAAGATGTAAAACCAAATATCTTTTGAACTAAGCTGTTAGCCTCTCCGTGCTCTGCATTCCCATCTCCCAGGCAGAGATCGGCAATGCCACGGAGGATGGGAGGACATCAGCTGCTCTGGCACAGCTGGGATAAGTGAATACCTGTATTATCTGACACCGTACAGTCTAACGTAGGTCCTAAATAAGTGAGGAGCCCAGCTCCTCACACCAAAGGAGATGTCTTATTTCATTTTTTTGACTGTGTCTTATTTTAGCTATCCTGCCCCAATTCCAGCTGCACCCACCTCTCCCCACTCTCTGCTGGACAACTTTCTTTCCTGTTTGGCAATGGTTTTCTGGATGCCAGGACACTGAATAAGTCAAAACACTCTGAGACAGAAAAATCTGACATTTTCTGTCTGTTCAGGAAGTGCATTAAGCTATTTGTGATTTTCCTAGGTAGGAAAGGTGTGGGAAGGATTGTGGATTACCGTAACAGAGATGTGGTTGGAGGAAAAACAGATTGAGTGGCTTTCAACCACTTTATCTTCTAGAGATCCTAGAGGTTTCAGAGTTTGTCCTGTATCTCTCTTTAGGAATACAGTGAAAAGAAAAACCCTGTTCCTGGAACTCTCTGGGTGTTTTCCAAGTTGTTTCCCTAATTCTTCACCCCCCTGCACCGTAACTAGCTTTACAACAGAGCACGGGCTGTAAAATGCTACTGCAGGGACTGGGGGATCATTTTACACCTGCTTTGTATTCCCCTGAACAGCTGTAAATGACAACACAAACTGTGAAGCAGCAGGGAATTTGAACGCCTTCGACATACATTTCTACGCTGATCTTTGGTAAATTAATTCAAATAGTTGCTGGGGATTTTTGGGAGAAGCTGGAGAATTTGCTGCATGAATAAAGGAAGCAATTCAAAGCAGAGGCCAGGAGACTTGGAGGAGAGGAGGGAAGGGAAGGAAGGAGGATGGACAGGGACAAGATGTGGATAACCTGGAGGAGACCTGAACCTTGGCTTACCCTGGCCTTACAAAAGGCCCAGTGTGTGTGCTGACCCACGTGCAGGCTGGGGAGGGCATGGCCAGCTGCTATGAACTCCTCTCCCATGCGATAAGGAGGATGGATGCACTCCCCGTGCTGCTGTGCCTATGTTTGGCTAGAAATGTTAGCTACAATTTCCATAAAGATTAAAGGCCTCCCCTGCATTTGTTCACATTCAGAACAAGCTCAGAGTATGCCTCTGGGTGGAAGGCACTGCTGAAAACAGCACTTTGAATATGTACATCTCTGGAATATCCTGACTCAAATGGCTTATTAAAAGCCTTCCCCAGATATATCAGGCTAATCAGAGCGTTAGCCTGTGTTGTTTGCTGCACTGAAAGTGGTAATCCTGTCAATAGGCTGTTCTTCACACCTGCAGGCACCCCCATCCCTACAGCAGGTGAATAGAAGATTTTGTGCACTGGCAAATTATCTCAGCCTACCCCAGAGGTCATCTCTTCACCTGCATGTCTGGGGCTGGTTTCAGACCAAACTCAGCATATTCTGTTGGTGAGGCAATGTGGTATGCTGAGAATTTACAGAATAAAAGAATATAAAAGTAGGCCAAATTATTTTCTCCAAGCGCAAAAAAGGAGTTCTGCCATTGTTTTTGCAGCCTCCTGATCCTGGATGTAGTGAGAAGCAGCATAAGTCCAGGCACAGATTTTACCTACCTGCCTCATGGTTGGGTAGGTGCTCTGCTTTGGAGACCTTTATTACTGAAAGCATTGCACAGTCACATCAAGGACAACCTTGTCCTGAACACATCTGGAGATATCCTCCTCCCACAGAGCTTCCCACATCAGTCTAATGGTCCCCAGTATCCCCTTTCCTAAGGCTTGCAATACTGACGAAGTGAATTGTATGAAGAAGAGACAGAATGGAAGAGCCAGAAGGAGACCAGGAGAAGAAAGGTCCAGTTCACACCATGCACTGCCCCAGAGCATCATAGGTTTGTGCCAGCTGGGAGTCTGGGCCGTAAGCCTGCCTCCCTGAGCCACAGAACTTTACTTAAACCAAGCCCATGTCCCATCGCCACAACAGTACCACACTGATTTACACCAGCCAAAGACCTGGTTCAAAGTCTTAATTGGAGTCTTTTGTGGTTTGGTCCTGTTTTGGAGGGGAGGAATGAGGTCACTCTCTGAGTGATGGTTAGGCCTGAGCTGGCTGCCCCTCCACCACCATGGCAGTCAGAAAACTCCCGTCAGACAACTTCTGCAGGGGCTGAATATTGCAGATCCTTTGCTCAAACACATTTTGGGTTGAAAGCAAACCATCTCCTTGCATCTGACTTTCAGAAGACCTTCAAAACCCTAACGGCATTGGAGGTAGTGGTCTGAGCTGAGAATCTAGTTGTGATTTTTCTACAAATGCTAATGGCTATCAGCATCACTGTCGCAGGAACTGCCCACGTCTTTCCTGGCACACCAGCTGACTGTGGACGATGCAGAAGGATTGCCTCTGGTATGACCTCTGCCCCTTGTGCCAAACACAGCGTCTTCCCCCACAGGAGCCGAAAGCTCCTGTCTCTGCATTGCTGCTAATGTATGACGTTTTCCAAGCCCACAGAAACTACTGACCTTTCTCCCACCCCTCCTCATTCCTGTCCATGCTTGCTCGCCATCCACTGGCAAATGGATGGCACTAACCTTCACAGCAGGTGTCAGGAGAGCTGACGGCCAGGGAGAGAGTTAACATAGTTCTCCTTCTGACAGGCCTAAAGTTGCTACTATGATGGAGACATTCAAAATGCCAATAGATAGCTAGGTGAGATGGATTTCCTGTAATCTCAGACTCATCATATGATACCTGTTACTCACAATAGCAAACAGTGAACTAACAAGAGGTCTGTGTGGGCTGAGGGAATGTTCCTGTCTACAGAGAGCGCTGTAGCTCATACTAATTAGGTGGTGCACAGCTGGAGAGGTGTGCTCTGACCCAAGCAATCTGTACGCACACACTTTGGCTTTACTTATCTGCAAAGAGCCTACCTGTATCAAAACAGCAGCACTGTGTGAAAGCCATGAACAGAAATGTCAGTGGGACATCTCAGTGTACAGGGTGTGAACTGTTCCCTGCCATCCCTGAAGGATTTAAGATTCTCAGGGGAAAGCAGAAGGTGCAAGAATCCCTGGGGTGATGCCCTTCATGCACATGGAGCCACCAAGCAGAAATGTATTCTCTTTCTGATGAACAGCCAGCCCCCACACCAGCTGGGGAAAGCGGCAGCTCTAAGGTGACAGGGTGAAGCTTTCTTGAAAATCAGTGTCCTTACCTGAAGAATGGTAATTGTCCCCATGTCTAGGACAAAGAGACCTACTTTTTCTCTTTCCCCTTCAAAAAGTTTTAGGTAGACCTGAGTTCCTCTGTCTCAAAGCTTAACAGTGAAGTGCAGACCAAACCCAACACCGGGCCCTCCCATCTGCCATGGAGCTCTGACAGCTTTAAAGCCCCTGCTGCGCAGTGCCCAGGTGAATGTGCTGAGGACTCCTCTCTGTGTCTGCTCTGGTCTTCAGCTCTCCTTCGGCCACTTGCAGCAGCTGGAGACAGTGACCACAGTCCAGTGGGCTACCAGAGGAAGCTCCCACCCTGTGATCTGCTGCTGTGACTCCCTGAGGGCTGTCTGAGTGCTTGCTGGAGGAGCAGCAGTTGCAGGTGGGAAACGGGCACCTCTCCATACATCAGGAAACACCAAGCAGCGCCCAGCGAGCTATGTACCGCAGGCAAGTCCTCAGCAGCACCTGCTCACGCTGCTGTGTTTGGACTCTGCTGCCTCAGCCACGGACCACCTCAATTTGTCACTGTCACCCACAATCATTTTGTTCACTGACACCGAACCAGCCTGATGGAAAAATGAAGCCATGGTTTATTTAGCAAGACTTAAGGGTGCCCTTCTAGTTTTAAGTTTGGAAACAAAAGTTCCAAGTAAAACAAATATAAAACTCAATCTCGGTCTGTGTGCAACTACTGTAGTCCTTTCTGGTTGCTTAACCTCTCATACTCTGGGGACCTGAGACAAACCACAGCCAGTAGAGCTGATGCTTCAGACCCCACTGCAAAATGCTGCAGCTGTGGTCTTTTCAAGACAATTTACAGCACCAGTGAGCAGTGCTTAGCCTGGTTCCCACTACTACATGCTACTGCCTCCTTTTCCCCCTCAGCTTTCCCTCAATCCTCTCTTTCATTTTTTTTTCGTGTTTTCAAAAAGGAAAAACAGATAGTGAGCCCTCTTACACTTCTATACTGGGGCTTACCAGCTTTATTCCAATTGAGCGTGATATAACCCAGTTTTGTTCTCCAACTTTTACTTCCTTCCCAACCTTAAAGATTTCAGCATTCACTCATCCTGATTCCTGCAATAATATGAGCAACCAAGTACAGTGAGAATGGAGCACTGCCCTATTTTGCAAATGAAACAATATAAAAAAGCATTAACTGTATAGCTGTTTTATGAGCTCATAATCTTTTGTAAGTGATTAGCTTTCTGTCTCATATGATATATGAGGACATGTTAATAACGGACAAAACTGAGCCAGGAACAAGTTCTTTTGGGCAAACTACAAGAGCAAGTTTTCCTTTCCCAGCTTTGGCCAGGGCTCAGTGCGACGTTTGGTCCAACTGGCTGCCCCAAGCAGCCGTGACTGACTGCCCCGACAGCTTCCAGTGGCTGTGCTGGAAGTGAAGTCCCTCTCCTCTCGAGCTGGATTCGTGAATATTTGTACTAGCACCCCACTCACGGCACCCATGCATCCATTACTTTAGTAGAAAGTCCTGAGAGCATCCATTGGAGCCATTGGCTTCTGAAAGGCACCCGAGAAGGATACTTCAATTAGATATTCCTTTCACAAACCTTCCCATTTGCCTTTTTGTTAGCTTTGGCAGTGCATAAATGTGACATTTAATTCAGGCTTCCAGTATTCAGCTGGTCTCTGATGCTGCAAGCAAGGAATTTCATCGCTGTTCAGGGTTTGCCTGCCCTAACTGTTGCCCATTACTCCACTGGTGCCAATGGGAAAAGACAGGAGGGCTTTTGAAAGGGGTTCACCTCATTGTAGGGCTTATGTCAGAGTTGCTCTCTGATGGAGCCTGTAGCTGTTCCCTGGCCATGTACCCTTATTTCTCATGTTTCTATCCAGGGGCAGCATCACAGAGCCTCTCATGAGCCAGCAGATTTTCAAAATCACCTTTCTCTTCCAGACAACTCACCTCACCATTCTCCAGCCCAGCATTTTATTTCAGAGGTATAATTCTTTAGCATAATAAATAAATAAATAAATAAAATTATAGGGTTCACTGGCTGCTGTGCAAAAATCAGAGAGAAAAGAAATCCTTCTGACTTCTCAGGGAAATTATTTTGTTCCCAGCAGTAAAGGAGCCTCCATGAGAACACGGTCACCTGGTTCCGTCTCCATAGGGTGGTGGCACATTGCAGCAAAACTTTTTTAATAGTCATCACAACAAGGTAGTGATACCAGCCAATACCCTCAGTCATGGGCACTTTCCACAAAGAGGGGAGCACGTCAAGTCCTGCAGGTTGTGGAGCAGCCAGAGCTCCTGCTGGCTTCCTTCAGAAGCTTCCCTAGAAGGGACTATTAGCAAAACCTCCTCTGATCGCTGGGTGGCACAGGCCAGGAAATGCCACCCAGAAACTTCTGTGTGAGGCCGAACAGCTTGTGACTGAATGAGGGCATATCTTTAAGGCACACATCCAGTTGCAACTGAAAGATGAGAAGTGATGGGAAGCCTGCTACATCCTTCTTAACAAAGATGGTCAGCAACCATCAAGGTATTGTTTTGACAATTATTGATATATGAAGCATTAAACCAATCAGAGTAATATCTTTACCTAAGAGGCTTGCATCCTTATTCCTCTGGGGAAATCAAGGCAAAGAACAGTCAAGTGATTTGAGCAAGTTCCCCAGAAGCAGAAACCAGAAAAACATTTGTGTGCCCCAATTCCAAGGCCAAGGCAAGCTGGTGTCCTTTAGCTCCTGGGATACCATCTAGGTCACCTTCCACACTTTGCTCTTGGCACAAGCCTACAGTTCACCTGAGTGAAAAAAGTGGCCTCCATTAGGTGGATTTCTTCCTTCCCAGCTGCTGTGTGCAGAGAGCCCAATTATGCTTTATAGCATGTGTGTTTGGTTGGAAATACACAATGTTCTGAGCTTAATGCAAGCATTTTAGTACGAGCTGAATTTATACCTCACTGATTCTGAATTTTTAAAATGCCTAGAGAAAACAGCCACTCTGTTCAGCAAAAACCTTAAAGAATCATCACCACTGATCCTTGTACTGCTCTGCTCTATCTGATTGCCTTTTAAATGCATTTATTATCCTAATTTGAGTTTTCAAAATCTGCTATGGTAAAGTGTGATGTTCTGCTGACTTCTAACATGCCACTGGCACAACCACCTCAGAAAAGAGATCAGGAAAGCAGCACTTACCTGGGTTACTTTTGGAGGTGCGCACAGGGGTGTAATGGTTTTTGGAAGATGTCCTGACTGGGGTGTTTTCTTTGGGGGAGGTATCTATGGCCGAGATAGTCTCTCTTTCACAGTGTGCTATTGGGATTGGCCCCTGCTGCCTTAAGATGTCAGCCAGAGCCCTGGGGAGAGAGGAAAAAAAAAGAAAAAAAAAACATTTTCACAAAGCAGCCAGAATGGCATTCAGCATTCTCACTTCCACAGTCACTGTATAAAACCAGCAGTACATGGGTTTCTACCATAAGAAAAAAAGAAAAAATAAATTAAAAAAAGGAAAAAAAAGGCAATAAAACAACAAAAAATATGGCTTAAAAGCTCAGTGTTTGTTGGTTTTTTGTTTGTTTTGGTTTGTTTCTTGTTTTTGTTTTTTTTATCTGTGCATGTGTCTACTGCATGTATTTGCAGGTTTGCCTAGCTATTGTTTCCTTATTTCCTATTATTTCACCCCAGGGTAATGTCATCTCTCCATCACTGTCTTTGCTGTCAGCAAGAGTGCAGATGGACTGCTCTCCACAGCACACAGCCCTTCACAAAGAGTCACCATGGAACTCGCCAGAGACCTAAGACTCTGACACTGTGAGCTTATAAAGGTTTCTCCAAAACTGCCCTGCCCACACCAAATTTCAAGACTGAATCAGATGAGCAGTCCAGTCCCCATGCTTCTTAAATCCTTACTTTTTCTGCTAGAAGGTCAATACACAGCAGTGATAGGAGTGGGTTTCTTAAAAGAGAACCAGCAGTCCATAAGAAAAGGACTAAAAATATTTTCATGGGTTAATGTCAATACAGCCATTAGCCTATCTTTAGCTTTTGGTCCATTAGAGGCTTCTTTAACGGTTCTGAGGTCTCACTGCTATTCCCCATGAAAAGAAATGTCACAGAATTCAGCTGCATCCAATGTTTTCCCCTTGGATGAGTGGAGACTCAAAGGTTTTTTCCTCTGTGAATATCACAAACACAGTGGAACAATTACAGCGTGAAATGCACTGATTTTCTTAGTGCAGCCACAAGCTATCTCTCGAGCCATAGGAAAAGGGGTGGCTCGTGTGGATTATAAGGGACAGCAGCATTTTAAAGATGATGGAGTTTGAAAGGTTCCTTTCTCTTGGTAGAAGGAATCTACCTAATGTCACCTCGGGTACCAAGAAAGATGTAAGGAGGAGAAATTCCTTCATTGCATATTGATGAGAATGATGATGGTGTTGCTCATACCTCCTCGCATTTCTTAAATGCCATATTTTTGGTCTTTTATATGAGAAATAGTTTGGGACCTGAGTCCATTCCATTTTCCAAATCATTTCCTTTACAGACTGCCATCCTTGTACATAATGAATTGCAACACTAATGTGCTCTACAGAAGAACCTCTTGAAAGACCTCAGAGGCTCCAGAGCAGGAATACATTAGTTCACACCCACCCTGTACAGCATAAGAATATTTTTTAATGTTATTTGATTATTTACTGTTTGTACAGAGGGTATAGAGGCTATACCCACTTACATGATGTGTATACATGCACACACACAATACATATGGAGTAAAAATGTTGTCATGTGCAGGCACATCAGAGCACAAATCCCTGCCCTACATGGTACTGCACGGTTCCCTCCCGAGCAGAGGATCCATTCAGCCACCAGTAGATAGACCCGATGGCTTTTCTAGGTAAGTACCTCCCCACTGTAGTACTGTTCTTGCTGACTGGGGAGGATGTGGGAAGTTAATAAGGTCTATTTGGCACCAGGATCCAGTACACCCCTTTGGAGACAACACATTTTCTTAAGACGGTAGGTTGGCAGAACTGAGCCCTTAGTATGTATCTCCAAGATAAATTAAGCATCAGATGACCATTTAATGGTATGTGCAGTTCAGAAATGCTAAGAGTCATTTTTCAATCACATGGATTGTGTTAGGACCGTTATTTACTAGCCCACAGAGGCTTGGGCTCATTTTGAGCACTTGCAGAAGACACTCTTAGTGTCGAGAGTACAATCACTTAGAGCACAGAGGACGATGACAGCGTGGATAGCACTAAAACACTATATACCACTTAGCTTAATATAATAACAGCCAGCTGGGAAGGAAAGGACAGGTCATTCAGAAGGGGCTGTGTAAGGTGAGGAACGCAGAGGCAGTACAGGAAACTCAAAGACGTGGAAATGGAGTTCGAAGTATGGTGGGATGGAGATGGCAGAGCACAGGCCAGTGCTCCCCCGAGCTGAGTTTGCTTAACCTGACAAGAACAGGCTAAGAGAGGATCCGCAGACCTCTAATGGGGAGCTGTGGAGAAAACGGAACCAAACTCTTTTGCAGGTGCACAGCAAAATGACAAGAGGGAAGTAGCACAGGTTGCAGTAAGGGAACCTCTTCTTACTTATAAATTAAAACAAAGCCACGGTGGGGTTGTAAAACACTGAAATGGGGAACCAGAGAGGCTGAGGGATTTTCATGTTTGGCAATTTTCAAATTCAGCTGGATAAGGCCCTGAACAGTCTCATCTAGCATTGAAGTTGGCCTTGCTTTAAGTAGATGGCAAGACAAAGGACCTCCAGAGATCCCTTCCAACCTAAATTCTGCTATAATGCTGAGTTCACACCTCACACTGCAGGTCACGTTTTTTCTTCTGACTCTGTTGTCTCTTCTCCTAGCATTATTGATCTCTCAGTGGGGTTTGATACAGTCCTAAGAACTAGCTTTCTTGCCTCAAGTGCGGACAGTTTGCCTCCATTCACTAAAAATAATTGAGGCAATTAAAGGGACTATGTTTTGGTAGGACTGGAGCCAGACAGCCTCTCAGACTCTATCTCCCTGAGAGGCAATCCCTGAACCTGCTGCCCTCCACGAGGGCAAACCACATGTCTGGGTAATATTCCAGTTTGCGAGCAATTCCCCATAAATCTCTGCTTGGTAACAGACAGGACCTGAACCCACTGGTCCTCAGCACCAGCACAAGCACAGCTCAGATGCTAAAAATGAGTTTACTCCCTTCTTTGTTCTTCCTCCTGAAGGCGCAACAAGAGCTACTCTCTGGGTTAGGTGTTGGTCAGAACATGACAAGAAAATGCTTTCTAGCCAGGTGCCAGCCACATGGCAGGGAGGAGACTGTTACCCTCAGGAGCACTGAGGTTATCACAGTCAATACTCAGGAAAGTGATGTCTGCTATGTCAGGCTACACGTAAGATAAATCGAACATAACCATCAAAAGCAAGGCATAGCTCGTGAGTGTATGGGACTAAAATACTGTGACTTCAACCGTGCCAAAAGTATATATCTCTAAGCACACCAGTCAGGACACAGTTGTGTGTCCTGATTGCTAACTCTTAGTCCTCTTCTTTAATGTTTATGAAGGAAAATACACTGTTCAGCACCAGCAGAACAAAACATTAAAGGTGGAGGTGAGAGTCAAACTTGGATCAAACTGGTTAGTTCCTTGCCAATTCAATCACATCTCCGTGTCTGATTCAGTTGATTTCCATAAAGCACAGAGGGCTGAATCCCACACTGGTGGAAGGTCAGTCATGCTTACTGAGGAAGGATTTGGTCAGCATGAGCTTTTCAGGTACACCTATCTAATCATCCACTGAAAAAGCTTCAGGGTAAAGCTTCAAGCAGGGTAATAAAGTCACTGGAAATATTTGGGTCTTGCACGTGCAGCCATCTGGGTGCAATTAGTCTCACTGATGTCAACAGCATCCTACTCACCTGCCCCAGGCTATAAGGCACTCCAGAAATCATTCTATGACACGGGTTTTATCTCAGGGAGACAAACCTCACTTGCAAGAATGTGTTACCTGTGGCAGCAGGTGGAGTGGCCTGAGCTGCGTAACTGTGCAATCATATCCTGGGATAACAATTTACAACAGCATTTTCATTAACCTCTATTAAGTGAGAACACTAAAGCTTCTTTCCATGTAAACCCAGAACAGAGGTACTGACATCAGGGATGTTATCCCAGACCAGTGCTGGACTAGCAACACAGAAGCAGACCCAGTGATGTCTTGTAAGGCATCCCAGGTAATGAGCTTGTGTAACTTCAGACTAATTCTTAGGAGAGAAACACAGTGGGACAAACACAAGGACCCTAGTGCAGATAAATAGTTGTGGCCATTTTCAAAAGGGGAAAAAACGGCTTGTTGGAAATTCAAAGAGACAAAGGGGATGGTGTAAGCAGGAGGGCAGCAAGGTTGGGTGTTAGCTAGGACCTTGATGCTGAAGGATGCAATCAGCAGACAAAAAGAGAAAAGAGCGAGGGCAAGCTGGGAGAGGGGCAATGGCAGGGGGTAATGGAAAAAGAAAACAGAACAAGGAGAAAGTGAGGAGAAAGGGTGGTAAAATGTAGGAAACAGACAGGAAGTAACCACGTTGAAGAACAGGTAGGGTCTAGCAGATATGTGGAGCATACTGATGTGGGCTGGGACAGAGGATCCTCTTTGCGCAACAGGGAAGTAAATTGCCAATAAAGCTTCTGCAGGCTGAAGGGAGATGATCCTTCTCTACTCAGCTCTTGTGAGACACACCTGGAGGTCTGCATCCAGTGCTGGGCTCACTATGGACATCCTCAAGCAGGTCCAGTGAAGGCTCACAAAAACAAGGAAGGGCTTAAAGCACCTCCTACATGGGCAAGAGGCTGCGCGAGCTGGGCCTGTTCGGCCTGGAGAAGGTTCGGGGCCCTCATCAATGTGTGCCAACAACCCAGACAGAGGGTGTAAAGGAGGAGCCAGGCTCTTCTAAGCTGTGCACACAAACTGAAGTACAGGAAACTCCATTCACACACAAGGAATACTGTTTTGTGCTAAGGGTGACAAAACACTGAAACACGTTTCCCAGCCTGTCCGAGTCTCTGTCCCTGGTGACATTCAAAATCCAACTGGCCCTGGCTGTAGGCAACCTCCTGTAGCTGGCCCTGCTTTAGGTCTGTACTAAATCTCCCAGAAGCATCTCCAGCCTCAGTGATTTTGTGAAGTTCATGCAGCCAACCCGGACTATCCCACAGGAGGATGCAGACCCATGACCCCACAACGAAATAGGCTCAAAACACAGCAGAGGGAATTCCCTGTAGGAGGCACATCCTGATCCTTCTGGACCCACCCTAAAACAACAGCTCCAGTGGGGTGTCCTCAGGCTGGGCAATGGCACTGAGAGCAGGCCCAGGCTGAGAGCCAGGTCCTACAGGAACATCGAAATCCTCCCATCTTGCACAGGCAGCACCACCACAGCTTCCTGGCTTCAGCAACACTGGTGTGGTGATTTGATTGTCTCCTGCACCCCTGGGGAGGAATTCCTTGCTCTCCAGTGTTCTGTGCACTGAAGGAGAAAGGATTTGCTTGAGATCACTGAGAAAGCTTGGGACAGGGCTGGGACCACAGCCCCCAGTTTCCCAGCTGAGTGCCCTGTCCACTAGCCAAGGATGCTCCACCTGAACACACACATCCCAGCTACCCTTGACTGCTGGTCAGGTTTTTGCAGGATGGATCTGTGGAAACGCAGAACTCATGTCAGAGCCCCAGGGACAGCACCATGAAGATAAGAGAGAAGGATTGCATTTGACAGGCTACCTCCAGTGCACATACAACCCTCTCCTTTTGGAATAGAGAGAGAGGGGGGGAAAAAAAGAAAAGAAAAAAAAAGAAAGAAAAAAAAAACAAACAGGTCCTAGGTAGACAGGGAGAAGCAAAAAGCTGAAACAGGAAGGAATGGTTGCTTTAAGAGGTGAGTTTGCAACACTTTGGCATTTGCCTCTGAAATGAGCTCTGAGAGACAGAATAGAACCTGCCCTGCTATCTGCCTTATTTTACCTAATCTTGGGGCTACATGTCATCATGGAAAGTGCATGTCAAACCCTTTAACTAACAGTGTCCTGAAGTGTGGCATCGCTTCCTGGATGACTATAATAAAGTAAAATATATTATTTGGTAGAGACTCTGATCTGCAGAAGGAAGAACAGCCCCTGCCTCAGCTAGACAGACATCAGCCAGCAGAAGGGGAAAAGAGGAGGGAGTATGGTGCAGAGGCAACGCTCAACTACAGAGGCTGAAGACCTCGCGGCTGGAGAGAAGAAAAACTTGCAAGGGCTGCAGAGGATCAGCTTGCTTAAGCACACTCTGCCTATTCACCAACCCCGCCAAGAAATTTAACCTCCTGTCTTCATTACCAGTGAGGTAACAGCAGGCTGGAGGAGTGCTGTCCTTCACCACAGTATTTTTAGAAAGTGGTGTCCTGTTTTCCAAATATCCACGGGTTTCCAGCACCAACTGATAGTGTGAGCATGGACACAGGTCTCCCTTCTACTGAAGAGATGGGGAGCTTTGCTGGCAACTCCAGAAGGCCAGGATGTCATCTGTGGGAAATCAGATTGGAGAAGAGAACTCTGCAGATGGTGGACAGGAAAAGGGATTGACTGTTT
This sequence comes from Anas platyrhynchos, assembly GCF_047663525.1. Lineage (NCBI taxonomy): Eukaryota > Metazoa > Chordata > Aves > Anseriformes > Anatidae > Anas > Anas platyrhynchos. Next base: position 11,419,976 of record NC_092605.1, on the reverse strand, counting down.
TCAGTAGTGCAGGTTGTACACTCACAAATTCAGTCAAGTGCCTTATGAAAATCCTCTCTCTTGGGGATCTGACTTCCTCACGTGTGGGCAAGGAGGGGGGTGTTAGAAAACAGAATTGCCTATTCCAAGTCCCTGTGAATTTGGGGAAGAATAGAAAAAGAATGACCAAATGGATCTGGCAGAGCACAACAAAAAGAGCAACGTCTGGCTGAGCTAAAAGCCTGCTAAAAGCATAGCTGTGATGGGGTTTGTGGCAGAACTCCAATTGACTTCAGCGTGGCCAGGATTTCACTACAAAGTCCTTAAAAAAAAGAGTGAGGTTAAAGACTCCCCTGTGCCCTATTACTAACCCAGAAAAAAAAAAGGCAGTTAGGCTGTGAGAGGTGATTTGTCCAGCTAGGAGCCAGATCACCTGCAAACGATGGGTGATCTTTGATCTTGCCACCAGAAGGATGAGGCATTTACTGATTACACAGCAGTGCCTGAGAAACCACTGCAGAGCAATAAATGGAGGGACACATGGGGATGCTGGTGCCAACAAACCCTGGAGATGCAGACCTGGAGGGCTGAAAGTGATTCCGCCCCTTCAGACACTGCTTCTGAAGGTGCAGGGGCTGGGCAGCATGCTATAGACACACAAGTCCCAGGTCAGCAAAAGAGATAACTGGTCTCTGCGTTGAGAAGTGAAAATATCTGCAACTTCTGAGAAGGGTTTCTGGGGAGGAACTCTGGAAATGGTCATTTGCAGTAACTCAAGGGGGCACACAGAGGATGCCTGAGTATGTCTGTGAGTGTATGCATGTGCACAGGAATGGATGAACACACACGTGACATTAAGAAGGAAAAAGGTTTAAGCATGAGGACACCCAAGAGCAAAGCATTGAAAGTTCCTGCTCTCAATAAAGCTAAGGAAGTTTTCTTTCTTAAAAATAAATGTAAGAAGGAAAAGTCAGATGTCTTCTGAAAAAGCACTATCTATGAAGCTCCTGGAATTTAGTCCATCTTTAAATCAAAAAAATCACTGAAAATTTAACTACAGACATGCTAGGGGGCGGATCCTTATTACCGTTTATGACAAAAGAATGAGGCTGGAAGTATTCCTGGTGAACTCAAAGCTAACACAGAGGTGATGTAATTACATTATGGATATGCATCCACTGTATGGAGGTAGGTATGTGGAACATACCCTTCTGCTGAAACAGAAGAGGCATAGGAGTTATATTGAAACAAGAACACAAGTTTTGCTGTGAGCTCGTCGTATCTCCTGTCTTTAAATGTGAGATGAAATCAGCAACAGGAAAATAATGCTCCTGTCTTTGGGACAGGTTCTTCATTCTGTATCTAGGATATTAAATGGCAGCAGTGCTTAAACTGAACACATTACTCAAGCAGTTTACAGCTCTAGCATTAATATACACGTTGATTAAGTCCAGTTCTTATTGTGACGTGGGCAAGGAATTTGCTACAATCACTAAACAACAGATAGTATGAAAACCTTTGAGAAGTGACACATTGGGTCCAAAGAGAAAGACTGTTATGCAAAGCTTTTGTCATTAAAAAGTAAAAATTGAAGCTTTCTGACTTGGTGCCAGCCTTCCCTGCCTTTATCCAGAGCACAAGGGAGAGCCTGGTGAAGCGGCGTGCCAGGGAAAGCAGGCTTGGGTGCTGGAAAGTGCTGGGAGCGGTGCTGTTGTACAGAAAAGGAACTCAGCACTTGTCCTAGTTGGAGAAAGAAGGTAAAATAAAAAGAGCAGGTATTCCAGAATGATAAAGATCTACAGGAATTAGGCCTCATACAGTTTTACAGTGTGCTATTGCTTGTGCTCTTGTGTCTGCATGCACTAAGCCAGCGAGAGCACTTGGTGGATGTGCAGCACTTTGAAAGACAAGCCAAGTTGTTCTGCACACAGAAGCAGTTTCCTGCACAAGGCATCTATTTTGCACCAAAGTCTATGTTGTAGGTACAACTAAAGGACTTTAAATTTACTGATGCAGACTCTACTTTCTCTAAAAATCCCTATCATTGCAGCAAAGGAGACTGGGGCAAGGGATAAAGCCCGGAAAATTATTTGCTGTGAAAGAATTTCAGGCTTATCTGCCTGGGTAATGAGATACTTGAGACCTCAACACAATACAGAGCACCCAGATCTAAGGAAATACAGATTGCCCATGTGAGTAGAGGCAAAGGCAGGCAAAGAAACCACCATGATCTGGTTTTCCTGATAGGGTTTAGATCTTCTTATGTGAAACAGAAGTTTTAAAAGGCTTGTGATCTCCAAAGACACAGAGATCAACTGGTAGTTAAGGATATGAGACTAAAAGAAAACGAGTTCAGAGCTGGGATGGATTCCCTTGGCACCTTGTGATGGAGGGTTACTAATAGAGGAAGTTAATTAGAAAGCAGAAAAATATCAAATATATGAGAGACGCTGAAAGGATTCAATGGAGGGAGCATGGTTTTTGAAAGCAGCCTCTCTTACTGGGAGAAGTTCAAAAAGAAAGGAGAAAACTCAGGGGCAGCCAGAGTCTCTGTGCTGTTACCAAAGGCTTTCCAAAGCAGATTTCATGTGGAAAGCACAGCACAGCCCAGTTACAAAACTGTGACCAGAGCTTCAGACCAAGGTTTCCCCAGTACGTGTAAGTGAAGCAAAAGAAAAGAGGGGTTGTCCAGGTACACCACACATAGGTGCACATATCCTGCCCTGGCTGGGCTCACTGGGAAGGGGCAGCCCATCACTGTCAAACAGCAGAAGGCTCGGGGCTTCTCCCTGTCGGGAGCTACAGCAGCTACACAAGGCAGTGCTGGCCGGAAGCAGGACTAGTCATGGGCACCTGCTCTGAGACAACATGACCGAGACTCAGAAACATCAGGAACAAAGGATACAAAGCAGAGCAAGGAGCAGCTGAAAGGGATGTGAGCAAGTCGGTTGAATGAGACAGAGCAGAGTAAAAATAAGCAGAGTATAAAATCAGCAGGAAAAAAAAAAAAAAAAAAAAAGAAAGAAAATAATGACAGAATCACAGAAATATTTTTTTCCGTGCAATCCCCATGGCCAGACATGTGCTCGCAGCACTCACCCTGCCCTGGGGAGGTACAAGGTTTGATTGCTTGGCTCAAGCAACGTATGGCAGTGGAGAGGAGAGCTGGATGAGCTAGCTGTGATTGTGATTCACAAAACTAAGTCAAGAGACAGGTAGCTGTGACAAGCTCCGCTGTTCGTAAAGAGGGCTGAAACCAGCTACCCTCCAGTGACTCCTCTGGCAACCACAGGGTCCGAGAGCCATGGTGAGGGGCACCCTACAGGAAGAGAAAACCTCCTGTATTTAAGCTTTGTGCAAAACTGTGCACACCACGTTCCTGGGTCTGTGGACAAACAGATCCATTGCCTCCATTTCCTGTTGAAATTCAGAGCTGCGGAGTGAAAACGGCAAGAAACTGATCAATTTAACAACCAAGGCCTACTTGGGAAAAGGATGTTCATTTATAGAGACAGTCACTGTTGTTATTCACAGAGCGGAGGATGCGCGGGCAGGGACTGAAGAAAAGAGGAGCACAAATATCTTTCCTCTTTGCAGCAACAAAGACGCCCTGGGAGCAGGGGACTGCGAAGCACTCCGAGCAGAAGGCGCCTGTGTCCCTTCTCCCTTTCAAAAGCCAAAACATTCATCGCACACACGCCGTGCTTGGACGGAGCCAGTGAGTGGCCTTTTAGCAGAGCACAGAGCTCATTTGCTGGGAAAAATCCCAGCGCTGCTTCTCACAGCTACGCAAGAACAGCTGGGCTTCCACCGCCGCCCCGGGGCCACCACTGCTACTAGCTCTCTCTGGCTCGCAAGCAAAGGCTTCGGCTGTCCATGCGGCAAGCAATCAGTAACATTTCCAACCCTAGCTGTAAACTATAAACAGTTTTCCAATTTGTGCATTCCTAACTGAGCAATGAGTGCAATGGTTCCTGCTGCTGAGGGCTAAATAGGGGTCACAGAGCGATAGTACTAACAGTGAATTATTTATGTACTGTAGCACGGGGATTTAGGGTCATGACCATGGGAGGAAAATATTCTGGGTCACCCCTCCTTGCTACAGAACACAACCAGCTTTGAAAACAAATAGCTGATATTCCTCATTCACTGCACAAGATTCCCTAACTCGTTCCTGCACTGAAAATAAACCAAATAGTCTGCTCACTTAAGAAATGCTTGAGAAAAAAAAAAAAAAAAAAAAAACAACTGACAAACTGATGAAAACAAACCCGCAATCAGAGATTACGAGCAGACAAAGCATTGCTCGGTATAACTCTCAGAAATCAGCCCCAATTTCTCTCTGGAGCCCAGCATGCATCAGTTCCGGCTGTGTAACTCCAGAGCAAGATCCAGACAAGAGGCAGTCACATATGGCCAGGCTGATCCTATAATCATTAAGATCCTATAATCATTAAAAAATCAGCTGTGTTTAAAACATTCCAAGTGTTTCTGTAAAATATGAATACTTTAGCTCCTGTTTTTCAAAGCACTTCCACTTACTGCTCTTAAAAATGAACCTAAGTATCAGTTCCTGGCACTGCTCTGCCCGGGATCACGGCAGTGCCTCTGCTTTAAAGGTGCATGGTGGTGCCTGAAAGCAGGACCGGATCTTCAGCTCTGAAATGCACACACGTATCGCAGCGCACAGTCAGCCTTTCATTCCACATGAGAGTGACGGTTCTCCTGTGGATTTGTAAACCCTCCTTTCTATCAAAAGACAGAAAAATGAGCCCTGCCTCCATCAAAACATTCATTCTAATGGAGTTAATAAGGATTTTCTGTAAAAGCTGGATGAGAAGGTAGCAGAGAAACAGCATCTACACACAGCTCTGCTAACCGACCATTTACAATGAAATGAAATTTAAAGCAGGATCTTGCTTATGCTGAAGTGCAGGGGGGTCTTTCTTAATCTTCCCCACGTGTAGGATACTGTTCGCAATGGGCTCTTTCTAGGACAGCAAGGATTTCTGTTTAAACTCTTGCTCTCCTCATTCCAGAGGTTTTGGTAGGATGCACACGGAGATTTAACGCACATGTCATCCCTACCGTGAATTATTCTGGATGGTACACTTAACTCCAATTGACACAGCCTCAAACAGATATAAATACCTGACGACATTCTGGTTTTCTCTTTCCCTGTTACTCAGCAGCAGCAGTTCTCAGAAGCAAACAAAGACAAACCATTCCACTCCACACATTTACATTCTGCTTAGAGCACAGATAGCATTATTCCTCAGATAGTGCAGACCCTGTCTGCTGGAAATGCACTTCATAATATTTAAACCATCCTGCAATGTTGATCAAGTTCAGGTAACACAGTTCTGAAAGGTATAATCTTTTACCAGCTACTGTATTATAGAAGTCAATCAATTCCTTAAAATGCACTGAAAGTCAAGCTTTCCAAGCACTCAATCTGCCATTCATACTTCTACACAGAGGTGAATCATTTCACCAGAACTTATCTAAATAAAGAAAAGCAAGCATCAAAGAAATGAAAACATCAGGAATAATTCAGACAAGTCTGGCAACACTGTCTCTGATTTCAAAGGAGCCAACCCCGTAGCTCATTGGAGCTAGAGCAAAAGTAATACATGGACAGGCAAGCCAGATCTCCAAATTTACTGTGAAGATAATGCACAGGCAAAGTTGCCTTAAAGCCAAATGTGCTGGACACTTGGGGAGCTAGCCCTTGGTTAAGAAAATACTTTAAAGAGCCCATTTTCTGACTATGCTGTTTTCAGGACCTGCACAGACATAAGTGACCAAAGAGTTATTACAATATTTCTAACATTGCAATGTTATTTTCTTGCAGTGATGGGGTTTGTGGTGGAATACATGGGCCAAACCCTTAGCAAGTATAAAGCAGCATTACTTTTTGGCTTTGCTGAGGAAACGGCAATTTACACCAGCCGGCACCCCCGTGTGTGTAGGCTTATAAAGCAAGGAGTCTAAATAAAACACATCTTCCCAAATAAATGAAAACTGCGTCATTCACCTCTTTTTTCAGTATAAAAAGCTAAAAATCTTCCCCTAAGACTATGTTGACTGCATTTGAAGTTCAGTCTCAAAAATATGATCCAAGGTTTTACTTGTTTTGATTAAAAGTTCTTAATTAAAATAATTTCTATGGAACATCATCTGCAAGAAGCACGGACTTTTCTCACTGATGTGCTCACAGCTGTTCTTATAAAGAAGCTCCTTGACAATTTATGTTCAAACATGGGAACCTCCTGGATTCCCAGCACACTAGAAGTACACACCATTTGAAGGGACTTGAATGCGAGCTGAGAACGTACATGTGCTTGTCCAAAAGAAGTATCATGGAAGCCTGAGCTTTTGCTTTTAAACAAGCTTTTCTCTGACACATCAAAAGAGTTTTCTCTGATTAAAAATGTTAAAGCAGCAACGAGAAAAGGATATCAAACTAATTCCCTAGCAGTCAGACATAAAGGACTATGAGCTTGAGTTATCTGATTTAAAGGGGAGAAAGAGAGAAAAAAAAAGCAATGGAAGAAAATGCACACTCCCTGCTACCACTGCTTTCCCTAATAGCCCTGGGGCTGCCCGGCAAAAGACACTTGGTGGAAGGACGCAGAGCAACTGCCTGCACGTTTCCTCAACTTCTCCCCGGCTGCCCCAGGGGTGCGGCTCCTCAGGCGGACAGGGTGGGACCCGTGGGGTTGGGGACCCCCAGGAGCGCCCCCTGGGGCCATTAGTGGTGGTGCTGAAGGGGGTGGTGGAGGGCAAGGGAAAGTGCCCCCCTGCTGGGGGCTGAGGGGGCACCGGGACGGGTCCCTGGGATTGAAGCTGAAGGGGGTCGGGAGGAATGGGTCAAGGGGAGAGGTTGTGCCTGGACAGACAGCACCAAGGGAGGGGACCCTGGATGGATGGTGAAAGGGAAAATCCGTTGTTGGGTGGTGCCAAGAGGGAACTCTCAGACAGCCCACGCAAACGGGAAAACCTGGGGTGAGTGGCTCAAGGGGAGGCCCTCGAAAGTGACAGTGCCATGGAAAATCACCTGGCCACGAGGGGCAAAAGGAGAGCTCTTAGACAACCCATGGAAAGCAGAAATGCTGGGAAGGGTGGCGCAAGGGGTAAACTCATGGCCAGGCAGTGGCCATGAGTCAAAGCCTTGGACACATAGTTTGGAGGGGTGCCCCCTGGACAGGTAGTGCTGCTGGGGAACCCTCGGACAGCCAGTGCAAAAGGGGAACGCTCAGACACCTGGCTCAAAGGGGAAATGCTTGGACTGGTGGGGCAAAGGAGAAACTCTTGGACAGGCTGTGCAGCTGGGAAGACCTCGGTCTGCTGGCTGAGAGGAGGAACAGTGGAACGGGTAATGCAATGGGGGAACCCTTAGCCAGACAGAGCAAAGGGAAAACTCTTGGGCAAGCAGCACAGCGGGGGAACCTTCGGGCAAAGGGGCGTCCCGAGGCGGCGGTGGGGGCAGGACGGCATCGCACCTGTGTATGTTCATCTCCCGGGGCGGGCGCCGCGCCTTGTCGTAGGCCACCTTGGCGAAGACGCCGGCGATGAGCACGAAGGCGATGGCCCCGCACGAGATGTAGACGGTGGCGTTGGTGCTGTCCTTGTCCGGGTCGTACTTGTCGGCGTCCCCGTCGGCGCCGTTGCTGCCGTCGGCGGGCAGCGCGCCGCTGGCGGTGGTGGGGTGGGCCCACTCGGGGCTCTTGTAGTTGCGGCACAGGCTCTGGTTGAGCTTCTCGGCGCGCTTGTTGCAGCAGAAGCGGTAGAAGCAGGTGCCGCAGCAGTAGCGGAATCCCGTCTGGCTGTTGTTGCACTCGAACTCCTTGTCCCACTGCCCGCTCACGTCGTAGTACCCCCAGCACGTCTCGTACGCCGGGGCCGAGCCCCCGCCGCCGCCCCCGCCGCCGGGGGGCGTCCTGCCCTTACCGCGCCCGGGCAGCGCCGTGGGGGCGGCCGCCGCCGGGCCCGCCAGCGTCTGGTTGAGCAGCTCCTTGCCCGGCCTGGGGGTCCGCCGCGGCGCCGCCGCCCCCTGGGTCCGGTTGCCCTTGGCGCGGGGGGGCCCGGCCGCCTGCGCGGCCGGCGGCGGGGCCGGGAGCTGCAGGGCGAGCAGCAGCAGGAGCAGCAGCGGCAGCAGGTGCCGCGGCCCCATGGCGGGGCGAGGCGGGGGCCGGGGGGCGGCGGCGGCGGCGGCGGCGGTGGCGGGGGGCGGCGGCGGGCAGGGGGGGGCGCGGGGCTCAGCGGCCGCGGCGCTGCCCCATGGGGCGCGGGGGCGCCGCTGCCGCTGCCGCGGGGGGCTCCTCAGCGGCGGCCGCCCGGCGCCGGGCGCTTCATGCCGGCGGAGCCCGGCGGAGCCCGGCGGGGCGCGGCTGGAGGCGGCGGGGTCCCGCGCGGGCCGGCGCTGCTCCGGCGAGGGGCTGCGAGAGACGGGGAGAGGGTCAGAGCGCGCCGCGCCCCGGGCAGCCCGGCCCGCCCCCGCCCGCCCCCCGCCCACGGCCTTACCATGCCGGAGCGGGACCGCAGCGCGGCCGCGAGCAGCAGGCGGGCTGCCCGCGCTCCGTGCCGAGCCGAGCCGTACCGAGCCGCTCCGGATTAAGCCCGCCCACCGGCGCCGAGCCCGCTCCTTACATCACTCCGGGCCGGCGTCACCGCACGCCGACGGGCCGGGTCCGAGCCCCCCCCGAGCCCCCCGACCCGCCCGGGGCACCGTGCAGCCCCCCACACACACACCTCCGCCGCCGGCCCCGGGTGCGGGATGGGTTGCCGTGCCCCCGCGGGGCCGTGCGCGGTGCCCGTGGGCTCGGAGGGCTGGGGGGGGTGGGGGGGACACGGCCCCGCCGGGCTGTGCGGTCCCCGTGGGTGTGCACGGGACGGCGGTGCCCGGAGGGGCATGCAGGGGGTGTAGGTGTGCAGTCCGTGTGTCCCTCCAAGTGTGTGCGCTGGGCGTTCATGTGTGAGGTTACAGTCCCCACAAGTGCAGGAACGCGGTGGTCCCTGCAAAAGTTTGAAGGCTACATAGACCCTGTAGGTGTGTATGGGTTTTAGGGACCCTGGGGACAGACGCATGGTTACATTCTCTGTTGGAGTGCGTGGGATGTGTGGCCCCTCGGTGTGTTTGAGCAGGCCCTATAAATGTGTACAGGTTGTTTGCACGGAGCCCTGCAGACAGGCATGGGCTGCCGGGGCTGATGGAGCCCGGGTGTCCCCAGGCAGCTCAGGGGCAGAGCTCCATCACCTCCTCTGAAGGTCTCTGTCCCAGGGCAGTGCCCACAGCAGAACCCAGTGCTGCCAGGCGTTGCCCCTTGGCCCTGCCACCCCCTGTGCAGGGAGATGCCTCCCCAGGCTTCACAGCAATTGCTGCACCAGCCTGCGCCCACTCCAGCTGTGTCCCAGTTCCCTGCTGTGCAGGCTCAGCTTTTCCCCTCAGGGCAAAGGAGAAGGCATCCCTCAACCTGGCCAATGCACTCCCCACATCTCTGAACCAATTCCTTTCCAGGGTGATTGGGGGTGCCTTCAGATGGGCTAGTAATGGGCTATCTGTGTCCAGAGTGATCCAGGCACAGCCACCACTGGTTTGTTTAAGGTATCTTTGAGCAAGCTTCCTGCAAGCACAGGCGATTTCAGTGCTGTGAGCCGCTGGGTCCCCACGCCAGAATTTCCTCAAAGTACTGGTGCTTCCCCCATGTCCCACTGCAAACTACACTAAAGCCTTTACAAACATTTCCTGAAGACATACAAGGCACTGCCAGCTATAAGGACACACAGAGGACAGAGAGGAATCACAGCAAAGAGGAGTGCACGCAGACGGAGCTGAAGTGATGCCCCGCAGCTGCAGACAAGCGGCTTTCGGGGACGTGGGGAGGGTGGTGTAGGGGGAGAAGGAGGACTGGAGAAACCACCCCTGAAAAGTCTCCTCCCCTGTACCTCACACACTGTGACTCATTAAACATAGGTTTAAATCCCCACAGCTCGCGGCTGGAGACTCCCTTAGGAGAGCCCACAGGCTGTGAGGTTGGCAAAGAAAGCTTTAGCTCTGCCATCTCGATCTGCTCTGGTGCTGGGGATGACTGACATCAGACTGTCTCTTTCTTCCTCGAGAAGACCCGCTCTACCATAGGAGCACTGGACTTTGCAGACATGCCCAGGTCACGCTGGTAAATTACAGCCTGGGGTGCCCAGACCTCAGCAGCAGCTGACCCCAAACTCAAGGGAGGCAGGAGGAGGCAGCCTGAGACCCGTGTGGCATGTCACCACCCAGGTGAGCACCAGTGTGAGCTGATTTAACACTGGTGCCTTTCTGAACCCCGCATGCTGTGAGCCCAGCTCATCTGTCCTCCCTCTGGGGACAATGCTCCTATTTTGGTATACCACAAAACCTTATGTTAAAGGCTGCAAACCAGACTCCTTCCTACTTGTTCTCTGAGGAGGAAGCAGCAGGTTTGGCTCCTATTGGGAGGCCATCTCCAGACATTATAGGTCTTCCAGCTCCCTGGCATGGCTTTGTTAAAATCACCATGGCAAGGATCTTTAGCCCAGAGCTGCCTTGAAACTCTGTGTCCTGCCCCTGCCTCTCTAAGGTGGGTGCTTTGCAAGGTGCGTGAGGTCGGGATGGACAAATCTGCGTCTTTCTCTCATCAGGTTGTTTCCTGCACCCTTGCACAGGTACCAAGGTCTGTGCAGAGGCACTGCTCTGGGGAGGGGAGTCACCACCAGAGGAAACCCAGCATCCTCTCCCACGTGGGCAAGGCTGCCTGCCTAAGGGAGTCCAGATTCACAGTTCTTGAGACATAAACTGTCTCAAGACTCCTCTATCTTTATGCTGACTGTTACAGTGACATAGAAAATACCTAGCAAAATGGTATCACCTGGAGAAGAGCACCAAGTGTTAAGTATTCTGCCCTACAGAATATTTTGGGTCAGAGACTCGCCTTTTTTAGTGTGCCTGCACAGAACTCCAGTGCTGGCTGATGTCTGGGCTCCGCATCCTGTGATGCTGCTTGGGCTGTGTCGGAGCGAGGCCATGATGAAACACCCAGGTGCCTCTGCTTCCTCCCACTCCATTTATCACCACCAATAAGCGTGCTAATGAAGGACAAAGGCTCCACAGATCTTTGTGATCCTGTTGCCTTGCCCTGAGCCAAAATAACGGGATGGAAAGAGCTAAAGCGGATGTGGAAGGAAGTCACTGAGGTGCGATACCGGGTGTCTGGGGCTTTCCTGGGGCTTGCAGCTCGTTTCTGGCTGCAGAAGGGAAGGACAGTGGCTGAGATGCATGCAGCAGAAGGGACCCTGCCCCACACCGACCCACGACAGCAGTGACGAGAAGCCCAGGACAGGGCACTCCAGTTACCACCCTGCTCCCTGGCTCCATCTCCACCTGGAAAACACTGCAAAATCTCCAGCACTTTCTGGTTTGTCTCCAGTTCCATCCTCCCCCGTTGTTTTTATCAGCGTGCCTGTTTCAGAGCTGTTGGCTTGTTTATCTTCTTTCCTGGGTGCTTTCATCTCTCTTCTGGAAATCCCGCGGCTGCTGGCAGCGAAGGGAAGTGCAGGTCCAGTAACTTCTGTTTAATCTGATCCGTGCACAGACTCGTTCACCTTTAGCCTGTTTTCCCTGCCACCACTTGTCGGACTCTGATGACTTTGTGAGGAGTTTGTAATGAGTCTGATGTGCTCAAAAGCTGATTCTTCCTCGTCAGGGGATTAAATTGTGACCGTGAATCTTTATTAAAACGAGCTCAGCACTTTGGACCTAATTTTTCTTCTAAAATTAATGTAGCTACAAAAAGCTAATAATAGGAGTTTGGGAGATTATTTCTATGAAGCTGAATTCTTTCTTGCTCGACTCAAAGTGGGCTTCTTTTATGATTGTAGCAGAGGTATAGGGTGGATCCCGTGTCTGTTTTAAGCAGAAGGCTGCCTAGTCCCACAGACAGGACAGGCAGTGAATGGAAATGAGACAGGAAAATGTGAGGGGAGCAAAAGCAGTGACGGTGAATGTTGAGGGGGCAAGGGTCATGAAGCAAAATGGGCAGTACCAGACAGGATCCACTCCTTCTGCAGTGTCCTGAGCAGCCTCCTGAGGAAATGTCAAGAAACTAGCTCAGAAAAAGGAGCATGTCATCAGCCTCTAGCAGGTGTTTTATTCCCTGAAGCCTAAGAGAATTCTGTGTTTTATATGGTTTTGTATAGTTTGGGGAACTGTGGTTATCTTTATCAGTGGGAACATCTTCTTTCTCCTTCTTCCTATCCAGCCAGCCACTGTGGCAGTGGATGCTGCAGGCTCGTGATGCCACACAGCAGTGATGTGTGTGCCTGGTTTTGGGGCATTCTCAGCACTCAAGCCTCTGTTTTCTGTCTCAGCAAGACTGGAGAAGTGACTGCAGGGCCATTGGCAGATATGTACAGGGTGGCAGGAACCCACCTGTGCCACCTGGGGTATGAAGATGCTGCTGCTGCTCGTGATGGTGTCAGCAGCAGGAGGTGCCACCAGCCCGGACAGCTGAGCACTCCCAGGATGGCTTCCTGAGTTGGCACCAGCCAGAGCTTTGGCTCAGCAGCTCGTCAGTGCACTCACTCGAAATGTCCATGTGGACCAACAGACGCAAAGAAACTTCTCCAGCAAATGCCTGATTCTTCATTATTCCTCCAGGTCTGCTTACAGAGGAGGCTGCAGAAGGTTCTCTTACCACTGCTCCTCTGCAGACCCAAAGGCCTGTTGTCAGGTGGGCAGAAGTAGGCTTGGTGTCTTCTCCTTATGGAAGAAACTCTGACTCAAAGCTTACCAACCAAGATCCATGAGGTTCCTCCACTCATGTCCTGTGGCCTGAACCGGGACAATGCCAATGCCTGCACAGCTCACATGATCATTTTCTGCTGCTTTTTCTCCTGGTTTGAACTCCTCTAAAATACACTTGCATGGCAACACTGGTGTAGGGGTGCCAGAGGCATTTTGCTCCTTCCTCTGTGTGCAGAGAGCCAGCTCTGAGGTCAATCTTGCTGTCCCGTGCTTCACCTGGAGGGAATTCACCCAGCAGTGTGTCTGTGCTTTGTGAAATCTTGTGATACCTTCTTGGTGGTAACAGAAAATTTAGCCCAAGGGAGTCTCTCCCACTACTCACTGCAATGCGTGGCATCCCCTGAGGATCCAGGCATACAGAAAAGAATGCAGAGGCTGTGCCATGGGCTTCTTGTCCCTTACGGGTATCCGCCATGCAACAGAAGGACATTACAACCTGTGTGGGCTTTCTGTTTTTGTCACTGCAGACTGGGTCTTTGCCACAGGCTGGGTCTTTGTCAGCCTGTTGAGGACAACGTGCCAGCCGAGTGGTAGCAGATAGATGATGGATGCAGGTATCTTGCCCCATATTGGGTACTGGTGGTTAGCTTCCTTTATCCTGCTACATGTGCATGGGAGGGAAACCTGCAAGCTTTCTTTCACATCATTAATGTTGCTGTTATTTCCTTTGCCACTGTGGCACCAGCCTCCCTTGCTAACACAAGGGCAGACTCCTCCTGCTTTTCTCAGCACCTAGCAGGTCACTGCTCCATCAACGTCCAACAGATCTGACTCTGCCATTGGATCTGGCAGTCCTCACAGTTGTTCTTCCACTCAGATTACCCTACAGCTCAATACGCTTCATCACCAACCCATCTGAGCCAGGAGAAACTGTCCTGGTCAGCAAAGAAGCAGATGGAAGGAACCAGATTGAACATATTCAGCACCTTGCACAATCATTACCTAGCCGTGGGCTGGAAGCAGATGATAACTCAGAATGAGAGTTATTAACTTTGGTGTTGATTATCACAGGCCTCAGACAGCATCCTGTCTGAGATGGTCTCCTGGCCTGGAGCTCAGCAAGCCCTGTGGCCATACCCCCTTCACCCAGGGCTCCAGTGACAGCACAGGCTCTGACAGCATCTCAGGAGAGCTGTGGGTAGGGTACTCCCAGCTGCTAGCACATAAGAAAAATCCATTGTTTTGTTGTAATCCTGAAGACTTTTGGGCCCCGGAAAATTCAGCTTATACTCCTTCATTCACAGAACAGAAAGTCATCAACTTGAGTGATTAGGTTCAGTTGCTCAGCTTCTGGACCTAAACAGCATGTATTGGTGTCTTTGGTTTTCTGATATCTATGCTGAATGAACAAAGAGGGTGGAAGCCAGACCACAGGGGTCATACAGTATCAGTTGGGACATGCAAGCTGAACACAACAAATTACTCACAGCTGCCTCTGTGGCCATGGAGCAGACAAGGAGCATTTCCCAGCAGCCTTCTTTTCTGCTGTCACTTGTGTTTCAGAAAGCTTTGCATTATTACCAGCCATTTGCACAGCTATGAGTTCCCACCAACCATGGTGAACATTTATCCTGGAGACAGCTGCCTGCCTGCTCCTCTGACAGCATCACCCTAGCTGGGGGGTGCTTAGAAGGTCACCCTTCAGCAGCTTCTCTGCATTCCTGTACTTCAGTGGAAACCTTGGAAGTGCATCAACTCACAAGAGGTAAAGTCACACCCTAGGCACCAACTGCTGCATCTTAAACATTATCTGAACACTTGACTGCTACAGCCAGTGTTTCTGTCAGGGAAGGAATTCCTCTCGTTTGGAAAAGATGTTCAAAAGCCTGTGAGGGATGAAGAGGTGATTCAGCTGAACATGAGCAAGCAAAGCTAATGCTGAGCAGAGGGAAGCAGTTGAATAGTTCACAGAGAGGGTTCAGCCTGTTCGGAGGCTGCACAACTAGTGTGCATCGTCTGTAGGTCAGGATTCCCACTCCATTCTTTGCTTCTTTTAGTTTCTCAATCACAGAAGTGACAGTTCGGACTATCACTTGTGATCAGTAAGGAATCTCTCTTCCTACATGGGTAGCTGGGTACCCAGAACGACCACCCACCTGCCCGGGGATTTTCATTAACATAAACACAGAAAACAAAACAAAATGTACCAAATAAGATGCTTAATTGTGTGTGTATTTCCTGAAGAGGGGACAAGCACTCTGCTTATTGTACTTGAGCATCCAAAGAAGTTACAATAGCGGGCGCAGCATAAGATCCTACAGACAGGAAATGGGATGGGATGGGATGGGATGGGATAGGATGGGATGGGATAGGATAGGATAGGATAGGATAGGATAGGATAGGATAGGATAGGATAGGATAGGATAGGATAGGATAGGATGGGATAGGATGGGATAAGATGGGATAGGATAGAAAACAGAGCAGTTGTTTAGCGAAAGTAGGCCAGGCTGTAGGTATTGTGGGACTAGAAGGCTGCTAAAATGGAGTCCACAGCTTGTCAAAAGAATTGGATTCTTGTGTTTTATGCTGAGCCTCTCAGGCTTGCTTTGTAGTCAGGACACAGAGACAGAGGGAGGCTGTGCTGCATGGATTTGCAATTGCTCTTTAAGGAGAAACTCACGTTCTGAGAAAACAAAGTCTGAGGCCGTTACAGTGAGTGTCACACGGACAGCGACTACTGGGGCTATTCCCATCCTGCTGTGCCCTGCGGCTGAGTCAGAGCCCCCGGGAGAGCAGGGGCAGAGATGCTGGCCCAAACCCCATCCGTGGTGCAGCTGCAGCAATAGCCTGTGCTGGAGGATTGCCTCCCTTCCCTGCACCAAGGCTAGAGGCAATTCCTGCTGCCAGCCGGGTGGAGAGCTGGGCTTGGTGTCAAGGAGAAGCAGCCTTACCCAGGCCACGGCTGTCTCCTGGAGCCCGCTGCCTATGTCAAGGTGCACTGGAGGAGCTGAAGGACCTGGAGTTTGTCCTGGGGGATTTCTCTGTTGTTGGTGGGGTGCCACCCAGCTTTCATATGGGAAGTAATATAGTACCTTCCCTGGCAGGGCTTTTCCTGGGGTCTTCTCATCACTCCCTCTGAACAGGATAATGGTAGTGAAGCCATGGAGGAGCAGAGAATGAGACACCTCCAGATCTAAGGCTCTGCAGAGGTTTTCTGGTCTGACAGTCACTCGTAAGCTGAGGCAAGGAAGCATGCCGGGGCACATTGAACGGTGGCAGCAATAGGGGATGTGGGAAGGGCTGGCAAAAGGCACACTGCCTTGCATTTTTGCATAAGGTCAAGCAGCACAACAGCCAGCACAGTGCTCACACAATGACCTGATAAAAGACAGTCGGCTGCCCAGGAGAACAGCCTGTCTGGTGTTCAATCCCCCTCGTTGCAGCTGGCGTGTCAGTAGGGGAGATCACTGCATCAGGCAAATGAGTTACCCAGCCACGGCAGTGCCTTCAGTCCATGTGACACATCCTGCCCCTCTGTAAGGCCCTCTATTTCTCTGTGCAGATGATTTGTAATGTACATCTTTCCTAAAATCCCCAGTTCTTCCCAGTCATTCATCGGCCAGGTAAATAGCTGGAAAATGGGTGGCATCAAAAGGTTTTTTGAACAGAACTCAGAGCATTCTGAAATTAGGATATTTTCTAGGGCTGTGAGTGAGACTGAAGAAAGCCAAGCCCCAAGCTTTCAAAATTCAGAAAAGTCAGGGATGCGGGCATGGCTCACATGGCAGGCATGGGAAATATTTACCCAGCACATGAGCAGCGCCAAATGGCGGAGCAGGGCTGGTGTGGGACCAGGGCTGCTGTGCTGGAGGCAGGTGCTGCTGCTTAGGCAGGGTGCCTTTGCCCCATCTCGGGGTGTGACAGAAGCTTTTTCTTTAAATCTTTCTGCTGCTGCTACTTCTGTTGGTAAAGCAGCCAAAGCCACACGCTAGGAGTGGATTGCTGCTGCCGGCAGCCAGCACAACAGCTCTCAGAGCAGTCCAGGAGAGGGCAGGCATCGTCCCCAGCCGTGCGGCACCGTGAGGGAGAGCTGGGCAGGGGACGGAGCATGTGGGACGTGGGGACACCAAAATGCATCAGCCAGCCGTGCTGCTTCCACCAGAAACTGTGTCTGGGAAGGAACGAAATGAAAGTAGTCTGTTGTATTGTTGTGTGGGGATGTGTTCGGCACAGGCATACAAGGTTTTTATTGAAAGTTCCCTTTCATTCCCTGCACAGGATGTGAGCCTGGAGAAATGAGCACAAATCAAAGACCTGCAATGCCGGGATGCTGTGGTGGTGTTTCTGGGAATACTCCCATGGTTCAAAGACATTTTTGCCAAACTCTGTCTCACTTCAACGTAGCTGCACAGCTGTGACAACTCACCCGCATACTGAACAAATTTAGTGAGCATCAGTCAGAGGTGCATGCTCCTGACGGTGTAAGTTTGGGCTCTGGTTTAGTCCTCAGAAGCCACATGGCAAGTGCTGTCTGAGAAGAGAGGGTTGAGAGACAAAAACCTGATGGCAACTAATGGAATCCGGATCCTGGAGTAACAGAAAAGCAACATGGAAATGTGAAGGATTCATCAATTGCATGGCCAACAGCATACAGCTGTTGGTGGAACTGGTCAAACACACTCTAATAGCACAGGGAGAGCCAAGGTGTTTGATGAATTGCTCTGCTCTGCTCTGTTTGGTCCTCTGCACCAGGGTGGCTGGCTGCTGCCTGCCCTGCTGCTGTGCAGGACAAAGGCACTTCCCCTCCCTGGCCTTGTGTTTAGCATTTCTAGCTGTCTTACATAGAAGATGCTCTCCCCTGCCTAACTCCCCAGCTGTAGCAGATCTGGGTTGTGCTGGTTTTGCTCCAGCTTGGTTTGCAAAAACCGTGCAAGTCCAGGAGTCTGTCAGCAGAACCACCAGGACCCCAAGCCATGTTTGCACCTCATTTTCAAAAGGTCATTGCTGTGAGGCACTGGAGAATCAATGGACATGTCCCACATTTGCAGCACGGTGGGCAGACCATAAGATGCGATGGAGACACCCATATATTCAGGGCTAGAGGGCAAAGAAACACAGGCTCTGGAAAGCTTTTTGCAACCTTCCTGAGATCTCAAAGAATAATCACTCCATCAGCTGCCTTGTTCACAGTGCAGAGCCCTTCTGTAGGATCCTCAGGCTGCTTTCCCCCTTCCTCAATGGAAGCAGCCGAGCAGAGAACCGGCTTGTGTGAGAGGCAGGCTGCTCCCTGTGCGTGTCTGCCTGTGCGTGGGGAATGGTTAGCAAACTTGCTTGGACTTTGGAACTTCCCCACTCAGATTTTATTAATTCTCCGTTTGCAATAATCCTCAATATGTTTCGCTTACATTCAACGAGCAAGAGGGGAACACTGCCTCAGTTAATTTAACTCCCACAAATTCCCACTGCTGCTGGGAAAGATTGTGCTGCCTAGCAGATAAAACAGCCTCTTTATATTTCAAAAGGTTAGAGATTAGATCTGGTTACTGTTATACTTTTATTAAAATTCCTATTTACATTTTTTTCATTGATGCAATTACAGAAAAGACAGAAAGAACATTTTCAATTCAGTTCTTGAGCACTGAAATATCCCCTGGCCTGTAGCTTACATGCATGTAGAAAGCCACAGCCCCATTTCCCTTCCCTGCAGATGGGCAGGGAGGAGCTGGTGCAGGCAGTGCCTGTCCTCCTCTGTGCGCCATGCTGCCGACTGCCGAGAACTAGCACAGGGCTTGACCGAATTTCTCAGGCTTGTAAAAAAAGGGGAGGTGAGCCTCTGAACAGAAGGGCTCTGCAGATTTTTTTTTTTTCTCCTGGAAAATAGAGCTTTGGTTATATCCCAGATGTGAAGCTCAGTGGAATTTGCAGTTTGGCCTCTGGTGCATCCCTCTGTGGTTTTGGTAGGGTTGCAGAGGCAGAGATCGAGCTGCTTTATTTGCACCAGCTGAATCTTCATGATGCAAAGCCAGATATTACAGCAAGAGTGCAGGACTCTGGGCTGCCACACACGTGGCATCAGGTGATTGTATGCCTACAGGTAATGGCAAGGACAAGAAAACCAAAACCTATGGGCACTTGCATTGAGGCAAGTCCAGAGTCCCTCCAGATAGAAAGAAGAATTGGGCTGCTTAGGAGGAGCATTGCCCATGTGGAGCAGGAGGAGAGGCAGGGCATGCACACAGCGATACTGCTCCCACTCTTGGCAAGGTAAGAAAGAGGAGACAGCAGCTCTTGAATGCCACTGACCCCTGCTCTGACACAAATCATGTTCACTGCAAATCTACAAAACTGTGACCTGCCTGCTCTCAGCTCACACGCACAATAAAGCAATGAGCGATGGAGACACTTAAACACAGCAGCTCCCTCAATCAGCCAGCATCTCCCTGTTCAGGAGAAAGGGGCATGCAGCGGGAACATCAAAGAGCAGCACAGGGGAGCATGAAGGGTGGCCCTTGCAAATACATGCAGGACATCACAAGCAGGGATCAAGAAAATCTTGAATTCACTGCAGCAGATGAGAGTCAGCAATGCACTTAGTAGAAAGCAGCATTGGTGGAGTACAGCAGCAGAACCGTGTTTCCTAAAAGATTGCTCAAGAAAAGTGTATATTTAGCCTGTAGGGGGTATGGGGCTCTCTTCAACAGTGTCCAGCCTAAGGAGGTCTCTGCCACCCCCAGGCAGCACAAGCAGGTGGAGGCTGGTAGCCAGAACAGAGGACAACAGGTAGAAGATCAGCGTGGGAGCTGAAAACCAGAGGGGACATTCAGTGGGCCACTGCACAGCACTCCTGAGGCACAGGACAGTGGGACAAGGCAGAGAAAGTTGTGCTTCTGTGTCTTTGCTGCACTGCTTACCAGCAGCACTGACCATGCTTGGTCCCCACCTTGCTTTCAGCCCTGGATAACAATGGGCCACCCAGAGCATGACCCCTTTGGGAAGCCAACGGTCCTGCACTCAGAGCCAGCTCCAGAGCCAGCAGGGAGTAGTTACTGGTGGAGAGTGTGAGAACAAGCAGCTTCATGTCCCTGCTGCAGCAATGCTCTGCAGGGCCCCGCAGGGCGCCTGGTGCTGAGGGCCCAGGGTGTCCTCACCAGGCAGAGGGGCTGCAGCTCCAGCTGCACAGCCAAACAGTGCCAGGGAACTCCTCACTCTGCTGGAGGAGGAAGCCTTTAAAAATGCAAAACCTCCAGTGAGACAGCAGACACCACAGATGCTGCACTCCTCCAGCTCTGGCCCCGGGTGCGTCTTTGCAAAGCCTCGCGGTCTGCACCAGCCCTGCAAGTTCTCCCAGCAGCTTTGTGCGAGAAGTGAGCCCACGGTCCTTCATACTGGTTGTTTTAACTCCTTTCTTGACAGCACAGAGATGCTGCTTTCAGGTCCCTGTGTGACATATGGCAGAGTGGGTGTGGGGTGGCTGGAAGCCACCTGGTAGCCAGAAGCTTGCTTGTCTCTTCAGGGCTGTTTATTTTTATAAGGTGTCAGCAGACTCAGTTAGAGACTCTGAGACTACTAGAAAAGCATTTGGCAGAAAAGGCTTCTTCCCCACACTGCACCACTGGCCTCCTATGACATTATGCAGCCAGCTCTGCCTCTCCCCTGGGTTTGTTCAGGCTGCATGTGCCTGCAGAGCATCCTGGATGCCAGGTACAAGCAGCACACTCCCTTTTGGTTTTCAGAGGAAGGTCAGGGCCACCCTGGGCACCTTCTACGTTTGCTTTCCTGCATGAGCCTAGTTCCTGCTGGACTAGTCCAGACCTCATTTCTTGTAGGGCTCCTGATGCTGTTGCTGTGGAAGGTGGACCAAGGAGACCCCAGAGCCCTTCAGGCAGCATCAGCTGGTGCAAACAGGAGTGCAGTCACTGAAGGGTCTGCAGAAAAGCCATTCCCAAATGTCCTCTCCAAGGACAAACACTTCTTCTGAGAAAAAGCTGTCTGTTCCCTCTAGTTTATTCCATTGTGGGAGTCTACTGCAGGTGGGGAGAAGACAGTTGTGCTGGGAGAATTTTTTCATGGGGAACTGCATTGCCTATGCCCCCAAAGAAATGCTCTGGATATTTTCACTTCACTGGAATGTTTTGAACTGCGTGAAATTCAGAAGTCAGGTTTGGGGCTCTGATTTTATAGTGTCACAAACAAAGAACTTGTATTTTATTTTATTTGTTTTGTTTTGTTTGTTTTGCCACTATGGCAGGCAGTGTTGCAAGCTGCGGTTATTTCCAGGAATGGTGAGGCAAGCAATGTGCACCAACGGCTTCTGCCTGTACCCTCTGAGGGGCATGAGGGGCTGTAAGTGGGTGGATAACCCACACGCCAGTCATAATGCCTTAAGCACATCAAAGGGGACAGAACTAATTTGAGGCTTACCAGGTGGTTTGTGATGCACACACAAGCGAGGGTGCACACACGTGTGATGCGGGTGGGGAGCGGGGAGCTTCAGGGAAAGGCACATCTCCCAGCACAGCCATCTTCACACAACCCAGCTCCCCGGAGCCAGCTCAGGCACCTACAGGTCTGTGCTGAGAGCCAGCATCGCCCTGAGTCACTGCAGGAAAAGAGCTGCCTCTGGAGGGGTTTGGTGAATTGTGTTCTGGATGTCCTAGGGCACTTTATTTCCCTGCAGAGTAAAGGGAGAATAAGAACCTTATGTACCCCTGTCCCAGCTCCTTCTCCCTCTCAGGTGAAATGGGGACTGCATGTCCATGGGCTGGAGGCATGGGTACGTCCCTGGGACATACGTACAGGAACACACACCCCCGGCTTCTCTCTGTGCTGCTGGCAAGGATCACAGGTGCCAGGAGTGGGAATATTCACTGTGAGTTGGGCACTGCCAGCTGGCACCTGAACAGAGACCCTAAATCCTGCTTTTCACAGGCTGCTGCATTGCTGTGAGGTGGTGGCAGAAACTGGTCTGCCAGAAACTCAACTCTCCTCTCCTCTCCTCTCCTCTCCTCTCCTCTCCTCTCCTCTCCTCTCCTCTCCTCTCCTCTCCTCTCCTCTCCTCTCCTCTCCTCTCCTCTCCTCTCCTCTCCTCTCCTCTCCTCTCCTCTCCTCTCCTCTCCTCTCCTCTCCTCTCCTCTCCTCTCCTCTCCTCTCCTCTCCTCTCCTCTCCTCTCCTCTCCTCTCCTCTCCTCTCCTCTCCTCTCCTCTCCTCTCCTCTCCTCTCCTCTCCTCCACCACCTTCTACTTTCCTGTTATTAGCAGTATCACAAAGCATGAATCCATACTAGAGGATTTTTGCCCACCTGCATTCTTACTTGCAGAGAAGATGCCCTGTGCATGGGGGCTGATGTCTCCAGGGAGGTTGGGCTGGATTTTGTCTTGGTGAAAGCTCCACAGCCTTCATCTCATAACTGTCCTCTGCCACCCTGTAGCAGCTTTAGAAGACCATTGAGTGTAGCATTGCAGCCTTGGGAACAGTGGAGATCGTTCTGTCTCTCACCGCATGTGCCCAGCTCTGGAAGGAGAGCAGTATGAAGAAGAGTGCACACTGCTTAGGACACTTTCACTTCACTGAGGAGAGGAAGCAAAAAAGAAAAATGCATTCAATTGACATTGGGGGAGAAATTTAGGTCAGCTGAATTGTAATTACCTGCGCGGGAGTCTTGCCAAGACTCTGGGTTTAACACCCCTTCTCGCATGAATCTGATGAAACTTGAGTATGAAATCACAAAAGGAAAAACTTGTTCTCCTTTGTAGGGCTGCAGAGACATTTTCTGCAACTTGGTTTCTCAGAAAAGGGGTCAAAATGTCTTCCCAGTCCGCCTGTTTTTACAACAACAAAGAAGCCCTTTTTTTTGTCTGAGGGCAAGATCTGAGTTCCTAGCAACTTCAGAAACTTTCCAAGGCATTTTGATGTTTCCCAAACAAAGTAGGAGGAGGTGGGAATCGAGGTTTTATGGGAGCTTTGCTTGTCTCACCAACATCACCCCACTTGTATAGCTTCCAGACACCCACCCGCCAGTGTGGATGGGGAAGGTCAAAACAGCAGCTGGGTGGTAGCCGCTGTGAGCCAGGAGAGCTGTGTGGAGCTGGTGGAGCTCTGCTGATCTCTACAGCAGCAAAACTGCAGATTACCAAAAATCATGAAAAGTGGTAGTCAAGAGTAGTCAAAAGAATAGTCAAGACTTGTGGGGTTGGGACTGCAGTGTGCTGGCAAGCCCTGGTAGCAGACATGGTGGAGCTTCTTGGGGGACTTGGAGGAAAGGTCTTTGCAGCAGAGCTTTCCTCCCACCAAACGATCCTCTGACGTGTGGAGCCCTTCTGCCTGGGGACAAGGCTCTGGCTGACCCAGTAGCATTTGCCATTTCTAGTTGGAAAGATTCCAGGTTTCATGGCTTGTAATTTGGAGCACACTGGTGTGGATACATTGGACCTGCCAAACGAAGCTCAATCTCATCTCTTGCAAGCGTGGTGCAAGCAGCTCAACACAGCCCTTGCCCAAAAGTGATAAAGAACTATTTTTTTCTCTTGAGCAGGCTGCAAACGGCAGCACACAGGAATCCTTCCCACCTGTGTGGTGACTCAGAGACCCAGGTCCAACCTCTGTATCTATAAGAGAAAGGTGGCTGCTTTGCACTGGAATTGCAAATTGGTGTTCTAAGGTTTGCAATTTAACTCAAAGCTGACAGGGGAAAAAACCAAACCAAACCAAACCAAACAAAACAAAACAAAACAAAACAAACAAACAAACAAAATAAACATGTCAGGCTCCAAATTAGCATGTCTTGAACATGGTGTTACTGGGGAACTCATTGCCACAAGAAATATAAGTGGGTTTGAAAGGCTATCAGGCAAACCCACGGTGGGATGCTAGCCTGGGGCTATCACGCACACTGCCTGAATCCTAAGAAGTGCAGCTGGCCTCTGCACAGAGGACCACAGCTCTATAATGGGGATGTCCTGCTTGAGAGGCAGGCTGAGCACCTGCAGAGGGCTTGCAGGCTTTGTGCAGTGAGCGCCCTTTCCTCCGGTGACACAAAGGGACATTCTGACACTGGCTTTGAGCGGGGCTGGGACTACCTGAGAACCACAGTGGGACTCCTTCCCCTGGAGAGATGGGAGCCTTCACCCCGGGGTCACTCCGTGCCCACAGCCTTTTCTGCTTGACCCAGGGTTCAGCAGAAGGCCTCTGGGCCAGCCCAGAAGCAAAGTCTCCTGCAGCTGTGCTCTTGCACATCTCTGCACCCCTCTCTCTCATTCACTGTTAATTGAAAGCCAGACTTGCAGATAGCAAATGATTTCTAGGTGCTCACAACCCTAACACCACCTTAATTAAGTTCTTCGGATGAGAATTTCCTTAGGCTGTTAGTTCTTCTTAATGAGACCCGACAAGGGGATGGAGAGAACAGGCCATTAGACACGATGTTCTGAGATAAATCTTTGCCAGTGCACCTTTGCTCCCGGAGCTTCAGTGCTCGTCTCCCAGGCCTGACAAGCCCCATGTCACAGATGAAAGTCTTCTTCATCTGAGTGATTGACCATTTGTTTCCAGTCTATCAGTTGCAGTAATAAAGCTATGACCTCTTTGACAAATCCTTTTTCTGGAAAAATAGCAAAGCTTTACTCAAGCTAAGGGTGGATAAGAAGTGTTGATAGACATTGCCCACTCCTCGTACTCTTAACAAGCAGAGAAAAACTGCTAGTAAGTGTTATACAACACCAAAGCTCTCGGACTAAATCTTCACCATGATGGAGTGATCAACTGTGGGACGACTTCCGAGACAAAATGCTACCAGCAATGGCAATGCTTTTCTTTCCTTGTCAGAAGAACAATCTCCTTACCCACCCCAAAAGTAACCAGCCAGGTCTCACACGATGCACAACCAATAGGTCTTTTCTAGTTTTATTGACTCCATGATAATGATGATCTCTTTATCCTTACTTTTCTCAAACAAAACAAACCAAAAAATGTGCATTTAAATTTCTGCTCCGAGTCCCAGGATGCTTTTTCTCCTCCACCATTTATCCCCAACCCTCAGACTCACACCAGGCTGCCTGCATTTTTTTCTTTATTTATGTTTTAAGGAGATGCATTAATTTTGCAGGGGTTCTCCGGGGAACAGGAGAGGTAGTAAATTGATTTATGAAATTCATTTGCTCGCATTTGTATGCTGGCAACTTGTCCCTTCCTCTGCTGCCATCCACCTGGGACTGGGGGAGTGGGCTGAGGGATGTGTGGAGGGGAGCTCTGAGCTCACACACCTGCTCCTGCCCAGCTTCCCATTTGTGTTTAGCATTAAAGATCCTCTTTTAAGCTCCACTACTGGGTCAGAGACTGGCCTGGGTGGGTGGGGAAGAGCACAAAATGTGCAGGATGAGCCTCACTACCCCAGCTCCTTGCTGAAGGCCAGAGCCCTCTTTAGCCCGCAGGGGATGCCTCTTGCTCTCCTCACAGCATGGTTGGGACAACAAAGATCTTGCTGGGGAGGCCTCAGCTGGAGGCTCCAGAGACATGGTGACCACATATTGATGCTGCTGCTGGTCAGGACCAAGGCCATGATGATGCACCTCTACTGGATATTAAGCAGCTTATGTCTGGGTGAAATTTAGCTGAGGAAAGAAAAGCCAGATGTGACACTCAGGAGCCTCGTCCCTGTGCCCAGAGTAACTGGAGCTCCTTCCTATGGAAGTCTGAAGTCAGGAGCTCAGACTCCGTCCAGCAGCAGCTGTGCCCTCTCTTTCCTTCCCAGAAGGGAGAGTTGCTGGGACAGGTGCAAATTACAAGAGAAGAGCATTGCTGGGGTAAGGTGATGTATCCAGGCTTAGTGGCTGGGAAATGCCTGGAGCTGGGATCTGGAGAGACGAGGTTTGGTATCTCTAGCTTTGCCTGAACACAGCCCCAAACACCTCATCTCCCTGCACCATACTTTCCCACTTCCAGCAAAAATAGCTTCGTGAAGGGGCAAGGAGTGAATCAAGGTGATGCAGCCCAGGGGAGGATCCGGCTTCTTAGCACAGGCCCCTCTTCAGTTCTGGGCAAGCAGTGCTGAGCATGGGAATGCCTGAGCATCACGGGCTGTGGAGGTGGGGAGGAAGCAGCAGAGCTTTTCTCGTGCCTCTGGCTGGTTAAGATGCGGAGCTGGAGCTCGATTCAGCCCTGCTCCTTCAAACAGCGGGGGATCCGACCTCAGCTATTTACTCCCGATTGTCCCCCCTTGGTTAGCGATTACCAGCACAGCTCTCTGCTCCCTGATATGGCTCCTTTGACCTTCTCTATGCCACCAGGCTGCCACATGCTCCTTCATCCTTCTGGGGTACCGCAGCGTTCAAGTGGGTGCCGCTGTTCATGGATGCATGCACCCAGCGGGCTGAGGGCTTTGTGAGGTGGTCGTGGGGGGTGTCCCCATCCCCTCCCACCTGGGGACAGCATGGTGTTGGGGCAGCGAGGACAAGGCAGGTGCTGCTGTGCTGGCTGGAGGCTCCCTCCCATCCCGTGTCCACACATGTGGTGGCCCCTTGGGGCTCTGTCCCCAGCAGCTCCCTGCACTTTGCTCACATCGTCAGTGTTTCCAGGCCTCTGTATTTATGAATTGGTCCTTCTTATTACTATTTACTTACCAGTTCTTTGCTAGAGAGCTGCCTTTTCTACACAGATGGATTTGTCCCCTCGGCACATGTTTTGTTCTGTTACGAGATTATATCGACGTGTTTGTTCCCCTGTTTACAGATGTGTTATAATCCTAACTGCTTCATGTAAGTGTTTAATAAAGGTATTTACTCTAAATTGCTTGCTGGGATTTTCTTCTGCAGTTGAGGAATAAGAAGAGGCTGGAGCGTGGTATTTCATTCTGACAATTTATATTAATTGACATTTTCTAATGGAGGAGACTTAACTGACCTGAATGGTTGTTCCATCTGAGTCAGTGGCTCTACTCGGAGGACTGACACTGCTGAATTTTGTTGCAGACACTAACAGATGCTCTGTGCTCAGGTAACAAACACATCCTCGTGTGCAGCCACCGCAGTACCAGGGCAGCTTGTGCCATCTTGCCACAGCAAAACAGCGATGCAAATTAACCATGACGCGTCACCCAAGGGTAAGTGCTCCTTGGCATGGTCCCTCAAGGATGTCGCTCGCAACACCAGGAAATGTTTGGAAAACTTAATGCCACCACATGCAGAGGTGATGCCAGCTGGAAATGGCACCTGGCACCACTGGGACAGCTGTGCTCTTTGTGTCTCCCAGGCTGATGACCTGTGTCAGGAGTGGGGTCTGGTGGAGCTGCAGAAACAAGTCCTGCTCCCTTGGCATGACCTACGCCCTCCTCGCTGCTGGGCATCCAATGCCCATGGCCCTGGCAGGAGGGGTGGCAGGCTCCCCGTGTGCTCAGGGCAAAGCCACCTGTCTACCTTGCCCCAGGGGCTTTGCCCCCAGCTCCCCACCTTCCCCCAGGCAGATGCCCTTCTACCTTGGGTTCTGGCACCAGGTACAAAGCAGCTGAGCCATGGGACCCCCTGCTCCAAGCAGCACCCTGGGGTGCAGCCAGCCCTGGGTGGGCAGTGATTGCCTCTGGGACAGCTCCCAGGAGCTGGAGGCTCTGACAAGGCTACCATCCTGCTTGATGAGGTTGTATTACAGTGTAGGTGCTGGAAAATGTACCGTGAGCTAAACCACACAAAGGAAAAAAAATGTAGATGACATTGCAGGATTCCCCCCAGCCATTTGGGATCCAAAGCAAGGCTAACCCCATCCTCCCAGAACCCAACACACCCCAGCAATGGGACTGTTGCCTCCTGCAGAGCACGGTGCCAGGAGAGCCATGCTCTCCCTGCATCCCCTTTCCCATCACACTCCAAGAGCCTCCCAGCCACGGCCCTATGTGCCCACACCAGTGCCACCACCAGTTTTGAATAATGAGCAGGTTTGGCCTAATGGCAAACTGCACAGAGTCCAGGCACTAGCAAAAAGGAGGGTTGCGTTTGTTGATGGGTAAATGCTTGCACTAAGAATAGCTCCTTCCAGCTTTGCTGCTCACCTACCTTATCCTGCTCCAATTACCTAACTTAATTTACTCCAGCTGTTCCTCCATATCTCTATGATCTATTTTGTACCTCCTTCTGGCTCCTCTTTGATTTCACTGTATATTTTAACAAACCAGATTCATTTATCTTTGAAAGTGCCTCTCCTTACAGGAAGACTGTGTACAGCTCAGATATATTCACATCGCTTCCAGTCCCAGTCCACTCCCAGCCAGGCTTTGTGGCATATACAGGTGCTGGCAGCACTGTGGTTATCTGCATAACACAGTCAGCCCAGGAAACACTTGTTCTTGAATGAAACTTATTGTCCTGACCCTTTCCTATTTCTTTCAGCAGATGGGTTTGAGGGGGGAAAACTCTGATCTGAATTCCTGAGGTATACCCTCTTTGAAAACAAGGCTCAGCCATTATTTCCCCAAGCTCCTCTTTCAGACCTGTCTGCCAGGGAAATGCTGGTGCTGTGGCTTTTGCTGTCATTCTCAGCAGCAGGACTACTCCAACATTTGTCTAATTTCTTGTTTTGATAGGGAAAAAAATGATGACTTGGCCAAATTCTGGCAACTCTGCTCCATGTGTTGGAGCACACCCGGAGTGGATCCTCCCTTCTTCTCTGAAAGTCCTTTCCATTGTCAGGCCCAGGGAAACTGGAGAGCACAAGACACCACTCTGAGATGCTGCAGCGTGACCCACAGATGGGTCCACAGGTAGAAATTCTCTAGCACATTCACAGTGGAAAGGAGCAGACCAGAAAGGAGCATCCTCCCCCCACCAAAGGTCTTTGATATACCTTGGCCTGTTGGCTTTGTTCAGCCCCAGCCCTGATCCTTCTCAGTACTGGGGCACTGGAGCAGCCCGTGGAGCTGAAGCAGGTCTCCAGGACTCCTTCGACGGGTGAGGGAAGGTGCTTTTAGCCCCATCCATCTGCAAGCCTCTGCTGCCGGGCTCAGACTCCCCCTGGAGCTGCCTGTGCCTGGCAGGTGTCTGCAGAGCGAAGGGCATGGCCAGGTGAGGCTGAATACAGCTCTCAGCCCTCCAAAGCTGGGGGTCAGGGCCCCACCGTTTGTACCTACCATGCGAAGGCTGCTAAAATCAGTGGATGATGCCCAGCATTTTGGGGTGTGCAGGTAAGACGGCCGTTCCTGGTCTTTGAGACCTGCTCACCTCTTCTTGCTTCTCATCCCCTGTCCTCTCAGGGGCTTTTATCTCTGCCCCGGGCCGGGGCTGTGCCAGGAGCCGCCACGGACCCGAGCTCAGCACCCCTCTGCCAGCCCCGGCCGGGCCCCCCCGAGCCCCGGTGGTCGCCCCCGGCCCGGCGGCAGGATCAGCCCCTCGCGGCCCCTCTGAGCGCTGGTCGGAGCGGGAGGAGGAGCGGGGGCAGCGCGGGGGGCAAGGGAGCAGCCGGGTGGTCCCGGGGGGCTGGAACCGGGCGGCGGCACCGCTAGAGGGCAGGGACGGACCGCCGGGCGGCGCGGAGCACGGCTCGGCACGGCACGGCACGGCACGGTGAGGTGTGATACCGAATGGCACAGCACCGCCCGGTAATGCACGGTACCGCACGGCACGGCTCGGCCGCCTGCCGGTCCCCCTGCCCAGCCCCGGGCCAGCACCTCTCCGTGCTCAGCCACCGTCACGGTGCCCCCTCGCTGCTCCCCCTGCTCCCCATCCCTCGGCAGCGCGGTCGCAGCCCCCGGGTGCCTCCTCAGAAAGCAGGGGGGAAACTGAGGCACGCTCAGAAATGCCCCTAAAGCCCGTGAGAGCTGCAAGCTGCCCCTGCACCACGCACGCTGGGGAGCGGGGATGTGCTCGGGTACCTGGCAGCATCTGTGAGGCCACCGCTGCCGCCCGCTGCCAGCTTTTCCCACCACGGTGCCAAGCTGCCCCGATGCCCTCCTGCTGCCTGCGACGGTGGAGCTGAGCAGGGAATATTGTCCCCCATGCACATAGCTTTGATGTCTCAAAGACTTTCTTTCCCTGCTCTGAGAAGAATTGGATGCTGTAACTTTTTTGCTAACAAATCCCATTGGTATCCAGATTGGACCTACTCCCTAAATGGGATTTTTGGCCAGTTTTGGGGTGTTCATCCCTGATTCTAGCATCTTCCTGCATGCTACAGTATGCCATGTTACAGTGTGCCAGTGTGAGACTCCCCAGGCTCCTGAAGATTTTCATATTTGGGTACATAAATATTTGCTGCATTAAGGGTATCTGCTCCACCATCCAGCTCAGCTCTCTGGGTAATGTTCCTTCATGGTGGAGGCAAAAGCTTGCCCTCAGCAAACAGCATCCAGGCTCATGTTCTGATCAAAAGGCAGAAAAATGGGAATTTTCTAATAGAAACCTGATTCTCTAGGACAATCCTAACCAGTGCTGAAGGCTGCAAACATTGCTTACTGCAAGATTGGCAGGCCTCTGTCAAGCAGCCAAGGGATTACTTCTTTCCTTCCTGTTAGAGCTCTCCAGTGTTTGGTCCCTCTCCATCACACCTATCTGGTGCTTCACACACTCTTTGCCTTTCATCTCCTGGTGGCAGTGTGGTCCAGGTGCCTTGGACCTGTTCCAAGCCCAGCAGGACAGCAGGGAGAGAGCAGCTGATGCTGGGCACCCATCCCACCACAGCAAGGGTTTCCTTGTCTCCTTTGGACAGCTCTGCTCTTCACTGCACCCTCACAGGCAAACGCCTCCCCTGCCTGCAAAGTGGCTGTTGTCCTTGGAAGTGCCCGTTTTCCTCCATGACCAGCTGTATAACATGCCTTTTCACATTGTTCTTTTGCCTGTGACTGATGCTGTGGTTTTGTCCCCCCAGTGAGCAATCAGCCATGGAGATGCCCCCAGAGATGCCCCATGCGGTGTGTTGGCCCTACAGCAGCTGGAGGAGGCTTTGCACTGCACATTGCAGGAAAGTGCTTTCAAACCCTGTATCTTAAAGCACTGCAAATAGAGCAGAGACCCCTTGGTAAATGAGGACACTGTGCCAATGACCTAAGGTGGACTTCTTGTGGCTGTGCCCCCTGTCTGCTGCTCAGGCACATGCTCACTGAGCTAATATAACTTCACTCAGAGGCAAAACCAAAGGACCAGCGGACAAGGTGTCCCAGTGTCCTGCACCATGGGACCAGAAGGACTGCGGGTCTTTCCTGGCACCATGTGGTTGGGATGTGCCACACATGTGCCATTGACCTGATGCCTTTCCTAGCAGCAAGGTGGTTGCAGGGATGTGTAGTCCTACCAAATACCCATGGTTTTCTTAGAAAAGCCCAAGTGATGCCAGGGGTGGTAACAGGTCAGGGCAGAGTAGAAGTGACCAACAGCTCGCAAGCTGCTTGAAAAGACCTGGCTGAAGTTAAATAACCCCCACACAATTTCTGCATGAGGTTTTTGACCTAGGTGGACTATGACATATCTTCTGTGTGGCTGTACATTAAATGTGTGTGCATCACATGGCTGTAGAGAATAAATCCTACAGTTCTGCAAAACTAGGAGAGTCCATATGACTAGGCAGCCCTGCAAATAGTGAACATTGCAATCACTTCTCTGGACCGTGCAGGAGGGACATGGCTGGAAAGACCAAGGTCTGGGTGTCAGCTATTGACAGAGAACTGATGCTGAGAAGGTCTCAGTGCCCTCTGTGTGGGAGCTAGGTGGGCTTTGGTAAGGATCCTATTCTTACCTTTTACCCCATGCAGGAGCCCACAGAATTGACCAGCCCCTGTTCCCATCTGGTGTTGTGGGATGGCATCACTTGGGAAAGATCCAGAGGACTCTGGGGTTTGTAGAGATAATGGGAATGGGATCCCCAGGATCTGGGGACAGTGAATCCGTATCAGATCTTCTTCATAAAACTCCTTGTTAGCCTCTCACAGACAGTCTCACTGGCAGTGTCATCTCTCCACACCCCCCCCCCCCCAACCCCCCCCTTTACCCCAGTGAAGTTTGCATGGCTTCTGGGGGTATGCAAAGGAATCCCAGCCCAGGTAATCTGGCCTCTGGTCAATATTGGATTTCTGCTTGCTGGATCTTTTTAAAACCCCACACTCCAAATACTCACTTTCCAAACCTTAAGAACAATAAAATGACTTTAAAAGACACTAGCTCATACCTAGGGGGAGAAAAAATCACGATAAAGGTCACTTCTGTTTAAAGGGCAGTAGCCAGTGTTTTGTTTAACTCTTAAAGCATCATTTAAAAATTTACAGAAGAAATCTGGATTTAAAAGAGCTTCTTTGGTGACACAAAGGCTTTAGTCCAAATTCCTTCAGCTGCACAGAAATTAACCTGTTCCTGACTCAGGCAGCTGGCAATGGTTGCCCAGATCTCACCAAAGTGTCCAGCCAGAGACTTGCCCATTGCTCCTGGCTTTACCAGGCACTGAGCATGGTTCTGGGTAGGACATCTCTAAGATGGAGTGTGGAGAAGGACAGAAGGTTTGTTTCTGGAAGGGTATCAAAAGCTTGCTTTTTGTCATGTTGGAATGAAGAAGTATCCATTTTAGAATAATCCAAGTTTTCTTGGATTTTTCCATTTCTTCATCACTGGTTTCAGTGCCAGTTTTCTGGTGCATGTGTGTGTATTTTAACCAAGCAGGGGGGACTGGAGTCATTGCAGGCAAGAACAGCAAAGATCCTCCTGTCATCATCTGAGAAAGGCATCGGTCTTCCCAGTGGTGCCATGTCCCAGCTGCTCACCCCATGCAGATGTCTCAGACAGCCATGGACACCCTCAGATGTGGGTGCTGAATCCCACCCCAAACAGCCAGCAGAGCATTTCAACAACTCCAAAGGCATTTCCAGCACAATGAGACCGACTTCATCTATTGCTCAGTCCTGGTGGATCACAATTGTGACTGAAGTTCTGTGACTGCCTCTCATCTTGGTGCATGTGTGAAAGAAGCTGCTTTTTATCTATGTAAATCTGTGTCTGAATCACTTCTCTTCCTTCCTAGGATTTGGAGCACAGTGGGCATGGTTTTTTTTTCTTTATACTTTACCATAAAATTGGTCTGATGTAAGGGGTGATTTCCTGGTCACTGGCACAAAAGGTGCTTTAGCACCATGATGCTGAGCCTTGCATGGGCTACAGGAATAGGTTTATACTTCTGGAAAGCTACATGGGTTGCCTTAAAAGTGACCAGCTCTGGGATGGTCGCTTCTTCCCATAATGCATGTTATTGAGAGGCTCTGTGGGAGATGGTGAGCTTGTCAAACCACTCAGTAATGACAGGAAGCAACCAGAATGCTGGGGTTGGATCCAGTCACCCAAAGAGGTGTCTGGCACTGTCTGAGATACCCTGTGTGTCTGTGGGTCTGCACAAAATGCCATCCGACATGAAATGAGTTCTGCGGGATGTCTACACTCTCCTGGCACTGCAGCAAAAGGAGCACAGCACAGCATCTCCACTGCATGATCACAGCACAGCATCTCCACTGCATGAGCCTGCCCTGTTCTGGTGTTTGAATCCTCCTCCTGGCTTTGCATTTTCATGTCATACTTCTGACTCAGTTCAAATCTCTGAAACTTGAAGTGTGCCAGGTGCTGCTCCAGAGCCACGGTGCTGTGTCAGCAGCGTCACATCCCTGTCCCCTGCTTCCAGCTGCCCATTTGCTCCAGGTTTGTGCCAGTGGTCAGAGCATCCCGAGTAGGATCAAATGGAAACACCGATTTTGACAAAAGCTCTTGACCCTCACCTCACTGAGAGTGGCACTTACAGAAGTGGCAGGCATTTTGTACCAGTTTTTAGGTCTTCTACCATCATCGTTAGAAAAATCTATAAGAAATAGTGATCAGCTGCCCAGGGGTATAAGAAATGGGTTGGGCCAGGCAGGGCAATGGCAGTTTGGATGTTCTGCTGTCTATGGGGGATCTGGATGGATGATGAAATATCATTTCCCCTAGTGGACAGAGCCCAGACCCTTGGTGGGACTGGCTGAGAAATGATCCAAGCAGTGCTCTTGGCAGTGTGGTCAGCCCTCCTGCTGCCTCCCAGGGCTGGGATGGAAGTGATGCTGCTGCCCGAGAGCTCAGGGTAGTGAGCTCTGCCCAAGCCCTTTCCAAGGGACCAGTTCTGCCACGGGACAAGGACTTCGACCTCTTTGTGGTGAGCCCAGGCTGTGTGTTACTTTGATTCCTTGGGGCTGGTGTCTCCTTGCTGACCCTGGTGCTGCAGCCAGTCTCTCCAGTGCTGTTGTTCTCCAGGCAGCAGACACCAGTGCTTGCCAAGGGAACAATAACCCCAGCTTCAGTCCTCTGCAGGGCTCAGTGGGATCATTAACACCTGCCCAGTAAAGCTGCCCTGTCCCCTTGGAGTGTCAATCCAATGCCTGATTTGCCCTGCTCTGCCAAGCATGAGCCTTGGTTTTTCACTGCTCTGGTTTTATTGATTTTCATTTTTATGACCGAAGCAAGTGCTGTCATGCTCTGCTGTGAGCAAGCAGCAGCCTGCCCCGCTGGTGCGGCCCCACGGCACATCATTTACTGCTGCTTCATGGTCCTCAGCTCCTCATTAAGCAGGGGCAAGGCTGGGATCAGGCACACTGTCCCCAGGAGAGGCCGTGCCTCTGCACTCCACATGCCGCCTTGTTGAGGGAGAAATGAGGCTGTTAATGGTCAGGAGAGGGGATGCCAGCAGGCAGGGTTCATTTGCTATTCCCACCATGCCCTCAGCAAGGCTCTGCTGCACTCTGCAGCTGTGCTGTCCCCCAAAGGGCTGGGTGGGATGCATCTGATGCACAGCTGCCCACAGGGTAAGTACGATGATGCCCTCGAGGGGCGGGCTGGCTGTCCTCTCTGGACAGGTCCAAATGTCTCCACTAAGTTTATCCCTTGGCCATATCTCTGCTTTGTTCTTCCCCTCTATGGGATTTCCTCATCCTCTTTGCCCCTTACTTTCTCTGTTGCATTTGGCCTGGGATTTCCAGATGATCTCCACGTCTGTAGTGTCTACTTGGGGGAAAATCACCTCACAATGTCCTGATGCAAGCAGGAGCACAAGGATCCATCCCCTTCCCCTCCAAGCTTGGTGGCTTGGCTAGATAAAGGCTAGACCATCTTCTACAACATGGGGTCACCTGCCCCAGGCAGGACATCTGCCTCCTGCTTGACCCTGGGCTGGTGACACAACTTGCCCAGCACCACCAACTGTGGAGGTCCACATGGGGTCCAAGGCCATCAGTAGACACCATGGGCTGGCCAAGGGCCACCACCCAGAGATGCCCTTGGCTGAACTACCTGTGAGCCTTCCTGGGGCTCAGACACGGAGCTGCACCCACCCTGCTTGCAGCCAGCCAGCCCTGGTTGCCTGTCAGGCAGGCTGCTTCCCCCCGGCTTTCTCCCTCCCTTCACTGTGCTTTGGATGGGCTCCCCTTGAAAGTGGGTTTCTCCCCATGGGATCCTCACAAGACAATGGTGCAATGGTGAAGGTGAAGGTGTTCAGGGTTTGGAGTCTGTCAAATCACATAACGAGCCTGAATTTTCCCCCACCCAAGACAAAAAGCATCCCTCGGGGCTGGTCCCCACGCAGCAGGACGCTCCATGCACTGAACTGGAAGCACACTGATATTGAGGGGGAGATTAGTAAGACTGGACTTTTAGAGGCTGCCAGTGCTTCCAGTTACATGACCCTACACTCAGCTCCTTGCTCCTCCACCAGTCTTGAACCTTTGGGGCAGGTGATTTCCATGCTGGGGATCTGGCACAGACTGAACCATTCTGCAGCGGTTCGTCCAAGCACAGTAGCTATTTCTGAGACTGAGCTGGAGAGAAAAGGTTTCATTTTGTTAAGATTAAAAACACTGAAGACAGTCTTTGAGTAATTCAAATGCTTCTGTGCTTTGGAGCAGAGGCTGGAAATTGGACAGAAAACAAACATATTTTTTTTTCTTTCTTCTGTCCTGTGAGAAAAGAACATTGACTTGGGCGTTCTCCAAGGGGTTGGTGTTTTATAGCTGGACCTTCTCTGCTTGAAGGCAACCAAGCACTTTTCTGGCAGCACCCAGAAGGTTCCCTTTCCACTCCCTCTCACTACATACATGCAGCAAAATATTCCTGCCATGTATGCTTGCAGATGCACTACAAAGCGTGCTGTGGTCACCAGCAACAACTCCTCTGCTGCCTGCCTCTCCAGATGCTGCCTGGGTGGCATTTGGCAAAGAGTGTGCTCAATCCCTCTCTATCCCAGTTCATTCAGCAAATGACCACACAAGCCTTTTTAACCCTTTAACCTCCCTCCCTAGAAGGGACACATACAGAAATCAGCTCAGAAGTAAGGTGAAATCAGATCACGTGCATACAGAAAAGGAGCAGTGATTTTCCAGTGTGCCAAAAGACTTGTCTGCAGGGACACTGAATGCTTTGCTGAGGTCCTTTCACTGTCTTGCAAGCATGATGGTGATGGATGAAGTCATCTTCTACCATGCAGATGAAGTCTTTCTGTGTTTTTGTTTGTTTGCTTGTTTTGTTTTGTTTTCACTTACACTGTATCACTGCTCCTCAAGTGCCTAAGAGAGAGAAGAGTAAAGTGTGCTGGTCTGACTTTGATGTCAAGGAGCCCAGCCTTTGATGATTCATTTTTAATCAGAACAGGTAAGCAACCTTTTATCATTTGGACTCTGTGTGCCTGTCCGAGTTGCTTACCCAACAGATGTCTGGATGATTAAAATCCCCAATGAGAACCAGCATCCAGGATCCTGAGGCAACTTCCAGCTGGATCCCTACAAGTCCATGGGTCCGGATGGGATTCATCCCCGGGTGCTGAAAGAGCTGGCGGACGTCATCGCGGAACCTCTCTCAATTATTTTTCAACGATCCTGGGAATCTGGAGAGGTCCCGGTAGACTGGAAGCTGGCAAATGTTGTGCCGATTTTCAAGAAGGGTCAGAAAGAAGACCCTAGCAATTACAGGCCTGTCAGTCTCATGCCAGTGCCTGGTAAAATCATGGAGAAGATGGTTCTCGAACTTATTGAGGCGCACCTGGGGGTCAAAGCAGTCATTGGTCCCAGCCAGCATGGGTTTGTGAAGGGTAGGTCCTGCCTAACTAACCTGATTTCCTTTTATGATAAGATCACCCGTATGGTGGACCAAGGAAAACCAGCTGATGTAATTTTTTTGGACTTCAGCAAGGCTTTTGACACGGTTTCCCATAGGATCCTACTGGACAAAATGTCCAGCATACAGCTAAATAAAAACATCATACGATGGGTGAGCAATTGGCTAACGGGCAGGGCCCAAAGGGTTATGGTGAATGGGGCTGCGTCAGGCTGGCGGGCGGTCACCAGTGGGGTCCCTCAAGGCTCCATTTTAGGGCCGGTACTTTTCAATATTTTTATAAACGATCTGGATGTAGGAATAGAAGGCATTTTGAGCAAGTTTGCTGATGACACCAAACTTGGAGGAGTTGTGGACTCAAATGAGGGTGAAAAGGCCTTGCAGAGGGATCTGGATAGGTTGGAGAGCTGGGCGATCGCCAACCGCATGAAGTTCAATAAGAGCAAGTGCCGGGTCCTGCACCTGGGACGGGGAAACCCTGGCTGCACGTACAGACTGGGCGATGAGACGCTGGAGAGCAGCCTAGAAGAGAGGGATCTGGGGGTCGTGGTAGACAGCAAGTTGAATATGAGCCAGCAGTGTGCCCTGGCAGCCAGGAGGGCCAACCGTGTCCTGGGA
This sequence comes from Anas platyrhynchos, assembly GCF_047663525.1. Classification (NCBI taxonomy): domain Eukaryota; kingdom Metazoa; phylum Chordata; class Aves; order Anseriformes; family Anatidae; genus Anas; species Anas platyrhynchos. Next base: position 11,382,544 of record NC_092605.1, on the reverse strand, counting down.
TGCATCAAGCACGGCATCGCTAGTAGGTCGAGGGAGGTGATTGTCCCGCTCTACTCTGCGCTGGTGCGGCCTCACCTCGAGTACTGTGTGCAGTTCTGGGCACCACAGTATAAAAAGGACATGAAACTGTTGGAGAGTGTCCAGAGGAGGGCTACGAAGATGGTGAAAGGCCTGGAGGGGAAGACGTACGAGGAACGGCTGAGGGCACTGGGCCTGTTCAGCCTGGAGAAGAGGAGGCTGAGGGGAGACCTCATCGCAGTCTACAACTTCCTCGTAAGGGGGTGTCGAGAGGCAGGAGACCTTTTCTCCATTAACACCAGCGACAGGACCCGCGGGAATGGAGTTAAGCTGAGGCAGGGGAAGTTTAGGCTGGACATCAGGAAGGGGTTCTTCACAGAGAGAGTGGTTGCACACTGGAACAGGCTCCCCAGGGAAGTGGTCACTGCTCCGAGCCTGACTGAATTTAAGAAGAGATTGGACTGTGCACTTAGTCACATGGTCTGAACTTGGGTAGACCTGTGCGGTGTCAAGAGTTGGACTTGATGATCCTTAAGGGTCCCTTCCAACTCAGGATATTCTATGATTCTATGATTTTAACCTATAGCGTAAAAAGCAAACATGGTTCAGTACCAAGTAAAGCATTAAAAATGTAACAAGTATGTAACTTTTGAGAAATGCTTTAAAAATACTAGACTCAATGATAAAGATTTAATAGTGCAGGGATTTCTAGCTCTCACTCAACTAGTCCTTGGAAAAATGTTTCTGGTCCTTGGATAGGTCCCTGTCCCATACCAGAAGGGTAAGATTTGTCTCAGACCAGGTCCTTGCTGCAAACATCGTTTGTTTGTTCCCATGCCAGATTTACAGGCTCTGTAATGTCCACTCATTGTTCCTCGGGGCTGACCTGCCAAATGCTTAAACAGCCTTTTACCTGCCCATTTCTACAATGTGGCTTTCTTCCTTCCTTCCTCCCTCCAGGACAGGTCTTTAGCTAAAGGTTGGTGGAAATGCCTGTTTATTTTCATTAAAGTTGCCAGCTCCATTGCCCATAATCCCTGGAGTGCAGTTTTTATCACTTCTTGTTGAAGACTGTCAAAATAATTCCATTAAAAAAAAAAAAAAAAAAACAAATCCAGATGCATTTTTTAACAGATAGTCTGTTTTCTCAGAAAAAAAAAAGAAAAAAAAAAAAGAATAACGAAAAGAAAACCCAAAGAAGGTTGCTTTTCGCCAAGCAATACAAAAATACATCTGAGCAATATAAAAGTACATGTGTAGATTCCAGCTAAACTGTCAAGCCCTAAATATCTGCAGTTTCCAATGAGGTAGGGAAATGAAAAACTACCATGAGACCTTGCTGCAAGCAGCTTGTCCAGCTCTGGTGTGTAAATGTCACCTATGCACAGGCGTTTTGCAGGAGAATGGCAGACATCAACTCCTAGAAAAGTGTGTATCAGGATTTATAGGGAGGGGAGCAGCATGAGGAGAAAGGGGAGAGCAGGGTGGGGAATGTGGGTGGCGAGCACAGCTTGCGGTTGGTGGCCCAGCAGCAGAGAAGGTGGCCCAGGGGCTCCTTGCCCTCCGCCAGTGGGGGGGTGAGGTGAGTGCAGGGCTTGCTTTGGCCTGAAGGGCATCATTCCCTGAGCTCCTTCATGCCTGCACAGAGCCCAAGGGATCTGCACACGAACAGAAACCAGCATGCCCTTGGTTAATAGCACAGCAGCAGAGTTACAAATTCTGGGACACCCAGGGGACCTCCTGCAGCTTTCCTCTTCAGGGAAGAGCAGTTATCTCCAAAATGGCACTAAAAAGGGCCTCACCTATGGTGACAGCAAATAAAGACCTGTCAGGAAGCATTCGGCTGTGGCAGTGATGACAACATTTGCTAGGCCATGTGTCAGAGCTCAGGACCTTAGCTTACCTGCTTAGGATCAGGCATCGCCTGGGACCAAGTGGCACTGAGTGAGTGCAGCTCATTGACTTGGACATCTGCAGACATGCTTTTCTTGCTGCATCTCAGGCATTTGACCTGCTAATTGCATTCAGCCCTAGAGCAAATGGCTCAGTAAAATTCTCTAGAGGTGAAGGTTTCTACGGGAAAGCTTGTGAGAAGTTGTGTCACAACAGGAGCGGAGACGATACAGTGAAGGCACTGACTGTGCTCTGTGCTGCATGGAAGGAAAGCCAAAGGGTTGGACAAGAAGGTGCTCAGGAGGTGAAGCCCTGTATGATGTGTCCCAGGCTTTAAGACTCACAGACCTTCATATAAGCCCTGAGACAGGGCTCTCCTGTGTGTAAGACACTAATGAGAGTGAAGGAGCTGCTGATGCTTGGTTGGTGGTTAGCTTTACGTCTTCCTTCAAACTCACCTGTTCCTGGTGCTTCTTCTTGCCTTCGAAGCAAAAGACTGGTTGGGAAAGAAAAGCATGAATTTAGCTTTAGGTCCTGAGAGGTCAAAATGTCCTTCTCCCAATTCCTTGTGTCCTCCTGAAGTGCAGTGGAGAACAGTGCAACATTCAGAATGTCACTGGTAGTAGCAACAAATATGATATGGATCCCTATTTTCTTCACTCAGAGTGTGATGAGGCACTGGAACAGGTTGCCAGGAGACGTTGTGGGTGCCCCATCCCTGGAGGTGTTCAAGACCAGTTTAGATGAGGCCCTGAGCAATCTGATCTAGTGGGCGGTGGCCCTGAACATGATGGGGGGGGTTGGAAATAGATGATCTTTAAGGTCCCTTCCAACCCAAGACTTTCTGTGGTTCTATGATCCCAGTGATGGGAGCGTGCTGATGGGTCGCAGGATGCCTGGTCCCCAAGTGCCAGGGCAGAGATCTGTCATTTGGTACACGGAGCAGAGATGAATCCTTAACAGACCATTAAGGAATGATCATCCTGCAGCCAAAAGCTCTTTGTCAGCTCCAGTCCCATCCTGTGGAATGGTTCTGCTCAGAGGTGCTGCTTCCTGCTCAGGCGTGGCTCTGTTCAGCAGCACATGGATAGGGTTGGGACTACCTCGAGAGGTGGGAGTCAGGAGACCTGTCAGGCTCCACCTGAACACCATGGACCCCTGGCCTCCATCCCACCCTTCTGCATCAGCTATGGATGATGGACAACTTCTGCCATGGCCACAGCCCAGCACAGAGCCGGGGCTCTCTGCGTTCACCCACACAGGCTCTGTGACCTCACTTGGAGAACCAGATTTGAAATGGACCCATCAGACTCTTGTAGCCTGCCTGAATCCAGCTCATGTCTTGCGGTAATGAGAGCCATTGTGAAGCCACTTGTGAAGAAAACAAAAGTAAGGGACTCAGCAAGTCGGTTGGTGCAAGTCCCCTGTGACACTGGGGACCTGTGCAGTGCCTGGTTTGTGTGCAGAGCACACCTGGTGTGCAGAGCACTTTGCTCCACGGTCCTGGGGAAGACAAGGAAAAGAAATCTTCCCCCAGGGCTGTTCTGCTTAACCTACATTTAGGAGCAGTCGTCACTCAATCCTGCAAGGAACACGTTATCATTTACTTGGTGGCAGAGATGTGAGCTTTTGTTTATTGAAAATAAAAACATACATGCTGCTTAAAATGTTTTGCAAAGGTGGCATGAGGGCAAGGCTGGGGAAGAGCAGTATGCTTCATCTCTCCTTGATAAATTACCTTTCACAGTGCTTCCAGCACCTCTCTCTTGCAACAACCACTTAATAATGTACAGGCGCTGCAGCTCTCTTATTATGGGGAAGAAAGAGAGACATTTCAAAGAGCCACAGTGTAGCCAGTTCTCAGGGGTTCACTTCCTGGGCTCCTCTGACACAAATTATTAAAAACATTTCTCAGCACAAGCATGGCTTAGGCGACCTTCAACAGCCTGCACCATAAACAAAACCTTAGACGCGCTTGGCAAAAGAAGTGAAAAGGAGAAAAAAAAAGGGGGGGGGGGAATTAGAAACATGGAAATGTAATAACTTTCCATTATGCAAATTTGATTTAATCAGAGATGAAGCTGAAGTGCAATAAAAACATACTTTCATTAAGTTTATGACTTTCAGACTCTATAATACCCCAGAAATGTCAATTATGAGGTTACCATAGTGATATATGGCTACAACTTCGAAGTGATCTCTTTCCTCGCCGATAAGTGCACAATGAAGCTAGGCCAAGACCTGGTTTCTCAGCTCTTTAAACTGATAAGAGCCTGTGACTCAAATGGCAAACACTTTTGACAACCTAGGTGAGAATTAAACCTTAAGCCCTGCTCAAATCAGCTGTGCCTGAGGGACTGATGGGATAAGTCCCCTTGGCCCTGCGTGGGACGTACAAGACTCAGATTTTAATTTCCAGATCTCAAGATCCATTGCGGTTGTTAAGTCCTAGAAGCGGGCAGCCCATGAGGGACATGTCACCTGTGAGGGACAGACTGGGGTGTGTTCTAGCTGTATGGTGCTCCCTGGCTTGTAGGATGGGGGCCATAGACCAAAAGGCCATGATGACCAAGTGTGGTTCCCAGCAGTGCATGCGTCAGTCTTGGGCTGGCCACGCGGTGATTGTGCTGGAGGAGCTGGCTTCAGTGCAAATGGCCTGTACGGGGAAAATATTCTGCCAACGTGCAACACAGTCCAGAAGAAAACTAAGCTTCGCAGCAGGGCTTCCAAGGCTTCCTCCTGTGGGTGGGAGATCACCAGCAGGTGGGTTCAGCCAAGAGTCCTGATGGTCAGACAAAGGCCATAGTGACTAGCAGGGGCTGGGAGTGAGTTGTGAGGTTGTCAGCAATCTGGGGCCATCATCAGGTCTGGAGAGAGCATTTGGGATCAGACAGTGTGTTGATCCCCAGGCAAGCCTCCAGTGATGGGGAAAGTCCAAGGTCAAGCCAGAACCTGTCAAGTTGGGGTCATGAGAGCCTCAGCTTAAAAAACAGCTCCCAGGAGAAGGAGAGGGAACCCCTGGTGCGGTCTGAGAGCTGCACTGCTTCAGCTCTTTCTTGAAGAGGTCCAGTGCCGATCAAACTTCTTGCGCAGCTCTCAGCAAGCTACCCATCCAGCTACACCCCTAAATGCTGGGTGTGTGTTCAGTGCTGGGGCTTCCCCCTTTCCTTCACCCCCTGGGATCCCACTCAGCACCCAACTCCTCCACCAGGGCTTTATGCAAGCCACACTCCAGTGCCACACCAGGGAGCTGGATGTTCCCCTTGCTTACAGGAAGGTATTTGCTACTGCTTGCTATGCTGCTTTTTCAATCCAGCGCTACTGAAGGTATAAACAGGAACCACCTGGGATTCAGAGTCCCATAATCCCAGGGCTGCTGGTTTTGTCAGCCCTGCAGAGATCGTGGGTTTGTTTAAGCCTGGAGTGCAGAAAACAGCCAGAGAGGAATGGAAAACATCCATGTGGGTAGACAGCAAAGACAATGTTTCTTTGGACTCCTGCAAAACACCCCTTCCGAGCTCCCACTGCTTATGTGTTGTCTTCAAAGAGATGACAGGTCCCCAGCAAGCCCTGTTTCTAAAGCAGTAACTTCTGTTTTTCTGGGAAAAGGTCTGAAATTAGGTGACCGCAGATGTGATGAGAAGAATTTAGCTACCATGCATGCTCTGAAGTGAAACCCAGCTGGTAAAGATCACAGTAGAAATCTCTTATTTTCTGCATGCTATCAGATGAATGAGGTGTGCCTTGATGCCTGGAACTGTCCTTTGCGGATCTGCACTCATGCTGTTACTCAGTGCCCAATATCCCTATATAGCAAACTGAACATTAAAAAGTGGTGTGATTGCAAAAATCTCACATGGAGAGAAAATGAAGTGATATCTCTATGTGAAACATATGACATGGATACTGATTGTGGCCTATTGATAAATGAATTAAATGAAGTGGAATTCCAGTTGCAATTCAAAAGGAAATCATTTAATCATCTTTTTAAAGGTTATAATTTAAGAGTTTACAGCAACTTTGTACAGTTTACTAGCAATTTTTTAATTGCCTCTGAACGAATGCTTCTGTTCAAAATGTCAGCACTGGGAAATTCACAGCAGTCTCAGCTTTCACTTCTCATAGCCCCTGATAAGGTATGCATCCACTTTGTGCTAATTACATAAATCTCTTTTGCAAAATGTTATTTTGAAGCAAGCCCGCACTGAAAAGCCAAAACACTCTCAGAGTTTACCAAACTTCTGCTTGTACCCACATGTTAAATTAAAACAAGCAAAGGCACAAACAGAAAAACAAACAAACAATGAAAACCCAATGATATATATATATATATATATATATATATATAAGAAGCTAAAATATCGGTAGTACCTGAGCAAGGAGGTGCTGGACATGAGCAGGAAGGGTGTTTGGGGACATGCTCACAGTTGTTGAGTAATCACCAATTTTCCTTGATTTGCAGGCAGTGTGAGGAGCTGCAGCTGCCCAGTGCTGGGCAGTGACAGCGAGGACCTTGCTTTGCTCGGGTTGGGAGTGAGCAAAATGTGCTCCTGGGTGCTCTCCTGGAGCTCTCCCCACCCAGACGCAGCTGGTGCTCAGCCTCGCAGCCAGGCTCTGCCTCGGGACCTTCAGGGCTCTCACCGCTGGGCACAGCAGCAGCAGCCCCACTGTGGGGCCTTCCGCCATCAGTCTGTTATCACACACTGCTGCTGCTGAAACTGAGAAATTCAGTCTGTCTGAGCTCTGCAAGGTGTTCTGGGCTGCTTTTTTCTTTAATTTTGGGTGCCCACATGTGATGGGGCTGGGTGTTCCTGGAGCTCTGTACCAGTGGTTGCCAATGGCCAGGCATTCCTCAGCTCATGATGCTTGCCCTAGGTGAAGCTCTTCAGGACTCCTCAAAGGCTCTTCAGAGCTTTCCAAAGCAGCTGGAGTAATTGAGAAAACAGCTCAGTAGGATGGATTGACAATATTTAGCTGGAACTTGGTGTGGCTGGCATGTGAGAAGATGTTTGTGTTGCAGAAGTCTGAATTCCGTCAGTGCAAACCTCATTTGTAGTTACACTGTTACATGTGGGAAGAGGGATTGTCCCTTTGCAGTTAGTTCTGGGCTGGAAGAGTGAAAGGACATTTTAATCTGCAATCTGCAAAGGAGACTAAAAGCCAAAAAATGAGTGGTATGCTTGTAACAGCAATATTCTGCTTGAGATGCAGGGCGAGTATTGATCATAAAGCAATCATACATTTACCATGGGATTTTAGGACTAACCAAGCTACAGTCTGGGTATGAGACACACCAGTGTTCCTCTGTTTTTAATTTTACACAGACCTAGCTGGTTCCACCATGGAGACAAACTGTTAGGAGTTTTAAGAATGACACAACTGGTCAGTGTGTTTCTTACTGGCACAGATTCAAACTAGTAAGCATAATTTTCTTTTGTTTGGCTTGTTGATACGTCAGTCAAATCAAATTAGCATTTTGTGCTGCAGAATGGTACCACATTATGAAGCAAGTTGGGGAAAAGTGTGCTCCTTTCTATTTGATAGCAACCTCACCTACTGCATGGGAACTTCAGCTTCTGAGCTGAGCTCTGCGATCAGAGGCTGGCTGCAGATCTGATGCTGTCGGTGAAGACCCTGAGGTTGATTTACTGCTGATGAGCTGTAAAGGATGGGGCTGCCTTTCTCCTGGAGGGGGGCTTAGGAGAGGGTGCCTGGGTCCTCACCCCATGCTTTCTAAGCAACAGGGAGTGGACCAGCAGTTATCCTGCTGTCTCTGGCTCAGAGGGTCAGTGCCTGTCTGCTTGGCTTATAGAGCACATGATGGCGCTGCCAAGTGGGTTTTGGAGAAGGACATCAGTTCAGTGCAACCACTCAGCACAAAGGACGGTGCGTCTGTTCCTGCCTGGGACTCTTCACCATGGAACTCTGCAAGGTTACGGGATCTGAGCCATGATGTCCCCTCCTGTGACAACATTGGCCCAGGAGGCCCTCCCTCCTCCTCCTCATTCCCACTCCTGCTCTAGCATTTAACAGGGGATCAGTTTGTCCACACAGCTTTCCATCCTGCAGCACTGCCCCTTTGCCAGGAGCTTGCTTCTAAATCATTGCTGGGGTCCCCAGGTTCAGTGGAGGACATTACATTTCCCCAGCTTTTGCAAAGGCTGTGATTTTGTAGAAAGAGATACAGTAAAGAAGGCATTGTCTGGTGGATTGAGGCCTTGATATTTCTAATCATACCCTGCCTCAGCCTCTTTGAGTGCTGAGAACCCTATTCACTGGCATTCAGTGGTTTCTCTGGGTGCTATTTCAGATGCAGAATAATTAGCAACATGCAGGAAAAGCAACAAAGCCTTGAATGGTATTTAGTGACAATTATTCCACCGAACCATTTCTTACTATTATAAATGGAGCTTATTAGCACTAAATTGTTTCCATAGGAAGCAGCATCAGCAGTAAAAAGAATGGCTGCAGGCAGGCTCGGCAGTGCGGGAGTCAGCGCAACAGAGCCTGCCTGTCTGCTCCTCACTGCAGGAGCGTGCGGTGGGAGAAGCCCACATGCCTGCCATGGCTCGGGGAGCTTTTACTCAGTGCTGGAAGCTGGCCTGGCTACTGTTCCAGCCCCACTTTGCAGCACAGCGATGCAGACACCCACGGTGACAGATCTCACACCTCTGGGGTAAGCTGGTTTGTCAAAGGGGCTAGAGATGTTGGAGGAGTGGGGAGAAGAGATCCCAACTTTCATTTCATCCCTCTGCTTGGAGCTGTTTCCCATGGGAGAGGTCCTGCTGTCCTTCCTCTTGCTGTCCTTGGGCCCAGGTCTGGGCTGCAGGATGCAGGGTAGTTAGTTGGCAGTACAGCTGTAAGTGAACTGCTCTTTGGTCTGCTGGTTATTGAATAAGAATCTTCTATGCTCTAATTTCAGGCCATTTAAAATCTGCGATCTCCAGAAATGTTCCTGGAATATATGTATTTTTTTTTTAACTTGATTTTTTAACAAAGAATTGATTTAGGAAACTTTTGTGAGGAAAAACATATAGCTTTAAGCAATATATATGTGTACATATTATTTCATTGATACAGTTGTTTGACAAACCTGCCTGGTACAACTGAGTGATTTCAAGTGTTCTGAATGTGCTGCTTTTAGAGACAAAAAACTTCTCTGAACAACTGCCCACTTTTATCTGGAAGCTGCTCAGGTTCAAGCCCCTGAGGCACAGCTGAGACTGGGGACAGCTGGTTGGCCACTTGGCAGACCTGTCACCAGCTGAAACCTGCAGCAAGATGGGGAATCTTCCCTCCCTGGGCCTTGAAGCTGATGAAATCTTGAAAGTAGGATACCAGCATCAGAGCCATGACCCACCAGAGCTCCACCAGGCTGTGCTGCAGGAGATGGCCCCTGCTCCTCTGTTACCCATTCATCAGGGGGTATTGGAGCTAGTTGCACAAATCCCCATTTAGTAGCACTCTGGGAGGTAATTAAGGCTCACAAATGCATAAAGCCAACAGCTGCAGCCAACAGGAGAGAAGCAACCCTCTAGGCAGTGGCCTCCTGCCTACACAGGGCTTGCTCCTCCCCAGTTTTAGGGGTTCCACAGGCTCAAGGCAGCTGGAAATCCAGAAACGTCTTAGAGAGACAGGTGAGATTTAGAGATGCAGCACGCAGAAACAAAAGCATAACTGCTAACTAAACACATGATGCATTCACCGTGGTGGAGCATGACAGCCCCATAGATTTGTGAGAGCGTTCACTGCACACTTCTCTCATGCTTTACAGATGATTTAGTGGGTGCTTCGGTTCATCCACTGTTCAAAATTTGTGGGAGATTCCCTCTCCTTCCCCATAAAATACCTCCAACCATCTATAAAATGTAAACCAACACACCTGCAAGACAGACAAATAGAGGGCCACGCATGCATGGCAAAGGTACTTCTGCAGCCAGTAAAATAAGTACTGATGGGTTTGACGTAGGGAGCTCAGGCTCTTTTAGAGGAGGAACATTCATTTCCCTTTGCTGGAAATTTGATTTCCCTGCTTTTTTATCTTCAGGACATGATAACAGCACCAAACACTGCAGAGAGCTTTAAAGCCAGGCAGTGCACGCTCTTGGATGAATCACTCGATTCGACTTTTGAAGGTCTGGGATCCTCTCCAGGGTATGCCCTCTACTACAGGGGATTTTTCTTGTCAGCCCCTTACTTATCCCAGCTCAGAGTTGTCCTGAGATGTGTAGCAGCAACACGGTCATTACTGCCTTGTTCTGACATGTTCAGCAATTAAAAGCATCCATGACTGATGAGTTTTCGGTATTTCTCTGTCAGATCGGGAAGAGTAGGCAAGTTCCCTGTGTTCAGTGGGCGCTACCTGACTCTGTTAGTCAGCAGTAGGTTCTGTCTGAGCAGCATCCTGCAGGAAACTCCTGTTGCTTTGTCAATTGTCCATTAACATTTGCCATTGCTTAAAGCTTTGCAGATGAGGAAGAAAAATTTTTGTAAAGTGGCAGGGGGAGTCAGGCTAATTAACAGCACATCTATTATGGGAAGGACAGAAGATGGCTGCGTCTTTGCTGTGCAGGAAGGGCACAGCGGGTGGTGAAGGCTCCCCCAACAATGGCAACCAGCAGCCGCTGCATGGAGCTCAGGCCGTTGTGAGCAGCATGGAAATTAATTAGAGCTAAAGATCAGCAGCCAAAGAAACTCGAGGAGTAAATGTCACTTCCAAAGTAGGGCAGGGGGGTAGCTCTGGACTAATTAACCACAGCTTCGCTGCAGGAAAAGGACACGATTGACAGCTGCAGCTTCCTGTGTGTGTTCTGGGCAGAGGCCACTGAAGGTTAACATGGACTGAAACAAATACGAGTCGCTCGGTCTCCTGCAGGAAAAACACATAATTCAAAAGTAAGTTTACTGTTGACAAAGCACAGTGGAAAGCACTATGCATCTGTCACACATCCTGTCTCCTTGTGGCTGTGCAGAGCTGCCGTAAATAATGGTCATAAATACTGTAACCAAGTGAATGTTTACCTCACTCCCATGCTATTTGTTATTATGCACAAAGAAAGTTGTATTAAAAGAGTAGATCCCTGCAAAGTCACCTCTCACATGCATGCAAAGCACAGGCTGGGCGCTGCCATGAATGTACAGCCTGGCAAGGGTCTCCCTGGCATTTCACATCACTGCTGTACTCATTTTCCCCAGGTCCCTCTGCCTCATTCGGCACGCGGGAGGCTTTCCCACAAGAAATCTGTGCAGAGGACTGCTTCCCAGCTGGCGCTGGCAAGGATGGCACAGCACAGGGTCCATCTGCAAGAGCCGCCCACCGTCGTGGCTGGGAGGTTTCCCCCAGGCAGACGGGAGGAGGCACGTTTCTTCCCGGTCTCCCTTGCAGCTGCCTGAGCTGGGGTAAGCTGCAATCTGGGAAAAAGCTGCAGAAAATCTGTGTCCTCCTGCCCTGCCAGCTGGGAGAAAGCACACAGCCTCCTCTGCCTCCCTTCTGCCATCTGGGCACTGAGTGGGCACTGCCAGGGAAGGGACACCGAGGTGACAGTGGGCAGGAAGGCAGGAGCAAGGTGTTGTCCTGCAGTGTCCAGGTGACTGAGCCCACCTGGGGACAGGAACCAGGGCTGACCAAGAGCCCGGGGACTGCTGGACAAGTCCCTGGTGGTGAGGCAGGTGCAGGGTCAAGCCTGGAAGGCAGCTGAGCAGGTTGGGGTTCAGTGATGTACCCACAGGGTCCCAGGCAAGAACTGTGGGCAAGGAACTGAGCTTCAGAGCAGGTCCCAGGAGGTGCAGGAGACAACGCGTGTGGTGTCTGTCTGCGGTAGTCCAGTACCAACATGCTGGAGTTTGGGGTATCTCAGCTCACCCCTCTCTACCTCACCTCCCATAGCAGACATTCAAAACACAGCTGAAACCCCAGGCAAACAGCACTGCTCAGCCCCAGACCTGCTGGTACTGCTGGTACAGTACAGAATTTCTTCAGAGCCTCAGAGAGATCTCAAGGGTCAGAAGTTGTTTAAACTCAGATGCAAGGCATCTCCTTGGCCATGAAGGGCAAGGAAGCACGATTCAGACATCTGGGGAGTTCCTAATGCACAACTGAAAGATTCTCTCTTGCTTTTAGGGTTCCAAGTTTTGTGTTTTTTGAGGGCATGTTGCCATTTTATGCCTGACAGCTAATGAAATTGTATGTGCATGTGTATGCAGAGCATTCCAGCAACTTGATTTCATTATGCAGAACGTGCCCTGAACTAGCTAGGGAATCATTAAGGCACATGGTCTTGCTGCAGGATGGAAGGATGGCTTCCCATCCCTAACAAGCACAACGGATGACTCCTCCTGAGTCTCTTACTGGGCTAAATAAGGGGGGAAGGGGGGGGAGCAGATAAAATCCAGTCTCTGTTGAGCTAGGAGAGGACAGCAAGAAAATGAGCTCTTAGTGCCACCTTTGCAGTGAAGAGTGAATAGCAAGATGTTGTGCTAGAAGAGATGGGCTACTGCAAGCCCTCAAGTAGCAGTTCCCATAGTCTGGTATGGAGATGCTAATGCAGAAGGAAAAAAAATCAGTTGCAAACAGTGATTTAAGATCAGAAACGTCAGTCCTGTGTCGCTGTGAGAAAGACCCAGAAGGCATTGCTTATGACAGACACTGACAGACAGGGACAGAGTGGTGTGAGATGTCAGCACCAAATCCAAACAAACCTGTGCCTTGCAACAAGCACCATGTTTTCATGGTTATGCCAAACCACATTATTCTCTTGGCCACAAGTCCTCTCTGCTCCCAGCACTGAGCATCACTGGGATTGCAGAAGAGTTCATCCCACTCTGTCTGTGTCGCTTTTGTTGGGATGTCTCATGTATGCTCCTTCTTCTTAAGCTTTTGAACTCAATCCTGAGCTGAAGAACAGGAGAAGTCCCATGGGAGAGTACTTATAGAGCTGTGGATGGATGCTGTAGCAAGGACTGGAGACAGGGACTCAAATGGACTTAGGTATAAACTTTCCTGGAAACAGCAACATAAAAACACCAACAGGCACCCAAACCATCACTCTCAAAGCACACAGCAGAGTGCTCAGCACCGGCTGTCCCCCACGCTGTCTGGACATGTCCATTTGTCCCCAGGCCAGCCCTGACCCGGGGCCCTGATGGTGGAGTCCCTCTGCAATTCAGAGCTCCTCTCCTTTTGCCACCTCCCAGGTGATGGCATCCCCATCAGAGCAGCCCTGAAGAGAGGACAGAGCTGCTGGTGGGGAGGGGACAGAGGCGCAGGCGGGGAAGGGGCCCAGACAGAGCTGTGCAGGGTGCTCGTGCTGACCCCACATAAGACCTGGTTCACCTCTGTTGACTCAATCAGCCAAATGGAGCCAAGACACTGTCAGCGTCTGCCCGTGGGTTTGGCCGGTTGAATGAGCAAAATGTCTGGGACATGAAAGCCATTTCAGGAATTTTCTGTTTCTTGTGCCAAAGGACAGACCTCCCTCCACTCCTGCTGCTGCTGCTGCTTACTGTGGTCCAGAAGCTTCCACTGAAGGCTCTCCTCTGTTTTGAGGTTTTGTATTATTTTCTTCAGTGCTTTGCCTGGTGACAGCTGTCATGAGATGTTTTGCTCTGCATGGGGACAGCTGGGTGGTGATTATTAATTGCCAGTTTGGAAGTGCTGCAGGTCATGAGGGTAGGATGAGACAGGCCCTACCAGGGTCACTGCTGTCAAATGCTTGTCTAGCCTGGCCTGCAGGTCTCTGGTGACAGGCACATAAGTACCATGCTTCTCTTGCACAGTCTGACCATAACACTAGGGAGTGTCTTCACATTCCTCCTGAAACTTCCTTTCTGCTTGTTCTCTTCCCAGACATACCAAAAAGATCATATGTCTTCTTGTGCAGGAATCTTTTGTCTCCATGCCAACTTTCCGGAAATTCTGGTTTGTTCAAACTTCCCTCCCAAGGCCATCCTCAGGAACTTTCACTCACCTTTTTTTTTTGCCTGGAGGAAACTAGATCCTGTTTCTCACAGCTCCTACATCTAGGACTGCTAGCAGGCACCCTGGTCTCCATCAGTCCCTGGCCTGGCTGATGCAAGGGGCAGTGAGAGTCCCCTGGTGCAAGGAGCTCTGCTTCTGGTGCACAGGGAGCACAGAGAGCAGGAGCAGCCCAAGTGATGGCAGTGAGAAGAGCTAGAAGTCCATTTGCAAAGCAACCCAATCCTCTGGGTTGGGCTTTCTTGGAGCCAGCAACCAGAGAGACTGTGGGGACACAAGTGGATGTGGGTTCCTGTGAACTACTGCCCAAACAGAAAAGTGTTTGGGGTCCAACTCCAGCCAGCAGAGCTGGAGAAGCTCTTATTTCACATATCAAATGTCTGCTATATTTCCATCACCTCAAAATAACGGATGCTTGATATATGAATGAGAACTTAGTGACCAAGATCAGGAACAAGTCTGTCCCATTGCCCAGAAAGGGAGCCTGAGGACAGAGCAGGACACACTGCTATCCCTGTCCCACAGGGGCACTGGTCGTTGGGTGGATTTGGGGTTGCCAAATGCTGATTGCAGGTAGAAAATCCTCTAGCAGAAAACAAAACAAGATGAAAACTACCAGCAAACAAAACAAAACCAACCAACCAAACAACCAAACAAACAGGAGTCCTGGATCCCAGCTCAGTGTTCTTGTCAGGTGTGATAACCGATGTCTTCCTACCAGACAGCACCCTGCTTGGGAAATCCTGCTCAGAGATTGGACCGAAGGGGCTCTGCAGCCTAGGGAATCTCTAACCTGGTGAAGATGGTGGTCCACCAGGATTTGAAGAATATCCTGCTCCATCTGTGGTTTGTTCAACCTTGTGCCTAGTCACTCTTGCTGCTGAGGTGCTATGCCCAGCTTTCAGTTTGAATTTGCCTGGCTTTAGTTTCCAGGCATGGATTCAGGCTTTGCCTTTCATTTCAAGACAAAAAAGTCCATTAGCACTCAGTGTTTTCTCTCCATAAGGTAACTTTATCCTTCATCAAGACAGCTTTCAATCTATTTTCTAAAAGCAAGACAGAATAAACACTTCCCATTACTCTAGCACTTTTTGTCCAGCAGTCACATCCTGTTATGGCTCTTTATGCACGCTTTCTGTGTTTTTATCTTCCCTCCTGAGCAGCAAGTGCCAGATAGAGATGAGAACAGTACAGTCAGCACCACTGCTGCTCTAGAGAAAGGAAATGCCCTTTCTGCTCCTTTGCCCCCATTTCCATATGCAAACATCTTGTTACTCCATGCCAGAGTGCTGCCCCGGGAGCTAATGCAAAACTTCTGTAAGAAAGAGCTGCCAACATTGAAGTCATTAATGTTGTTCAGATCAGTGCTCCCTTGTTCCTTGGCAGACAAAGGATGGGGGTCCAGCCCCACGTACCCAGGCCACAGCTCATAAGCCAGCAGGTGAGGAACACTTGCTCACTGCTTTACAACTTGTCTGTGTTAAAGCAGACCTCAGGTTTCTGGACCCTTAGTTATTTTTTGAAAATGGAGGCACTGAAGAAAGAATGATTTTCTCCTGTTGCTGTGGTACCCGTTGAGAGAATGACCCCAGAAATATGAAGAGGATTGTACTCCATCCCTCTGCTCGTTATCCTGGCCTAGCGACGCCTCTACTTGAAACCTGGTTGAAAAACTCTTGGCTTCTTCTTGCTTTCCTCATTCCGTTTGCTGTTGGCTGCAGATGGGGCATGCTGGACTGCTAAGGGGCTCAGTCTGTGGATCCTGCAGCTGGGTGAGACAGAGTCCGGCACTGAAAGGCAGTTCAGGCTGGCTCAGGTGTGGAGAATAGGTCTGCAAGTCACAGGGCCAGGCAACAGGAAAGACTGGAATAACAAGAGATTTTCAGAAGGTGTACATCCTTTTGGGTTTATAGGATGGCAACTTAGCAGATGGAAACAGAGGAACCCAGGCAATCAGGCAGCATATGAGCACCAGAGCAGAAGGGACACTTGTCACTGAGTAAGTGCTGGGACTGCTCAGCTTTCGGTGCCAGCTCTACCCGCAGCATCCTGAGCATGCAGGCACCTCACAGCACAGGGAACAGCAATGGTGGGTGAGGAGACACCACTTGGGTTATCCCACCTGACCTGCACACATGGCCAGACTCACACAGTCATGTCTTCACTACAATTAGAGCCTCCACCATTTTGCTTTAAAAGGATTTCAAGTGAAACGTGATTTATTGCCTGCCTATCCCAAGAGTTTGGCTGCTTCATTAGCCTCATTGGAGCTTGTTTCTAGACTGAATCTGTTGGAACTTAACTCCCAGCTACCAGATCTCCAGCTACCTGCTTTTTGCTGCTGTCACATGTCCAGACTGCTCCACACAATCCCCTGCATGTGAACTTTGTCTCCTCTTAAATGAAAGCATGATGCAAATGGTGGTGCCTTCAGCAAGCAGAGCTCTGGGCATTGCCTCCATGGCATGCCTCAAGGTTACATTGCTGCGTCTCCCCCAAAGCTCTTCCGAGCCCTCTAAACATGCTGTGTGGGAGGAACAAGGTGATTATCATACCCAAAAAGCTGCCTTGCCCATTGAAATGGAAATGTGATTTACTGAGGTTCTCACTACTGTGTGGTGGTCATCCAGAAGAAACCACACACCACAGCATAAATTTGATGCTTTTCTTGCTAAAATGGGCAAATGACCTATTAAGAAGGGAGCCTTCCCAGATAAATGAGATAGATGGAGTATCGAGCTGGCTCCAATGCCCACTAAATTAAGAATAGCCCTGCTGAATCAGTTCTTCCCTGCCGTCAGTCAGAGCTGCTGTGGTCTGCTTCTATCAGATCTTCAGTTGTTCCACACAAACACACATGGGCAGCCTAGAAAGAAGCCATGTTTCATGCTAGGAGCTTTGTGTTGAGACTACACTTAATCAAAACTAGCACTCTTCTCCAAAAACCAGAACTCTTTTCCAGATATTCACCAGTTGAAAAAGAGTTGCTGAAGCCAGGCAGTTTCTGATAGGTGTTGCACATGGGCTTCTCTTGGACACCAGACCATGTGCCCTGTGAATATTTCTGACTCTGGGGCCTTCTCAGTGCTGTGCATGTGTCTGGTTTCCAGAGGCTCCTCGTTGTGGCTCCTCATGTAGTTCAGAGCGAGCTGTGGGCTGTTGGGCTGCAGACAGCTCCAGTCTCTCTGGAAGATGTGGATCAGATAGTTCTGGTGCTGTTTGTTTGGTGAGCACATCCCAGTTCAGAGCACACGACTTCATTCTCTGTTCCCGCTCACCAGTGAGGAGGATGAGGGGTGCTTCAACTTCTGAAGTCATGAAGCTGGCACTTGAGCTGCAACATAGTAGGCCCAGGCCCAAGGAAGGAGTTTTTGTGGGTGGAGATGGATATCTTTTGTAGGCACCGGGGGCCTGCCTGAGCCCCCCTGACAGCCATGGACTTGGGGCCAGTGCTGCAGAGGATGTGCACATGCCTTTGCTGGAGGCCAGCACTGAGCCACAGGGATCATCTCCTACCTTTACCGTGCTCTTTGAAGACAAAACTCATCAAAGTGAGTCAGAAAGAAATTCAACTTAGTCTAGTATGCTGTCCCCAAACACATTTGCTAGATGGTATTACAGAGAAGTGGAGGAAGGGAGAAAGCAGCCAGCCATGCTTCTCTTCTTATGGTCAGCTTCCACTTTCTAGATCTCTGCCACTTTCCCTCTCTGTCATATATTGTTAAAATCCTAGTTTGTTTGACCCAAGCTATCAATGTGGATCCCGTCTGCTCATCCTTGCTCTTTTTTTCTGAACTATTTCCACTTCTTTCATGCCTTTTTGTGACCAGGCAATTAGACGTATGGGCTGAAATGGGGGAGCATTCTTGATATGTGCAATAGAAATCTGTGTTTTCTCTCTTCAGAGCTTTCTTTCTGGATAGAAAATCTTTCTTTCTTTTCTTATTCAGTATATTTTTTGGCCCACTGTGGATCTCTGAGGTGTTCATCTCTGAATTTTATCTGTCCTTGCGTGGTGATGTGAGGTAGTTTGAAGCCCATCACTTCACATGTGAAGTAAAGCTTGCTTTTCTCCCACTGCAAGACTTTCTATGCAGCTACCTGACTTTCACATGCTACTTTATTGCACAGTCATTCAGTACAACGAGGTCCTTCTACAACTGCTTTCAGCCAATTTTCCTTTCTATTCCAATGAATAATAAAGTATCTGCAGGCTACGGCCCCTTATTATATAGTCCCTTCTCCAGAGCAGTTATGAATATGCTGAAAAGTCCAAGTCACTGCACAGAGCCCTGGGACTGCCTTTCATTTATTCCAGCCCATTGCTTCCTCTTTTAATGAGTTCTTAGTCCATGCGAGGGATTTCCCTCTTATCCCATTGCTTCAGTGAAGCAGCTTGTTAAAAGTTTCTTGAAAATCCTGGCTCTTGTTCGATTATTCATTGATTCCTCCCAAACCCTCCAGAAGATTTGTCTGCATGGAAGCCCTTCTTCATCATACCATGTTTATCACTTCTCTGCTAATTCTGTTCTTTACCATCTCTACTGATGTCTTGTGGAGGAGATCAAGTGTACTGATCTGCAGGTTCCCACATTTGGGCCATACAATTTTGAAACAAATGATATAGTGTTTATTACTGACTTTTCCACTTATACCAAGGACACTTTTTTGCAGGATGCTCCACTCCATGTAATTCTGTAATTTGTTAGGTAAATTCTTCCTGGTTCACCTGTCTATTACTATTCATCCTATTGAATCTTTCAAAAGGTCCTTCTGCAGACCCAGATGTCTGAAACTGTTCCTCTGTATCATCTGACATCAAGACAGGTGTCACATCTCTAAACACCTTCATTTAGCTTCTCTGCTGTGCCTTTCTCTTTGTAGCTGTATTAACACTTTGGTCAGCTATTGGTGCTATATTTTCTGACTGCTTTTCTGTTCTTCATGAATTTAAAATGAATTAATTAGTAGTTTATCATGCCTTTAGTGAGTTGTTCCTCTAGGTCTCTTTCTTGGCTCTTGCAAGAGCTCTGCTACTTCCTTGTCTTTGAAAACTTAATCTCTCTGTCCATCTTGCAGTTTTTGCTCTACCTGGTAAGTGATATAAGTTTCCTTTGAGCCTTCCACAAACCTTAAACAATTTTCATTCTTCTAATTGATTTATTTATCCTTAAGCTTTTCTTTTCAGTTTCTTCTAAACAAATTTCATTATTTTTATGTATCTCTCCTATTTGAAATACAGCATTTACACTGCAACAGACCTTACTGGTTTTTTTTGCTCCTAAAAAAATACTGAATTTGAAAGTACTGCAGTCACTGCTGTGAAACAGCTTTTTATTATTATTATTATTATTATTATTATTATTATTATTATTTTATTTTATTTTTGAATTAGAAATTGTTTTTAAGATTGAAGACAAGAGATGTTTCTTCTCTTTCTAGTTTCTGGCGATCACTTATAGTGTCCATTCCCTGTCTCAGTCAGGTATGCAAGGATGTTAGCCTGGGATACTCTGGGAACTCTGCCAGGATGTTAGCGTGGGATACATGGACAAACTTTCTGCTTTCCCTGCTTGTCTGGCCTCTCATAGCATGTTACAGACACATTTGCACTCCTGCTCAGATGGTGACAGTAAATCCCGTCTCTGTTTCTCTTCCTCTGGCTTCTCATTTCAATCCAGTGACATACATGTTCCCTGTTGAAAAAAAAAAAAAAAAAAGACTTTCCATGAGGTTATCCTGAAAGGATGCTGGAAAAAGCCATGACTTGACAGCCCCTGGAGCAAAAGTCCAAAATGTCCCCATTCTGATACAGTCAGGATTCTTGCAGGAGACGGGGAGCTGGACAGCCTGCCTTGGCAGTGCAGTCACACAACTATCTCACTGCTTCATCTTGGGACAGAGGAGCTGAGGACCCCCATGCCTCTGCATGGGCTCTGAGTGCCATTACCTGCTCCCTTAGCCCGGGGTGGCAGCACCATGCATGAACAGGAGGCTTGGAAGCTCACAGGGGAGCTTGGCTGTGAAACAACATCAATCTTAAAAGTAATTCAGAGCAACTGAGTTCTGGACACACTTTCCTCCTCCGTGCATGATTTTTCATTTGTTGCTTCAATTTTGTTTGTTTGTTTTCCTATCTTCAAAAGTTTTGTAAGTTGAATATAAAGGGCTTGGTTATTTGCTCAGCTTTGAAAGGCCTTTCGGCGTCTGTTAGATCTGTTTCATTGCATCCTCCTCTCAGACTTGGAACTGGGATGGAAAAGAGGGAGAGGAGGCAGTTGTGGCAGCCCTGGGAACACAGCACTTCCCTGTCTATGATGAGGTGGAAAGCAAGAGCAGGCTGGCAGAGTCAGGCAGTGCTGATCTCTTTGGAAGCAGGAAAAAGAGATTTTTTGATGACACGTTTTGGAATGTGACCTATGATTCCCAGTCTCCTGAAAGTGTTGCAAGCTTGGGTCTGTATTGCAGGTTTGAGGGATGCATCTTCAAGTGGGGCTTTTGTGCTGTGGTTGTTCCCATGAAGCTTCTTCCCTGAAGGGGACGTGAATCAGTCTGCTCTTTCCAAGCTCCTGTATTGCACCTGATAGTCACATGCTCCTCCTTTCCATGCTGCTGTGTTTTACAGGCAGGGACCACAGAAAATGAAAGCACCTTCCAGCTGACCAGTAACAGACCAGTGCAAAAACAGGTCTGGGACTCTCCAGCCAGCAAATTGGCCCTGACACCTCACGCACTTAGGGTAACAGCACAGCAGCAGCAGCTTAAAAGTGTAGTGACATTGCTTCTCCTCTCTGAACATAGATTGCACTGAGACAAACACTGATTGCAAACTGAGACAAATTGCCTTGTTTCAATAACAGAGAAATTAAATACAGCTAATGAGTAACTGTTCTATGAGATAATGTTCTGTGCTTCAAAATTTTTGTCTTTGTAATGAAAGGGAAAAAAAAAAAACAAAACACATCTAAAGTTTTGGGTATTCACAATTGCTTGAATATTTAGTTGGAAAGTAGAAAAGAGGGGTTTCAATCCGAGTTTCTTCACTAAGGGAACCTTGAAACTCAGAAACTCACTGCCAAAACTATGTTAAAGCCAATACGCATACACAGAATATTCTGGCTTTCAACTAAGCAGTATGTTTTCATGGGAATGTGTTTTGTCAAATGTTTCTACTAGGCCTAATTGAAATTTCTTCCTTCATCAAGATGCAAACATTTTCTTTTGACAGCATTGAGATATAGTTTATGGTGATATAAGCTCATATTTAAGTGGAAAGCCAAAAAAAAAAAAAAAAAAAAAAAGAAAAAATTGTCAGTATTGAAATGAAAGCAGAAAGTCATTTTTCCCTCCTCCTATCAAATGCCAAGGGAATGGAGATATTACCACAAATACTCCACTTCAATAAAATGGTGAGTTTGTGATGGAAACTCATGCTGCCAAAATAGTTGTGACAGGCTCTGCTAATGACAGGAGAAAAGAGCCAGAGAAAAGTCTGTGTGTGTCCCAGCTTCTCACTTAACCATGGCACTAGGGTACATTTCAATAAAAGAATAAAGTGGCTGGATATGCTGGTGTGATAGAATCGTAGAATCATGAAAAGGTTTGTGTTGGAAGGGACCTTAAAGCCCATCTAATTCTGACTCCTTGCCATGGGCAGGACTCCCTGCCCCCAGCCACGGCTGCCCCCAGCCCCATCCAGCCTGGCCTTGGGCACTGCCAGGGATGGGGCACCCACAGCTCCTGGGGCAGCCTGAGCCAGGGCCTCACCGCCCTCTGAGTAAAGAATTTCTCCCTCATATCTAATCTAAATCTCCCCTCTTTTAGTTAAAGCCATTACCCCCTGTCCTATCCCCACAACCCCTGACACAGAGTCCCTCCCCAGCTCTCCTGCATCCCCCTCCAGGCACGGGCAGACTGCTGTGAGGTCTCCCCAGGGCTTTCTCTTCTCCAGGCCAAACAGCCCCATCTGATATCCTATATCCCGCGGTGAGACCCCTGCAGGTCCCCGTGCCCATCCCCTCTGCTGACAGCCATCCCTGATACTGGGCTTTCATTAAACAGCAGCAGTGGAACCTGAGAGCTAAGGACACAGCTTCTCAAAACAAGGCATTCCACAGCTCTACCTTGTGCAAAGCCTCCCTGTTCACTCCAGATACAGTGAGAAAAATGAATCCATCATAAGCTACGACCTTTGAGTGAATATTCATTGGTACCAAGGTTCTACCCCTGGCTGCCAGAGCACCACCCTTCTACAAAGAGAGATGAAAACTTCACAGGCAGTTTGTGTCTGACCAGTACTGGAGAAAATGGCACAGGCACTCTGTACCTCAGCAGTCCCTAAGCAATAGTATCTATCTGCAGCTCTGCTTTTCTTTACAAAATGCTCAAGAAAGGCAGATCTGATTATTTATTTCCTATTGCAATAAATATGAAAGCACAGCATAATTACCTGTCAGAGACTCACGGAAGTTGCATAACTGCTCAAGCTTCGAAAAATGTAAGGAAAAAATTTGTGAAGATTATTTATGGAGGAAAAATATTGATGAATGTTAATAATAATCATAGAATCATAGAATATTCAGAGTTGGAAGAGACCCACAAGGATCATTGAGTCCAACTCAATAATAAGCTGTAATTGAAATGTATATTAGATAAAATTTTCCTTCCCACTCAATTAATGTGGTTAGGGAAACAGGGGAAAGTACAGTCATTGCATAGATGTCCTGAGCTCCTGCCATGGTAGCTGGGGGACAGTAAAGTCCAGGGCATCAGGTGGCTGTCCCCTTGGGACTTCCATTTGTCACGGCCTGCTGCAG
Organism: Anas platyrhynchos; assembly: GCF_047663525.1. Lineage (NCBI taxonomy): Eukaryota > Metazoa > Chordata > Aves > Anseriformes > Anatidae > Anas > Anas platyrhynchos. The sequence continues at coordinate 11,359,843 of NC_092605.1, read as the reverse complement.
AAATGCAGACTGACAGCAAGGTCCAGAGAGCTGCTGGCTGCAGAGGATGTGTCTGGGTTTAGTCTGCACCTATCCAGCCATTGTCAAGGTTCTGCAGCTGCTTTGTGGTGCACCTGAGGGCACAGCAGAGCAAACCCTCAGGTACTGCACATTGTATTTAAGTCAGTGGAGCTAAACTCCTGGCATCAGTGTTTGATTCAGACAAACTACTTAGAGCAACACGTTCACTTATATAGGTACTCTTTTACTCTTTTTTCTTTTTTCTTTTTTTCTTTTTTTCTTTTTTTTTAATATATATCTCTGTATTTTTAATTACAAGGGCTATTAAGTTTTATGAATATAGTATCTTTGTTCCTTGAGTTCATGTTAATTCACTTGAAAACCTATTAGTGATGGAAAAATCTCTAAAGGTTTTCTCATTCCAGTAAATACTTGGAAGAGATCCAAATCAAAATTGTAGGCTCAGGTTCTTTAAGTGTGTGCAAAATGCAAAACCACATTTCCATCTGACCTTGGCTTTTGATCATCTGCTGATCCTAAGCTCAGTCCTCCCGAAGTTCCCAGAAGGATCAATGGAATGGTCTGGTCTATGGCTGTCTCATAGGATTGTGAGTATTTCTAGTCTGGCTGTGGAGGAGGAGGTACACAACATGTCTTCATTACCCAATGGCTTGGCATGAGGAGCAGGATGTTCTCAAGCTTTGGACTACCTAGACTCAAGCAGATTTGGTTAGGATCAACCTTTCTCTCAGGTTTTGACTGTTCTGAATGATTTCCCAAATAAAAGAAAGAATTATATCAAACAAGCCCTTGAATGTTATCAGGCATTTCATCGAGGTTTTCAGGAAGGTACTCCTCAGATTGGGCACCTTAAAGACATTGATATCCAACCGAGTTCATCCAGCTCTTTGCCTTGGCCATTAAATCTTGCTAGTCACATTGCGTGGGGTTCCTTCATGTGAGACTTTCCTCCAGCTTGTTTCTTTTGGGCTGCAGCCATGCAGTTTGAAAGCCACAGGGTTTCACACCACAACAGAACTCCTGCATGTACTGCTGTCACTGTGGACCTGTCCCTTTGTTCATGCTTAATACAGAGCAACCTGCTGCAGCCTTTGCTGAATAGAGACTTTAATAAACTGAGATGTCAAGTAAGAAGAAAATCCAGCTCTTGGGGAGTTGTACAAACCTGATGTTATTGTGTCCACTGCTGCTTTGTATGGGGTCCAGGCAGGGTTCTTCAGAGAGCTGGTGTCTGGGCATGTGCTGTGATGACTGGCTGGAGCACTGAGACAGCCACTTTTTCCTAGTACAGCAAGCAAGCCATGTGTCAGATGGAGAGAGCTCTGAAGCAGAGACATAAGGAAGACATCATGGGGTAATTGTTAATTTTCCTCATGAGTTCATTCATTTTTCTGTGCAAGCAGCGGCACCTCCATGCGAGCTGGCGGTGGATGTGTTCCCCAGCCATGCATGCCAGCTGGACAAGAGGCCACTGTCATCTCTGAGGAGTGGCACCAGAGTGAGCACAGGTCATGCTGAATAACCAGGACACTGACAATCATCCAGCCAACTGACAGTCAAAATGGAGAAATCGCATCCCAGAGCCAACTGGTGAGAATTTCTAACTAGAGTGTGAGCAGACTCATTGCAAGGAAATGTAGAAGGGAAACAGCTTTTAAGTCTTGTATTCTTAAGTCTTTATTTATCTTAAGAGAAGTAAAGGTATTTGCTATTCTACTGAGAGACACCAGAAGGGCTGAAGCAGGGCCCTCAGCTACTATTCTTGATCTGCAGGAAGCTTTATAAAATATCCAGCTGCTATCTTTGGCCCCATCCCTCAAAAGACTGTCACTACAGTCCATTCTGAAGAATATCCGAGCTGTTTCTTGCTCTCCAAAACCTTTTTGGAGAGGCCTTTGACTTTCTGCCTGGATACACAGGAGTATCCCAAAGCTGTAGGGTAAAGGAAGCAGATACTCCCACACCTTTTCAGGACTATCCTTACTCAGTAGGATATTTACCGAGACAGTAGGAAAGGCGGTCCTGGAGCTTTTTTTCAGTGCTGGGTCTGTTGAAGGCACAAACTCGGGGCAAAGCCTGGGCTCCACCAGAGCCACAAGAGAAGGAGAAGAGAGAATTTTTATTTATTTATTTATTATAATATGCCTCAGAGGCGGGACTGCTACAACTGTGTCTGGGTGGACAGCCCCAGTATCTGCCCCTTCTTAGTAGCAGCTGAGCTGAACATGCATTCCCGTGCATTAACAGCATATGAGGCAGATCCCTGTGGCAGGTAACTGCCTAGTGCTAACAACATCCTTGTGTGTCCTTACTGACACACAGCGCTGGGCACAGCCCAGCAATAAATACTTTCTGTATTGCTAATCAAGAAAAATATTTCCAGAGCCACTGAGCTGTCAGCTTTCCTGCCCGCTGCACACAAGCAGTGCTGAGGACTCCATGACAATGCTTACAGAAAAAGCCTCCTTGCCTCCTGTGTGCTTTATTATGCATAGGAAGTGCTTGCTGGCAGCAGCTCCTGATTTTCCCAGTCACCTTCAGGGATTCACATGTATAAAAAGGATGAAGGAAAGTTGCTGCTCATTGTCAGACACCATCTGGGGCCATCCATGGGGAGAAGGTTTTGAAGAAGATGAGCCTCACATTTGGGGTTTTGCTTTGATGAGGTGGACTAGAAGAAAACAGTTGTTAGCATATACAAAACTAGAAATAGGCAGATCAAAAAGAAAAAAAATCAGCAGCTTGGGAAAACTGGAAGCAAATTCAGCTGTGTGGATTGTCTACAAAGTGGGGCAGGACGGATAAGAGGGGTGGGTGGAATTGTCAACTATTTGAATTTAGCTTTGGGAACAAACATCATGAACATGGCTAAATTAGGATACATTCTTGCTTGGAATCTGAGTTCTGGTTTCCTTTTATGCCATATGGCACCATGTGGAGTGTCAGAAAGATGGTCTGCTTTACTGGTGAGGACTGGAACGCAGATGTTAGAGGAGTTGTTTGACATGCCCGGACACACAGCGTGCTGCATCATTTGAGAGCAGTTTGAGCTGTGTATTGATGTAACCTGAACTGGATTTCAAGAACTCATTGCCCATAGAAAAATCTGATGTTCAAAGGGAACACATTCTTTGAAGAAAAACACGGTGAGGTTGTCTAGCTTTGCCTGAGAGGTATCACAGCTCTCTCTGCAGATGAGGGTGGTCCTGCTGGGAGATGGCACTAAGGCATAAAGTGACAGTCTCACAACACGTCCTCCCTGTGGCAGCAGTTCTCTTTGAGGCTGTTTACTGGCAGTAGAAGCTAGTCCAGTGTCACCAGTCTGCACAAGGCACTGGACCTCAACAGGGTGCTCCATGCCACTGGCCTATATCCCAGTGCCTCTCACTGGACCGTGCCTTGCTTCACCACCTACAGATGCTCCCAGCATCAAGAGACCATGAGAAACTGAGCTGATCCAGTCTGCAAAACAGACTTGGTTCTGAGATTTTAAAAGCAAAACCTAAATGCATTGTTTCATTCCAGACGAGACAAATATCTTGGCTAACCCACAGACATGACAGACAGGATTCTCTTCCCAACCTCTTCCCCCCCACCCCCATCCCCACCCCCCCTCCTTCATCTCTTAGAAAAGAAAAAAATTATTTGGATTTGTGTTGCTTTGGCTGGTCTAGGAATAATTATTTATCAGCACAATTGGTTTTGGTTTGATCAATGAGCTGTAAAATGAATGCCTTGCAGAACCCTAGCTGGTTGTGCTTTGTATCACGTCCAGTCTCAAAGCTCCAGCTGCATCCCTGTCCAGGAGCTGGGAGGCCTGAGAGGTGGCGGTCTGGGGAGCATTAATTCTATTTTCAGAAGTCTGTATCTGAACAGCCAGAAAGCATCACAGGAAAAGTGTTACTAAATCTGTATTAATGACACTTTTTGGTTGTGAATTATGATAATATTTTTAAGCCTTTATGATAACCCTACCTGGAGCTATCATACAGCAGTAAAGAAGCCATAAATGTGATAACAAAGAATTCTTTCCCGACATGCAGCCAGCCTGATTTTACAGCTACAATTCATGTTAAGTGTGCATTCATTAAATTATTCAGAGATGATAATGTCTCCTCTTCATAATCCTTAATCACCATGCCAATATGATTCTGCTTGCACTGGCTAAAGAGTAGCTGAGGGAGAAATGCATTTTGGCAGGGCAAGGATCACTAACACTTTACAGTAACGGTAGATTAATTAATGACAGATTATGATGGAGCGTGTATCAGAGTAAACAGAGCTTCCACCTCAGCCCTGCAAGGACTCACCATGGTCAGCACTATAGTGGGAAGCATCTCAGTGCCTTATGTAATAAGATAGGCACAGCCCCTCATTAATACTGCCCTCTGCATAGCTCCAATATAATAAAACATTTTCAAAGAGTAGAAGCTTTTCTGCCAAAAATCCATTGAACCAGAAGAGAATTTTCATATAAGATAACATGGTTCTCTGAGGGATACATGTATCCCCCTGACCAGGACATGCAAGACACCCACCCTGATGTGTGACCTGTGTTCATCGCTGCTACACTTTGCCTGTTCCACCCTAGGGCCAGCAATCACGGCTCACTGACAGATGGGCAGCCCATGTTCCCAGTGGTGGCATACACTGCAGCTGTGACCTGCCCTCAGGTACATGGCTCGCTCCTCTGTCTGGAGGCCTCATAGCAAAAGCGATGCCTGGCTGAAGGTCATATGTGCTTCATCTTACCTACCTTCAGTCAGCCTGCTTCATCCTTTTATAGATTTTCACAACAGACAACGACAATTTTGCCCAAACCTTTTGCATCCTGGTCTAATACTAACGCTGGACCTCTCCATAACAGCATTTATGGCTAATGGCTGAGCCTTGCATCTGAATGGCAACATTTTCCATGTTCCCTTTTCCACTTCCCATTTCTATGAACTATCCTAAAAAAATCGATCTTTTTTTTTTTTTTTTTTTTTTTTTTTTCCTTTTTGCATATTTCACTCCATCTTCTATTCTGAGCCGGAAATACGAATACTGGCAGTTTCTTCCTCCAACACCCTTATGTACTGTTAATGTTGATACTCTGTTGAAAGTCACCAGAAACATGGGCCTTGCAGATCAAATCATTGCTGGTGAAGAAATCAGTGAATCCAACTGTGGGAACCCAGTGACAAGTGGCAGAACATGAGGAAACAGCCTCACGTTATGCCAGGGGAGGTTTAGATTGGAAACAGGGAAGAATGTGCCCACAGAGAGGGTGGTCAAGCATTGGAATGGGCTGCCCACGGAGGTGGTTGAGGCCCCATCCCTGGGAGTGTGTAAGAGATGAGGACATAGCACTAAGGGATGTCGTTTAGTGATGGGGTTTGGTTGATGGTTGGACTTGATGATCTTGAAGGTCTTTTCCAGCTGAAGTGATTCTGTGGTTCTATGGCTCCAAAAGGCACTGTTCACTGTGTGCACTGTAGCAGCCATCCTGGACTTGCTGTTCTGGGCTAGAGCAAAGCAGTAACTTTGTTCTCAGGAATTTGCCTGTGAACACCAGTCCCTGGCTCCCCAAGTGGGAGCAACTATTTCCCGAAAGGGGATGACAGGCCCTTCTCTTCAGCATATGTGGGCGTGACAAGAACCAGGACCTGAAATTTAGACACAAACTAGTCCAGACCAGAAATAAGGTGTAAATACTAATATATACTCTAGAAGAACCTTCCAATGTCCTTTCTTTATAGTCCTGCCTGAGCAATCCTTTCCTTTTCAGATGTCTTGCACAGGTCTCCGTGCTTCAGTACCAGCGATCCTGTTAGAGCGTGTCACAAGGAATCGAGAGCTCTTTTTAGTATCATGATAAATGGAAAACCCTGAGCTTCAGCTTAAAAAAAAATTGCCCTGCAGGAAATGTCTTCCTTGGGGCCTCATTACTCTCCACACTGATCGCCTGCAGGAACATCACTCACTTTTTAATGAAACCCAAAGGGAGGAACGTGTTCTGCTTGGGAGCAAATCACATGTGGTTTCCATCTGGCCTCACAAGTTAGCTGCATGGTGCAATCACCACCTGCATTGAGAAACAAGTTAATTATGAAGCCCCTTGGCAAGCATTTTTCCTAGCATGGAATGAAGGGACCCTCATCCTCTGCTCCTTCACCATTCCCATCAGAAGGCTCAATGGGCACCTGCATTCCACTTTACCACATGATGAAATGCTCTATATTATCACTTCTTTTTTTTTTTTTTTTCCTGGTATGAAAGCATTAAGCCCATTATGCTCCTTAATGCAGGATTGAAAATCCAGCAACAGATGCTGGCACATCTTCCAATGGGAATGGCTAGCAGTAAAAGTAAAGCATTTATCGGTGCAGAGCAGGATGATGGTGTCAACTAGTGTGAGCTTGCGCTGCATATGGCTTTGGAGCAACATTGCATTTCCTTGGCTGGAGTCTCTGAAGCCTCTTGCAAGATCTGCTCAGGAATTTCATGTCAAATGATTTTCCCCTGGGAGATGTGTTTGTCCTTTTTTCCAATAGTTATTTTCATTTATTTATTTATTTATTTATTTATTTATTTATTTTCTGAGAAGGTAGTATTTTTTGTATGGGTTGAGGGGTAGAATATTTTACCTATATCAGAATGTTTCATTTCTTTATTCACACTGAGCTGGTTTGTATCAAATCAGTTCAGAATGCTGTCAAACAGCTGGTTGCTGCCTGTCAGGAGCTGCTCTGTACCAAATCCCCACCTTCTCTGTTGGACTGGGCTTTCAGAAAGACCTCACCTTGTACATGCCATGGTCTGTGCTGCACAGGGACCGAAGTGGTTGCAGGACTGATGACCAGAAGCCACGGCCACGATGGTGGGTATGGGACAGCAAAAACAGGCAATCTGCTCCCATTAAACAATGCTGTATGAGTTCATATGAAACCAAGGGGCTGATCATTTTCATAGGCACAACTAATATTTTCCAACTTCAGGAGTGGCAAAACAGCCTGCTGTGATCCCGTGACCTAAAACACTGTTAAAGGATGCTCTGGAATCAGAGGGGCCCTGGATGCAGAGAGGATGCAGAGATAATGCAGGCAGCTGTCCTGGGCTGCTGGTGTTCAGCAGGTCTTTCACTGATTTTTCTGAAAACCAGCACAGGGACTGTCTTGCAAAAAGGATTTGAGCTATAATCTTTCTCAGTGGGAGTGTAAGAGACCTTAAAGCCATTCTCATGGTAGCTATGTAAAGGTTTTGGTCACACCTCCCAGTAATGTGGTGGAAATACAGTTTTCTGCCTTGCTTTCTTTCCTTTCTGCTAGAAAGCACCAGGTCCAGAAGAACAGTAATACTTGGACTCCTCTAGGAATGAGGTTGTGTGCTCTTCCCTGAGCACCCCAGTCTCTGGGTTTTCTTCAATGTCTTTTCTTATATCATTAGTTATCATCCTTCCCTGTGTGTGACACAGCAACAGACACAAAGCCACCCAGGTACAGAGCTGGATCTCCTGCACGTGGATGCTGGAGCCTTACAATCCTTCCTGCTTTGAGATTACAAATGGCACCCAGCTCTGTTCCCAAACCCATAGACATTTCTGCACCTCCACATGCCACAGAGAGACCCAAACCCTGACCAGAATCCCAGTGTGCCCATCAGTTTGTCTTCTTTTTGGTGTTAGAGGTGGGTCTAATTGCTGAACTTGTAAGGTCAAATCAGAGCTCAGCTCAGACCTATTGCAGGGGTCACTGCAGGTTTTCCTCATTCTGTGACACAGTTGCAGTTTACCAGAATAAATGAACTGAAACTCAGCTCAGCTCCTGCAACCCTCTTTGCAAACTGGTCTTTGGGAAGCTGAGGCTCAGAATGAAATTTCAGGATGTCCTGAGCCCTCCATGAGTGGTTGTCACAATTAATTCATTGGCTTCGATTTACAGATGGAGGAAGCAGCATACAGGTATTTTTTTTTATTTTTGATTTAATATCACTCTGTCAGTAACTGATCTCAGCTGAATTATAATCAAAGCGAAATGAGTGTGTCTAGACGAGGTTTTGCATAGTTTAACAGCATATTTCCACTTCATTTGGTGCTGGTTTATGCATAGACCTACAGGGAAGGACAGGCACAAACAGTTCTTTCCATCAGAAGTGGCACTGGACCAAACGTTCTCACAGTGCAAACACCCTGGAGAGTATTTGTCACCTGCTTTGGACCCGTGGCACCAGACATAGATATGAAAAGACGGCATGGAGCTGGACAGGTGACACTGAGCCGTGTCTCTTCTGTCTCTCACATTAAATAGGGGGAGCTTCTGAGATGGGCTCCAGCAGTGGCCTCTCGCAGGAGTGGAGCTGTTTGCCCCTCGATGCAGAAAGTTTCCCCTGCCCTGGGTGGCAGTGGCCAGCCTGCCCGTTACACTGGGCAGGGGTGACTTCTCCAGGGGTGACAGGTCCTGGCTTTATTCCTTCCTCAACCTCAGATAGGGAAGGAGGAGACAGGGCCTGGCAAGCAAAGAAATAAATAACATACACATTTAAGAGAGTATAATCAAACTCATCTGCCAGTGGAGCATGCTAATTAGCTTAATGAGATTTCTTGGAATGAGAAAATATTACTTATTTCATTAACTGCATGACAATTGTGCTCCTAAATGAATCAAGAAATAAATCTAAGAATTAAGATGTAAAAATAAAGCATTAATAAAATAACCACTGCCAGAAAAGTGCTTTAACCCAGGAAATCAGGTTAGGTTTAATACCCTGTAATATTTTATGAAAGAAACGACATGAAGCATCTGGAATATGACTGCTTGCTTCCAAGACAAGCTGCAAAGAGCCTCTCCCCTCCATGTCCCCAGGGTCCCAACACTAAGCATGCCTTCTGCAGCAGTTGGACCACACCTGAACCCAATGCCAATGAGGGGAACAGCACAGGTAATGGTCCACAATGGGGGCACCTTATGGCACCCACACTTCTGAGCTCGTGTTCATTAACAGCACTGCTTCTTTATCACCAGGGTGAGGGTGCAAGAAAAGTGCTGGGGACAGGGCTGTTACAACACAGTTAGCCTTCTGGAACCTACCATGGAAGTCTCCAGTGATCTGGTGGAGCTGTCGGTGGCTCAGACACTTCCTTTCCCAGAGCACAGGTGATATGTGGAGCTGGGCTGGTTCACTTTGATGCTAGAGAGCAGTAAGGGTTGCTAGGTTTGAGAATGTAGCTGGTAGGCTGGTAAAATTTGATGAATAATAGGAAAACTGCACTGTGAATAACAGGCATATTGGATGAATAATCTCTTGGCAAATAATATCTGATCTGCTTGAGTTGTCAGCAAGGGACATGTGCTGCCTGCGTATGCTGTGGGAAGGCACCGAATAGTCTGCAGCTTCAAATTTAAGCTTTGTTAAACAAAGCCAAACAAAGCCCATATGGTTTATGAATAGAAAAGGTTTTCATCCTGTTAAAAAAAAGCAGTCATGTAATCAGTGGCTATGCTGAGCTGCTGGGTTGGGAAGGGAGTTAAAATGAAACAGTACAATCTGATTTCACTGTAATGGCAGAGAATGGAAAAAAGCAAGCAAGCAGGGTCAGGGCCTGCACTTTTAAACACCAGAAGTTTCATAAAAAAAAAAAAAAAAGTCATCTTGGCAGGTCTCAGAGACTCCTTTCAGCTCCAAAACAAGGGGACCAGCAAGGAAGTCCCCAGATCATCCCCGTGCTGTGTAAGCATGTGCCAGGGGCCACGGGAAGGTGTGGGCACAGCCCATGGTGCTTCGCCTCACACGTTCTGCATGGACAGAGCTGTGAGCATCCCCTGAACCAGTGCCTGAACTCCCCCAGGTCACAAAGTCTGAAAGCAAAACGGAAATGTTACCTTGGGAGCCCACAGACATGGGGAACCTAATTCCTGTGTTACTTGCACAGTTCTTGTGTGCCTCGGGAGTGGATCCTGTCACATTCACTGAGTGTACCATCACTGCTGGCTCTGTGCAGCCCCTGATGTTCAGAGGCTGTGGATGTAGCCAAACACTAAAAAAGTGGTGTTGGAGTGCAGGGACTGTTCCTCTGACGTTGCCCTCTTTCCCAAGCTCGCCCAGTCTTTGCTTTTCACTTTCCCTCCTGGTTTTCTGTAGACACTGTCACACTGCATCCCTCTGCAAAGTGCCCAGCCCCTTCCCACAGTCTCCTCAGAGCTGCCCTTATACAACTATCCTGATTCTGCTAAGACAGTGTTAACAGTTATTTCAGTCATTTTTTACTTAAATAAAAGAAGCAGAATCCTTTCTGGGAAGCAGGGACCTACACCATGGTGATGTGCTTTTGAAGTGACACCATGCCTGGGGCTGGGTTGAACTGATTTCCAGAACTAGGAGTTTTCCAAGCACTGTGACAGGGTTGACCACAGCCACGGTGCATTGGTTCTGTCCTCTCTGGCTGAGTCCAGAGAATGGGGAAAGCACTTGCTAGTGTCCCCACACAGAACTGGAAATCAAACCTGTGAATCAGAGGAGGGTTCCAAATACACGTGGACTTCAGTGCCCCTCTTTTTGCTGAGTCTGTCTGCATCAATGGCTTTGATTTCTCTGCTGCATATTGTATGCCTTAAATGATAGTGATGAGTTTCAGCCCATGCTGCATTGCCAATGAGCTGCAATGGGAAATGTGTACTTTGAAAATGATAGCCAGCAGCTGTGGTGTTTCTTTTGTCCCCTGAGATCCCTGTTTGTTTAATAAACTTGTATTTTTCTGAACAGCACAGCTCATTGTGAAGGTAATCTTAAAGGGAAAAAAAATGCCTGTGAACAGAACTGATTAAATATCAGAAAATACAAAGCATCCCGAAACCCAAATGACAAAGCCACCTGATGAAAAATCTACAAAGACATTTTAATTAAAATTGATTACAACCAGCAAAAATAAACATCTAAAAAGTCAAGATTAAATCCTTTAATCAATAAAGACCTTCACACTAATAGAGCCCTCTTGATCCTTCTGACATTGGCCCAATCCATTCTCTGAATGCCCTCTCAAAGAATGGAGACAATGAAAAAATATCTAATTCAGCAGATTTCACAGCTGGATGGAACCAAAAACCCTGAAGCCACCAAGATCTCCTCATGTCCCTGGCCTTCCATCTCCATGGCAGCAAGGCATTTTCTGTCTGACCATGTCAGTCACAGCACACCAGTGTCCTAGGGACCTTTCTTCTGATGTTCACCTTCCACTGCACCAGACTTCGGATCACAGAAAAATATTTGTTCCACTTGCATCCAAACTGCTTTGATACCTTTGAGAGCTCCACTTGACCTTTCTCTTGCTGAATGCACACCCACTGCCACCTGACAGTGTGGGTAACTGGATTTCCTGTGCCTACAGCCCAAATGTTCTGCTCTCCGTCATGTGAGAGAAGATAGGGGTGGCCCCACATTACTGCTGGACAGTGACATCCTATTGCTAATAGTGTCCCCAAGAGGGACCTGAGTCCTGCTGTGTCACCTGTGGCACAGAGGGGCCAGTCCCAACCTGCAGCACCTTGAACCCTGAGTGCTGCAGTGTTCTGGCTTCAGGAAGACAGAGCACCATTCAGCCTCCATTGGTGAATATATTAACCAGAGAGGATCTTTGTGAACTTCAGTGGGCTCAGAGCTTCTCCCTCACTACACTGGTTGTCATCCTCTGGCAGCTGCCTTTGCACGACACACTCTTCCTTGGGACAGACCAGGCCAAGATTCGGATAGCAGGGCCCTACACCCTCTCCAACACACTGATTGGATTTTTCCTACTTTCTCTTCTAGCAGAGAAAAAACTCTCTATCAGGCCAGGCCAAAAGGACATCTGGAGCATAATTCCCACCAGGTCTTTGGTTTCTGTGTCTTCAGGGAGGGGATCCATCACCTTGTGGTCAGACTCCTCTGAGACTGTCACAGGGGATGAATGGAGAAATGCATAAAAGGCAGTCTTTGGCCAGAACCACCTGGGACAAAGTGCCAAGGCTCCATTTGATTTTGTGGGGATTTTATTTTGCATTTTGAAATAAACAGCAAGGACTGAATTCATGGTCTCTAACAAAACAAGATGACACCAGTTACAGACAGAGCAGTTATTCTAATGTCCTGCATGTACCGATTCCCCATCGAAGGGTAGTTAGTGATAACCAGCCTGGTGCCAAATTCACTAAGCCACATGGGTAAGTCGGGTGCAACTTTGCTAAGAGTCACCATTTTCTTAGTGTAGGACCAAAATAGACTTGATAACAGCATTTCCATGGATTTTTTCCCCAGCACTTCCTTCCAGCATGGCATAGTGCCATGAATTTAGATCATTTTATATATTTTGTAATATTCATTTCACAGAATTAACCTCTGTACTAAAAGACGAGAGAAGATTTTTGGTACCGGTGTCATTGAAAGTGGATCTGGTTCCCAAATAATAGGATCATCAGATAACTCAAGGGGGAAAGGATCTTGGGAGCTCTCTAGTCTGATTTCCTCCTCAGTCAAGGGTCTAAGAACAGACCAGATAACTCAAGATGTGACCCGTTCTGGTCTTGAAAACATCTAAGGAGAGAGACTGCAGAAACTCTCTGGGCTACCACTCTTACTCCTTGTAATGTTCCTAGGGTGGAGTTTTTGTTACATCGTGTTGGAATGTCTCATCTTAGCTTGTCTGCAGCTTCTCATTCTCCCACCATGTGCCACTGTGAGAAGCCTTGCTCTTCCTTCTTGATCCACTGCCCCAGACAGTGGGAGCATCCCTCAGATTTGGAAGGGAGACAAGGTGTTTAATGAAGATTTCAATAAACATTGTTCTGAAGACCTGGGGACCCAATATTGTTCTTGGATTTGTGGTGGTCTGGAGGAGCACTGCTGTCACAGGTGGTCCTGTCATCACCAGGACAGAGAGGAAAGCTGGTTTCTTTGCAGCTGTGACTTGCCTCTGTGCAAAGCAGCCCATATCTCTGAACAATCCTGACAGTGCAGCAAAAAAGATTCCTGACAAGCATATAATTCAATTAGCTTCCCGCTTTCACATCAATGCAGTTCTAGCTCATGAAATTGCTTGTCATTTATCCATCACTCCCAGAGACTCCAGAATCCAATTGCCTTTCTTGAAGCCAGAAATGAGACACTAACAACAGGACCCATTAGAGATGTCATTCAGGGCTTTCACATCTGCTCTCCCTGATGATAGATGGAGCTTTGTAGCAGATTGCAGCTCTGGAAGAATTCGGGGCAGCTTTTTCCTTCTCTCTGGAGCCTGTGCAAAGTCCCCCAAGACCTCATGCAGAGGCAGACCCTACAGATGGCTGTGTCAAGACAGGCCAGCACATCTCCAAAAATACACCCAGCTGAAGCAGACCTGACTTTTTACGGTAATTGCTTGCACCAACTGATTTTCTTTTTAATAATGATTAATTTATTTGATGAATTTCACCTTTCTTTCCTGTTTACTAATTGCTTTCAGACAGATTGCAAAAATACCATAGTTATTTGGAGACTAATTCTGGAAAAGCAAAATGCCAGAAGGCCAGAGGCTTCCAAAGGGGACTTTATCTGTTCTCCAACGGTAGAAACCAAGCTCACTGTTTGGGAGGGAAATCTGGAGCAGGCACAGAGGTGGAACAAGACAAGACAGTGGGACAAGACACGTGGACTGCATGCAGAGGGGTACCTGGAGGCAACAAATGTTCCCTGTGCACATAAAGACCCTTCAGCAGAGAGAAACAGAATCAGTTCCTGACTGTCACTGAATGTCTGTTGGATGCATGCAATCTTTATTCACCCATGGTCAGAGCTTTGGATAATGACCTACAGCCTACTATCCATCCAGACTTCAGTGGCTTTGTCTTTCAGGAAAGAGCTGATCAAAGCCCAATTCCAGGTAAAGTGTTGTGTTTCGTTCTTCCCTTTGTAGCCAAGAGACATTGGGATACAGCTTAGTGCTGCCTCCATGCATGTGAACATACGGATACCTGCTGATGGCAAACAGCCTGCCTGGAGTCACCTTTCTAGCAAAGCAAAAGGCTTGAAATTTCCAAAGCAAAGTGTGCAGCCATGCCCTTTCATCTGGTGCACCAGGGATGATGGTCTAACATAGTGGCTGCACAGTGGACTCCTCCCTGGCACACATCTGGGAGCACCCACCTGGTGGAACTGGCCAGGCCGTGATCTCACAGCCCCTGGCTTTTTGTGTCCAAGACCCTCCGGATAGCTAACACCAAACCCTTGGAGGAGAATGCAGAATTTCTGTGAAGTAGGGCTACAAAATGGAATGTAGCTGCAGGTAAAGGTTTGAAGCATAACAGAGGAATCCAGTATACACCAGCACTAGCACCAGCATCCCAAGCCATTATCCTGTCTAGAAGAGCAGGCTCTGGCTGTTTATGCCGTCTGCCTGTGCCCTCAGAGTGCAAATATTCATTTTTCCTGGGATGTGATGCCAACAGGAACTGAATGTGCATGAGAGACCCAGCTAGCAAACAGGCACAGGTGGCTTTTATTCTCACTGTTCATTCACTGTGGCCATGGCTTGATGGTATGGACACTGGCAGCGGTGACATCGCCGTCCCTGCTCATTGTCAGTGCCAACACAACTGCTTGGGAGATTGTGCTGAAACCAAGAAGTGAATTCATCTAATTTTATGTGATTAGCAAGGCTTTGCAGGTTTTATTAATGTTGGTCATGTCTCCAGCTAAAGGCCAAGGACAGGCCTAGCAACAGCTTTGTGGACCTGGCGGGAGATAAGAGCTGCAGCACAGGGTGAGGATAAACAGAGAACAGGGACATTATGGGACTGTCTATAGGCTGGAACCTTCCTCAGAGCCCTTCATCACCAAGCCACAGCCTGTGTAGCCTGCTGCAAAAGGCACAGCAGTCTTTACAGCCTACATGAGAAACACAAGGAATGGAACTGGGATTTAAGGCCAAGTCAAGTTAGATCTCAGGCACCACATACTGACATACCATCACTCCAAGGAACAAACAGAGCTGGGAAAACACTGGCATTTCTCACTCACTGAGATTTAGGTACCTGAGAACACTCTCAAAACACAGAGTCTGGACTGTGGATATAAATATTCTTATTTCTCTGCAGACTCACTAGGATTTTCAGCCTATGCAGCCCCGGCATTCACTCATCTACTTCACTGCCATGGGTTGAGATGCTCCAAGGAGCAGCATGCAGTTCTGTTACGTGGAGCATCCTCTTCTCAGTGGAAGCAGCCAGGCTGAAGCCTCATGTAGAACAATAATTAAAAGAAAATACAAAGCCAATTCTGCCCTTGACTGAGAGTTGCTGGAGCCTAGCAGGTTTTGGTGCTGCAGCTGTCACTGCTTCCCTGCTGAGTCTGGGGCATGATCTTCACCGGGATTAATTCCAGACAAATGACTGTGGCCCTCCATCTGCTAGTTGGCTCTGAGTTTCCTTTCTGAAAGGTCTCTGACGACTCAAGGAAATTCTTTTTTTTTTTTTTTTTTTTTTTAACTACCCACAGAGCAGCACTCAGTACCATGCCCTGTGTGCGCTTATGATATTAACTCATGCAGCCTTGTTGAGTTGTGGCAATAACACATCTTATGGGCATGAATATTTTGAAAGACCTAGTCATTCAAAAACAAGGGCTTAAAAATGCTTAATATCATTATAACTCCTTTCCAAAGAGATTATTCCCTTCTTTCTTCAGTCTTTTTCTGCACTTGCCACTGCACTAAAGCAAGCTAATTGTTCCCTGGTGCCACAGACACAACAGCCTATAAATCCCATTTAGGAACGATAGGTAGAGGCATAAGCCCAATTTGCACCAGGGCTCAGACTAAACATGAACGCTGGCCCCCATTACATGATCTGCTATCTTCCTGACACGGTGGCCTTTGTGTGCAAAGAGCAGAAGCTCCTGGATAGGTCACAAGGAAGCCACACAGCTACATGGGTGCAGGATCTGGGCTTCCCAAGCCCTTCTTACCTGCAGTGAGGAACAGGTTCACTCCAGCACACTGTCAGTGACTTTTTTGATACTAATTATAATTCAGTACTGTGTCTGTGGTGTCCTGAAGACCAAACCCTTTTCCTGTAGAAGACGGATCAGATGCAGAGCAAGATGCCTTAAAGTGAACTTCTTACCGTCTGCATTCCATGGAAGACTGGAGGAAGAGATTTCTCTTTAAAAGATGTTTTTTAGGGATGATCCATCAGTCTCTACTGTCTTTTCAACAAGGAAGCACCTATGTGCTTTAAGACCATCGTCTTGAGATACAAAAACATGCCACATGAGCAGCATCCAACCAGAACAACTTGGGTTTTGTACAAGGGATGTTCCCCTCTAACAAACTGTTGAGCACCTGCAGCTGGGAAATTATTCACAGAAACTCTGCACTGAGTTATTTCATAGATGTGAGAGAATAACAATCTGCCCACGAGCAATGTATGAGCTGAACAGGAGTTACACACCGAGAAAAAGCTTTGTGCAAATCCTCCTCCTCCCCGTGCCTTTCAGAGCTTTTATTTCACCAGCTATCTGTGGGTCAGGCTGCGTACAGAAGCATGACAGAAATTGTGGCAGAAAAATCTGTTTTGGAGGGAGCAGAAAGCATCTGCTGTCTGCAGATTCAAAAGGTAGAGCTATGGTGACCGCACACCTGATGTGACCTGGTGATACCTGTGTCTCCTTGACACTGAGAAGCACCAGCAAAGAGGGGCTGTTTGTCCTGCTCTATACATGGGAAACCTGATTTCCCAGAGGCAAAGGCAAACTGGTGGGTGCTGTTTGTCTCTCCAGCACTGCCCTGGGTACTTGCTGGTGTGACTACCCCCTGCACAGGCAGGGGCTGGTACACAGACAAGGCATGGATGGGACACTTGCAGTCAGTGGAGGTGTGGCATGGTGCTGGTCACTGTGTTGAAGTGTGCTCGATGGGGAACTGCTCCCTCTGGGTGTGCTCACAGCCTCAGCTGAATGGGGTGTGAACGTCACTGAACAACACCAAAGTCTTTGATTTTGCTCAGAGCTGCTCCCAGAGCTGTGACAGTCCTCAGAGAAATGCCTAGAAGGGTTTCTGAACACTGTCAGACTGTAGCACTCTCCACAGACTACAAGGCCAACCTGAATCACTGGTTCTAGGAAAGCCATACTCTCAGCCTGCTAAAGCTACCGAAGAACATCACCATATACATTTATGTGGCAGCAGCTCTCTGTGAGACCAGAGCCGTCACTCCATCACTGATGATCCCTGGTACTTGGTCTGGCTGACTACAGAAGATTCCCTGGAACTATTTGCAGGTGGGTGTAAAAATAGACCTAAAAGTGAAGAGCAAGATACCCTCACCATGAGCATTGTGCTCCTCTTGGTGGAGGATCCTGGATGACAAAAACTTGCCACCATCTCCCCCGGAGGTCTTCTGAGGACCATGAGGGACACAGAAAGGGTGAACATAACCACAGAGTACAAAGATGGGTGTTAGGGAGATTTTTGTGTAACAAGTTTAGCTATTTTATTCAGGAAAGTTTTCCATAATTATTAGGTAATTTGGACTATTATACTACTGACACATCAGTTTTACTAACAATAAATTATTTCCCCTATATTTAAGATGTATTTCTTTCTGCTCATAATGACATTTTGAATGTAACAGTGTGCTTTAATATCCTCCCTGTAGACAGTGAAGGGATCATATTAAGCAGCTCTTTGAAGTCAGGTATGTTCCAGAACAAATCTGCTGAGCAGGTAGGGTTTGCACAGGGGGAACTGAGAAGTTTGCTGCTGCCAGGTGAAGTGGACAAGATGTTACGCAGGTCAATGAGCCTAAAGATGAAAGGCAGACAGGAAAAGGCAGTTTCTAATGACAGGAGCTAGTCAAACCTGGAGAATTAATATTTCCCATGTGAGCACAGAGCAGGAAGCTGTCATGGGAGTCTGAAGGATCAGTTTAGCTGCAGAAAGTCAGCTCACCTTGGTTTTAGCAGGTTAAGGTGACAAGCAGTGTGACAGGGGTTCAATTATTTGCTTTGGTGTTTATCCCCTAGATGACTGTGAACAGCTCTCTCTGCTTCTTTTTGTGCAGTTACTAAAACGGCCTTCGTAATGCAGAGGGAGTCAAAACCAGACAAGTGGGAATTCTATATGTATGTATGCAGAAGAGACTTACAGGTTTACACACTGATTTAGTGAAAAAAGACACCTTGCTTCAAGTCAATACAGTGCCATAAAAGCGTGTCTGGAGGGATCCTAAGCAGAAGTTAGATAATAATCCTCTTCACTACTGCACTGGAGGCCTGGCCAGGTTTGCATGCACAGAGCTGTTCTCTCCGAGACACTGCAGGGGAATTGTCTGTGCTTGGAGGCTGGAGCCCTTGAGCGGACTTGGCTCATCACCAAAGGTTGTTAGTTGTAACGATACTGAAGATGGGGTCTTCAGTCTCTGCAGCTGGAAGGGCTGATCTAATTTTCTGCAATGAAATCAACCTCCTTAAGAGTGGTGTACAGCAGGAAAAGGGGCTGAAGCCACTTACAGCTGAGGCACTTACAGTCAGACTGGACTTTAGGAAAATCATTTTCTCTGCAATGTCAGGCAGCACTGCAAGAGGTAATGCAAAGAGGCTGTGGAATCTGTCTCTGGAGGCTTTCAAGACTTAGTTAGACAAAGCCAGGGGGACCTGATCCAAAAACAGCAATATCCAGATGATCCTGCAGTAGTCCTGTTTCATGGGGAGGTCCCTTCCTACCAGCCCGTCTCAGTTTTTTTCTTCTCACTCAGATCTGAGGACTTCTTGGAAGCACCAGACTGATGGATAGAGGTGCAAAGTTATGCTACACTTGGAAGAAGGTGTATTTCAAGGTGGCACTAGGCTGCAACCTAAAGAGAAACAGTCTGGGTTATAACTCTGATTTAAACCTGAAGCAGCCTTCAGCCCAAGCAGCACTTCAGGCCCACCAATACCCCTGCCTGCTGTCCAAAAGACACTGAAGTGCTAATCAGCAGATGGCAAAATATCTGTTGTTCTGGCAACCAATTAATTCCATGTTTTGTAATGAGCCAAAACGGAGGTGGTAGAAGAGAGGTGGAGACAGTGGGAAGAATGTTTCTGAAGACATTGTTCTTTCTTACTAATCAAGTAAAATTTGCAGACTCTCCCAAACTCATTTCATGCCTTTGACCCAGATGCAGACTGATTTTAAAACATCCCATACCCATGCTGTGGTTCAAGTGAACATCAGTAGATGCACAAGTGAGTGCCAGTGATGAGGAATGCCAGGAGCTGTGTTATTCAGCTGGGCTGCAGTGGTTGACTTCACCTGGTCACTCCCACAGTCTTCCCTGCACTTTGCTGAACCACCACATTGTTAATTTGGATGCTGCAGGACTCACCTTCTGGAAGTCTAGTGATATTTGGTGGCTTCCAGAAAAAATTGGTCATGTTTGAGTTGTCTCTGACAGGTGATGCACGGGCAGGGCTTCTTATGGTTAGAAATAGTTTGTGGCATTTGAGAGAAGGTCAAGCGGTGTGGTCATATCCCAGTCAAGCTGTTAGGCATGTGTCAATGTCCCTGACAAACCCCTTGCTCAGCACAGCCCAGCTGCTAGCAGAGTCTCTGGGAATGAAGTAGTACCCCCAGTTGGGGAATACAGAGTTAGAGAGAACTTAAGGCAGGCATAAGTACTTTGAACTGGATAGGATGCATCTGGATGGACCTGGGTTTTGTCCTTGTGAATTTCTAACATTTTTGAAAGGTCATTGTAACTGGAGGAGGTTCATGAAAACTGGGGAAAGGCAAACCTTGTACCCATCTTCGGAAAGGAGCTAGGGAACTCCAGGTCATTCAGCCTTACCTCGGTCCTTAGGATGGTTATGGAGCAAGTCCTTCTTGAGGCCTGGGGGAGAGCCAGTAGGGACTGACCAAGGGCAGTATAAATCTCTGTGCTACAGAAAGAATTGTTTGCATTATTTTCTAAAAGTCCTTTATTTTGACGTGAAAAAGTGAAGTGTACTTATATATGTATCTAGAAATCCCCCTTTTAGCCCTCTGTTTCTTTGCTGGTAACATGAGTTTAATTCTAAAGAGCAGTGTATACCAGGAGTGTCAAAACTCAAGGTGAATGGGAGTCTTTTGATATTCATAAAGAAAGTAAAATGGCTTTAACAGCCACTGTCTGTCTTTATGAATGTTACCGCTCAAAACAGAAGTTTGTCTGTGGTGGAAAATAAATGTCCTTATTTACATCCTAGCTCTTGGAAATCACAAAAGAAGCAGTCAAAGCCTTGCATGAAAAGAGAGAGAGAACCATTGCACAAATGAGAGGAACAGAGAGCAGTTACAGATGGTAGAGAGACACTTTGAGATGCTTTGGAGCTGAGACATTTTCTAATGAGAAAGTGAAAATGAGCTTAACTGGCACAATATGAAAACGGCACTACCTAGGAGATTGTCTTCTGCCTTAATCCAAAGGACACTAACAGGGATTGAGGAAGAACAGAGGTCTGAGAGAGAGCTAAAATTTGGACCAAGTGATTTAAATGGAAAGTTTCATCATTAAATCTGATTTACTGTGTGATTCTTAACTTGTAGGAAGCTCCTGAAACAGGAGTAGGCACCTGATGATCTTATACTCTGTGTGAAGAGCAGGTCTGAGGACATTCATGTCCTCCAGACACACTGGACTGGTTCTCCAGCTGTGTTACCCCAAGAACAGGCAAAAAAACAAGAAGCCAGAACCGCCATGGTGTGTCAGATTCTCCTTCTCCTTTCCAACTTATGTGAGGACCATGTTTCTTGGAAAGAAATTATTTGACCAACAAAGAAGTTAGATGAAGGTGAAATTAAGGGTGATATTTTCTGGTCCATGAGACCAGAAGATAAGGAAAAGGAGAAAAGGAGATCCAATGTGTGTCCTGCTATCTCCACTGCCTCCTCCTTTAAGCAGATGGCAGATGGGAGCAGAGGTCCCAGCCCAGCCCTGGCTGTATATCACAGGCCCAGAAATCCCTTATTGCCTGTAGCCACCCTGCTTTTGGCCATGCACCAGCCTGGATATGTCCATGGAGGCCCTGTGCTGGTAGGAGGCTCCTGAGGAGCAAGGTATTCCTAAGAGCATGGCACCATCACCATGCCCCCAGGGGCTTTCCTGTCAGATCCCTCTCAGGAAAATGTCCACAGTGTTTGTATGGGGAAACTCTTTTTTACTTTGGTTTTGCCTTTGACAAAATATACTGACATGAATTTTCTAACTTTTGCAAAGTACTTTGAGTTACAGTGACAAGAGCCCCTGTAGTACTGCCTAGAATTTAGTTATTCAATTATTAATTACTGCTATCAATAATTCAAGCATTCTATTATTAATTGTTACTATTACTCTTACTCAGGCCAGAGGCTAACTTTCACAGAGCAGCTCACAGCCTGCCTAAGAGCAATGCACCTTCAGTTCCTGCCTCCAAAACTGCTCTTGTTTTGGCAAACAGCTTGCACATGCTGTTGTACCGGACCTTCACAGTCCTGTACCTCTCTCTTCAGCACC
The DNA here is from genome assembly GCF_047663525.1 of Anas platyrhynchos. Classification (NCBI taxonomy): domain Eukaryota; kingdom Metazoa; phylum Chordata; class Aves; order Anseriformes; family Anatidae; genus Anas; species Anas platyrhynchos. Next base: position 11,338,328 of record NC_092605.1, on the reverse strand, counting down.
TAAACCCAAGCAGGAACTGTGGGTCTTTTCTGCACCTACTTGTATGGAAGAGCTGCAGTCTGAACACCTTTCACCTGGTAGATGGACATGGTGTTTAAAAAGCAAGCCTGTTGTTCCATCAGTTTTGCAAATGAAAGTTTGGAGCTTTATTCACGACAAAGCAGAGAGCTTCAGAGAACTGTTTATTGCAGATATTTGGGTGGTTAAGTGATATCCAGGAATGCATGCAGTGCTGGGACTTTCAGTGTGGGCATGGAATTGATCTCAAATTAGTGTGTTGTTAAGCCCCCCTCCCCCACCTTTTTTTTTAAATTCATGTTCTGATTCAAGCAGAGCTTTTTTTCATTACACATGTGATTTGGACTATAGTAAAGGTCACACAGCCTGTGTGCAAATCTGTTCAAAGAGACCTCAGCACCTGCACCTTGCACAGATAAAGCCATCTGACCACTCAGCACTGGGCAGTGAGCAACACTGGATGCAAATTCTCCTCCTTTTTGAACAATGACACAGAATCTACACCAAAAAGCCTGGCAACAGGAAATGAGCCAGTCTGAGAATAAATATTGCTTGCAAGCAGAAATAAAATTCAGCATTAAACCCTCCTGAACCAGCATTTAAGGTCAGCAGAGACAAATAAGCCTCCTGGGGTGTGATTCCTTTGAGGCAGATGAATTGCTCCCTGGAAGGCTGATTTTCTCCAGTGCCCACAGAGGGTCTCCAGGGTATCTGTCCAACTGAAGACGTGCTTTGTAAAGTCTGCTGCTAGGTGCTGGGAGTAGTCTCTGGTCTCACCACCTCTGGTAGTACTCACCCAGCGCTACCCATGGGAGCACTCTAACAGAGTGATTTTGGTTGCAGTGAATGGCAGCCAACAGCCTGACATGAAACCAGCTGTCAGGAGACAATACCGAAACAATTTCACCAAAGACTCACTGAAGATGGAAGTGGAAATGTTCAATGAGGCTGTCAGCAGAGTGGCGGGGCAGGATCCTTACAGCATGGTGTAGCCACCGTGGCTGTGTCTCAACATGTGCACTGTGCACAGACAGTGAACCCTGCTCCACCATGGTTCACAGACCAGCTCTGTCTCCCACTGACATCACACTGCTGCTGCTCCAAAGCTCTTCAGTTAGGGATCATCTTTCTCCTCATCCTGAGTAACATAAAACAGCACACAGAAGAACTTCTCTGGGCCAAAGTACTGCTGTTTTCAACCATGTCTTACTAAACACAGATAACTAAAAAGGATGTGAATTATTTTAGGAGATCCTAAAGTAATTTAGTTCTTCTCTCTACTATAGGAAGAACCCTTTATCCAGCCTCAGTTGCCAGTCTTGGTTTGTGATGAATAATTTCTGGAAGTGATCACAGAAACAGAAGGTTTCTCTGAGGAGCTCAGTACTGACAGAAAGCAGCAAGGCCAAATCCAGCTCCCCCAGTGCTACTGATGTTTTCACTCACTCATCTTTGTGCACAGTTTTGGCCTAAGAATTCAAGCCAAATCCACAGACTAAATGAGTTACCATCAGAGTCAGAAAATTGCCTCTGATTCCCATGCTGGCTCAGGGGATGGTGACAGAGTGAGAGAGCCCAGCAGAGGTGCTCCTTGGCAAAGCCGGATCCACTGTGGGAGGACGGGACTATGCTCTGCAGAGATACAGGTCTCTTGCTGTCTGTCTGCAGGCTTGGACACCGAAAAGCAGAGCAATGCAGTGAGAGCTGTTCTTGTCAGAAGAGCAGCATCACCGGAACTGTACCTCCTGAGCCCAAAGACGATGGCTATCACCTGCGGGAAATAAAGTACACCTGAAATGCAACAGAATGTGGCTCAAAACCCTGAGACAAAACAAAACAAAACAAAACAAACAAAAAAGCCTCTCTGGACAGTGGGTTTTGGCCAGGGGTTTGGTTTTGTTTCATTCATTTTATATTGATGGATAGATGCAGGATGAGGGTGTCCCATAGCACAGCTCTGCTGAATAGGTTACATACAGTCTCTCTGATAGCCCTCTACTGTGTTGTGACTTTAGGTCCGTCAGATCCCTCTCTATAGAGGTCTCACAGGCAACATAGACCAGCCTTTGCCAAATTCTCTCAGGCCCTCATCAGCCAAAAGTTCTCCGTGCTATACAAGAAGCTATTAGCACCTCCCAGTGCACAAGCTGACATGTTCTGCAGAGCCTATGTTGCTTAGCAAGATCCTATTTACAGGGAAATCTCTCTTGTGTGGAAATACATTTTCTCACACATCATTTGCTCTGCCTTTCTCTTGTACTGTGAGATTTTCCTTCACACAGTGACAGGAGTGAAGATTCACAGGAGGGCTACCCTCTCCTCTATCAATAATATTCCAGAAAAGTGAACTTCACTTGAAATAGTGTGGGGAAGTGTGACAGCTTCCAATGATGAAATCCTGAAAATAAGGTTATGACAAGTTAGTGGTATCACTCAGCTGCACCCCATGCTCATTTCTCCTGCAGTAACAAGTTTTCTCTGTCTTCTGTTCTGGTGCTTGATACTTTCTCATCCCTGCATTGTTTCTGTGCCATCCAGTCACACACAAAATCCCATCATTAAGATCCATCATACATGAAACTGGCCTGGTGGTGTCCCTAGCAATAACTCTGTCTAACAATGCGTCTGGAAGGAATTTCTTTTCAGAAGGCTGAAGGGTGTTTTGATTTTCTCTTCTTAGAAGCACATAATTAAACTTTTTTCTTCTTATTGTTATTATTTTTTTCCCTGTTGTTTCAACTCAACTCAAAATATTTCCTTCTTGGGGGGAGGTCTTTGGTACACCTCCATGTGGAGTCAAGCAGTAGTTTCCTGGAATGACAAATAACTAAAGGTATGCTACTACTGGTGGCTCTGAAACTCTCCTCTGAGGCTGGCAGTCTTATCACTCTGCATTTGCTGTGGTGTAACTTACTTTACACTGAAGCAGAGACTGCACATCATGGGAATCACAACATTGTTGGAGCCTTGTGATCCACCCAGTGATGGATCTGACCCCATAGCAAGGTCTGTGCCTCATGTGTTCAAACTACAGCTCCCAGAAGGTACTTAGCCAAAACAGTAAAACAATCCCAGGACAGATTTGGAATATCTGGTCACAACGACAAAGTAATACAGTATCTTCTGTCTTGGGAGTGTGAATATGTTTCATATTGACTGAAAACCACAAAGTGCAATGAGTTGTGACTGAAATACTTGGGAGTGGTGTGTTCTATGAAAGAATAATGTGGCCTTTTCTCCTGTAAAAATAAAGCATCCTTAAACCATACACAGATTAAAAGTTGTATGTGTTCCTCTCCTGTGAGCTGTCCTCCCCATGTGGGGACAGTACCTGGCCAGTGCTGCTGCATTTGCAGAGCAAGTGGCTGGAGCATGAGAACTGCAGTGTCTCAAGCTCAGGTCCATGGAAAACCCATTCCGTACTGTTTCACAAGAAATGATGCAAGTGTCACTCTTATCATTATGATCATTTCACAATTCTAAGCTGTGGGCATAACAAAACAGAGCCCAGGCTGGCAGACACGCAGCATGGTGGTTGGAAGCTCTAGGTCTGCTGGGCCTCAGGGCTGGCTGCCTGCAGGACAGCAGCACCAAGCACGGCTGTGGGACATGCTCCTATCTGGCTGGAACTGTGGCAGAATCACCTGCTTCTCTGAAATGGCTCATTCCCAACAAATTCCTACAGATCTCTTTATGGCAGGATTTCCAGCTGGGCCACAAACTGAAATCTTGGGCACTTCCCCTTGGCATTTTTGGTTTCCTCTCCAGGACTTGTCTAATTATACTGCACAGATTGTACCAAACAGCTGATGGCAGGATGTTGTGTTGTCTGTAGCCTAATGAGGATCTGCTTTTAGACAGGTAAATATAAACCTATAATAAGCTGTCCTCCACACAGACAACAGCTCATACTGTTGACATGACCTACTCACTTATTTACAAAAATTTGGCCTCTGTGTGGCTATCTGCAAGAAGTGAAACACACTCTGTGTGAACCACAGTCATTTGTGAAGAGGGTGGAAATCCATCCCTTTTGTGATCATAAAATAGCTATTGCTGGTAACTTTGGTGGTAGATGCTAATTGCCAGTGATGTGGACTTGGACAAACATGAATGGCAACACCTATGTGCATTGGGAGTAATTAAGTGAATATTTCTGTCATTAAAACTATATTTTCATCATAAAATCTGAGTCAGACACATTATGTTGAAGGTAATTGCTCTTTGGGCTGCTCAGTAACATCAAATGCAATTTCACAGTACTTTGCAAGGACCTACTATTAACGACTGTATTAGAGACATTTGTCAAAGCTGTGGGAGGAAGTCCCAGGGTTTTTGCAATGAGGCAGGGGATCCTGCTCCCGAGCACGGGCTCTCTGGGAACATCTGAAAGCCTTTCACTTGCTACATTTTCTTTCCCAGGCGCTGAGCAGCAAAGTCTCAGCTGAACAGAACACACGGATGTCAAAGCTGTTTTCAAACATTAATGAGCTCCACAAATCTTTACCGCACACTGCTTGCATTTTTTAAATTAACATATTTGTTCACTGGATCTGTTCAGGGCTGATGAGCACCGAACCCCCACCCCCACCCTGTTTAATATTTGTGCTGCCGAGTTCAATTGACATCCTGCTCGCTACAGCCAGAAGCAGGCAGCGAGGTGTTCGGGGTTTCCTAAGAGCATGCTGTCAGTGCAAAGCCCAGGAGGGTTCTCAGAGTTGTCTTTGCCTCATGTGGAGTCCTTCATCATTTAGTGGCTTGGGCTGTGCCTTCTGGTTGCTGAGCTGACCTTCACAGTGCATGTCCCCCACCCTGCAGTGGTTAGTGCTGCAGGGGAAGGCAGGGGGAGGCTCTAACACAGGGGCAGCGTGCAGGAGCCGCGTTCTTGGAGCCGTGTTCTCTGCTCTCTGGGGAGAATGCAGAAACTTTTCTACTCAACAAGCAAAGCCCTTGATAACCTGAGGTGTGCCTCCTCCCAGCCCAGCTCTCTTCCTGAGACATTGCCAGAGCAGGAGCTGGAGAAGTTGCTTGTCCTGGACCCCAGGAGATTCGTAGTGAGAAGGTCTGATAGCAAAGGTCCCTCTCCTGAGGGTGTCCACCCTACCTCCCACCCACCCACCCACCACCTTCAGTGTGCATCTGACCCTCTGTGCTCAGTGCCACAACACAGGACAGAGAGAGGCTGGGAGCACCCCTATAGCTTCTTGCTGGAAGCTTGTTTTTTCTGCAATAAACTAGAGAGCAGATGAGGGTGGAGGGCAGAGGTGTGCAGGAATGTCACTGAGCAGCACCAGGACAACCAAAGTTACCACCAAGAACATTCAGGTTTGGAATTTAGGTCTAAACCGTACATACTCTGTGGATCTGTTCAGATTGAAGCAAGAGAATTTAAAAAAGCAGCGGGGTGAGCAGTGATCATCACTCACAAGGCAGGTGGGTGTGATGGGCTTTTGTCTGCTGGTAATTCCTGGGGAGAGACTAGGCATGTGATGTACCAGATGAGGGAATCTCTTTTAAAGGGAAAATAGTGTGGAATGAGTAACAAGAACTCTATTTCCAAGGATAAATTACTCTGTGGAGTCAGGGCTATTTGCATAAGCGCCTATCATGAAATGAATATTTATAGATCACCATATAGACTCCTGTGGGACAACTATACGAACAGAAGTCTCTTCCTTTTCCTCTGCTCATGTGGTTCAGCTTCTGACTCCAGGGCCTCCTCTCTGTCTCTCCACACAGGGCAGAGGGAAAGATCAAGCATGATGTTTTGGTTTAACATAGCTAGAAAGGGAGAGGGACGCTTGGGACCTGACTTGGGTCAGCAGCTCCATGCTTATTCTTGGTTCTGTTGACGTCTTAGTTTTTGACATGCTGGAATTTTTAAACAAACCTTGTCCACCTCCTATCCACCCACCTTTTCTCTTATTTATTTTTTCTTTCTTTTTTCTTATTTTGTTCTTTTTTCTTTTTTTCTTTTATATTTTTTTTTCTTTTATCCTTTTTTTTTCTTTTTTTCTTTATTCTTTTTTTTTTTTTTATTTTTTTTTTTTTTTCCTTTTGGTGTAAAATTGAGTTTCAGAGGCTTGGATTCTTTATAGGTACAACCACAGGGATTGTAGATGCTCTTCCAGACAGAGATAATCTTTGTATTTTGGAGTAGATGAACTGTCCTTTTGACAGCAGCCTTCCAAGTCCTGCTGATTGCAGACACATATAATTCATACAAAAAGAAGGACTGCTTGAAATGAATGAGTTAATCAGGATGACAAACAGCTAGGAATCTGAATTTCTTTTGAACATTGCTGTAATTGTTCCCCTGACCTTGCTGTTAATGTAGAATGAACTTCCTCTGGCTACATGTTCCTATAGCCAGGTATTGCTGAAGCTGTCTGCTGCTGAGGAGCTGTCTGCTTGGACTCATCAGTATCTACTTGTTCTAGTTTATCCCTGTCCTTCCAGGTAAGACCCCTTAATGCCTGTCAGTGCCACATACAGCTTCAAAGAGATTGTACTGTGAGCAACAGGTTGCCTTTGAGGCTCATACAGACTTGCATCTCCAGCCAGAGTATTTAAAAAGAGAAACTATTTCTTTCTCCAGAAACTCATCTGAGCCTCTGTTCAGATGCTTTCAGTTAGAGATAGTTTAGATTAACAATGTTGGTTCTGAGTCCTTGATATTACATTTGACTATTCATAACCATCACAAAGGACAGATTATTTTTTACCATAATCCTTTAAGAAACTGTAGGGAAACCTGTCATTTCCAAGGGAAACAAAGAATAAATTGGGACCTCTCCCAGAAGCAAGGGAGCATCACATATCTGGCATGTCAGTGAGCAACAGACACATATTTTTTGTGGTCGAAGATAGACTGCTTAAGTAGCTTTGCATGCTATTTGAGCACAGTATCAGCCTACTAAATGTAGCACTGCTTATCAGAGAGGGAGTTTTGAGTGACCCCCATGCAAGTTGTATCAGTGTTCACCTGCTCATGACAGGCAGTGGTGCCATGGGCTCCCAGTGCCTCCCCACGATGTCCCAGCCTACCCCAAACCAGAGCCCCTACATCTCTTCCAGAAACTGCAGAAAGTTCTTTGTAAATTCCTGTGAAACTTTCTTCTTCTCTTGTGAACAAATCATTTTTAATTAATGTACAGTATCAAAAGCTGCAGGACTTCATAAATTAATGCAAATCTTGTGTTTGTACAGTAGTATGAGTAGGCATATTACAGAGAACCAGTCTGAAAAAAAAAAAAAAAGAAGAAGAAGAAGAATCTCATGGTTTGAGTTCAGTGCACAGATGTCTACTCAGTAATGGATTTCTGGCAATCAAATATTTTCTTTAATGTTATAAGACAGCTTGGTGGTATTTGATCATGATTACCCAAAGCATCCCACCGTGTTTTGTGGTGTAATTGGATGGAAAAGTATTCTACTAATTTATTCTATAAAGCAATTGTCCCATGAAGTAAATACTTCTGTTTATGAGATGCAGCTCATTGTCAAGGTTTCATTTCATAAGTATTTGTGCAGTCTAGATCTTCTACCCTTAATACTTAACCCTGTATCTATTTTCTCTACCCTTGCTGGAAAAGTATGGGTGAATCTGGCTGCCAGAAGTACATAAAATCAACAGAGGAAGGTCAATTTCTCTGGCGATATGTCTAGAGAGGTCCAGTTAACCTGTGTTATAGAGATACTGCTTATACAGAACCAGAGATTCATTGAACCGCCTATGCACCTATAACAAAGTTAAAAGCCCCTCATTTGAATTGTTCTCCTGCTGCCTTCTTTTTTTTTTTTTTTTTTTTTTTTTTTTAAAGGAAGCTGAGAAATAGCAGCTCAGACAAAACACACAAATCTGAACTACCTAAATTATGTCGTTGGGATACTGCTACTGAAAGCCCATCCCAAAACACCAACTTGCGCTCAGGTCTTGGCTTTGGTCACTCCATGCAAATGTGCTGAATTTCCTCCACCCTCAAGGGGTGTAAAACCAAAGCCCCAGATCTACAAGTCAGGCTGTGCATCACCTCCCTGGCTAGGGCTGCTGAAAGCATCTGGACATGGGAGAGAGAGAAATGCACTCTCTTGCTGAAATTCAGAGAACATTGCTTGCCTGGAGCATGTGAAGAACCTCCACATGCGTGTTCGGACTGACCACTGCTGGCACTGTTGGGCTGACCACTACTGACGTTCTTGGACTGACCACTGTTGATACTGTTGCACTGACCTCTGCTGGAGTTGTTGCACTGCCCACTGCTGCCTAAGGACATTCTGAGAAGGGCCTATCCCTGGCCACGTACCTTCATGCCAGTGGTACATCATCTCATGATGTACCCCAAGAAGTCCCAGAAGGCTCAGCAGCTGTCCTGCTTTTGGGGAATGTGAGAGGTGCAGGTTAAGACTGCTGAGGACTGACCAGTGTCTGGGCAAAGGCTCTCACCTGGTTGACTGAGTGCAGTAGGTGACTCCATCTTCAGTTTGGTCAGGGGTAAGGACAGGGACAGGTCCTTTGCTATTTGCAGCTGGAGCCAGACTGAGATCCTACCTCCACCTCAGATGGCTAGTGGTTGTACCTGGAGCCTTGTTCCTCTAAATAGATGCTGGTAGAAAACTGTGACATGTCAAGAGAACAATGAATGGAGGAACTATCGTGTCTGTTTTCTGCTTCAGAAACATTTCTCCCTGTTTTCCATGGAAAACTCTGATCCTGCCTTATGCAGAGAGCAGAAGCATGCCTGGCTTTTTGTTCCATTTCTATGCAAGTTTCCAGAGTCAGAAGGACAAACCCAAAAAGAAAATCTGACAACTTCTCTGTATTAGAACAAGAAACAGAGGGCAGAGAGGGCAGAGTCAAGCTATGGATGCCTCTCAAATGCTACAGAAACCTGATTCAGACCAGAGGAAGCACACAGCACCTTACAGGATCAAGATCACCACAAAGGTGAGATGCTACAGCCAAGACATCAGCCTGGTTTAGCTTCTCCTTTAGAAGTCTGTGAGGAGAAGGAAATAAAGTATTTGTATAAGTGCAGGTAGAAAGGGACCTCTGGAAGTCTTCAGTCCATGCTGACTCGCAGAGCAGGGCAGTCTCCAATATCTGATCAGATCAGCTGTGGCTTTGTCTAGCTGATCCCAAACACCTATGAGGACAGACTATTCCTCCCAGAGTGAGCTGTTTCAAGTCTGTGCTACACTGAAGATTTTCTATATTAAAAAGAGACAAGACACAGGGGAGAAATATTGGTGCACAGAGGCTTTCCAAATGCTGATTAAATCAGTAGATGAAATAATTTGCCAGATCCTGCTGTTGCTTATCTGTTGCCAGATGTTCCCCATAGCTGTGAAACTGGAAGCTCATCTGCTACTCTTCCAGCATGCCCTAGTCAAACCTTACCCAAGCCTTCAGTATATGCAGTTCATCTGGTGTTTGGTGCTGCACAAATCTAGCATTGAGGGCATATCAGTTTTCTCATCTGCAGTTCTCCATCAGAGAAAATGCAGCAAGTGATGGCTTCCTAATCACAGCCTGAGACAAAGGGACTCATTAAGTATTAGAAGTCCCAGATTTAATTATTCTGATTTCTCTGCACCGTTTTTTATTCTTCACAATATTGTCATTTATATTTATGAGATTACGGAGAGATTTAATGTGTTATAAACTTTCTAAATCCCCCGAGTAAAAAAAAAAAAAAAAAGCTTTTAAACAAAAGCCAAGTTGAGAGGTTGAGAGGAGGCAGGAAAGAAGAGTGAGTACTGTTGAGCAGGGACATGTGGAAAAGCAAAATAATTCAATCTTTATTGCAATTTGGGAATATATTTCAGTGAACCTTGTCCATACACAGGATGGGGTCAGCCTATAGGAAGCCAATAGTTCCTCAGGAACTTATTCTGACTGTTCAAAGAGGGCCTGTACATAAGGACTAGTGTTTGGGTTTCCACACAGGGATCAGTGCAGCTGGCAGCTCCCCCACGGAACAGCCTTTTCCCACCATTGGTACTGGCTCTGCTTTGCACCTTGTGGTGGATGGTGGGGCACCATGGTCATTCTTCACCTCTGTGACTTCCCGCACCCAGCAGAGCAGGTCAGCCTGCAGTGACCCACCAAGGGACCTCGTTACATGGCTTTACCCCGGGCCCACCATGGAGAGAAGATATTCAAGGGGATCCACTTGTCTCCATACCCGTTACAGCTCTGCTGTTGGGATGTTTAGAGGGGGAACAGTGTTTCAACACAGCAGGACACCCCTGACTTACAACTAGAGGACATGGTTCTCTTGGAGAGACTGGGTTTGTCCATGCAAGTTAAACTGCTGGAATTAGTCCCAGCTGCAGAGCAATCTCTCTTGGAAGTAATACTTGGAAAGCCTCAGGTGGTAGCCTCCTGATGTGGCAGCTATTTTTTCAGAGAAACAATGTGCATTCTTACCAACTGCATGATATACAGATTTCACCCCCTGTCTCATTTGCCTTCACAAACTCTTGGACGACTTCTTTCCCAGAGCTCTCTGCAAAGAAGACTTCCCAGGTCTGCCATGTGCTGCTTCGCTTCTGCCCCTAAATCTGCCCAGGGATTTGGAACAGAACTATGCTAGCCTAGCAGATGATCGGACACTTTGGGATGGGATAGATGACACATAACTTTTTTCTTTTTTTACTCAAAGTACAGGAACATTTAGGTCCCAGGCTTGATTTTCCCATCTGTAGTTATTCAGGATATCCTACAAAACCATCCAAAGTGTGGCTTTGACCAAAAACATCTCCTGAAATCACAATGCTGGAGATCAAAAGTCATGAGTCAAATCAGCATGAGATTGCCCACCTTCTCTGGGCTGTGTCACAGCACAGCAGCCATGCCTGGGGAGTACAAGGCAGAGGCAGCCCTCCATGCCTTCTGGCAGCTCGAGGACTTGGAACACAGCCATACGAAGGGAGCCAGGGCGCTCTCATTCCCAGGGTAGACTGAGTTGCTTTGAAGACAGGTACTAGACCCGGTGGAAATCCCAGCACTCGCAGAAGTTTTCATGTTGCATCTGTGTCCTGTGGGCATTGATCTTGTTCATCCTTTGCCTTCTGCTGGGGACAGCAGCACTCCTCCCTGCACCTGCTAGCTGCTCAGCCAGCACTCCTTAGTCTGGGCTGAATCAGCCCCTTTATGGCTGTGGCAATATTACGGGCATCTCTACCCGTGCTGCTTCTGGCCTGGCTCTTCTGTCTCCTGCAATGCCTGAAGACTGCAGATCTGTGCTGCCTTGTAAAAATTGCCCAGTTTCTGGCTCAAAGCTAGTGGCAAATAGTACCAACAGTAGCCCTGTTTGAAAGCATGGATCCAGATGGGAGGCAAATGTCCTTTCCAGAGCAGAACTGTGCTTTCTAAACACTGGTGCAGCAACTGCAACCACTTTGTCCACTGCTGAGCCCTCTCACAGAGGCGTCTGTACCAGCTTTTCTCCCTAGCCTTGTTTAATTATTCTCCTTACCTTGAAATAACCACAATATTTGCAGAAATAAAAAGAAAAAAAAAAAAAAAAAAAAAAAGCCTTGCTGATGAAGGTCCGAAAGGAAACACAGAAGAGTGATGCAGAGAAAGCCACTGCTGGGTCCCTTCTTCAAGGGATGTTTAAGGGAGCAATGAGTCTCCATGTGGCCAGGGAACATTCTCCTGTCTCCATCCACACATGAAAAATCCTACTAGCACCTGTAGTACTTTCATATGACATGTGACTTTGCCGAACTGACAGATAGATTTTGCACACACTCAGAGGTGATTTTCAGCCAAAAAAAAAAAAAAAAAAAAAGTTAAGATGCAAGAGCAAGAAAACTGTGTCAATGGTGTTTGGCTGTGGCCCAAGCCCAGTAACACAGCAGGCGTGGGAGCTCCCTTGGATGTTTTTGCTTGACGAACTCCCACTTGAAATGGCTGATGAATTTCAATATTTGGACAGATGGCTGGATTCCCAAATCTGATTCTAAAATACACATTGAATCTCCTCAGAGACTGCAATATCCTCCTTTGCAGGTTGTTATTTGCTTGGAAAAGATATTCTTCCTTTCTTGTTTTGGTGACTATAGTTGGTATCTTCTTCCCACTAGTAACTTCACTAGATCTGCGATCATGTTCTTGCTCAGCGTCTCTCCCCATGATGTTTGGAAGTGTTGTGCTAAGGTTTATTGTGTTTACAATAGATAGATTCCTTCTGCAGTCAAGAAGGGCTCTGGTATTACCAAGGAACAAAGACTTGCCTCCATCTGCAAAGATAGGATGAAAATCATAGAATCACATTATAGTTGGGATGATAAAAGGGAAGTGAGAAAAACAAAACCAAAACATGATAATCTTAATTATAGTCATTTAGCCTTCCTCCAAATCAGTGTCATTCTTCTGAAAATCTTCTGGCATGGTCTAGCCTCTGCTGTACCCTTGCTAAAAGCAAGGCACCCACAGTGGAGAAGACATTCACAGTGGCCTGGGTGAGAGCATAGTGTGGGTCAGAAGAAGAGTCAGCATTAAAAGAGAAATTACTGACGTCCAGAAGTCCTCATCTGGCCACTAAGGGAAAAAGGGAAAAAAAAAAAAAAAAAAAAAAAAGGAGGAGAAGGAAGTTTGTGACACCAAGTTTAGATCTAACTTAGGGTCAGGAGAGACCTCCATGCTGGTCAAGGGTCCATCTTCACTGTCCAGGTGCTACCAGTCCAGAAAAGACTTCTGTCAATAATCAGGCTAACACTATTTCTGGTTACTTCAGAGAGATGTTGATGCTGAAGGATGCTGAAGGATGCTGAAGTCTCCTTGGTGGTTGGCAACAGTAAAACATCTGCAAAGCCCAGATGGAGGAAGAAAAGGAGAGGATCTCCTGGAAAAGCAGGAAGTCTTCTTAAGTTCGTGCATCACAAAAGGGGCTGGCTCCAAGTGGTGAGTCCAGCAGAGGTGACCATGCTCTCCTGATGGGGCTTGACATGGCATAGCCCTGGATCCTACCATGGATGTCAGTGCCACGGTGTCACACATCCCTTGGGACATTGCCAGCATGGAGTATGAGCATTCAAGGCCATAGGCACTGCTCCTTTCTCACAATTTCTGCTTGAGGTGGCAGGCTCCTCACTCAGCTGGGCTGTTCTTGCTTTAGACTTGTCCACGGTTGTGCAAATAGAACTTTATTTTTTTTTTTTCCCAGCAACCAGACTAGGTTGTTTTACTGACAGTGATTTATGAAAGGCTCTCTTCTTTGAGGATATGGTGTTAATTAATTGCTTCTGGAGTACTTGGATAAAAAGAATATTTACTTACACAGTACTCACAAACTAAATATTTTGTGCTTTTCACAAACATTTCTAATATGTGTCCACAGAACAATAGATCAGCCAAATGAAGCAGCTGCAGAAGAGACAGATCATACATACTTCTGAAGTAGTCAATTATTTAAATTAATTAATGAGTAATGACTATGCATGCATTTTGCATATAATTTGACTATTACAATGCCAGAGCATTCAGCTGGAGCCGTAGCAGTCTGTTACTACGCCTTCAGCAGAGACAGACTTCACAGCAATCACAGGGGGTGCTGCTTTACAGAAACTTCAAGGTCTCCCTCCTGGTGCTGCTGCCTGCCAGGAGGCCTTGAGAAACTGAAACTGCATCTCTGTGGATTAGCAGAGTCTCCTGTTTAAACTGGTTCCAAGGAAGAAAAATATGTGTAGGTATCTAACAGAGTAGGTAGGCATCTATTGAGATTCATTCTGTAAAAGGCTAGGCACCTAAAGCTAGATTCTTATCTGTATTCAGGTGCCTTCCTCCCACAAAATTGCTAGGGATTATGTGCTTTTAAAATTCCTACTGGGTGCTTATTTGCATCCATATGTGCCCAACTACATTTCAGAAACTAATCCTGGCAGCCAAGCCTGAATGAATCCGGGGGGAATTCCCTCCCTGCTTTGGGCTCGCTCTGCAGTGCGGGGCATGTTCACATACCCTGCAACAAACACTCTGCTACCCATCGCTCATCTGCCCAGCCTTCCAGAGGTCCGTTGTTGTCTGTGTAGGCCCCTTTCCTGCTAACAACCACCAATGCCCATTTTTTTGTGTCCTTTCACCCTTTTTTCTGGAAATTTTCATGAGCTGCACAGCTGTAATAAAATTTGTATGGAAAACTCTCATGTCACCTAAATAACGTAAATAGTGGTTGGCATATGAAGACCCATTTTAATGAAACTGTGCCCGGGGTGGTGGGGGAGTCTAGTATATATATAGATTTATTTATTTATTCATTTATTAATTTATTTGTATATAAATGTAAGTTACATGTATAGACATTAATATATAGAGTCATTTTTAATAAAACAAATGCTAAAAGTGGAGAAACAGTACTCTACAGTTTGTTTAAAAAAATAATAATAATAATTTAATTTATCTTGTATACAGACCATGCTGACAGCAGTCAAAATACAAAGGACATATTGCATGGAGCTATGCAATAACCCTGTTGGCTTTGTTTTGCATTACATCGTTGAGATCTTGTTTTTTTTTTGTTTTTGTTTTTGTTGTTGTGTTTTGTTTGTTTGTTTGTTTGTTTTTGTTTTGTTTTGTTTTGGCATGTAATTGGGTTAGGAATTTGGAAGATCTGATGCTGCAGCACACTCTCCCTGTGTATTTACAGTGGTGGATTTCTTAGGTCCCTGTATACCTCCCCCATAATAGTGGGAGGACACCTAATGACTAACACTTTAACCGTTCAGAACTGCTACTCTCAGAGGTAACCATGGTCTGAGTGTTTTAGACTAAACACCCCAAGGATTCTTTCCAGTCCTGACTTTGGTGCGAGATAGCTAGTACAGCCATACAGCCAAAATCTGCAAAAAGATAGCTGTTTCCCCAGAACTCCATGAAAATGGTCCCTGGTCCACGCTAACCCCCGAGGCATTCTGGTTAGTACAGCTCTAAACTGTGCCATGAAGCATGCTTCTGATCAGACACTTTGGGCTGCCATGCCCCCCTGACTTTGCTGAGCTTCTTAGTCTGGATGTAGACCCAGGCTCCCCAAGGCAGGCTGCTGTTATCAGCTTTCAGTGTACTGAAGCCCATCAAGCAGCCCAACTGAGACAGAGAGATGCAGGGAGACTGCTTAAGCCTTATCTTTGCTAAATATCATTCTGGTTTAAAATGTTTAAGAAGCAGAACTGTACCTGAAGGAAATCTCCAGAAAGATTTGCAAAGGGCTAGGGAGCAGCGAGACCAGACAAAAGCTGTTTCTTGTAAGCCTGTAAGCCCTGCCTTGACATTGAGTGTCATTCAAGAGGAAACCATGGAGCTGAACGCCAAGGGCTCCTCAATTATTTTGCAGAGGCTGAGTGGGAGGGTGGCATAACCTTCCAGACCCTCAATAATAACTTCTGTCCCCTGCAGGCAGGGAGGAGTTTTATAAATGATGCAGGTGTCATGGAGACATGATAGTGTCAGAGGAATTAAATCAACTGGAAAAGCATACTGAAAGTGTCTTCCTGGACTGAAGTGGGGCATTAGCCCTTCTGAGTCCTGAGCCAAGGATGGCAAGCACAAATATAAGGGTGCCAACAAATTGGCCATGCTCCTGGGGCTACAGAACCCCCCAAAGAAGCCCTTTGTCCCCATACCCTCTATACAGAGAACCTGGTGACTTGCCATGAAGGCTCAGAGGACTGAGTGGCCTGTTTTTTTCTACATCCTGGTTGTTGGCTGAGCATCACATGTCCCTTGGTTGCTCCACAACCTGGTCTCAGCTCTCTGCAATGACTCTGGGGATTTGTCTGTCTGTTCATTACAAGAAGTTGAGCCTTGGGGCAATCTTGGGCAAAATCCTCTCTTTCACTGTGAAGAAAGGACCTTCTTTAGTGTGGAGAGGTGTAGATGGAGCCACTGCCAAAAAAAGCAGCTACACTGGAGATGCTCAGCTCCTGAGATTCATCTCTACAAGAGCAAGAGCACCAGCAGAGCAGCAGGTACAAAGGCCTTCCTGGTGGGCAGATGCCTATGTCAAGTGTCCATGAAGAGCTGGGGACACCAAGGTGAGTGAGAAGCCAAAGGGCTAATGGATGGCCTCCAGACTGCCATTATTTATCATAGAATAGAATGACTCGGGTTGGAAGGGACTTCAAAGGTCATCCAGTTCCAGCCTTCTGTCACGTTCAGGGCCACCACCCACTAGATCAGGTTGCCCAGGGCCTCATCTAACCTGGCCTTGAACACCTCCAGGGATGTGGCATCCACAACCCCTGGGCAACCTGTTCCAGTGCCTCACCACTGAATTTCCCCTCTTGCTTGTTTCCCAAGCTGTGTGCATTGGTGTAGAGGCACTTCAGTTGGGCAATCCGTCATATCATGTTTCCAGAACAGTTCCTGATTACATTGGGACAGTTCACAGGTATTTCCCTGTTGCTGCTTAGAGTGATAGTGTTCTCAGATATGCTTTCTTCACTCAGAGAATTAGAACAAAACCAAGAACCCACCAGGTATGTCTCAGTGGCTGGACACAGGGGATTACAAGAAATCAAAGCTGATAGAAGTGGAAAAGGCTAAAGATTTGGAAGACTAATTCTGTATAGCCTGTAGGCAACCATGTTTATGTGGCAAGGAAGAAGCACTGCCTTCTCAAGAGATCACCTCACAAGATACTAAAAGGTTAAATTTTGAAGTGTAAGCCTATGATAAATAAAATACAACTGAAACTTGATGACTGCACAAAGAGCTATGGGTTAGCATAGCTTGGAGTGAAATGCGAGTCTGTGGGAGTGTGGGGAGAATGTTATGCACAGTATGCTTGGCAAATACTTTGGATTGTGGAAGCAGTTAGAAAAGGCTTATGGAGAGTCTTAAAGACTCAGTAAATTTCTCCCAGCTGGACATGCATGGGACACTGAATTCAGGAGCATTCAGGACCGTACGTATTGGTATGGTTTCAAGGCTGAAAGCAAGATGTAGCCCTGCTAACAGTTGGCACAAGTGTTAACTCTGAAGGTGCATTTCTATGAGGAAGAGCCTTTGAGACTGACAGCCCAGCTGGCCTAGGCCACAGGAGTGGTGCTAACGTAATCCCTTTCCTAGGCAGTCATGCCAGTATCAGCTCAGGGGCATGTTGCAGCAGAAGCAGTCAGCTGGCATGCACATTTCATCCTGTCCCAAAGCAGGGTAGCACGTGCTGGCACCCCCACCGCAGTGCTTCACAGTCACATCTTCAGCAGCATCCTCTGCCACATCCCCACCACATCGCCATCGATGGCCTTGAGCAAAAAGCAGTGTGACAGGGCAAAGTGTGTGGGCAGAGCTCTGGGGTCTGGTACCTAATGGGATCTCCTCATGGGCACTGCAGTGTGCTGGTGGGATTGGTACCCCTTGCAGGGGCAGCTCTAGTAAGATGGAACATCTGCTTTCATAAGGAAACCCACATTGTAAATACTTTTAAGCTCATTTTACTTTGCTTACAGGATGAACCAAGAGCTGAAACACTGTCTGCAACCCTAACTCTGTGAAGGAGAAGTAACTCATTAGAGGAGATTACAACAGGTGAATTTTAAGGTAATTCATTAAAGCAAGATCATTTTTTCTTTGCTGCTTGCACCTCTACAAACCTCCACTGCAGATCACTGTGTTTCTCCTGCAGAGCTGCATGGTATTGCCAACATCACAGAGGAGCTCCGTCCCTTTCAAACTGCTCAGGGAGGAGATGTTTTTAGTGATTGCTTCTTCTTCTTTATTTTGTTTTCCTTTGTTTTCCCCACAGATTAATGACAAGACAGCCCAGCCTCCGCAACTTGAAAGAATTATTTTGTCTTTCTTATTTTTTGCATTCAGAAATAATGAGTGTCACATGGCTGGAGAAACAGCGAGTGTGAAGGGCAGCAGAGGACAGTCCAGAGATGTAGGCAAAAAAGATATGTGGCTGAAGTAGAGATCCACAGATACTCTGAAGTGAAAGATCTCCTTGAAAAGTTCTTTGCCATACGGGAAAGTTCTCTTTCAATTTGCTGGAAAGAAGGGAAGATCTAGAAGGAAACACAGAGAGAAAACAGAGATCAAAGTCCAGAAAGTACATCGTTCCATCTGTCATGTGCGTGAAAACGGGAAGGACTGAGCTGGTGCTTCAGGAGCTGGGGTTTCAGGACATCCTCTTGAACAAGTCACCAAACCCCTCAGCCCTGGGGAGTGGGAAGACCTGTGATGTGCACACACCCAGCCATGAGATGACAGCAGGGTTGGTGGCATGGTGTGAGGGGATGTATCATTTATATTAGCAGCATGCCACCCTACTGATAGGTTATGAGCATGATGGGGTCTTCTAGCTGCAAAATGGCATTTGGTTGGAACCATGAGCCACAGGGTGAGTTTGACCTCGTGGTACTCAGTGTGAAACCTGTTGTTTTGGAGCATCACTTGCAGAGTATTGCTGAGCTTAGGAGTAAGAAGAACTGTGGCCTGATTAAACTCAAGGCACTTGGGACACTTTCACGTGCCAGGAGCTCTCTAAGAATCACTCCTGTGTGATTCTGAGTGATTGCAAGAGGTGCTTGGAAGCACTGCAGCAGAAAAGGAAGTAATACAGTGTACCAGGTCTGGCTGGAATGTTAACTTTCCCGGCAGCAGCCCATACAGTGCTGTACTCTGCACTTGTAGCTGGAACAGCAGTGTTATCACACCAGGGTTGTGTCTACTGCTGAGCAGTGCTGGCACAGCATTGGGCCTCTCTCTAACCCTCCTAGGGGGTGGGCAAAAAGTGAGGAGAGAAACATCACTAGGGCAGCTGACCTAAACCAACCAAAGGGATATTCCATACCATGTGATGTCACACTCAGCAATAAAAGGTGGAAACAGGAAGAGGAGGGGAGGGGTGGGCTCTTGTTGTGAAAACATCGTTCCTCCTCCCAAACACTGGCTATGTGCATCTAGGCCCTGCTTCAAGGACATGGTCAATCATCGCTCATTTGTGGGAAGTAGAGAGTAATTTCTTTCCTCTGCACTTCCACATAGCCTTCATTTGTTTTATTTGTTTGTTTTCCTCCTTTTTTTTTTTTTTATTTTCCCTTTCCCCCTCCCTTTTCCCCTTCCCCTTTTTATTTCCCTTTAGTTAAATTGTTTAGTTTATAATAATCTTTATTTATTTATTATTATTATTTCCCTTTAATTAAATTATCCTTATCTCAACCTGTGAATTGTTCTTTGCTTTACTTCTTCCCCTCGTCATCTAAAGAGGGGGAGTGAGAGAGCGATTGTGGGGTTTAGCTGCCCAACACAGTAAAACCACCACATACAGGAAGGGAGTTTTCAGTCCCTGATGACTGAAGGAACCCACGGAGACACGGACTCTCTAAGGCAAGATCATTTCACTTCATTCCCACTACTCTAAGAGTCCTGCCCAAGGAACTGCCAACTTGACCAACAGGAAGAAGAAAAAATCAACCTCTGTACTCATTTTGCTGGAGCCTGTGTCATCTCCTGCTTGCTTCCCACAGCAAAATAGGGAACAGTTGCCAAGTGGACTTGCTGGGGTTGGTCCAAGCTGTCACTGTGCAGTTTGCAAGGGGAGCTGAAAAAATGCAGTTGTCTGCAAGCCAGGAAACTTTCAGCTCTTTTATGATCTTCTTGAAGGTTTGGAGCTTTGTGCTAGTTGAGGAATGCAGGTGCTATAGCAATTAGGAGTCAACACATTTTCATGAAGCCATTGAACATCGCAATTATACTGCGTTGACAAAGGCTATATTCACGACCACATCTGTTATTTTGACTTACAGGAGCTCTTTTGTAAGCCTAGATATGTATTACTCTTGGCTAGCTCCTCTGGGAAATCTGCTCGTCTCACTACCAGCCTTATGATTGCCCAATTACTTTTATTCCCACCTTTGCCCTATCCCATCCTATTGATTTATCCCCTGCTTTAAGGGTGGTTTTATCCAGTCCCCCAAAGTGGAATAGGCTGCCAGTGCTGTTAGCAATTTGTCAAAGACTAAAGGTTCTTGGATCATGGGAAGAAGATCAATCCTGCAGAAAAAGAGTCTGGAACATGTCTTAAGCCCCAGCTTGGAGAGCACTATTAAGGAGAGCACCATGCAACAAGGCTCCTTCATGCACGAGGTTCTGTAAGCACCAGACCCCACTGACAGCAAAGCCAACAGGGGTATGTGTCAGACCTGCTGGTCACCAAGACAGCCTGTCCCACTGACTCCCAGACAGGCAACCCAGGTTCCAGCACTGCCTTGCAAATGAGGGAGATCCAGGAAGGGCTGCAAAGGGACATCAGCCACTGTTCTGTTCACTCCTACAGTTCACTGCTCTTTGAGTCAGGCTTGACCTGTTGGATGAGAATAGGAGTAGTTATCTGAGTAAGAGGAGTGAGGAATACGCTTCAGTGAGGTTTCTTAATAACCTCAAGCTCTACATTGGCTTTCTGAATTTTCTGGCAAGTGACAGTTGGGATGATAAAGGAGCAGTGCCACTTAAAACACAATTTTTTATTGCTCCACAGAATAATGCAAATGATGAAAGAAATCATGAGACTAAATTCTGTCAAAGATGTCTGTTTCTTTCCTACCCATCATTGCAACAGCGTGAGTCTTCAAGAGGCATCTCTTGCCCAGATAAGAGTCAGCAGTGCTACCACCCACCTTATATGGGATGACTCCAGTGAACTGAGGGCAGAGGATTGGTGGATGATAGAAAAAAAATATGAAAAATGGATATTGAGTACCCATCTAAACACAATCACAGCATGGACAAAAGCAAAATAAATTTATTCATATTCCCATCCTCTCCTGGGCTGCAAGTGCTTATATCTGAGACCATTTTTGTGCTTTTCATGGAGATCTGGTCTGTCATTTTGCAGAAATATTAGGTACTCACTTCATCATCTTTGTGGCAAAATGTTCTTGTGTTGTCTTTGTTTTCCTCTTCTTTTTTTTCTTTTTTTTTTTTTTTTTCCTCATTTATTTCCTCACTAATTGCTTTCTTTCCTTTCCCCTCCAAGCAGAGCTGGCTGGTATGAATGCTGAGCTAGTTCATCGGTGTGGAAGAGTGATCTTCCAGACTTCTCCTAGCAGCAGACATGTTGTCCTTGCTTGCTTTAGCGATCTTTCCCGGATTCTTGGCTGGTTCTGTGGACTGACTCTGGGATGGGATTTCCCTAAGCAGATCTCACAGAGCTGCCCCACTTGGAGGCATGAGAGTGCAACCATAGAACCATGGGTTACAAGTTGTTCTTTATACTATGCAGACCTCAAATGCGGCTCAGTTTTCAATTAGATTAAGCATCTTCTTGCCTGTAAGCCTTGGAGTCTGAGAGTTCCTGTAGTTTCCTTTCTCATGCATTGTTATAAGAGGCCTGAAAGCCTGAAAAAGGGACCCAAACACCAAACAGCACTGTTGGACTCCTTTGAACTTTCAAGTCATGTGATACCCATAGCTCCAGCATTATCAAGGAATTTAGGCAGGTTTCAATGGCACCAAGAAGAGTAGCCAGCATTGCCTTCTCTGCTAGCAGTGTGCCCTGACACACTCATTTATGGCTTTATAGAAAGCCATAAAATGTTCTTCTTTTCACCCCAGGAAACTAGTAGGGCTTAGAGGACAGGGAGGTGGGTCCATGGAGCTGATCAGGTCCATTTCTCCAGGTGTTTTGAAGAAAAGTTATGCACTTTGATTTCCTTCAACGATCATCACAGTAGAGATAATCTGTCATCAGGCTGATGTAGTTTGGTTCAATACCATCAGTGGAAGGCCCAGAAAGGAGTACAAACTCACATCAGAAATTACTGTTTCCCTTGTCTCATTGCTGCCTTGCACCAGCTGCCTTTCTGGGGCTGATCTGATAACTTTCACGATATCCTGCATCACCTAGGCTGTTTGGCTCTGACACAGAGCTGTCCCAGAGTCACCCCAGCAGACATCAGACCTTGGTTTGCCTCTTGGAGTTACTGAGAGCACTCTGAAGTTAAAATACATGAAGGATGCAATTGTCCATCGTTTTCTATCCCAACAGAGCACAGCTACATCCAGACAGGGAAAAGATAAATGTGGGAACTGTGTTGGAAGCACCCTATAGAAACAGATCCAAATGGTTCATCAGGAAGTGACTCCCACAGGGGCCTTCATAAGATGGGACCCATGGGGACATCCCTGTCAGCGCTGACCTGCAGAGGGACTGTGCGAGGAGGGTAGCACAGGAGTGCAAAGGTGGGGTTGAAAGAACATCTGCCCCACCACACAGGCTGTGGTGCTGGTGCCCTCACAAACGCAGCACAATGCATCAGGGCAGCAGCAGTGCAAAGGTGCAGAGCCTGTTGAACAGGGGTAACCAAACTCAGGCAGTTACTGAAAGGCTCCCCAAATCCATATGTTGGACCCTGACCTGTCAGGAAGCAACAGCTAGAAATAAATCCCATGTGCAAATCTGTGTTATGGTAGTAGTAGAGGTGCTGTTTGTGCTGGGTTTGGGTCACCTATTTAGGGGTAAAGAGCTGTATTCTGCGCTGAGTATTCCCTGCTGCTTTTCACTATATGGTTGCATAGACTGAGGCCTTATCATCTAAGACCTGTCTTAAACCTAGTTTTCATACAGTGTGGCTTCTGCTGTGTCATTTATTAAAATGTTGGTCCAACCTCTACAGGGGAAGAATTCAGGAGGAATGAGACAATCTGGAAAAGCTCCCTTTTAGAAGTTGCTAAAGGCACCGTCAGATCTGGGTTTGGTATTTTTAGTGTTTCTCCTGGTGGGTGGGGTTGGGTGGTGGGAAACAAAAAAGCTGCTCTTCAGGATAATAGGTAGGGCAAATGCATCTTTTCCTTGTACCCCTTGCCAGGTTTGCTGGATGAATGCAGTGCAAGTACGTATTTTTAGGTGAGAGGGCTTATCAGCTCTAGAAAAATATTACCCAAGCTGATGTTCAAATGAAGATTAAAGCATGAAACCTAGCCAGAAAGGTATCACACACACAATTCTTCCTTGCAAAGCACTGGTTATCTTTCTTAGTGCCCACGGTCTCTTCTGAGAACCATCATCCAAAGTTATACCAGTTAGTCCAGTTGGCACTAGTAACGTTTTTAGGAATACATGAGATGAAGAATCCTGAAGGTAAACAGTTAAAATATTGCCGGACCATGTCCTTAACCTACCAAGATTTTCTAAAGTAGATAGAAAAATAGATGTTTCTTTATGCTCCTTTTATCTATTACCTAAAAGACCCATGACGAACAGTGTAGTCCTTGATGTTGCATTGATTTAAAGCTTGTGGGACCACAGAAAATGCTTTGGGATATATCAGTTAATTAATAATGAGTTTTGGAAAGACATTTCTTCTCTGCAAAAGAATGGATGCTGGACAGAAATTAAAAGAATTTGTGAAGACCCCAAGGCAGAATCCAATGAGTGATGGATCTGGTTTATGTATTCTTTGCAGAGGACCAGTTCCCTTGTCACTATTCCCGTAATGCTCTGTTAACTCAAATTCAGCTTTATACTTCATGCATAAGCTCTAAAGGAATTAGTTCGTGAAGGAGAAAGACACTTTTGTTTATACACTACACTCATGTCTGAATGATTTTTCTCAGGTTTCTGCCAGTGGCATCAGCAGCCTTCGTCGACACAAATGCAAGGGACAGGACTGTGTGATGGGACTGCTGAGGTGCTCATTAGATCTTGTTTGTTTCTACCATAAAGATCAGATTTAATTTAGCTGTTAAGTTTCATCTCTCGGTCTCACCTCAATGACTGGGCAGGATGTGAAAACTTTCCCTAGTGCCAAGCAGTTTTCACAGCAGTTTCAGTTGGTATGTCAAGATCAAGCAGAAGGAAGTGGAAACAGAATCCAAACAGGACTACAGGAAACCAAGTGTGGGACTCCTCAAATTTATTTGTACATCAGTTGCTGATTCAAAGTTGGTCTTCAAGGTGAAGATAAAGGCAGATTGAATCAGCCCAAGGAAATTCGTTTAGTTTATCAACTAAAGCTATGCACTGCAAGCAGTTCTGTGAGAAGACCCTGATATACCAAGGTGCTGAGAGACTCCTGGAGAAAACTGACAGTCCATTCTCTGCTTGGGTTGCATAGACAGTCTCTTCACTAAAAACTGCCATCTAGTTTTCTATCATTGTGTCTGAGTCAGTTGTGACATAGGGTATGTCTGTGATTCCCTGGTTTCTGAGACATGTCTCAATGGGGCCATGGAATTCAGGGGGTGTAAAAAGGAACAGATATGGGCATTTTTCTCAGAGCAAGATCTATGAATTAGACAGGCAAAGGAAGAAGTAAGAGATGAAAGTGGGGAAACAAAGCATAGGAAGGGGTCAAAGGGAATGCAAAGGCCCTTAGAAGTAGAACTTAATGAAGGAATTGGACTTGATTATCTTTCTGGGTCCCTTCCAACTTGGGATAGTTTTTTGATTCTGTGATTGTATGATTAGAAATATCTCTCAAAGAACAAATGCATGATGGGAAAGCATTGCTACATAAGAAGCAGAGAAAGTAAATGGTGGGTAAGAATCTGTCTTCCTCCTTGGAAGCTTTTGAGAAGGAATCCAAATCGTCCATAAAGAAGAAGATGAAGAAATGACAAGTGCAAGGAAGGAAGTGAAAGGGAGAGAGGAGGACTTGGGCAAGCACCCTGCCTGCAGATGGGCTGGTTGATGAACTGATGGTGTTTGTAACACTTTGCTGCAAAATACATGGACAGCTGAAGGAAGGCAACTATGTCTCTGCCTCCCAGCAAGATATGAGATTTCTACACCCAGAGGCTGATAGATGCCAAGAAGATGGAGTGAGTTCTTAGAGGAACCCCTGTTTGATGCAAAGATTGCTTGGATAGAAATGTCAACCATGGATAACAGAGGTCACTCACAAGGGCATCATTCACTAACTTTGCAGTCCCTTCATGCATAGCCAGGTGGGTCAGCTCAGTACAAGCTTACCCAGAACCAAGGAATGGACAGGCATGGGATGCAGGAGTTCTTGAAGTGCTATCAGGGGTCCCAGCTAGCTCCACCTGCTGCACCAGAGAAATATGGGGTGACCCCAGCCTCCAGTGTCACATCTTCCTGCCCCAGAAAGCTGTCTGGGACATGCTGGCCTTAAAGCCAGGTCCTGCCCTTGCCTTCTGAGTGCCCTTCACTCACCCCGTGGGGTCTGAACCAGGACCTCCCAGGACAAAGTGAATCCTGGTTTGGGGACCTGTGTGGGGAAGAATGCCAAGAATGTGCACGTCTCTGTCATATAGCCTTTGGTCCTGTGTCCTGAAAAGAGGGAACTAACAGACACTCCTACCTGGGCTAAAATTATCTGTCAAGCCATAAGTAAATCGTTCCAAGTAGGTTTTACCTTAACACCACCAACAGTCACAGCAATCCCATGACCTGCTCACACTTGTAATAGCTGTCTGGCTCAGAGGGACCTGCCCACCACATTCTGTGACATGTTTCGGGTAAGACAAAACAGCACACGAGTTTCTTCTCTGTTTTCATTCTGGTTTTCATAAATTTCACATTTCCAGCACTTTGTTCTAGACATATAGATTTACTTCTCTGGTGACAAAAATATTTTTCAATTTATAGAAATGCCAGTTCAATACATCTCTATAGAATATGATGAGACTGGAATTGAATTTCCTGCTTGTTCAGTTTTTTATTAGTGTTTCTTTATCAAGCAGTCTGGCAAAACTAAACACATTTACTTTATATATTCAGTGTCACCATATCTCCATTTACCTTCTGCCTTTGAAATTGAGAACAATAATGCTATTTAGTTCTTTCTGAAGTGGACCCAGACTTTCCGGGTGTGCTTGCCTGAATGTCAGGTGGGCAGATGGGCTCTGGGGTATGAATTCAACATCTTCACCTGCACTCAGAGGGAAGGAGGAAGGAATACGGCATACAGCACTGTAAGCTGGCATGAGTGATGCCAGAAACAGAGTTACCATTGGCAGGACAGGAGGCATCACAGCAAAAAGCTGGGCCATAGTAACCAGAGGGGATTTCTGATAGCACAGTTTTCAAACACCACGATCTGCAATGCTAGAGGTAAACGAAAGAGATGTCATGGAAGGACAAGTACTGTGCTTTGCTACTAGCACAGTTTTCTTTGGTCATCTTAGAGGCAATATGCATAGCAGAACCAAGAGAAGGAGGTGGCAGTGGGAGGAACAAGAACACTTTTGTGATGCCAGGTCCCAGAGCAGACTGGCAGCTGGGGAGACCAGCAGAGTGGGGACAAGTCACCTCAGGGAGGACAGTCTCCAGGATTATTTCTCATCTTCCTGTTTGTTTGCTTGTTTTGCTTGTCCCTGCTATCACACCCTGGTTCATGCATTCACTGGAGCTGGGCTGTCATGACTGGCTGTGTGGGGGCAGCTGTGAGGAGCCACCGACCTGCGAGAGGTGGATGTGAAACTCAGCGACTGGGGTGTTGGGGTGTGATGTGCACCTTGCCAGACCCTAGAGGGGAAGGCTGCCATTGAGATGATAAAGGAAGACATATGAAATAGTTCTTCAGGCTCCTCTGGCTTTTTACATCACAAGAGCAAGTGTCTCTTGCAGCACTGGGGTTCCTCAGTCACCCTAATGAAAGCAAAATGTTGAAGTGTTGACAGTTGCTTTTGATTTATTTCATTCTTTTTTTTTTTTCTCATCTGTTTTTTCTTGTCTGGTAAGCAGAGCAGGGAGCATTAAACAGACATCCCTGGCACTGCAAGTATGGAGCAGAAGACTCCTTACAGCTGGTTTACACACCTACTTCTCAATACCTCTCAAGGCTTCCTTGTGCAGTGATGTTTGTGTGTCTAACTGGAGCCACCTAGCACAGAGCAAGGCTGTTCACCCAAAAGCAGGTTGCATGGGTTTAGACTGACACACTTTCTGCTGGACTGTGATTAAAAGCCTGTCCTGCAAGAACTAAAGAGTGTGTGTGTGCACGTGTGTGTTCTGTATGGAGCAGCATGGCAGGTTCTCACCCATGGAGGAACAACCAGAGTATGGACCTGTTCTTATGGGGAAGGAGTCCTTGTCCCCAGCCCTACCTACCTGTTCTCTTGTATTCCCAACAAGCTGGCCCAGGACTGGAAGTGCCAGGAAGCCTTGGCTTCTGTCTCACTGTCAGGTGCCCTTTATAACAAGTTCAAGACGTATGGGATGCAGCTGGAGAGCTGAGTGCCAACCCAACCACTTCATCCCTCAAAGACCCAGCTCTGGTCTGTTGTGTACAAGCATTTTCTTCTTCTCAGTTGACTCATTTCCCTGGGTGCGTGGCCTAAGCACCAGAAACACCCTGACTGCATTGTTAGGTCAGTATCTTCCAAATTATTGCTTTCTTTTTACATCTGACACTTTACATGAACACCTGGAGCTGCCAGAAGGCTTGTCAAACTGACAGTGGCACAGAGCAGCATGCGGTGGGTGCCACAACGCTGCCAGGGAATTCAGCCCCAGCACTGGCCAGGGCTCCTGCTAGACTCCTGCCCAAAAGGCTGTCTTTGGCCTGGGTTTCTCTGGCAACAGCTAAATAATAAGCAGGCAGACCCTTTTGCAAGGAACAAGTACAGACAGTTCAGATGTGTCTGGATCTGTTCGGAGCTACAGGAGTCCTGGAGAATTTGGCATGCTGCTGCTGATTAGCCTTTAATTTGCAATGTTGTAATTAAGGCCAAGTGTAGGGAATTCCCAACAATGCTGTAATCCTCTAAAACCAGGAGATGTGAGCAAGCCATCTCTTTCTGTGCCAGGGCCGTAGTTTCCCAGTTTAGTGGCAATTCAGACTTACTGGTTCTGGATCAAAGGAGAAGCTACTGATGCTGAAAGATAAAATAAGCTTTGGTTATTTTCCTGCTCAGAACAGAGAAGAGCTGCTGCTGTCTCCTGCAAGACTTGCATGCCCAGGGTGTGCTGTAAGCTTTGAGCCAAGATTCCTCCCTAAGTGTGGTACATGACTTGTGTGCTTCATATAAAGGGGGCCACTGATGGAGCACTTCCAGCATGGTTACCATTGAGGCCACTTGTGTGGAAAACAGAGCAAGGGCTGATGATCATCTGCATTCACTGGAGAAGGCTGTGATACATGCAGTGATTGTCTTTTCCAGAGCTGTTTTGTGTCTGCAGAGTATGCGGCTGGTGATCCCAGTAAAGTTGGGTTTGTTGTTGTCTCCATCCATCGTTCCCAATCTCTGTGCACAGTGACATCCTGAGAGGTGACAGGATATCTCAGGGAGGAGAAGGAATTACCCCTGCAAAGATCAGTTACCGGTGTTTGTAGGCAGTGTGAATTTAATATTTAAAGTATTATTAAAGTATTAATATTAAAGTATTTAATAATTAAATATTAAAACCATTGCTCAAACTGCGGCTATTTAATTCCCACCAACTATTCCATTCACAATATCCAAAACTGCCATTTAATGTTTTTTCTAACATCAATATATTGACAATACACATAATGCACAAGAAAATTTACAAATTACAAGCGAAGACTCCATATACTGAAGTTATAATTGCACAGGACTTTAAAAACAAGCATTTCTGTAGGTTGCATTTCACCTGTCCACATTTTGGCACTGACGGGAACAATTCAGCAAAACGTAATAAGCCAAAACACACTCTCCATCCAGCAAACGTGATGTGCTCCACTTCAGTTTGCCAGAAGTATCGTTCCATACCTGCTACAGTGAGAGCAGACATTATCAGGAAGGGTCTAACAACCGATTTTTCTCAGACTTGAGGGGGACAAAGGTAGGGAGCACCCTTCTGAAGCCCAGTTCGCCCAGTTCAAGAAATCCTATAACAGCATACTGTTTGAATAGAAATACACCTCAGAAAGGGGAAGATTTGGATTACCTGAGAAACAATGTCACTACTCATTTCTGAGTGAAACAGCCTTCCCACCTTTGCCGGTCGTTAAATTCTGTTAGACGCTGAGCGTTTGTAGTAGGCACCTCCAGCAGAACGCAAGCTTGTAACGAGCTGCACTACACTGCCTCTTACTGCCAGCACGTTTCACCACCAATACACAAGCTGGTGGTTAAGATGAACCATAAAACCGATGCTGTACCTGAATTTTCATAAGGCTAGGCAGAGAAGCAGGTGCTAAACGTTGCCTGGAATACAAAGTGAAGAGGAGGATGCAGAAGCACTAGCTATGTGGATCCACTGTGAGTGGATGCCTTGCTAAAGGTTTCTGAGTGAAAGTTATCTGAAGTGTAAGATGAAACACACTACATTAAATCATTCCAAAGAGCGTGAAGATCTTACTAGAGATTAAACTTCTTGTTCACCCACGGTTCCCGTACTTTTCCCTAGGGACTGGTCTCAAGTACTGACAAACTGAACACAAACCCAGGGGGATGTTGAGCTGGACTCACACGGACTTCCCTTCTGTTTCTATTATCTCCCAAAGCCTACCCCACTAACCTTACACTATCCGTCAGGAGGCATTGAGCTATCCCAGGAAGGAGAACAGGGATCAGAAACTATCAGTGACATTTTCAGTTTGGTCTAATGAGGCACCTGGAACTTAATACACTGAGGTAAAAAGCTGAACTACTTTGAATGAACAGTCTTGAAAAGCTAGAAGATGAATATCCAAAATATGTGTACAATAAGGTTGTGAGAATTTCTCTACTTCTGGTTCCTGGTTTATCTTCTGCCCAGACTTGTCTCTTCAGGCCGGTGGGACAGCGCACCTCTGTCTCACTATGGAGCGGCAGGACAGCACAGCTCAGGGTTCAAAATGACCACAGTACAATTCGGTCCTCGGTGCTATGATTTTAGTTCTTTTGGGTTGCAGCAGAAGTACAAAACATGAAATACTAAGCTTACATTCCATACTTACAGTTTTATCATCTGTTCAAATTAGTTAACAAGCACGCTGATAGAACTAAGAACAGCAGTTAAGATATTGTGTATATAAAAAATATATCCGTGCCCCAAACCTTCCTGTGTTCCAACGGCTATATCATGGTAAAACTATATACATGTAAAATAAATAAATAAATGGCACTAGCACAAAGGTAGATTGAAGTTCCCAGGGTTGATAGGCAGCAGCATCAGTATGGGTTCAAGAAGAAAGATGCACAAGCATCCTTTATTCTGCCAGTTCACGTCATGGCTATTTTGAAATGTTTCTACAGTAGAGCACGTAACTCAATGCTTCTTTAGCCAACAGAAAATGAGCAGATATTTCAGCCTCATGGAAGTCTAACAGTCTCACAAACTAAAATACTACTTTATAATTACAACTGTCTACCTAACTACTTGCTGGCAGGGATTCTGCATGTAGTAAAAGATACCTACACTACATAGGCTATTCGGTGTTTCAGAACACCTGTGAAGTACTTTCTCAAATCTGCAGGACACCTCACTACATTTGAAGGATAGTGAAGTGGTGTGTGTGTTTTGACAAAGTATTGAAGGTACTTACATCCTACATATGTTAACAACCTCATCTTAAAAAAAAAAAAGAAAACACCCTCATATCCCATTTTGACTATGACAAAATGGATAGGCCCTGACAGATTTTTTTGGTTTACTGACAGGATTAGTGTTCTGCCAGACAATCCAGCTGCACCAACTCACGCTGTCCTTGCACAGCTCTTGTATCCAATGCACAGGAGGGCAGGAGCACACAGCCGAGCGCGGGGAAGGAGCAGGACTGCCTCTTCTGGCAGCAGCTCACCAGTCCATTGCCTCAGCTGCAAGGCGAGCATGCCCCCCAGCCAGCACCATCTTCTGACGGGCGCTGTTTCTGGTGCGCGTTTGGAAAAGTTACCAGAAGTGAGTACTCTTTTCAGAGAGCAGTATGCCAACACAGGAGGGTCCCCGCCGCCCCTTCAGCCCACCCTAGCGCTGAGGGGACCGAAGGCTCCCCCCGGGCAGCTCCAACCCCGCAAGGCCTACCGAGGAGCCGCCTCCAACAGCCGCTCCACCGCCGCCCTCCCTGCGCCCTGAGGGCGGCTTCGCCAACCGCCATGAGGGGGCGGCTCGGCCCCTCGCCGTCCTGCCGGGCACCATCGGGCTCCGAGCCCCGCAGGGACGGGTGCTGAGCCCTCCTTGCTGGTCCCGGCTTCGAGGGCTTTGCGTTTTGTTTCAGTTTAGGCTGTGGAGAACGCGGCGGGGTGGGCGCGGAGAGTGCGGTCCGTGAGGGAACGGCGAGGGGAAGGAAGGGGAACGCTGAGGGGAGGAAGGGCTGCAGAGGTTTTAAGTTTATTGTTTGGTGTTTTTTTTTTTTTTTTTTGCTTTTTTTCCGCGTCAAGCCTCCCCATTCGATGCGAATGGTGCAGGAATGCATCGCCTAACACGAGTCGGAGAACCTCAAAGCCTTCGCTGAGGGAACTGCAGCCGCAGAGCAGGCAGCAGAGCTCAGCTGCTGAGCACAACGAGGCTCGCTCATTTCGGCGGCTGTGTGGCCTCAGCCGCTCCCGGTGCCTAAAAATAAAGCCAAAATAAAAATAAAAGTAAAAAAAAAAAAGCCGTATGGGAGCTCAGCGGCCCCGGCCGGGGCTACGCACACGGTCCCGGGGCTGCCTCAGCTGCCCACCCGCGCACCAGCCATCAGGAGGGGAAATCGTGGGAGGAAAAAAAGCCACGATGTTTTGAAATTAACACGTGTGTTTTGTTTCTCTGTCACAGGGTGCTCTCTCCTCCCTTTCTGCCTTCCCCCCCCCCCCCGAGGAGCACGTCTCCGCAGCACTGGAGGCAGGAGCCTGCTACACGCAGGTACGGCGGAGGTAAACGCCTTGGTAATGCACCTGTGTGTAAAAACTTACACGGTCGGTGTGTAAACCGACTCAAAAGCCCCTTTCCAGTCTTCTGGAGTTGTCAAGTGGTATTACCGCATCATGCCATGAAAATGAGCGAGGTGCATTTACGGTTCCTTAACGGTGAACAGATTCTCCAAACTAATCTGTGATAAAAGAGCATTTCCTATAAGGAAAAATAAAACTTTCACCTATCTATTTCACAACAATGAAAGGTCCGGGAATCTAGTATTTCCACAGCTCAACGCCAAAATAGATTACTTAATTATTCATTTCTCCAGATCTTTTTGGTGTAAAATCTGAAAGTAACTCAAACAACAAAATCTTCAGAATAAATTAGGGCATGTGTTAGAACTGAGAGAAAAAATCACAAGAACAGACTTTCACATGTTTTTCAGAACACCTACAAGTAAGTATCAGTTGGGTGTGGTGGCATCCTGTAAAATACCTTTTGTTAAACAGATGGAAATGAAACTTGTGTGCCATCAGCCTCTTGTGGTGGCATGTTGAGAAGTAGCAAAGCTAGTTAGAAAATAATACACATGTACAGATTTAAGAAATGGACAACGTTTCACTGTAGATGTTTATTCTAGTAACAAAAACCTGTGAAGTCCCATATTTTAATGTACAGTGATATATTTTGTCATATAAAATACAACTTACAGAAATTTCTATCAAGTAAACCTAAACAAACACACTTGCTTTTTGCATACTTTTACGTGTATCTTTAAATTAAAAACATCTCATTAAGAAAAATCTTACACCATAGTAGATGTTTGCATTTAATACCGCCTCTTTGCATTTTAACATTTTGTCTACGGGTTCAGAATACAGACCAATATTACTAATAATTAATATTACTAAATAATTAATAATTAATAATTATTAAAATTACTAAATAATTAATAATTAATATTACTAATACTTAATAATTAATATTACCAATCTTCTTTTCAAACTTAATGCAGTTTTATACCTTTTTCAGTGGACAGTCTTATATACGCTACCAGCATAAGCAGGGTCTGACAACAGTGACACTTTTTTTTTTTCTTTTTTTTTTTTCAGGAGCAAAACACTTTTAGAGTGGAAAGTACAGGAAAATGGAGACATTTCTTAAATTTCCAGCAAAGTTCTGCCAAAAGAAAACCCAAGAAATGTCCCAGATAATTAATTTAAATCGAAGAAATAAATTCCATGGCCCATTTAATAAACTTCTTTTATTTAACAAACTTCTTTTTCTTTCCTTTGGTATACCAATTCATTTGTAGTCTTAGCTCTTTGCCAATAGATGTCTGATTTTTTTAATTTTTTTGCTGGTTATAAAGGTGCTACTATTATACACTCTTTAATTGCAGGTTTGTAAAAATGTGAAATTAAAAACCCCTCATCCACATGAAAAGCTAGGTACGTTTTTTTTCGTTGTTGTACACTTAACAGATGGATTTCAAAACACAAAATACCTGTATATAAAAAGGAAGATAGTGCACTTTAAGCTTATAACATTCCATTTTCAAATCCTCCGTCCAATAATCAGGAACACTGTTCTTCTGCAGCCTTCTCCTAAATACGCATGACCCTTCCATTGTAAAATAAACAAGACAGCAATATTTGACTCCTTGTTTAAAGCGTGTGCTGTAGGAACAACTTTGACACCAAAATATCACATACGTGAGATGTAAAGGTATGGCTCCTAAGGTCTTGATTAAATTATTTTACAAAATTACAATTCAAGTTACTGGAAAACATAACTTTATAATTTTAAAAAGCAATATGGGCTCTTCTTAGACTTTTTCCATTTCTGTACTGTAAATGGAAATTTTAAGATAAAGATGCAAGTAGAAAAAACAAAATCTCAGAACAGGTAACGCTGTGAATTTTTATAAGAAAAACATTATGCACAAAATGCAGCAAGTGAAAGTCCAGTATGTTCTTGCCTTTTACCTATTTGAATATTGTCATTCACAGTTGTTCAAAAATTGCTAATTTGTCAGCACATTTTGTAAGGCTAGATTTACAACAGCATTTTTGCAAAAGTGAGAATATACAGTATATACAGAAGACATTGACTCAGTCCTTGCAGTGGTGTATATTATCTATGGGAAATATAACAGCAGTTATAGTTCTATGACTGATTAGTGGAAGATGAAGCTTCTGCTTCTGTTGGTTTCTGACCTTCCTTAGGTGTTTCTGGCTTCATCTCTTTACCGATCTCCCTACTTTTACTCCGATCTTTCCGATCTTTTCCTCTTTCACGATCTTGATCTCTGTCTTGATCTTGCTCTTTTTCCCTGCTTCGATCCCGGTCTCGGTCTCTGTCACGATCTCTGTCTCTGCTTCTTGATCGTTCTCTGTCCCGTTGGTTTCTGTCTCTGTTTTTATCCCATTCTTTGTCTCTGTGTCTCTCCCAGTCCCTGTCTCTGTTCCAGTTTCTGCCACGGTCTCTTTCCCAAGGTCTGCCATGTTCTCGATCCCTTCGTCTTTCCTCAAAGGGTCTGCTTTGTCGATTATCTGCTTGCTGAGGCTCTGGCTGATCTAAAACCTTGTCTTTACTTCCTCCTTCGTATCTCTCTCTCTGTCTCCCTTCAAATGTCTGGCCTCTAAATTCAAGATTTTTGCCTTCTCGGAAGTCAGATCCTGACCACTGTCCTTCTGACTCGGGCCCTTGCCCAGGAATACCAGAAAGAGGTGCAGACGGCCCAGCTTCCTCCCACATCTCCTTTCTGTGGCCTGGTGGATGACTGGGAAGGTCCAGGAGTGGTCTTGGGGTTGGCTTCATATTTTGTGGCGACTGTGGTCCATGCTGTGTAGAAAATAAGGAAGGAATGGGACCCTTTTGACTTCCAAATCTTCCAGGGGCAGATCCTCTTTGTCCATCGTTATTTGGAGAAACATGCTCTTCTGAGAACTGTGGCGCTGGGCCTCTAAAATTAGGTCCATGAGGTCCTCCGTGTGCATTGAGCATCAGTGGTGCTGGAGGTCCTCCTTTCTGCCCAGACAAAGAAAACGGACCTCCAGCTCGGTTCTCCTCAAAGTGCTGTGGGAGAGGTCCACCCTCACCCTGAACTGGTGGAGATTCAGTTTGTTCTACAAATTGATGAGGCTGAGGGTTTCTTTGTTCTTCGTATTGCACCGCAGAAAGACCCCTGTCTGGTTCAAAGTGACCAGGTCCCTTTTCCTGAGAAGTAAACATTGGATTTGCCTCGTTTGACCAGGATGCTTTGTGCATATCTTGCAAAGACTGACTGTCATTAGATGTGGAGAAATTAGGCTGAAAAGACGTACTTGGAGGTGTCGGAAGCAGCACTTTACGTAAAGGCCTGGATGTAGAAGGTTCTGCAGAAACTGCTTGACTCACATTTTCCAAAGTAACTTGAACAGTATTTTCAAATTTGCTATTAGGTGCCTCTTTTTGGAGCACTGCAGGAGGCTTTTCACTGGAAACCCAGTTATCACCACCGTAACTAAGCTGAGTAGCAGGAATTAAAGTTTTATCTTCCTTACCAAGTGAAGTCTGCAAAGTGTTTGGAAAACTCGCTTGAGGGTCACAGCTCTGGTTTAAAACTTGTGCTTGCTGATTGGAAGATGAAGGTAAATCTACTTTTTGCGCAGCCTGTTGGTCCTGATGGAACAATTCAGTCTCTATTAGGGAAGATTTTGGTGGAGGTGACATTAAAGCATCAGACACCGAGAAGTGAGCCACTGAAACACCAACAGCTGCTCGTTGTTGTCTGAGGGCTTCTTCTTGCTCCTCAGTTTGTCGTTTCTGCTCTTCTAATTGTTTGTTTAATTCTTCTAACATTTTTTGCAGTTCCACCAAGGATGAAGACGCAGATAAATCTGGCACATACGAGGCAGGTGTTTCCACGGAAGTGTTTTTAGTGTCTGTATACATTTTGTTAGGTAAATCATCAACCGTAACTTTTGCTTCCTCCAAGATAGTTTTGTCTTCCAGATCATAGGCCTCATCCTTTAGTTCTGCTGTGTTACTGGGCTTCTCCACACTATACAGTTTTTTGCTTTCACCGGTCTGCATTTCAAAAGCTTTCTCTGGATCATATTCTTCTTCGGTATCGTATGGCCTGTCATCCTCCTCATCTTCTGTAGCTTTGTCTTTTGACATCTGTCCAAACTGTTGTGCAATGGGATCTAGCAAAGGAACAGCTGACACACCTCCATCCACAGCTGCTTTAGCTTCCTGATTTGAAGACTGGACAATTTCAGTCTCCTTAGCAAGAGGTTCAAAAGTCTTCTTTTTACCAAAAAGTGTCTGGAGGATGTACTCAAGAGGTGTGGTAGTTTTTGAGGATGAAGAATGCGTAGCAGTAGCACTTGTAGAAGCGGTAGCTGAAACTGGTGGTGGTACAGTACTTGTGGTTCCACTCTTAATCGAGGACGGTATTTTTAATACTGAAGGTGTAACTGATGAGGTTTCTGGAACGGGAAGTGGGGGTGGAGGTGGAGGAGATCCAGGTAGTGTTGTACTTACAGCTGAGTCTCCCGAATACAGTGTGTATTTCGGAGTTTTCTTTTCTTGTGAAGAAGCTACTGGCCCCTTAGAGTACAGCGATGTTTCTGTTTCCTCTTGCACCTGAATTCGGCTGCGCTTTGTCTCTATTTTGTCTGTATCCATGGTAGTAGCAGGACGCTTCCCTTTCTGACAGATAACCAATCCAAGAATTAAATTTGGACGTGAAGACTC
Organism: Anas platyrhynchos; assembly: GCF_047663525.1. NCBI lineage: Eukaryota > Metazoa > Chordata > Aves > Anseriformes > Anatidae > Anas > Anas platyrhynchos. Next base: position 11,301,864 of record NC_092605.1, on the reverse strand, counting down.
GAGACCTGAAAGGAAACACAAAGATTGCATATGTAAAAAAACTACTATTTTTTATCTGTGTTCTCAATAGGAACTTATCATTTTATATAATGGCAGCTATGAGTCATAACAGTAACAGTTCTTCTAAATTTCATGCAGTGACATTATCCCATAAGCCTATGTGTCTATATTTAATTACTATTTATATAAATTTGTATACAGTAACTAAAAATGTTTTAATTCTTTCCCTGATATTTTTTAATATTGCAGTAACAGGTGAATCTTACTGAAAGATGTCCTTGTAAATGTCTCTGCTGTTCAAAAATTAAAGAAAGTTTTCCTATTTTTGTATTATTACTTTCTACTTATTATTGTCCACTTCCTCCCCCAATCAAATATTTCCTTTCTAAATACTTTGCAAATACCTTATATACACAGAGATACTGATAAGTGAGAAAACCTGGACAAGCAATCTAACTTTCTGTAGGGCTACGTTGGAATTGAAGAACTAGAAATAAAGAGAAAAAAACTAATGCTATTAAAACAAACAAACAGACAAACAACAACAACAAACACTTCACTTTCTGTTACAAAGAAAGCACGAGGCATTGTTAAACTTAATAATTACATTTCTGTTCTAATCTGTGCTAAAATACCGGACTGACATTTACACCATTCCATCAAGGTGACTTTTAACACTGTTGTAGAATTGAGTTTGATGCCACAGACCCTTCCCTAAGTAAGAAATGTGAGCAGAATTACTCCATTGTGAAAGCTTCAGGCTTGAATCCCTGGAGAAGCATTTCCAGAAATGACCAGAAAGTTTCCCATAAAGAGGAAAAATGCAAACAGCTGAAGGTCCGTTTCACATTACCGTATTCCTTCCTTGTACATTCACATTTCCCACAGGCACTCGTGGAAGACAAATACAACCAGAATAAAGAGCAGGGAATAAATCCTTTAACATACAGTCAGTGGCAAATGTAGAAAAAAACATATAAAGAGAGGATTTTAACTTCTGGATTTAGTGACTTGAGATCCTCATTTGGGAGCCATATTAATATTTGCATCCAGCTAGGAATCAGGAATATAGAAACAAAACTAACAGCAAAGAGATTTACTGTGGTTATACGATGAGGACTCTAAAACCTACACTGTCCCTTATATTCATGACCCTTAAGTAAGAGTTTAAAAGAGGTGTAATATATGAATTTATGTATATCTTTAGTCTCTTACTAAACAAAACCAACTGCTCACTAAGGAACAACTTATAAATAACTAATTATTGCCACTGAAAACTTCTTGATACCAGCAAAAACCCAAACTTCCCATAGTTGCAGATAAATTCTATTTGCCATTACCAGTCATAAGTATGAACCTTTGCTGAAACAACTGAATTCAAAGTTTTAAGGGGGCTCCTAAATTTACTATCTTATGAGAAAATTACATCAGCTGTTTTTATTTGTATAGCTGAAATTATATTCACGTACGCTAAGAAAGAATTAAATGAGGTAAGCCTATTTCTTAAGTTCAATGTGAGGTTTCCTCAGCAAGAGGATTATAACCAGGTAAGTCAAGACGATGACTTCTTCAACACAGCTTCATTAAGCATAAATATTTCATTAAGCAGTAACCTGCCTAAATTCTGAAATTCTGTGTTCTTCTGACTGTGACTGGTAATAGTACAGCACGCCTGTTTTAGCCACATAATGGAGAGACCAGCAAAATCTGGTTACTCACTAGAAGGTCTTTGCAAAAAGACAGAAAAAATTGAGGCCAATGCAAAATCTACTTGAAGTTTCCTATCAGAAGCAGCTCTCATCTTAAGTATTTTGAAAAAAAATAACACTGAAATTTGATTGAATGCATTCTAGTTCCACAGCTGATTTCAGATTACTTCAAAGTTCAGTGTTTGAGTTTTACATAGTTCTGTGGTTGAGAGGATGTTGGCCATGTTGGTTTAAATAAACTTCTATACTATTTCCTACTTGTACATTTAAAACTCAGTGCCAAGTTTTTTCCTCCAGATATAGTATTTCAGTATTTTGTGTTGCCAATTTTCACTTTCTTCCATGGTTAGAAATATATATATATATATATACACACGAATCATAAATGCATCAAGAAAATGACCTAGCTATACTAACCAAAACTAAGACTTGCTTATAATTTAGTTTGCTTATAATTCTATACAGATTGCCCTTGTGAGAGGGCAGGGACGGCAAGATGTACAACGAAAGGAGGCAGGACAGGAACTAAACAAGTAATTATCTTTGGTGAATCTAAGATTATTTGGAAAGGATCACAAATCCTTGATTCACCCAGTTAAAAACTCCTTTCAACCCACTGCCTAAAAGCAATCCTAGAAATTCTGATCACTATAGTTTACTACCCCAGATGAAGTTACATTAATGCATAACATCAGGGCATAGCTCAAAAGACAGCTTACTTGGGAAGACTGTGTACACTCTGAAGAGACTCAATAGTTAGGTATGATTCACTCTGAGTGACTGCTTTACATTTTTTCTTTATCAGCATGTGAGTAATGACTCCACATTTGGTCAGCATCGACCCGTGCAGAGTATCTCTCAAATCTGTGTTCACCCTAAAACTCCTCGTAAGCATTCACTGTTCTTCTGTCATTAACGTATTGGTTATCTGCTCTTCTGCAGAGACCTGTGATTTGTCCAACTAGTCACAACATGCATCTCAAACATTGACTAATTGAAACGAACAGGTTTCAAAAATCTATTGGACTGTGTATCTAAAATTAACAGCAAAAAGTTAAAAAAAACAGTTCTGAATCCCTGTAAGAGACAGAGATCATCGCTAATAAAAACAGAGTAAAACTTAAACACACGTTCAAGATAAATTCCAGATGAAAGTGTAGAGATGAAAGTGCTAAATCGTGTTGTGTGTATGTGAAACGAGACAAACAAATTCACATACAGTAAACTACCAGAAAAAAAAAAAAAAACAAAAAACAAAAAACAATGCTGAACATCCCACCAACACATAATATCTGGTAATAAATATCTGAGGTGGTTGAAGTGAATAGATGTGAATATCCTTCCATGTTCCTCTATATTTATATCACCCATGACAAAGTTTTGTAGATCTTCTAGGCACTACAGCAGGTCAGAGGTCCCCAGTTGTGTTCCAAATCCCGTCCATCAGAAAACAGGAGAGATTCATAATCCGTATACACCTGATGGAGTTGGTTGAGACAGCTGGAATATCTTCCAACTAGGACTTCTGGAGTGATGGGATTATTGTCCTCTCCCTCCTCCCGCCCCCAGTCATATTTATCAAAGTATCTTACACTGTCATGTTTTTTGAGTACTTGCTAAACACTATTTGAAGGTACACAAATTTAAGGAGATAATGACCACTTACCAAAAAATATCTTTATTGGGTATAAAAAACAGTAAATTCCATCAGATGTCAGTAACAAGTATGTATTACAAGTCTTTTACGCTGCGGTATTAATACATGCCTGCAAGTGTTTATACCTATGTTTCTTCTGGGCAATTACCTCCAGTTTTGAAAGAACTTTTCCTATTTACATTTTGTAAAAACCAGCCTGACGTGCCTCATTTCTATGCTAACAAGTCTGTCTACTTTTGCCAGGCCTCCACTTTAAAAGCTTCATTTGAAATGAAATCTACAACAGAAATATAAAAGATAGTGTACAAGGACAGCCTATGTTTGCTCAAGAATGCAAGGAGGGGAAGATCATTTAAATGCTTCCCTAGAGCAGGTTAAAAGCACAGCGGAAGACTGCAGATGTAGCCAATTCAATGGCAAACTCATTCTTATATGTTACTGTCCAGAAAGGAATGTATTTCAGTTATTCGGGCTGGAAAATCTAGCCCACAGTTTAGGACTCTGTCTGCCTCCCTGTGCCAAGTGTTAACACTTACATGTTCTTGTTTTTTGGTTATGAAACAGGAATAATAGTTTTTGCCTACTTTTCAAGAACTGGGTAAATTAAAGACTACCAGGTGCTTACATTCAGCTTATAGAGACTACATGATGACTTAAGGTAGCAACAAGCCTGCCTTTTTAGCTGTAGCCTGAAAACAATGACGTAGACTGTGCACTGTTCAGGGATGGATAAGACAGGCTCAGAGTGTATGAGAAAAATCTTGTCCAAGAACACAAAGCAAGCGCCCTTTGCAATTTCATGCAGGAAAGAAGAGTATTTTCCTAGCATTACATTACTTGTTGGTGGTGTTTTTCTGTTATTGTTTTTTAAGTTGTATGCCATTAACATGTGAAAACCTGGCCAGGCAGAACACACCTCTGTTTATGAATATAAGCCCTGAGAATGCTTTATTGAGTTTAGTCCTAAACTTGTATTTGGGTAGCAGAGGACAGTCAGCTTGTCAGAAAGGTCAGCTCCTTACATGTTTTAATGTGTAATTATTTTGCGCTGTTTAGTATTTTGCAAACCATCCTTACAACAATGAAGTATTGCCTTCATTGTAACCTGTAGCTCTTAAGCTCCTCAACCTGTTACTCTATATGAAAAAAGGTACTTATTTGGAAACTAAGCATATGCACCGCCTCCATCCTCAGATGAAGATGACTTCAAATTTTGTAATATAAAGGTGTTTCACATCTGAATTCATTCTCATTTCTTCTGTTTCCATGTTCAATGCACAAAGATGGAGCAAATTCAAGCCATACATTACTGCTGATAACTCTAACTAAAAATAGAAGAGCGTAATATATACCAACCTATACCACCTACTGTCTGCCACCTACGCAAAAGGAATTTGCCTGCTTCCAGGCAAACCAATGTTCTGAAGTCAGTGATTTGTCTGGAACTTGATCCAGGTAGCACAGAATATTTCAGACCCCGTGTACATGCATATTGCATGCACAGCGTAATACATACCATGAGATAACAACAATGTAGTGAAACCATAAACGTTACCTTTGTCTTCAGAGATTTCTTGACTGCTCCGTGGGATAAGAGTCTCCTATGTGATTTAGGGGACAGCACATGGCTTGTAGGGACCTAAAACTTGGTGGATTTATGGGTTGTTGAAAGTAGGGTCGGTTGAATGTTCTGATAATGTTTGCTTGTTTGTCTCAATATAGTGGCTGTTCTATGTACTCCATTTTATGGGTAAACAAATCCTCCTAACAGCAGAGATTTATCTTGTTGGAAAGGCTATGTGAGTTTCAGACCATGTCACCTTGAGATGATTGACTTTGCAATTTTTTCCTATATGCACACTTTTAAAATGTTTTTATAAAATTATATATTTTTTAATTATGCTTACATTAAACATTCAAAACCAATTGGTCTCTGATTTACTCGTTTTGTAATTTGACCTAGCAGTTAACCTCCCCTAAATTTTGTGCTTACCTGGTCCCTCAAAGGGCAAGAGGTTGGAAGGAATTGGGTCCTTAGAACTCAGTGGGATCAGGTAGAGATTCTTGACATGTCTGTTGTTATTAGTTACAACACCAAAACAACCACGTCTGATAAAATAGGAGTAGAGAGAGATATAGGCAACTTCTTCTTCTTCTGTGGCAGGATGGAAACGAATCAAACGAATCAAAAACAATTCCTGAAATACAAAATCAAAGTGGAAAAATTCAACCTGTAACACATCAGCAAATAAAATTGTTTTCCACTTTCATCCAATATAGGATGAAAGTCTGGAGCAGCTTTAAACCAAGATTTAAGAAAATACTGTCATTCAATTGGTAATATTAAACCAGAATCAATTTTGTCATTTTCAGAAAGACCAACTATTTACGTATCTCACATCAAGCTACACCTCTTTAGGTTCAGAGTATTCAAATAATTATGAAAGAAATGGAAAATTCTTAGATTATATTTGCATACTGTGCTTCATTTTTACTAAATCCATAAGGGTTTTAGTAGTAAAATTTATTACATACACTTACTAATAATTTCCTAGTCTTTTAAAATTGAATTTCTATCTTCAGTAACTGAATAAATAGATTGTTTATATTCAATCATTAAAAAACAATAGGTTGTATGAATGTTTAACTACTACACAGGGGAAAGACGATTGGCAGCTCAACAGGCAAACCTGTTTCTTCAATAAATCAAAAATTTCAATGGAATAAGTGGTAGCAGTAGTTTTCTAGGTATGATCGACATCAATATAAATTAGTAACAAGGAAATTCTATCAAAAGCTGCTGTATATTTCTTCCTGGTTTTCCAAAGGATTTTAAGTAAATACCTTACAAAGTGAAGATTTGAGTTTGCCAACATAATCCCAGACTGCCTTCGGTGAGATCTTCCCACCAATATGAATCGTGTCTGGTAAATCCTAAACAAGAAGCATTACATGGTCGTATAAGAAAAGGAAAGAGAGGCTACAGTTTTGAACCAGCACAGATTGCCCCATCCCAGTAGCTTAGGCGATAATACAGTACTATGTTTTACTAAACTTGCACATATACATTCCTAATTTCAGACAGGCTGTTTCCAAAATGCAAGGAGTTCATTATGGCATATTACTGGAAGGCTGGCAGTACACACAAAACAGAAAAAGCACTGCCTGACGAAGATAGCAGTGGAAGGTCAAATACTTTTGTATGCCTATCAGCCGATTCTATTTGTTAGCTTTGCTTTTACAGGGAACCTGTTATATGTAGTATAGCTTTTATCTACGCTTTCAATTTATCTGAAATTTTTGCACCCATATGAATTCTAGTTAGCTTCCTGTCATGATGACAGTGAAACCTGTTTTAGCAAAAACAACAAGAGAGCCACCAACCCTCCTAAGAAAAGACCTAAACTACATGCCTGAAACCCTCAATCACAACAAATACACTTCTTCAGAGAAGTTAAATAACTGCTCAGTTGTTTCATCACAAGCTGTCATACTACCTAATTAGTTGAATGTACACCCTCCCAAAATATAAAAGCAGTTGCATCAAAGTTAATCAAAGGATGATATTTTTAATAAATGGCCAAACTTTTCTAATAGATCACATCAGTGATCCATCCATCTGTTTGTGAGCAGAACAAGGCATCTCTTTCAAAACACATGCTGATGATGCTTCTCGTCAAAAACTGATCTTGCTATTATCAAGCTATTATTCTATGTTAGATACTAACATATATATAAACATATTAACAGACATGAGAATTCTTCACAAATACGTGAGGAATTTTTTTTAAAAGGCTTTCTCTCCTCCCCCCTGCCTCAGGCTACTGTTCCTATTACTAAAGGAGATTACTAAAGGGATGCAATTTTTTTTTTTTTGTTACACGTCCAATATAACAACATACACAGTGACCCCAGCCTTTCTAACAACAGGAACTGCAATACATTCTAAACGCATAAACATGTCAGTGCTAACCTCACTAAGATAATCAAAGCACCCGGAGACAGGATATGCTTTAGTGATAAATTTGGCCACACTCTGCAGATTAATAAATCCTTTCCAAATGGTGTTGAGGCGAGAGAGGAAGAGAGAAGTATCGCTGCCTTGAGGTGAGCGTGGCTCAGCAACACTGCAAAACAAATCCAAAAGAGAAACGTTATAGAGCACAGTAAGAATGCTTCCTTCTTCTTCTTTTCTTCCCTCCTCTTATTGATCAATTACTTTATTTTAAAAAAGCAAGTAACAGAAGCCTTAGTAAATGCTTTGTTAATGTTTTCCACTTTCATCCAATATAGGATGAAAGTCTGGAGCAGCTTTAAACCAACCCTCACAAACACTTAATATATTTGAATGCACATGCAGATTTAAAGTCAAATATCTTATAAGTTTTATTTATCTGTTAAAACACATTGAAGAATTTTTACTGTCAATATATAACGATGCTCAGAAAATTTTACCAACTAGAGAAGTTAAACAAGGAGATGATGAATTAAAAATTTAAAGTTCAGGTGATCGCATTTAAAGTTGAACATGCCTTTTGATTATTGGCAGGGGAGGGTAAGAAGCAAAGGGGGACAAACAAACTGACCACAGCGAGACCAGAGATTCAGTGGCTTAGCTTACTATTAAATATACACACCTGATATTGGGTGACTGATGAACAGCTAAGTATCTTGGATCTGGTGAGGACGATGGCTTTGTTAATATTGATTTGGGAACAGTCATAACTGGTTTTGACATTTCCTGCTTTGTCTCCCCTGTTAAAACTTCACCAGATGCAGTACCAGAACGCAGGGCTGTCGTCGTAGTACCAGAGGAGCCGCTCATTGGTGTTCTAGGCTCTCGGCCAGAAACTGTTACAGTTGTGACAACTGCACCAGTGCAAGAGGCAGGAAAAGTCGAAGGTTCTTCAGATGAAGAATCTGTGTTGTTATGGCCTTGGGTTGTAGGAATGTAAGTTCTTTCTAAGCTTGACTGGGAAACTGCTTCTGCTGCAGGTGCCACTTCGGTTTCCTCTGTGTTTTCAGAGGCTGCCTCTTTAGCAGGCTCCGCTGCTGATGATGGTGCAGAACTTTCATATTTTCTCTGAACTTCTGGTTTAGATTTTGACACTGCTTTTTTAGCAGAAGCCATTAATTTTATCTTCTTTGGTGGTAATTCGTCTTCAGATGCTGAAATCTGACCTACAAAATTAATTTTAAAGTGTTTTTGATTACTGTTTAACAATGAAAAGGTCTGAAGAGAAAAACAAGTAAGCAAGCAATGCTCTTAATAATTCTTTTACTTCAGACAAAGTCAACACTGTAGATACCTGTACAGATTTTGCAGTTCAGGTCAAAAAGATGGGCTCGATGTTCATTTGTTGTATCCTTCAACATACTGCTAAAAACGTCTAGAGAAGGAGCACTATTTACATTTTGTACAGTTTGGGTTGACTTCTGCTGCTCCTGGAAATGAACAAACACAGAAAACATTCTGGTTGATTGCTAAATTCAATCATAAAAAAATACTTTTGAAACCGTTAATTCCAGTTCTTTAAAAAGATATTAAGGGCTGTGCAGAACTACTGCTCTGAGCAGCACTTACAAAAAGATGGAATTTTGAAATATTCTTCCCCTTTTATCATTTGTTTAAGAATATCATGTCAAACAGAGTTCTCAAATAGTATTTGTCCTCATTTCATTTCATGTAATTCCGAAGTAGATACTATCACATTAACTGCTTCCTGAGAATACAGAATTGTAATACTGATCACATTTTTGGGGGGGAAAACAATTGGCTAAGATTTTGCTGTAAACTGAGGCAAAGGTCTGAAAAACACGCATCATCTGATATTTTAGAAGCACATGTGATATATGCCCGATATTAGGTTGTTGCATTCCTTCAAACCAAAAGGAAAATGCTCATAGCACACCTACTAGGTGATATTCTTACAGTTCATTGAAACAACCTGCATTTCTGATACAAAATTTGAGGCCCTAGTTAGCATTTATCTCCCTTGGCACCTCCATGCTAAAGCAATAGCTAATACTTATATCAGAATCAGACACCGGGGGAGAATCTTCCATATTTACATCTGGCACTTGTTCCCGTTTTACAGCTGCTTTCTTGATCTCGTGTGATTTGTTTCTTGGCTCTAACATCTGAGAGAAACAAAAACACTTTAGTAACAAGTCTGCATACTGATTTTATAATTTTATTTTGTATTTTCTTATCAGTTGGCTAGTGGAAGAGAAAAAGCTTACGTTATTCATATTTCATTAGGAAGAAAACAATATATTAATTATGGGTGGTAAGGGCTGGTGAAGTTACTGGTAGTTCATATCTAAGGACACACTGGAGAATCGTATTGCTTACCGCTTTGGCTGGTTTCTCCTTCCATACAGACAGTTCTTTAGATAAAAGTTCTTCGGGTTTCATTCTCACTAGTTTTGACACTGAGATTTCTCCACGAAGAACACGATGAAAAAGTCCCTAAAAAAAAAAAAAAAAAAACACACTTTGTTGCCATGCTGAATAACTTAAGCAACTAACATGATTTGCAGTGCTGGACTGTCAAAACCCTTTCAGGTTTCTTAATTCCCTATTAAAAATGCCAGTTAATCTTAAGAAAACTTAGCACGGTGCAGCAACCAGAAACTAATGATGAAATCATCATGAAGTATGAATTTTCCACATTACCATAAAATAGACTATCAATTCTACTGAACAGGAATTTTGAGAGATGAACTGCCACTCCTGTTTCATATCTATAGTAGAATTTTTTTAAAAAAAATTACGTTGTCTAGTCACTATTCCCATCTGCACCAGCTTCTTTTTCCTTTAAAAGATAAATTATCATGTACACAAGTGGTCTCCCATACAAACCACAGAACGTCACAGAAGAAAAACATTTATTTTTTTTCTAAGAATGCCATTCAATAAACAAATATTTCACTACAAAGGCCAATCTTAATAAATACACGCGATCCAACTGGACTTCCATTCCAACTGGATTATTTAATATTTGAATGGCTTTAAAACAATTTTTAGAGCATAATTCATAAGTCTCTCTCTTGAAACTACATATTGATGTATTATTTAAAAAACAGAATATATTTCAGTACGTTTACTGTTTAAGTAAATTCCAAACCTGGTTTTTTGGGTCCTTGAGATTGAACATGATGCTGCGGTATTTACTCTTGTATCGGTTGTCCGTAACTTGAAACAAATTAAACATCTCCTTTTCAATATTGAGTGCTACTTTCCCTACTTCACTCTCTGTCATGACCAGATCATCACTATCATTGACTCTGTTAAAAACAAGAAAGGGTATGCGCATTTACGTTAGGCACAAATTCTTCAGGCAGCATTCATAAAAACTAAATTTTCAGAGGAAGGAGTTAACCACGCTTTTATTCACTCAGTGAGGACTTCCTTAAAACACATTTCAAAGCCAAAGTCTATCTCAGGACCTCAAAATGTCAACAATGGCAACCTTTTGCTACTGTCTACAGAAGACCACGGAAGACAGCCTTAACGAACTGAAGCCAGGTCAGTCCTTACAAATACTCCTACTCATGACACTGCAATTAGTTTTTTGTTGTTGTTTTTTGTCATGAGCTACTGAGGGAGCTAAAACACTTCAGTTTTAATCTTAGACCCTCCACTGTGAACAGCATTTCTATTTCAGAGACACTACCAGAGCACAGTGGCCTAAGTCTTGACAGCTGACAAGAGCTTTAATATTTGTGGGACAATGTTTCAGCTTTTTTTTTTTTTTTTTTTTTTTTTTAAAATAGTAATACAGTTGCTAACTTTGGGAGAAGAAGGAACCTCTGCCTCAGCAAGCCCTTCCAACCTTTCACTGTGATATTCCCTACACTATGCTTCGTACAACCCCTACATCTCCAAACACCACCATTGCCAGATATCAGCTTCAGGTCACCTGCATTATAAACATCTCTATGCTGTGATTTAATTCTTCAACTGTAATTGTCTCTCACTACAAATGGGATAGTGACTTTTTTTTAAAGGCTTTTTCACATGCCCAATTATTTGGCATCAGATTTTTTATTTTTAATAAAGCTCTAATGCTAAAAATACTTGTAGTAATTTCTAGCACAAATTAAATCCCTTAGTATCACTTAGCAAGAAAGAAACAAAACTCTGCAGGCTAACCCTTTACTTCTAGTTGTAGTTTCCTATATAAAATAAGTGCTTTGAATTCTCACCCACCTCTTCCATAACATTTCTTTTAGGGACTGACGAATATGTTGTCGAATCTGTGAGTTGGGCTGCGACTGGATAGGGCTAGCTTGTGTTTTTGCTTGTCTACTTCCAGATGCAGTAGAAACGGAAGACAGTGAAGGCCTTTTGAGTCCTCCAGCCAAACTGGATGCAGCTAGTTTTTTGGAAACTGGCGAGTCATGAGAAGAAGCTGCTTGTTTTGAAGGAACGCCAGCTGTTGAAGGCCATGGTTTCTTGGGAATTTCACCTTTGAAACTCCCAGCAGGTTTAAGCGTCTCCTTCATTAGCGATGTGCTAGACATGGAAGGGGACTTCTTTGGAGAAAAATTTTTAGTGAGGGAAGATGCATGTTTCTCCACCATAGATGCTGAAGCAATAGCTTTCTTTGATGCCCCTATAAACTCTGTCGCTTTATCTTTTTTTCTCTTCTCTTCCTTTTGAGCTGTTAAAACAAAGAAGAAAATGCAGTATTAAATGCTTAACATTATAACTTCCTGTTTATGAAGACCAGCTGCCAACCTATAAGGAAGTCTGTGAAATACCTCTGGAGAACTACCAAGTATATAATTTAAGCCATTCATTTTTAAAGCCTTTTTAAAGCCTTTTTAAAAAATGTGTAAAAGTTGACTTTTTTAAGAAGAAGTTTGCCTTTGATCCTGCAGAGAGCACTTCTCAGAGACTGTCCGAAGAGTTTAAAAGAGTTGCATTTTGGTTGTAAAGGTTGAAAATCTCAGTCACAAGCTATGCAAGAAAATTAAAAAAAAAAAAAAAGACACCACCTTCAAAGATTCCTGAGTTGGACTTCATGATTAAGCTTCAAAACAAACAAACAAACAAACAAACAAACAAACAAACATTTTCACAAAGTCTTTAAAAAAAAAAAAAAAAAAAAGCAACACAACCCATATCTCACATTTAAGCAGAAATCCTCGCTCCAAACTTTCTACTTTAAGGAGCAAGCAAAGAGAGTCAAGTTAAACAACAAATCGATTGCTTAAAATTTTAAATATACGTTCAAGCCATTTGGTTGCTAGTATGAGTATCACACTGTCGCTATAAACTATCAGATCTTCTCATTTACTTTCCAGTTAAACTCTAGATTTAATACTATAATATTTAATAATTAAATATTAAAACCATTGCTCAAACTGCGGCTATTTAATTCCCACCAACTATTCCATTCACAATATCCAAAACTGCCATTTAATGTTTTTTCTAACATCAATATATTGACAATACACATAATGCACAAGAAAATTTACAAATTACAAGCGAAGACTCCGTATACTGAAGTTATAATTGCACAGGACTTTAAAAACAAGCATTTCTGTAGGTTGCATTTCACCTGTCCACATTTTGGCACTGATGGGAACAATTCAGCAAAACGTAATAAGCCAAAACACACTCTCCATCCAGCAAACGTGATGTGCTCCACTTCAGTTTGCCAGAAGTCTCGTTTACAGGACATCAGAGTTACCGTGGGCAGAGTTACCGTGACACATTCGTTGTGACAGCACAAAGGTTCCGAGGGAAACCAAGAAACAACTCCTGAGATGAAGTTGTTCTGATTAGAAAAGCTAAAGTTACTTCCCCAAAAGTCTTTTTTCTCCTCATAAATCTGCATTTGACTACTGACCAGTTTGTGATTTCTTAATTTTTTCATTATTATCTGATGTTTTTAGCTAGCAAGGTTTTGTAATCAGAATTAGTCCCACAGCCCCATCTGCAGAGAGCTATGTGCTTCCCGGGAAGGATGCAGAAATTTAACTTTGGTTAATTTCACCATAAACCAAATGGACCCTTTTGGTCTTCCATACCTGCTACAGTGAGAGCAGACATTATCAGGAAGGGTCTAACAACCGATTTTTCTCAGACTTGAGGGGGACAAAGGTAGGGAGCACCCTTCTGAAGCCCAGTTCGCCCAGTTCAAGAAATCCTATAACAGCATACTGTTTGAATAGAAATACACCTCAGAAAGGGGAAGATTTGGATTACCTGAGAAACAATGTCACTACTTCCAGGGCTCGGTGCTGGGGCCGGTCCTCTTTAACATCTTCATCAATGATCTGGATGAGGGCATTGAGTGCACCCTCAGTAAGTTTGCAGATGACACCAAGCTAGGTGCGTGTGTCGATCTGCTTGAGGGTAGGAAGGCTCTGCAGGAGGATCTGGATAGGCTGCACCGATGGGCTGAGGTCAACTGTATGAAGTTTAACAAGGCCAAGTGCCGGGTCCTGCACCTGGGGCGCAATAACCCCAAGAAGAGCTACAGGCTGGGAGAGGAATGGCTGGAGAGCTGCCAGGCAGAGAAGGACCTGGGAGTGATGGTGGACAGTCGGCTGAATATGAGCCAGCAGTGTGCTCAGGTGGCCAAGAAGGCCAACGGCATCCTGGCTTGTATCAGAAACAGTGTGACCAGCAGGGCTAGGGAGGTGATCGTCCCCCTGTACTCGGCTCTGGTGAGGCCGCACCTCGAGTACTGTGTTCAGTTCTGGGCCCCTCGCTACAAGAAGGACATCGAGGTGCTTGAGCGGGTCCAGAGAAGGGCGACGAAGCTGGTGAGGGGCCTGGAGAGCAAGTCCTATGAGGAGCGGCTGAAGGAGCTGGGCTTGTTCAGCCTGGAGAAGAGGAGGCTCAGGGGTGACCTTATCACTCTGTATAAGTATATTAAAGGAGGCTCTAGCGAGATGGGGGTTGGCCTGTTCTCCCATGTGCCTGGTGACAGGACGAGGGGGAATGGGCTAAAGTTATGCCAGGGGAGTTTTAGGTTAGATGTTAGGAAGAATTTCTTTACTGAAAGGGTTGTTAGACATTGGAACAGGCTGCCCAGGGAGGTGGTTGAGTCACCATCCCTGGAAGTCTTCAAAAGACGTTTAGATGTAGAACTTAGGGATATGGTTTAGTGGGGACTGTTAGTGTTAGGTCAGGGGTTGGACTCGATGATCTTGAGGTCTCTTCCAACCTAGAGATTCTGTGATTCTGTGATTCTGTGATACTCATTTCTGAGTGAAACAGCCTTCCCACCTTTGCCGGTCGTTAAATTCTGTTAGACGCTGAGCGTTTGTAGTAGGCACCTCCAGCAGAACGCAAGCTTGTAACGAGCTGCACTACACTGCCTCTTACTGCCAGCACGTTTCACCACCAATACACAAGCTGGTGGTTAAGATGAACCATAAAACCGATGCTGTACCTGAATTTTCATAAGGCTAGGCAGAGAAGCAGGTGCTAAACGTTGCCTGGAATACAAAGTGAAGAGGAGGATGCAGAAGCACTAGCTATGTGGATCCACTGTGAGTGGATGCCTTGCTAAAGGTTTCTGAGTGAAAGTTATCTGAAGTGTAAGATGAAACACACTACATTAAATCATTCCAAAGAGCGTGAAGATCTTACTAGAGATTAAACTTCTTGTTCACCCACGGTTCCCGTACTTTTCCCTAGGGACTGGTCTCAAGTACTGACAAACTGAACACAAACCCAGGGGGATGTTGAGCTGGACTCACACGGACTTCCCTTCTGTTTCTATTATCTCCCATAGCCTACCCCACTAACCTTACACTATCCGTCAGGAGGCATTGAGCTATCCCAGGAAGGAGAACAGGGATCAGAAACTATCAGTGACATTTTCAGTTTGGTCTAATGAGGCACCTGGAACTTAATACACTGAGGTAAAAAGCTGAACTACTTTGAATGAACAGTCTTGAAAAGCTAGAAGATGAATATCCAAAATATGTGTACAATAAGGTTGTGAGAATTTCTCTACTTCTGGTTCCTGGTTTATCTTCTGCCCAGACTTGTCTCTTCAGGCCGGTGGGACAGCGCACCTCTGTCTCACTACGGAGCGGCAGGACAGCACAGCTCAGGGTTCAAAATGACCACAGTACAATTCGGTCCTCGGTGCTATGATTTTAGTTCTTTTGGGTTGCAGCAGAAGTACAAAACATGAAATACTAAGCTTACATTCCATACTTACAGTTTTATCATCTGTTCAAATTAGTTAACAAGCACGCTGATAGAACTAAGAACAGCAGTTAAGATATTGTGTATATAAAAAATATATCCGTGCCCCAAACCTTCCTGTGTTCCAACGGCTATATCATGGTAAAACTATATACATGTAAAATAAATAAATAAATGGCACTAGCACAAAGGTAGATTGAAGTTCCCAGGGTTGATAGGCAGCAGCATCAGTATGGGTTCAAGAAGAAAGATGCACAAGCATCCTTTATTCTGCCAGTTCACGTCATGGCTATTTTGAAATGTTTCTACAGTAGAGCACATAACTCAATGCTTCTTTAGCCAACAGAAAATGAGCAGATATTTCAGCCTCATGGAAGTCTAACAGTCTCACAAACTAAAATACTACTTTATAATTACAACTGTCTACCTAACTACTTGCTGGCAGGGATTCTGCATGTAGTAAAAGATACCTACACTACATAGGCTATTCGGTGTTTCAGAACACCTGTGAAGTACTTTCTCAAATCTGCAGGACACCTCACTACATTTGAAGGATAGTGAAGTGGTGTGTGTGTTTTGACAAAGTATTGAAGGTACTTACATCCTACATATGTTAACAACCTCATCTTAAAAAAAAAAAAAGAAAACACCCTCATATCCCATTTTGACTATGACAAAATGGATAGGCCCTGACAGATTTTTTTGGTTTACTGACAGGATTAGTGTTCTGCCAGACAATCCAGCTGCACCAACTCACGCTGTCCTTGCACAGCTCTTGTATCCAATGCACAGGAGGGCAGGAGCACACAGCCGAGCGCGGGGAAGGAGCAGGACTGCCTCTTCTGGCAGCAGCTCACCAGTCCATTGCCTCAGCTGCAAGGCGAGCATGCCCCCCAGCCAGCACCATCTTCTGACGGGCGCTGTTTCTGGTGCGCGTTTGGAAAAGTTACCAGAAGTGAGTACTCTTTTCAGAGAGCAGTATGCCAACACAGGAGGGTCCCCGCCGCCCCTTCAGCCCACCCTAGCGCTGAGGGGACCGAAGGCTCCCCCCGGGCAGCTCCAACCCCGCAAGGCCTACCGAGGAGCCGCCTCCAACAGCCTCTCCACCGCCGCCCTCCCTGCGCCCTGAGGGCGGCTTCGCCAACCGCCATGAGGGGGCGGCTCGGCCCCTCGCCGTCCTGCCGGGCACCATCGGGCTCCGAGCCCCGCAGGGACGGGTGCTGAGCCCTCCTTGCTGGTCCCGGCTTCGAGGGCTTTGCGTTTTGTTTCAGTTTAGGCTGTGGAGAACGCGGCGGGGTGGGCGCGGAGAGTGCGGTCCGTGAGGGAACGGCGAGGGGAAGGAAGGGGAACGCTGAGGGGAGGAAGGGCTGCAGAGGTTTTAAGTTTATTGTTTGGTGTTTTTTTTTTTTTTGCTTTTTTTCCGCGTCAAGCGTCCCCATTCGATGCGAATGGTGCAGGAATGCATCGCCTAACACGAGTCGGAGAACCTCAAAGCCTTCGCTGAGGGAACTGCAGCCGCAGAGCAGGCAGCAGAGCTCAGCTGCTGAGCACAACGAGGCTCGCTCATTTCGGCGGCTGTGTGGCCTCAGCCGCTCCCGGTGCCTAAAAATAAAGCCAAAATAAAAATAAAATAAAAAAAAAAAAGCCGTATGGGAGCTCAGCGGCCCCGGCCGGGGCTACGCACACGGTCCCGGGGCTGCCTCAGCTGCCCACCCGCGCACCAGCCATCAGGAGGGGAAATCGTGGGAGGAAAAAAAGCCACGATGTTTTGAAATTAACACGTGTGTTTTGTTTCTCTGTCACAGGGTGCTCTCTCCTCCCTTTCTGCCTTCCCCCCCCCCCCCGAGGAGCACGTCTCCGCAGCACTGGAGGCAGGAGCCTGCTACACGCAGGTACGGCGGAGGTAAACGCCTTGGTAATGCACCTGTGTGTAAAAACTTACACGGTCGGTGTGTAAACCGACTCAAAAGCCCCTTTCCAGTCTTCTGGAGTTGTCAAGTGGTATTACCGCATCATGCCATGAAAATGAGCGAGGTGCATTTACGGTTCCTTAACGGTGAACAGATTCTCCAAACTAATCTGTGATAAAAGAGCATTTCCTATAAGGAAAAATAAAACTTTCACCTATCTATTTCACAACAATGAAAGGTCCGGGAATCTAGTATTTCCACAGCTCAAAGCCAAAATAGATTACTTAATTATTCATTTCTCCAGATCTTTTTGGTGTAAAATCTGAAAGTAACTCAAACAACAAAATCTTCAGAATAAATTAGGGCATGTGTTAGAACTGAGAGAAAAAATCACAAGAACAGACTTTCACATGTTTTTCAGAACACCTACAAGTAAGTATCAGTTGGGTGTGGTGGCATCCTGTAAAATACCTTTTGTTAAACAGATGGAAATGAAACTTGTGTGCCATCAGCCTCTTGTGGTGGCATGTTGAGAAGTAGCAAAGCTAGTTAGAAAATAATACACATGTACAGATTTAAGAAATGGACAACATTTCACTGTAGATGTTTATTCTAGTAACAAAAACCTGTGAAGTCCCATATTTTAATGTACAGTGATATATTTTGTCATATAAAATACAACTTACAGAAATTTCTATCAAGTAAACCTAAACAAACACACTTGCTTTTTGCATACTTTTACGTGTATCTTTAAATTAAAAACATCTCATTAAGAAAAATCTTACACCATAGTAGATGTTTGCATTTAATACCGCCTCTTTGCATTTTAACATTTTGTCTACGGGTTCAGAATACAGACCAATATTACTAATAATTAATATTACTAAATAATTAATAATTATTAAAATTACTAAATAATTAATAATTAATATTACTAATACTTAATAATTAATATTACCAATCTTCTTTTCAAACTTAATGCAGTTTTATACCTTTTTCAGTGGACAGTCTTACATACGCTACCAGCATAAGCAGGGTCTGACAACAGTGACACTTTTTTTTTTTCTTTTTTTTTTTTCAGGAGCAAAACACTTTTAGAGTGGAAAGTACAGGAAAATGGAGACATTTCTTAAATTTCCAGCCAAGTTCTGCCAAAAGAAAACCCAAGAAATGTCCCAGATAATTAATTTAAATCGAAGAAATAAATTCCATGGCCCATTTAATAAACTTCTTTTATTTAACAAACTTCTTTTTCTTTCCTTTGGTATACCAATTCATTTGTAGTCTTAGCTCTTTGCCAATAGATGTCTGATTTTTTTAATTTTTTTGCTGGTTATAAAGGTGCTACTTTTATATACTCTTTAATTGCAGGTTTGTAAAAATGTGAAATTAAAAACCCCTCATCCACATGAAAAGCTAGGTACGTTTTTTTTCGTTGTTGTACACTTAACAGATGGATTTCAAAACACAAAATACCTGTATATAAAAAGGAAGATAGTGCACTTTAAGCTTATAACATTCCATTTTCAAATCCTCCGTCCAATAATCAGGAACACTGTTCTTCTGCAGCCTTCTCCTAAATACGCATGACCCTTCCATTGTAAAATAAACAAGACAGCAATATTTGACTCCTTGTTTAAAGCGTGTGCTGTAGGAACAACTTTGACACCAAAATATCACATACGTGAGATGTAAAGGTATGGCTCCTAAGGTCTTGATTAAATTATTTTACAAAATTACAATTCAAGTTACTGGAAAACATAACTTTATAATTTTAAAAAGCAATATGGGCTCTTCTTAGACTTTTTCCATTTCTGTACTGTAAATGGAAATTTTAAGATAAAGATGCAAGTAGGAAAAACAAAATCTCAGAACAGGTAACGCTGTGAATTTTTATAAGAAAAACATTATGCACAAAATGCAGCAAGTGAAAGTCCAGTATGTTCTTGCCTTTTACCTATTTGAATATTGTCATTCACAGTTGTTCAAAAATTGCTAATTTGTCAGCACATTTTGTAAGGCTAGATTTACAACAGCATTTTTGCAAAAGTGAGAATATACAGTATATACAGAAGACATTGACTCAGTCCTTGCAGTGGTGTATATTATCTATGGGAAATATAACAGCAGTTATAGGTCTATGACTGATTAGTGGAAGATGAAGCTTCTGCTTCTGTTGGTTTCTGACCTTCCTTAGGTGTTTCTGGCTTCATCTCTTTACCGATCTCCCTACTTTTACTCCGATCTTTCCGATCTTTTCCTCTTTCACGATCTTGATCTCTGTCTTGATCTTGCTCTTTTTCCCTGCTTCGATCCCGGTCTCGGTCTCTGTCACGATCTCTGTCTCTGCTTCTTGATCGTTCTCTGTCCCGTTGGTTTCTGTCTCTGTTTTTATCCCATTCTTTGTCTCTGTGTCTCTCCCAGTCCCTGTCTCTGTTCCAGTTTCTGCCACGGTCTCTTTCCCAAGGTCTGCCATGTTCTCGATCCCTTCGTCTTTCCTCAAAGGGTCTGCTTTGTCGATTATCTGCTTGCTGAGGCTCTGGCTGATCTAAAACCTTGTCTTTACTTCCTCCTTCGTATCTCTCTCTCTGTCTCCCTTCAAATGTCTGGCCTCTAAATTCAAGATTTTTGCCTTCTCGGAAGTCAGATCCTGACCACTGTCCTTCTGACTCGGGCCCTTGCCCAGGAATACCAGAAAGAGGTGCAGACGGCCCAGCTTCCTCCCACATCTCCTTTCTGTGGCCTGGTGGATGACTGGGAAGGTCCAGGAGTGGTCTTGGGGTTGGCTTCATATTTTGTGGCGACTGTGGTCCATGCTGTGTAGAAAATAAGGAAGGAATGGGACCCTTTTGACTTCCAAATCTTCCAGGGGCAGATCCTCTTTGTCCATCGTTATTTGGAGAAACATGCTCTTCTGAGAACTGTGGCGCTGGGCCTCTAAAATTAGGTCCATGAGGTCCTCCGTGTGCATTGAGCATCAGTGGTGCTGGAGGTCCTCCTTTCTGCCCAGACAAAGAAAACGGACCTCCAGCTCGGTTCTCCTCAAAGTGCTGTGGGAGAGGTCCACCCTCACCCTGAACTGGTGGAGATTCAGTTTGTTCTACAAATTGATGAGGCTGAGGGTTTCTTTGTTCTTCGTATTGCACCGCAGAAAGACCCCTGTCTGGTTCAAAGTGACCAGGTCCCTTTTCCTGAGAAGTAAACATTGGATTTGCCTCGTTTGACCAGGATGCTTTGTGCATATCTTGCAAAGACTGACTGTCATTAGATGTGGAGAAATTAGGCTGAAAAGACGTACTTGGAGGTGTCGGAAGCAGCACTTTACGTAAAGGCCTGGATGTAGAAGGTTCTGCAGAAACTGCTTGACTCACATTTTCCAAAGTAACTTGAACAGTATTTTCAAATTTGCTATTAGGTGCCTCTTTTTGGAGCACTGCAGGAGGCTTTTCACTGGAAACCCAGTTATCACCACCGTAACTAAGCTGAATAGCAGGAATTAAAGTTTTATCTTCCTTACCAAGTGAAGTCTGCAAAGTGTTTGGAAAACTCGCTTGAGGGTCACAGCTCTGGTTTAAAACTTGTGCTTGCTGATTGGAAGATGAAGGTAAATCTACTTTTTGCGCAGCCTGTTGGTCCTGATGGAACAATTCAGTCTCTATTAGGGAAGATTTTGGTGGAGGTGACATTAAAGCATCAGACACCGAGAAGTGAGCCACTGAAACACCAACAGCTGCTCGTTGTTGTCTGAGGGCTTCTTCTTGCTCCTCAGTTTGTCGTTTCTGCTCTTCTAATTGTTTGTTTAATTCTTCTAACATTTTTTGCAGTTCCACCAAGGATGAAGACGCAGATAAATCTGGCACATACGAGGCAGGTGTTTCCACGGAAGTGTTTTTAGTGTCTGTATACATTTTGTTAGGTAAATCATCAACCGTAACTTTTGCTTCCTCCAAGATAGTTTTGTCTTCCAGATCATAGGCCTCATCCTTTAGTTCTGCTGTGTTACTGGGCTTCTCCACACTATACAGTTTTTTGCTTTCACCGGTCTGCATTTCAAAAGCTTTCTCTGGATCATATTCTTCTTCGGTATCGTATGGCCTGTCATCCTCCTCATCTTCTGTAGCTTTGTCTTTTGACATCTGTCCAAACTGTTGTGCAATGGGATCTAGCAAAGGAACAGCTGACACACCTCCATCCACAGCTGCTTTAGCTTCCTGATTTGAAGACTGGACAATTTCAGTCTCCTTAGCAAGAGGTTCAAAAGTCTTCTTTTTACCAAAAAGTGTCTGGAGGATGTACTCAAGAGGTGTGGTAGTTTTTGAGGATGAAGAATGCGTAGCAGTAGCACTTGTAGAAGCGGTAGCTGAAACTGGTGGTGGTACAGTACTTGTGGTTCCACTCTTAATCGAGGACGGTATTTTTAATACTGAAGGTGTAACTGATGAGGTTTCTGGAACGGGAAGTGGGGGTGGAGGTGGAGGAGATCCAGGTAGTGTTGTACTTACAGCTGAGTCTCCCGAATACAGTGTGTATTTCGGAGTTTTCTTTTCTTGTGAAGAAGCTACTGGCCCCTTAGAGTACAGTGATGTTTCTGTTTCCTCTTGCACCTGAATTCGGCTGCGCTTTGTCTCTATTTTGTCTGTATCCATGGTAGTAGCAGGACGCTTCCCTTTCTGACAGATAACCAATCCAAGAATTAAATTCGGACGTGAAGACTCGAGACCTGAAAGGAAACACAAAGATTGCATATGTAAAAAAACTACTATTTTTTATCTGTGTTCTCAATAGGAACTTATCATTTTATATAATGGCAGCTATGAGTCATAACAGTAACAGTTCTTCTAAATTTCATGCAGTGACATTATCCCATAAGCCTATGTGTCTATATTTAATTACTATTTATATAAATTTGTATACAGTAACTAAAAATGTTTTAATTCTTTCCCTGATATTTTTTAATATTGCAGTAACAGGTGAATCTTACTGAAAGATGTCCTTGTAAATGTCTCTGCTGTTCAAAAATTAAAGAAAGTTTTCCTATTTTTGTATTATTACTTTCTACTTATTATTGTCCACTTCCTCCCCCAATCAAATATTTCCTTTCTAAATACTTTGCAAATACCTTATATACACAGAGATACTGATAAGTGAGAAAACCTGGACAAGCAATCTAACTTTCTGTAGGGCTACGTTGGAATTGAAGAACTAGAAATAAAGAGAAAAAAACTAATGCTATTAAAACAAACAAACAGACAAACAACAACAACAAACACTTCACTTTCTGTTACAAAGAAAGCACGAGGCATTGTTAAACTTAATAATTACATTTCTGTTCTAATCTGTGCTAAAATACCGGACTGACATTTACACCATTCCATCAAGGTGACTTTTAACACTGTTGTAGAATTGAGTTTGATGCCACAGACCCTTCCCTAAGTAAGAAATGTGAGCAGAATTACTCCATTGTGAAAGTTTCAGGCTTGAATCCCTGGAGAAGCATTTCCAGAAATGACCAGAAAGTTTCCCATAAAGAGGAAAAATGCAAACAGCTGAAGGTCCGTTTCACATTATCGTATTCCTTCCTTGTACGTTCACATTTCCCACAGGCACTCGTGGAAGACAAATACAACCAGAATAAAGAGCAGGGAATAAATCCTTTAACATACAGTCAGTGGCAAATGTAGAAAAAAACATATAAAGAGAGGATTTTAACTTCTGGATTTAGTGACTTGAGATCCTCATTTGGGAGCCATATTAATATTTGCATCCAGCTAGGAATCAGGAATATAGAAACGAAACTAACAGCAAAGAGATTTACTGTGGTTATACGATGAGGACTCTAAAACCTACACTGTCCCTTATATTCATGACCCTTAAGTAAGAGTTTAAAAGAGGTGTAATATATGAATTTATGTATATCTTTAGTCTCTTACTAAACAAAACCAACTGCTCACTAAGGAACAACTTATAAATAACTAATTATTGCCACTGAAAACTTCTTGATACCAGCAAAAACCCAAACTTCCCATAGTTGCAGATAAATTCTATTTGCCATTACCAGTCATAAGTATGAACCTTTGCTGAAACAACTGAATTCAAAGTTTTAAGGGGGCTCCTAAATTTACTATCTTATGAGAAAATTACATCAGCTGTTTTTATTTGTATAGCTGAAATTATATTCACGTACGCTAAGAAAGAATTAAATGAGGTAAGACTATTTCTTAAGTTCAATGTGAGGTTTCCTCAGCAAGAGGATTATAACCAGGTAAGTCAAGACGATGACTTCTTCAACACAGCTTCATTAAGCATAAATATTTCATTAAGCAGTAACCTGCCTAAATTCTGAAATTCTGTGTTCTTCTGACTGTGACTGGTAATAGTACAGCACGCCTGTTTTAGCCACATAATGGAGAGACCAGCAAAATCTGGTTACTCACTAGAAGGTCTTTACAAAAAGACAGAAAAAATTGAGGCCAATGCAAAATCTACTTGAAGTTTCCTATCAGAAGCAGCTCTCATCTTAAGTATTTTGAAAAAAAATAACACTGAAATTTGATTGAATGCATTCTAGTTCCACAGCTGATTTCAGATTACTTCAAAGTTCAGTGTTTGAGTTTTACATAGTTCTGTGGTTGAGAGGATGTTGGCCATGTTGGTTTAAATAAACTTCTATACTATTTCCTACTTGTACATTTAAAACTCAGTGCCAAGTTTTTTCCTCCAGATATAGTATTTCAGTATTTTGTGTTGCCAATTTTCACTTTCTTCCATGGTTAGAAATATATATATATATATATACACACGAATCATAAATGCATCAAGAAAATGACCTAGCTATACTAACCAAAACTAAGACTTGCTTATAATTTAGTTTGCTTATAATTCTATACAGATTGCCCTTGTGAGAGGGCAGGGACGGCAAGATGTACAACGAAAGGAGGCAGGACAGGAACTAAACAAGTAATTATCTTTGGTGAATCTAAGATTATTTGGAAAGGATCACAAATCCTTGATTCACCCAGTTAAAAACTCCTTTCAACCCACTGCCTAAAAGCAATCCTAGAAATTCTGATCACTATAGTTTACTACCCCAGATGAAGTTTCATTAATGCATAACATCAGGGCATAGCTCAAAAGACAGCTTACTTGGGAAGACTGTGTACACTCTGAAGAGACTCAATAGTTAGGTATGATTCACTCTGAGTGACTGCTTTACATTTTTTCTTTATCAGCATGTGAGTAATGACTCCACATTTGGTCAGCATCGACCCGTGCAGAGTATCTCTCAAATCTGTGTTCACCCTAAAACTCCTCGTAAGCATTCACTGTTCTTCTGTCATTAACGTATTGGTTATCTGCTCTTCTGCAGAGACCTGTGATTTGTCCAACTAGTCACAACATGCATCTCAAACATTGACTAATTGAAACGAACAGGTTTCAAAAATCTATTGGACTGTGTATCTAAAATTAACAGCAAAAAGTTAAAAAAAACAGTTCTGAATCCCTGTAAGAGACAGAGATCATCGCTAATAAAAACAGAGTAAAACTTAAACACACGTTCAAGATAAATTCCAGATGAAAGTGTAGAGATGAAAGTGCTAAATAGTGTTGTGTGTATGTGAAACGAGACAAACAAATTCACATACAGTAAACTACCAGAAAAAAAAAAAAAAAACAAAAACAATGCTGAACATCCCACCAACACATAATATCTGGTAATAAATATCTGAGGTGGTTGAAGTGAATAGATGTGAATATCCTTCCATGTTCCTCTATATTTATATCACCCATGACAAAGTTTTGTAGATCTTCTAGGCACTACAGCAGGTCAGAGGTCCTCAGTTGTGTTCCAAATCCAGTCCATCAGAAAACAGGAGAGATTCATAATCCGTATACACCTGATGGAGTTGGTTGAGACAGCTGGAATATCTTCCAACTAGGACTTCTGGAGTGATGGGATTATTGTCCTCTCCCTCCTCCCGCCCCCAGTCATATTTATCAAAGTATCTTACACTGTCATGTTTTTTGAGTACTTGCTAAACACTATTTGAAGGTACACAAATTTAAGGAGATAATGACCACTTACCAAAAAATATCTTTATTGGGTATAAAAAACAGTAAATTCCATCAGATGTCAGTAACAAGTATGTATTACAAGTCTTTTACGCTGCGGTATTAATACATGCCTGCAAGTGTTTATACCTATGTTTCTTCTGGGCAATTACCTCCAGTTTTGAAAGAACTTTTCCTATTTACATTTTGTAAAAACCAGCCTGACGTGCCTCATTTCTATGCTAACAAGTCTGTCTACTTTTGCCAGGCCTCCACTTTAAAAGCTTCATTTGAAATGAAATCTACAACAGAAATATAAAAGATAGTGTACAAGGACAGCCTATGTTTGCTCAAGAATGCAAGGAGGGGAAGATCATTTAAATGCTTCCCTAGAGCAGGTTAAAAGCACAGCGGAAGACTGCAGATGTAGCCAATTCAATGGCAAACTCATTCTTATATGTTACTGTCCAGAAAGGAATGTATTTCAGTTATTCGGGCTGGAAAATCTAGCCCACAGTTTAGGACTCTGTCTGCCTCCCTGTGCCAAGTGTTAACACTTACATGTTCTTGTTTTTTGGTTATGAAACAGGAATAATAGTTTTTGCCTACTTTTCAAGAGTAGTGTCCCTCAAAGGGCAAGAGGTTGGAAGGAATTGGGTCCTTAGAACTCAGTGGGATCAGGTAGAGATTCTTGACATGTCTGTTGTTATTAGTTACAACACCAAAACAACCACGTCTGATAAAATAGGAGTAGAGAGAGATATAGGCAACTTCTTCTTCTTCTGTGGCAGGATGGAAACGAATCAAACGAATCAAAAACAATTCCTGAAATACAAAATCAAAGTGGAAAAATTCAACCTGTAACACATCAGCAAATAAAATTGTTTTCCACTTTCATCCAATATAGGATGAAAGTCTGGAGCAGCTTTAAACCAAGATTTAAGAAAATACTGTCATTCAATTGGTAATATTAAACCAGAATCAATTTTGTCATTTTCAGAAAGACCAACTATTTACGTATCTCACATCAAGCTACACCTCTTTAGGTTCAGAGTATTCAAATAATTATGAAAGAAATGGAAAATTCTTAGATTATATTTGCATACTGTGCTTCATTTTTACTAAATCCATAAGGGTTTTAGTAGTAAAATTTATTACATACACTTACTAATAATTTCCTAGTCTTTTAAAATTGAATTTCTATCTTCAGTAACTGAATAAATAGATTGTTTATATTCAATCATTAAAAAACAATAGGTTGTATGAATGTTTAACTACTACACAGGGGAAAGACGATTGGCAGCTCAACAGGCAAACCTGTTTCTTCAATAAATCAAAAATTTCAATGGAATAAGTGGTAGCAGTAGTTTTCTAGGTATGATCGACATCAATATAAATTAGTAACAAGGAAATTCTATCAAAAGCTGCTGTATATTTCTTCCTGGTTTTCCAAAGGATTTTAAGTAAATACCTTACAAAGTGAAGATCTGAGTTTGCCAACATAATCCCAGACTGCCTTCGGTGAGATCTTCCCACCAATATGAATCGTGTCTGGTAAATCCTAAACAAGAAGCATTACATGGTCGTATAAGAAAAGGAAAGAGAGGCTACAGTTTTGAACCAGCACAGATTGCCCCATCCCAGTAGCTTAGGCGATAATACAGTACTATGTTTTACTAAACTTGCACATATACATTCCTAATTTCAGACAGGCTGTTTCCAAAATGCAAGGAGTTCATTATGGCATATTACTGGAAGGCTGGCAGTACACACAAAACAGAAAAAGCACTGCCTGACGAAGATAGCAGTGGAAGGTCAAATACTTTTGTATGCCTATCAGCCGATTCTATTTGTTAGCTTTGCTTTTACAGGGAACCTGTTATATGTAGTATAGCTTTTATCTACGCTTTCAATTTATCTGAAATTTTTGCACCCATATGAATTCTAGTTAGCTTCCTGTCATGATGACAGTGAAACCTGTTTTAGCAAAAACAACAAGAGAGCCACCAACCCTCCTAAGAAAAGACCTAAACTACATGCCTGAAACCCTCAATCACAACAAATACACTTCTTCAGAGAAGTTAAATAACTGCTCAGTTGTTTCATCACAAGCTGTCATACTACCTAATTAGTTGAATGTACACCCTCCCAACATATAAAAGCAGTTGCATCAAAGTTAGTCAAAGGATGATATTTTTAATAAATGGCCAAACTTTTCTAATAGATCACATCAGTGATCCATCCATCTGTTTGTGAGCAGAACAAGGCATCTCTTTCAAAACACATGCTGATGATGCTTCTCGTCAAAAACTGATCTTGCTATTATCAAGCTATTATTCTATGTTAGATACTAACATATATATAAACGTATTAACAGACATGAGAATTCTTCACAAATACGTGAGGAATTTTTTTTAAAAGGCTTTCTCTCCTCCCCCCTGCCTCAGGCTACTGTTCCTATTACTAAAGGAGATTACTAAAGGGATGCAATTTTTTTTTTTTGTTACACGTCCAATATAACAACATACACAGTGACCCCAGCCTTTCTAACAACAGGAACTGCAATACATTCTAAACGCATAAACATGTCAGTGCTAACCTCACTAAGATAATCAAAGCACCCGGAGACAGGATATGCTTTAGTGATAAATTTGGCCACACTCTGCAGATTAATAAATCCTTTCCAAATGGTGTTGAGGCGAGAGAGGAAGAGAGAAGTATCGCTGCCTTGAGGTGAGCGTGGCTCAGCAACACTGCAAAACAAATCCAAAAGAGAAACGTTATAGAGCACAGTAAGAATGCTTCCTTCTTCTTCTTTTCTTCCCTCCTCTTATTGATCAATTACTTTATTTTAAAAAAGCAAGTAACAGAAGCCTTAGTAAATGCTTTGTTAATGTTTTCCACTTTCATCCAATATAGGATGAAAGTCTGGAGCAGCTTTAAACCAACCCTCACAAACACTTAATATATTTGAATGCACATGCAGATTTAAAGTCAAATATCTTATAAGTTTTGTTTATCTGTTAAAACACATTGAAGAATTTTTACTGTCAATATATAACGATGCTCAGAAAATTTTACCAACTAGAGAAGTTAAACAAGGAGATGACGAATTAAAAATTTAAAGTTCAGGTGATCGCATTTAAAGTTGAACATGCCTTTTGATTATTGGCAGGGGAGGGTAAGAAGCAAAGGGGGACAAACAAACTGACCATAGCGAGACCAGAGATTCAGTGGCTTAGCTTACTATTAAATATACACACCTGATATTGGGTGACTGATGAACAGCTAAGTATCTTGGATCTGGTGAGGACGATGGCTTTGTTAATATTGATTTGGGAACAGTCATAACTGGTTTTGACATTTCCTGCTTTGTCTCCCCTGTTAAAACTTCACCAGATGCAGTACCAGAACGCAGGGCTGTCGTCGTAGTACCAGAGGAGCCGCTCATTGGTGTTCTAGGCTCTCGGCCAGAAACTGTTACAGTTGTGACAACTGCACCAGTGCAAGAGGCAGGAAAAGTCGAAGGTTCTTCAGATGAAGAATCTGTGTTGTTATGGCCTTGGGTTGTAGGAATGTAAGTTCTTTCTAAGCTTGACTGGGAAACTGCTTCTGCTGCAGGTGCCACTTCGGTTTCCTCTGTGTTTTCAGAGGCTGCCTCTTTAGCAGGCTCCGCTGCTGCTGATGGTGCAGAACTTTCATATTTTCTCTGAACTTCTGGTTTAGATTTTGACACTGCTTTTTTAGCAGAAGCCATTAATTTTATCTTCTTTGGTGGTAATTCATCTTCAGATGCTGAAATCTGACCTACAAAATTAATTTTAAAGTGTTTTTGATTACTGTTTAACAATGAAAAGGTCTGAAGAGAAAAACAAGTAAGCAAGCAATGCTCTTAATAATTCTTTTACTTCAGACAAAGTCAACACTGTAGATACCTGTACAGATTTTGCAGTTCAGGTCAAAAAGATGGGCTCGATGTTCATTTGTTGTATCCTTCAACATACTGCTAAAAACGTCTAGAGAAGGAGCACTATTTACATTTTGTACAGTTTGGGTTGACTTCTGCTGTTCCTGGAAATGAACAAACACAGAAAACATTCTGGTTGATTGCTAAATTCAATCATAAAAAATACTTTTGAAACCGTTAATTCCAGTTCTTTAAAAAGATATTAAGGGCTGTGCAGAACTACTGCTCTGAGCAGCACTTACAAAAAGATGGAATTTTGAAATATTCTTCCCCTTTTATCATTTGTTTAAGAATATCATGTCAAACAGAGTTCTCAAATAGTATTTGTCCTCATTTCATTTCATGTAATTCCGAAGTAGATACTATCACATTAACTGCTTCCTGAGAATACAGAATTGTAATACTGATCACATTTTTGGGGAGGAAAACAATTGGCTAAGATTTTGCTGTAAACTGAGGCAAAGGTCTGAAAAACACGCATCATCTGATATTTTAGAAGCACATGTGATATATGCCCGATATTAGGTTGTTGCATTCCTTCAAACCAAAAGGAAAATGCTCATAGCACACCTACTAGGTGATATTCTTACAGTTCATTGAAACAACCTGCATTTCTGATACAAAATTTGAGGCCCTAGTTAGCATTTATCTCCCTTGGCACCTCCATGCTAAAGCAATAGCTAATACTTATATCAGAATCAGACACCGGGGGAGAATCTTCCATATTTACATCTGGCACTTGTTCCCGTTTTACAGCTGCTTTCTTGATCTCGTGTGATTTGTTTCTTGACTCTAACATCTGAGAGAAACAAAAACACTTTAGTAACAAGTCTGCATACTGATTTTATAATTTTATTTTGTATTTTCTTATCAGTTGGCTAGTGGAAGAGAAAAAGCTTACGTTATTCATATTTCATTAGGAAGAAAACAATATATTAATTATGGGTGGTAAGGGCTGGTGAAGTTACTGGTAGTTCATATCTAAGGACACACTGGAGAATCGTATTGCTTACCGCTTTGGCTGGTTTCTCCTTCCCTACAGACAGTTCTTTAGATAAAAGTTCTTCGGGTTTCATTCTCACTAGTTTTGACACTGAGATTTCTCCACGAAGAACACGATGAAAAAGTCCCTAAAAAAAAAAAAAAAAAAAAAAACACACTTTGTTGCCATGCTGAATAACTTAAGCAACTAACATGATTTGCAGTGCTGGACTGTCAAAACCCTTTCAGGTTTCTTAATTCCCTATTAAAAATGCCAGTTAATCTTAAGAAAACTTAGCACGGTGCAGCAACCAGAAACTAATGATGAAATCATCATGAAGTATGAATTTTCCACATTACCATAAAATAGACTATCAATTCTACTGAACAGGAATTTTGAGAGATGAACTGCCACTCCTGTTTCATATCTATAGTAGAATTTTTTTTTAAAAAACTACGTTGTCTAGTCACTATTCCCATCTGCACCAGCTTCTTTTTCCTTTAAAAGATAAATTATCATGTACACAAGTGGTCTCCCATACAAACCACAGAACGTCACAGAAGAAAAACATTTATTTTTTTTCTAAGAATGCCATTCAATAAACAAATATTTCACTACAAAGGCCAATCTTAATAAATACACGCGATCCAACTGGACTTCCATTCCAACTGGATTATTTAATATTTGAATGGCTTTAAAACAATTTTTAGAGCATAATTCATAAGTCTCTCTCTTGAAACTACATATTGATGTATTATTTAAAAAACAGAATATATTTCAGTACGTTTACTGTTTAAGTAAATTCCAAACCTGGTTTTTTGGGTCCTTGAGATTGAACATGATGCTGCGGTATTTACTCTTGTATCGGTTGTCCGTAACTTGAAACAAATTAAACATCTCCTTTTCAATATTGAGTGCTACTTTCCCTACTTCACTCTCTGTCATGACCAGATCATCACTATCATTGACTCTGTTAAAAACAAGAAAGGGTATGCGCATTTACGTTAGGCACAAATTCTTCAGGCAGCATTCATAAAAACTAAATTTTCAGAGGAAGGAGTTAACCACGCTTTTATTCACTCAGTGAGGACTTCCTTAAAACACATTTCAAAGCCAAAGTCTATCTCAGGACCTCAAAATGTCAACAATGGCAACCTTTTGCTACTGTCTACAGAAGACCACGGAAGACAGCCTTAACGAACTGAAGCCAGGTCAGTCCTTACAAATACTCCTACTCATGACACTGCAATTAGTTTTTTGTTGTTGTTTTTTGTCATGAGCTACTGAGGGAGCTAAAACACTTCAGTTTTAATCTTAGACCCTCCACTGTGAACAGCATTTCTATTTCAGAGACACTACCAGAGCACAGTGGCCTAAGTCTTGACAGCTGACAAGAGCTTTAATATTTGTGGGACAATGTTTCAGCTTTTTTTTTTTTTTTTTTTTTTTTTTTTTTTTTTTTTTAAAAAATAGTAATACAGTTGCTAACTTTGGGAGAAGAAGGAACCTCTGCCTCAGCAAGCCCTTCCAACCTTTCACTGTGATATTCCCTACACTATGCTTCGTACAACCCCTACATCTCCAAACACCACCATTGCCAGATATCAGCTTCAGGTCACCTGCATTATAAACATCTCTATGCTGTGATTTAATTCTTCAACTGTAATTGTCTCTCACTACAAATGGGATAGTGACTTTTTTTTAAAGGCTTTTTCACATGCCCAATTATTTGGCATCAGATTTTTTATTTTTAATAAAGCTCTAATGCTAAAAATACTTGTAGTAATTTCTAGCACAAATTAAATCCCTTAGTATCACTTAGCAAGAAAGAAACAAAACTCTGCAGGCTAACCCTTTACTTCTAGTTGTAGTTTCCTATATAAAATAAGTGCTTTGAATTCTCACCCACCTCTTCCATAACATTTCTTTTAGGGACTGACGAATATGTTGTCGAATCTGCGAGTTGGGCTGCGACTGGATAGGGCTAGCTTGTGTTTTTGCTTGTCTACTTCCAGATGCAGTAGAAACGGAAGACAGTGAAGGCCTTTTGAGTCCTCCAGCCAAACTGGATGCAGCTAGTTTTTTGGAAACTGGCGAGTCATGAGAAGAAGCTGCTTGTTTTGAAGGAACGCCACCTGTTGAAGGCCATGGTTTCTTGGGAATTTCACCTTTGAAACTCCCAGCAGGTTTAAGCGTCTGCTTCATTAGCGATGTGCTAGACATGGAAGGGGACTTCTTTGGAGAAAAATTTTTAGTGAGGGAAGATGCATGTTTCTCCACCATAGATGCTGAAGCAATAGCTTTCTTTGATGCCCCTATAAACTCTGTCGCTTTATCTTTTTTTCTCTTCTCTTCCTTTTGAGCTGTTAAAACAAAGAAGAAAATGCAGTATTAAATGCTTAACATTATAACTTCCTGTTTATGAAGACCAGCTGCCAACCTATAAGGAAGTCTGTGAAATACCTCTGGAGAACTACCAAGTATATAATTTAAGCCATTCATTTTTAAAGCCTTTTTAAAGCCTTTTTAAAAAATGTGTAAAAGTTGACTTTTTTAAGAAGAAGTTTGCCTTTGATCCTGCAGAGAGCACTTCTCAGAGACTGTCCGAAGAGTTTAAAAGAGTTGCATTTTGGTTGTAAAGGTTGAAAATCTCAGTCACAAGCTATGCAAGAAAATTAAAAAAAAAAAAAAAGACACCACCTTCAAAGATTCCTGAGTTGGACTTCATGATTAAGCTTCAAAACAAACAAACAAACAAACAAACAAACAAACATTTTCACAAAGTCTTTAAAAAAAAAAAAAAAAAGCAACACAACCCATATCTCACATTTAAGCAGAAATCCTCGCTCCAAACTTTCTACTTTAAGGAGCAAGCAAAGAGAGTCAAGTTAAACAACAAATCGATTGCTTAAAATTTTAAATATACGTTCAAGCCATTTGGTTGCTAGTATGAGTATCACACTGTCGCTATAAACTATCAGATCTTCTCATTTACTTTCCAGTTAAACTCTAGATTTAATACTATAATATTTAATAATTAAATATTAAAACCATTGCTCAAACTGCGGCTATTTAATTCCCACCAACTATTCCATTCACAATATCCAAAACTGCCATTTAATGTTTTTTCTAACATCAATATATTGACAATACACATAATGCACAAGAAAATTTACAAATTACAAGCGAAGACTCCATATACTGAAGTTATAATTGCACAGGACTTTAAAAACAAGCATTTCTGTAGGTTGCATTTCACCTGTCCACATTTTGGCACTGACGGGAACAATTCAGCAAAACGTAATAAGCCAAAACACACTCTCCATCCAGCAAACGTGATGTGCTCCACTTCAGTTTGCCAGAAGTCTCGTTTACAGGACATCAGAGTTACCGTGGGCAGAGTTACCGTGACACATTCGTTGTGACAGCACAAAGGTTCCGAGGGAAACCAAGAAACAACTCCTGAGATGAAGTTGTTCTGATTAGAAAAGCTAAAGTTACTTCCCCAAAAGTCTTTTTTCTCCTCATAAATCTGCATTTGACTACTGACCAGTTTGTGATTTCTTAATTTTTTCATTATTATCTGATGTTTTTAGCTAGCAAGGTTTTGTAATCAGAATTAGTCCCACAGCCCCATCTGCAGAGAGCTATGTGCTTCCCGGGAAGGATGCAGAAATTTAACTTTGGTTAATTTCACCACAAACCAAATGGACCCTTTTGGTCTTCCATACCTGCTACAGTGAGAGCAGACATTATCAGGAAGGGTCTAACAACCGATTTTTCTCAGACTTGAGGGGGACAAAGGTAGGGAGCACCCTTCTGAAGCCCAGTTCGCCCAGTTCAAGAAATCCTATAACAGCATACTGTTTGAATAGAAATACACCTCAGAAAGGGGAAGATTTGGATTACCTAAGAAACAATGTCACTACTCATTTCTGAGTGAAACAGCCTTCCCACCTTTGCCGGTCGTTAAATTCTGTTAGACGCTGAGCGTTTGTAGTAGGCACCTCCAGCAGAACGCAAGCTTGTAACGAGCTGCACTACACTGCCTCTTACTGCCAGCACGTTTCACCACCAATACACAAGCTGGTGGTTAAGATGAACCATAAAACCGATGCTGTACCTGAATTTTCATAAGGCTAGGCAGAGAAGCAGGTGCTAAACGTTGCCTGGAATACAAAGTGAAGAGGAGGATGCAGAAGCACTAGCTATGTGGATCCACTGTGAGTGGATGCCTTGCTAAAGGTTTCTGAGTGAAAGTTATCTGAAGTGTAAGATGAAACACACTACATTAAATCATTCCAAAGAGCGTGAAGATCTTACTAGAGATTAAACTTCTTGTTCACCCACGGTTCCCGTACTTTTCCCTAGGGACTGGTCTCAAGTACTGACAAACTGAACACAAACCCAGGGGGATGTTGAGCTGGACTCACACGGACTTCCCTTCTGTTTCTATTATCTCCCAAAGCCTACCCCACTAACCTTACACTATCCGTCAGGAGGCATTGAGCTATCCCAGGAAGGAGAACAGGGATCAGAAACTATCAGTGACATTTTCAGTTTGGTCTAATGAGGCACCTGGAACTTAATACACTGAGGTAAAAAGCTGAACTACTTTGAATGAACAGTCTTGAAAAGCTAGAAGATGAATATCCAAAATATGTGTACAATAAGGTTGTGAGAATTTCTCTACTTCTGGTTCCTGGTTTATCTTCTGCCCAGACTTGTCTCTTCAGGCCGGTGGGACAGCGCACCTCTGTCTCACTACGGAGCGGCAGGACAGCACAGCTCAGGGTTCAAAATGACCACAGTACAATTCGGTCCTCGGTGCTATGATTTTAGTTCTTTTGGGTTGCAGCAGAAGTACAAAACATGAAATACTAAGCTTACATTCCATACTTACAGTTTTATCATCTGTTCAAATTAGTTAACAAGCACGCTGATAGAACTAAGAACAGCAGTTAAGATATTGTGTATATAAAAAATATATCCGTGCCCCAAACCTTCCTGTGTTCCAACGGCTATATCATGGTAAAACTATATACATGTAAAATAAATAAATAAATGGCACTAGCACAAAGGTAGATTGAAGTTCCCAGGGTTGATAGGCAGCAGCATCAGTATGGGTTCAAGAAGAAAGATGCACAAGCATCCTTTATTCTGCCAGTTCACGTCATGGCTATTTTGAAATGTTTCTACAGTAGAGCACGTAACTCAATGCTTCTTTAGCCAACAGAATATGAGCAGATATTTCAGCCTCATGGAAGTCTAACAGTCTCACAAGGAATCAAGTGTCTGGGAAGTCGCAGCTTCAGGATGGAGAGGGCTATGGAGAGTTTGGAGAACCCTGAAACGCCCATGGGATTCACCTTCCGACCTCTGTACAATCTCTTTTCTTGAGTAGGACATTCAGAAGAAATTTCTGACACTGGGGGAGCTGCATTGTTCTCCCTCCAGAGCCTGACAGTTCCCTGAGGCTAGGTTTAGGGAGAAATTAAGGAAGGTGGTTTCCCTCTACTCCCCTCCAGAGCTATGCCTAGAAGCAGACTGACAATTCATCTGTAGCCTTGCCTCACAGATGTGTTTGCTTCAGTGAACTCTGTAAAAAAAAAAAAAAAAATAATAATAATAATAATAATGCATTCAGTTCCCTGTAACTAGTGTCTTTTAATTTCTCATGAATAATTATTAGTCTATAACTCCAATCAGTTCTTAAGATCCTGCACCTCATCAGGAAGTTAATTACATTTAGTTAGCAATCGCAACAAAAGACGTGCTTCTTGTTGACTGCACCAAAACCTCATTTCTTTTCCTGACAGGGCTTGTCTTATCTCACTGGGAAGCATCTTGCCTATCGTTTATTTACAAGGCTGTCTTTATTTCAAAGAAATATTGAAGTGACATGACAGGAAGAAATCTGAGGAAATTATGAGAGAAGACTCATTGATGGTAAAAAACAAGCTGAGATTTCCAGTAATAAGTGTCAACTCCAGCAATGAGACGTCAAATCAGCTTACTACAGTGCATGAAAGACCTAATTCTCATCCTGCTTGTCTCCCTATCTTCCTCAGATACTCAATGACTGGTTATGGAATTACTTTTTCATTTCCAATTTGCATAGAAGACTGGAAAGCATGTGAATCCTCTCACTGCAATTTTCTCCCAGCTTTACTACACCAGCTCCTGAGTTTGTACACCTCATCTCTCCTGGCTAATATTCCTCTCTGAGCACCAGCAGCATAGAATCAGAGAATGGTTTGGGAGGGTTGGAAGGGACCTTAAAGACCATCTGGTTCCAGCCTAGGTTGCTCCAAGGCCTATCCAGCCTGGCCTAGGGCACTGCCAGGGATGGGCCACCCACAGCTCCTCTGGGCAGCCTGCAGCAGGGCCTCACCGCCCTCTGAGTAAAGAATTTCTTCCAAATACCTAATCTGAATCTCCCCTTTTTTAGCTTACAGACATTACCCGCTGTCCTACCACCACACCCCTGACACAGAGTCCCTCCCCAGCACTCCTGCAGCCCCCTTCAGGCACGGGCAGGCCACTGTGAGGTGACCCCCGGAGCCTTCTCTTCCCCAGGCCGAACAGCCCCGGCTCCCTCAGCCTGTCCCCACAGGAGAGGTGCTCCAGCCTCTGAGCATCCTCCTGGCCTCCTCTGGACTCCTTCTCACAGCTCTACGTCCTTCTTGTGCTGGGGGCCTGGAGCTGAGCGCAGGGCCCCAGGTGGGGCCTGACGAGAGCACAGCAGAGGGGGACAATCCCCTCCTCGCCCTGCTGCCACGCTGCTGGGGGGCAGCCCAGGGTGCAGTTGGCTTTCTGGGCTGCAGGCACACATTGCTGGCTCATGTGGAGCTTCTCATCCACCAACACCCCCAGGTCCCTCTCCTCAGGGCTGCTCTCAGCCCATTCCCTGCCCAGCCTGGATTTGTGCTTGGGATTGCCCCAGCCCAATGCAGCACCTTGCCCTCGGCCTTGCTGAACCTCATGAGGGCTGCACGGACCCACCTCCCAGCCTGCCCAGGCCCCTCATGACGGCAGCCCTTCCCTCCAGCACATCAACTGCACCACGCAGCTCAGTGGCATCAGCAGACTTGTTGAGGGTGCACTCAGTTCCCCTGTCCATATCCCTGACAAAGATATTAAACAGTGCCGGTCCCAGTGCTGACCCCTGAGGAACACCACTTTGTGTGAGTTTCTCCAGGCTCCTTTTCAAAGTTCTGGAAGAACAGGCTCTCTTTTTGCCCTGAATGTGTGTGTATGTCTCCATGGACTGGGAAGAAAGCCTTGGCAATCAGCTCCTTTGTGGACATCTGTATAAACAGGTAAGGTTGAAAATGTGCTACAGGTCTCTGCTTTCTGTTTGGAACCATTCCTCCTAAGGAGGTGTATTGGGTGTGTAGTTACCAAGTTAACGTAGCATTTTTTTGCTCTTAAACAAAGGAGTCAGTTATTTTTAGTGCAATCTTTATCTCATTTATTCTTGCAGTTTCTGTAATTGTGTTTTTTGTTTGTTTGTTTGTTTTTGTTTTTTGACTCATAATTTTACTAATTCTGATCATTCTCTTATTTTTATTTTTGTTACGGTGCCAGTGTTGCTGGTACCAGAACAAAAGGTGCTCTGTCTTGGACTAGATGATCCTCATGGGTCCTTTCCAACTCGGGTTATTCTATGATTCTATGATTCATCTGCCCATGATGCTATGAGGAGTCTTAAAAGTCCTAGGGGAAAATCATACAAACTCTTCCTTGATGCTTCTGAGCATCTCAGCCCTCACAAGTTGCTTAAAGATGCATTGTCACAGGGAAAGGGCATCTGTGAAATCTGTGAAATTCTTCTTTCCTTTAGATCAGTATTTTGAGACCTGTTATACTTATTATGGAGTCCAAATTGAATTGGCTATAAAGCCATCCAACCTCCCCTGGGGCAATCGTCTGAATAGGGAAGTTTCAATCGGCTGAAATTACCTGTCTATGTTTCTGATTTTAGCAGCAGCTGAAAAGGATAGGATTCTTATTTCTGAAGACTTTATGGATCATCTTCTCCAGGAAGGAGATCTATGGCAGATTTCCATGCACAGTTATAGTGCTCTTTAGTCTGCACAAGGTCCATCGTACCCCTTTGTATAAACTGGTTATGGAAGCTGGTGTTCAACTAATGGAGCAAAAGGTTAAAGGAGGGAAATCTGAATAGTAAACTAGAAGATTTCATAATTTTCCTTACATAGAGAATAGGTGCATAATATACCAATAACTTTAAATGATTGCATCTGAAAATCAGTAATGAGCAGCCATCCTGAGGAGCAATCCTGGCCCAGCACAGTCACCTGGAACTGGAAATGCCTCAGGAGGGACCTGCTGGGCTTGGCTGCAGGACCAGGAGCCAGGAAGTCATGTCCCCCTCTAGCTTTGTTGATGCCCTTCAGGATGGGATGCCTTTGGGGACACTGTTCACAGAATTCATGTCTCTGCTTCTCTGCTCAGTCTCTGCTGTGGTGGGAAAAGCAGAGTAGAGCTCCCTGAGACCCATATTTCACCTGCAATCAAACTCTTGGCATGGCTCATGACCTCCAAAATACCTTGGCTGGTTTAGGAAGAAGGGTTGGCTCAAGCCCCACATCTGGTTTGCCTTACTCTTCCTAACAGGTCTATGCTTGATCTCAGCCTCTTCCCTGCTCCTCTTCACACCCAGAAGGGCACAGATCACAAGTGAACACCTCCAGGGGTCTTCTTCATTAGAGCTTTTGCAGCCCCACCTCCATTCCTGCCTACCACAGGGGGTTTACCCGAGTGTCTGTATGGCTCTGCTGCCAAACCCAGGAGTTCTTCACAGTACTTCTAGCATCTTTCTGTTTGTTTATAAAAATCCTTAATGTCTTTCACATTCATTAGCAGTTTGCCATCTGCTGTCTTAATAAAGTAATAAATGAGTGCCGTGGTGAGTTTCTTGACAAGACTGAAAGCTTCATTTGCATATACATTTTCATCCATCTTTTCTAATTCTGCTCACTTTCATCTGCAATGTGTTCTGACTCTATGTTGCTATACACTCCCTCCTAACTACCGTTGTTACACTGAGACAGGTGCTAAATTAAAATAAAATAAAATAAAATAAAATAAAATAAAATAAAATAAAATAAAATAAAATAAAATAAAATAAAATAAAATAAAATAAAAACCTTTGTGAGATTCCAGGTCTATCTGTTCTCAGTGGAGCTACCTACAGCAAGAGGAGCGACCTTCACACCACGTCAGCATGGACCCAGACCCTGTATGCCAAGCCCTGCTGCTTAGCCAGAGTAGGCATTTCTTGGGTTCTTAAGACAACAAAGCAGGGCAGTATCAGGGGGCTTGTTCCCTCAGTCCCTCGGTACTGCAATATTTAGATCAGATATTTAATATATATATATATCCATTTTAACAGCTGTTCTTTTCTTGGTATGGCATTATGCAGCAGGGGAGAATGATCCCATTCCATGGCAGTACCTGAAGGAGTTAAAGACACCAGCAGAGAGTGCAAGATTGTTTCCCTTCTGGCTTTCTTTCAGCTTATCAATTATTTCTCTATTGCAAGAACAGCAGTGGATAATGATGGGCTAGAGTATTTTGGCATTCATCACCAGGCTTCTCAAACCCTTTGAGGCAGAAATTAGTTTGGGGGGCAGGTTTAGCATCAGGTATATTTGGGAAAGGTGACAATCAACCACAGGTTCCAGTTCTGTAGTTAATGATGCCCCAGAAACACGGGGTGAAGGAAGACTTGCCCAGTGGGATGACCCCGGTCACCCCTTCCCTTAAGTCCTGCTTCAGAACAGACCCCCACAACCTGGGAAGCAAACTGCATGACTCATAGGCTAAAAGATGAAATAAGGGACTTGGCTGCAGATACCGTGTGTGATAGCCATTTTCTACTTTTTAAGAGAAAAGCTGCCAAAGACTGGACAAGCTCAGGTAGGGGGTGAATGGTAGAATGTGAGACAGACAGCTGGGTGATTTTGGGTCTCTTTTTATTTTCCCTGTGACAAATAGTTGATGTTCTCAAAAAATGCCATTTCAGAACTTTTTGTGAATAAGTAAAGAGTTTCAGCTGGGAAAAAAAAAAAAAAAAAAAAAAGCAGAAAGAAAGCGAGAGAGAAGAAACAACCCCAGTTAAAGGCAAATACTTTCATTTCAATATTTTCCAGTCTCACAACTTTGTTTTGAAATCTGGCTATAAATTATCGTTGTAGGAATGAAGGAAAACCAGCAAGGTCAATTGGAATGAGTTGTTTTTACTGTGTATTTCTTTTTTCTGCTGTTGCCGTTCATCCTTTGAATTCCATGAAGAAAATGGGAATTTATTTACATCCCTTTTGTAAATCCCCTACATCACTACCAGAGGTAATGCTCATCTTGGTGACCAGTCCAAAATGTTTGCTTGGAAGATCTTCATGGTCAGGGTGAAGACAACAGCCCTTTCCTTTGGAGGGATGTAAAGGACGCTAGTGCAGCACTGCAGGTCACCGGCCTGCCTGTGTCCTTCCTCTCACTCACCTGCCTTGCCCACTGCTACGCTGGTGGGGGGGCTCTGCATTTTGTATATCTAGGGCAGGCTAAGGAATCAGGCTTGCACCTCCGTCACTGTAAGCCCACCCTCCCCAGATGGCCACCTGCCCCAGCCACTATTCCTGCCCCTCAGGGCAATGCTGCTGCAGTCACCCACCCTGCCCCAGCTCTGGGATGAAGAGAGGCTGGACTTAGGAGAACATCTCCAGTTCTGCAGCAAAGCATTCCTGCATGAGTGAGGAGCAACTCATGCTCAGTGCATTCAGCACTGGTACCTCTCCTTGAAGACAGGTGGGTGCAATTTAGCCCTGCCTTTTGTAGGCAACAGCTAATGCCCTTTTCCAAAATTCAGTTACTTGAACTGTGCTGGGAGGTGGCAGCCAGCTCTGCACCCCTCCATTACTCAAGCCACTTTTAACCTAATGACAACTCTACTAACAGCCAAAATCAATACAGTCTTGGGGTCTCAATCTAATCACAGTTATAAAGCCAAAGAACAATCAGGGCTGTGTGAGTTTCAGTGTGGGGTCATCTTGCAGTTTGAGTTAACCCTAAAGGTTCACCAATTTTTTTTATTTTTTTTTAATTTGCAGAAGCACACCTTCTATGGGCCAGACAGGCAACATGGCCTAGCCCCTTTGAAACAAACGTTAATTTGTCTGGGGACAAACAGAAAAGACTCACCAAAGAAGCTCTTGAATATTTCTCTATTTGTGGATGAAGATTGGGAACAATTAAACATGAGAAAAAAAGAAGAAAAAAAAAAAAAGTTGGCTTTGTCCCTGTGCAGGGACCAGATACTAGATTTGTCTGGGAAACAGCCTCCAACGGGTATGAGTTAAGAGAGCATCAAGGCGAGGAA
This sequence comes from Anas platyrhynchos, assembly GCF_047663525.1. Classification (NCBI taxonomy): domain Eukaryota; kingdom Metazoa; phylum Chordata; class Aves; order Anseriformes; family Anatidae; genus Anas; species Anas platyrhynchos. The sequence continues at coordinate 11,260,002 of NC_092605.1, read as the reverse complement.
TGAGTATGCTAACGTAGGCACAGGGCTGGTGGAGACAGGCAGTCTCACTGGTGAATGTCTTCAGAGGTTTTGTGCATTTTTGCTGTCATACACACTTCTGTTCAGCTGTTTTCCTTTCCACCTCAGAAACTACAGAAAGTTTACTATGAAAAAATCTTTTTATTTTATTTGAAGTGTGAGGCATTGAGGCTAAAATTAAAACATGTATCTGTTAGAGAAAAGCAGTTTTATTCAGAGAGGAATATTCTTGAAAGAAAAATAAATACTTAAGGGTTTTCCAGTCACTTATCCTAAGATACTGAAGTTAATCCATGCCCAGTGCTGGGCTCTGCAGGTTCTTGGGTTCTCATCTCAAGCCACTGACAATTCGGTCCCTTTTGGGGAGCTTTCTAGAGGGACTAGGAATGTCATCTCATTTTACCATGTATATGTGCAGGACAACTTTCAGGTCAGCATTACGGGAGTAGGGAGGGGAGCAGTAATATGAAGAGAGAGGAGGGAAAGAGTTTGGTTCTCCCGCCTGGTTTCCCCAGAAAAAAGAGGTTGATGCTGCTAGACTTGTGCCTTCATCGTGCCCATGAATCCCTTGTTCCCAAACACCTTGGTACGCGCTGAGCTGATTCAACCACAGCTGGCAGTGGGGTGACATTGCAGGGAGGGCTCAGGTCTGGGCCAGCAGGTGGGTTTGGGTATGCAGAAGAAACAGAACAGCCAGGGAGTGAAAGTCCTTGTTTCACCTTCTAAAGGATCAAATATTTGGGAATTTCCCTGAGACAGGGCAGACTTGCCCCAGATTTTCTTACAGGGGTGGGTCAGATTGTACCAGGTCCCACTGCACACGTGGGCAGGGGAGGTGAACACTGCCGAAAGGTTGCTCCAAGCCCTACAGAGTACAGTGGGATGTTTTCCTTGCAGTGGAAAATGGCTCAGGGATCGGAGTGCACTTGAGGCCCTTCTTGTGCAGTCTGCAAGAGATCTTGCAGCTCTGTCTTGAGAAAATGGAAGAGCAAATTAAAAGCCATGAGTGCTGCATGACTCTGCCTGGTACATACTCAACAAACCCAGGAATTTGGGGCCACTCATCACTCAGATGGTTCCTCTGCATTATGTTTGCTGGATAACACACAGGGTGTCCCCAAGCATGATGGAGGTGATGAGGAGTGGATGAAGAGTTGTGTGTAATGTGATGATTGTCACTTTGTGTTGTAAAATTCTGCTAAACTGTGGCCTTGAAGAAATCTAGTGACAGTGAGACACTACAGACATGTCACTGGTATCAGGGTATCACGGTGTCCTACCATCAGCTTCTCATATGTCCCCCCAAGCCTGAGTCAGGGGAAGGAGAAGTCTATGTCTGTGTGGTCTAGGCAAGATTTCCCCCCCCGTCCTGCCCGCTGGCACCCCAGGCAGTGCCATCAGATCAATCGTCCCCTCTTCTACTGCTGCCCCAAGCCTGGGCTCTGTCTTTCACCCATGACTGACTGCTGCTCCTTTCTGATGCATCACAGCCGAGACAAGGGATCTAGAACTGAACATAGCATCCCGAAAAGAGACCTGACACAATACCATTACAGTATTTCCAAAGTGATGCAAACTGTGTGCTGTGGTGTAGCTGTTGCATCAAACCAAGACCATCCTCCAAATACAGCTGCTATGGGCATCCCGGGAACTTGGAAATTACTCTGCAGGTGGAGTCACAGCTCCAGCTTCTGCAGTCAAAACAGGGGGGAATTAAGCCCGTGCTTAGTTTCTGACACCTTTCCTATTCGGGGGGGAGAGGGAGGGTGGTGCAGACCTCTTGCAGGGAAGCTGCCAGTCTCACTTCTTGCTGGCATCCCATTTGCCTCTTGGATCTGCAACACAGGGCAAGGAAACACATAGGCTGCCAGAAGGGGCCTGGGAGCTGAGCAGCCACCTCCTGGACCAGAAGCAGAGCGGCTGGACCCCAAATTAATTCCAAAGGGACACCAAAATCAACATTTCCCTCCTCTGAACATCTGAAGGACTTGATTAAAAATACTCTGCCCTCCCATCCATTAAGTGGCTGGTTTTGTGATAGCTGACAAATCACCGAGGTTTTCAATGTACACAGATTTTTGCTGCTTCTGCAAACTTCAGTAGGATAAACAAGAACATTTTTCATTCATTTTAGGAGCACTCATAGCAACTTTTGATTTCAGTTTGAACCAAGATTTTCCTTGTAATAGAACCTCTGACATCTGTCTATCCGTTTTGTCTGGGAGGGCTTTGAAAAGCTCTCTTTAGATTATCCATGCTGGCATGTTTGACTTTCCAAATACAGTGCAGGGATGAAAGGTGACACGGCCATGAGATAATGGCATTTCAAATAACCTCCTTTCTTCAGGGTTTCAGGCAGAGTCACACCTTCAAAACCCCTCAGTTACAAACCACAAGTCAGAAGCATCTCTGCATTAACACACAGCCAGGCATTGACAGTACTTAATAAAACTGACTAGCACCTCCGGCAAGAACAACACAAACATCTTATGTATTTGAAAACAATTAATACCCCTGACTGAGGACAGGCTGCTCAACAGAAAAGCACACCACAGATAAGCTAAAAGGAGACAGTTTCATGGCAAGATTTACTAGGGCAACCTCCTGCCCACATGAGGATTCACTTGGCACCTAGAGCCCAGATAATAATAATAATAATAACAACAATAATAATAATAAATTTTAATCAGAAAATCATCCTTAGAGGAAGGAGTGGTTGCTGTGTCTCTATTCACAGTTCCCTTCTCTGTTTTTCTGATGCTCATGCAGACACCAGTAGGACAGCAGAGGGTGTAGGTTAGAGGTGATGGGATGAGACGACCCTGCTGGGGTTCTGAGGAGCAGGCTCACAGCTGAGTCCTGGTCCTGGCACAGTGTGTGGTGGCCAGACAAAAGTGCTGAAAAAAAAAAAAAAAAACTGCTGGTGAAAGATCTACATGGTCATCAGCACTCACCAGGGGATGTCTCTTCCTCCTCTCATCCATTTAATATTCACAAATTTCTTCCTGCACTCAACGAGAGATCCTTTTGCACTTGGTAATGAACATTCCTAAGGAACTGCCTGCAGCTCAGACAATCTGCTGTAATGGAGGCGACATCCCAGACTGCAGATTCACCTGAGTTTGCCATAATGTAGCACTCGACACAGGAGCAGCAAGCTATATTGCAATGAAGCAATGCTCCTGAGCCAAGAACAGATTGAAGAGTGAGACCACAGCTCCTGTGCAACAACCCTTGTTAGCAATCAGAACATCAGCAGTGGCTCTCCAGGGCATCTGTGCTACATCCTCTTCCCTCGGAGCCAAACTTCAGTTCATTTTGCCCAACTTCTGCATGAAAATAAAAAAGGCTTGGGCCCCTGTAAGTCCTCTTATTGTAGGTACAATGTTTAGTGCACCGCTGTCTCTCCACTGAGACAGCACTGCCTTACAGTAGGAGACAGGCCTGTTTCTCCTTTGGAGTAGCTTCTTGCTCAGCATGTCCCTCCTCTGTGCAGCTCCTGCTAACCCTGCACTCCTGCTGTCACAGGTATGTCTTTCCCCATCACAGACTGCCATCAGCTGAGCTCTTTCAAAGATCAGTGTGACTCACGGTGACATCTTGGTCCCTGCTGGACCTGAAAATGGAAACTCTGGGAATTTGCAGAGTGTCAGGCCAAGCTGGATAAAATACCATCAAGGCTGCCCTTGACCCCTCTCGCTCCTCCTGGGGACCAGCCAGGGAGAGGAGCTGCTGCAGATGGTGAGCAGCACTTCTCTGAGCGCTCCTGAAGGGAGAAGGAGGAACAGCCAAGCTGCTCAGCATGGCCCCAGGCCCTCCGCTCTGCCCTTGGCCCTGGAGCTGTGCAGATGTCTCCTCTGTTCCTCCCCCGGCCACTGACTTTTTGCAACAACCTGGAAAGAAGACAGGAGCTTCTGCACAGCTGCCCACCGCAGCCAGGATGAGGGGCAAGGCAAAGGGCAACGTGTCCTCGTGCAACATCTGGAGCCGCTCCAGGGAGAGCTCCCGCTTCTCCAGAGAACAGGTGGTCCATGTGGTCCAGGGATCAAGGGTGGCAGAACTGGCAGAGGTAGACCACGGCCCCCCATGCTTTAAAGCCAATCCTGCAAGCAGAGACAAGATGCTTGGCAGTGCTCTCCCAGCTTTGGGAGCAGCAGCACCAGCAGCTCTCAGAGGACCCTTCTTGCAACTCATGCAGAAGAACATTCATCTTCAGGGCCTTTTAAATAAGATCCTTCTAGCAATGAAGAGAAATAGCAGCCAATAACCATTAATCCCAGGATGTCTGTTCTCAGGAGGGAGTGGAAGCTCACTTCTCTATTCCCTTCTTTGCTCAGACTCTTGCATTACTCAGGTGCTCGTGCACAGGGTGGCACAGGGATGCGAGGCAGCAGCTGCATGCAGAAAGTTGTGTGCACATCCCTATGGACACGCTGCTGCTCAGAGGGAAAGGAGACTTGACTGCTTTGTGCTGGCTGGGTGTGCAGCAATGAAAAGAAATAAAAGCTAAAGCAAATGTACATTTTTCTCAGCTTCCTGGAGGTATCACATGGCAGCTTTCTCCTGGAGATGCTCCTGAACATCTATTCTTACAAATATATTTTCACCTCTTTATTCAGGTCTATAAGGAAATTGTCTCTCAAAACTGCTTTTAAACCAAGTTTGAGGCAGGACAAATGCCAGCACAGGGAGGATGGTGGATGACCTTGGCCAGCACCCCAGAGCTCCAGGGAAAAAGCAATTTTGCATTTCAAGACATGGATTTACACTCCTACGAAGAAAAGCAGACTCATATCCTTCTGCAAATGGCTGACATGCAGCTTCTAAGGGCTAAATGAATTTCCTGAGAACTCATTTGTAAATCCAATAATTAGTTTATGAATAACAATTAATTAAAAATTGGCTCCCCCAAGAAATGTAGCATGTCATCCTGTCATTTGTCCTGACTGATCTTCGCACAAGAATATTGCAAATGCCTGAGACACACATATAGGAAAAATTAACTGAAACCTGGCACAATGGCTATATTTTAGTAAAAATTGATTGAAGTGAAATGCAATTATTAATGATAGTCATGTATAATTGCTGTGATTACAGGCTGCATTCTGGTGGAGGGACACATAATTCAGACAATTGGCATGTCAGAGAAAACTCGATTTGTCACCACCTCCCTCCCAAATACATCTGCTCACCATGGGGCACAGTGCCCAGCTGGAGACATGTGCCCTGCTCTTCCAGGTTGCTGTGACCCTGCTCTGCCTGCTCCCCACAGCAGGATGGGGCTTTTATTCAAGAACAGCAGTGAGTTCACAGCAATAGGCTTCATCCTGGATTTTAAATAAAAGCCAAGCTGGGAAAACTTGCACTGTGCTGCTCTGATGAGCCCATACGAGCACAGAGGTGGAGGCATTTGGGGACTGGGGTCACAGTAACCCAGACCCTCTAAAGCTATGTTCAGACTTCATTTTAACAAACACTGAAAGTACCAGAAAGCAGAAATTCACAGAGGCAAACTACATTTCAAAGTGACAAGAAATGTTCTGGAATTTGACCCCCCACTGAAGGAAAAAGATCTAGTAGGAGGGTTAGGTTCTGCAAAGAAGATGAACATTTCATTTCATGTCAATGGTAAATTTGAGTGGACTAAAAATAGTGTTTTTAAGGGCAGTGTTTGTCTCGCTTAAAAAGAAACAGCACCAATTTTGTTTCAGTGTGACATGTGCCATTTTTCTTCTGATTTTTTATTTTTTGGGGGGGGGGGGGGGTTCAGCTGCTGAAGCAGAATATTCGTTCTTTTTCCAAATCTGCATGCAACCAAGGAGTTTGTTTAAAAAATGAAATACTCAACATACCAGTACCTTTTGTCTGCTTTTCACTAGCTGAGATAAACCTAGACCAGCTCACAGCTGTACCCGCTATGCTTTTTGGTCTCTCACTGAATCTGCCTTTATTATTTTTGAAATGATTTCAGGCTGATTCTGCATATCTTCCCATGCTTAAAAAGGAGATAATTTGGGTTCTTGATTAGTTTTTGTGTACAAAATTCTAAATTATTTAGAGTAAGTGAGGCAATTCCCACAGAAACAAACAGTAACAGTGACAAGTCACAAACGAAAGCAGCAGCAGAGGCAGGATTCATCCCTGCTGTCTCTTAGCATCCCAGAATGAGAGCTAGTTGCCCCAGTCCCTTGCTGCAGCCAGAGGAAGGGCAGTCCCTTCCTTTAAAGGAGTCCCTTTAAAGGATGCCTGTCTTTGATGCCTATCACAAATAGCCCAGTCATCTTGCCTGTAGAAAAGAGTCTAAAAACACTTCCCATGGTGATTTGCAGCAGGGTGATGGGCTGGGACTGTGGGAGAGGAGCCTGGGCAGAGAAGGAGTGGCCCAAGCTGAGGATCCTTTATGGATTACCAATGGAAAGATGCTCAGAGGTGGAGAAGTGATGTGAGGAAGAGTGGTTTGTCGCAGTGCCACTTCTCCTGGGGGCCTTGTGCCCAGGCACGCATCCAGCATTGCCAGTGCCACACTGCCTACCTGGCCACCATCCCTTCTGCGCAACAGCCCACCACCCTCTGAATCAACGCACCACGTCCCCTGTGCCCAGGAGCAATGTGGGGATACAGCCCCACGCCCCATCGTTCCCAAAGAGGGGCAAAGATTGTAGGGAGAACTCGAGATTTCCAGCTTCCTTCTGGCAGTGACATTCCTCTCTCCGTGCAGAAGCTGTGGGACATGCTGGCCCAGGCTCTGTGCAAGGTTTCTGCATAAAGAGAGCTTTGTCACAGTGATCTGCAGCTCTGCTGTACCCCATGCTGTACCAGGGCTAAAAGTTCCCATTTCTTCTCCTTTGCTAACAGAAGTTTCTCTTTATGATCTGTTTAGTGCTCACTTTCTTATAGCCTTCTCTAAACATCTAGGAAGTGCCATTAAAATACCAGCTTATAGCAATTTCAGTGCTAAGTCCAGAGCACAGTGTGTTTGAATGGGGTTACGCTTATGAGACCTCAAAGCAGGAACTGTGGGTAAACTGCAACTTGGGGATCTTTTCACTCTCCTCCAAATCATTATTATAAACACAGAAATTCACTTTTTTTTTTTTTTCTTTGTTTCCTACATGCAGAAGAAATAACAACATACCGTGGTCCTGAAATGTATAATTAAAGTCCTAGACCAGTTTTAATGCTGTCTTGCAATAATGATGAGCAATAACATGTTATTGTCAGAAGGCATCTGAGATCACATACATCCAGGTCTTTAAAGCTTATTTGATCTTTTTCTTTCTTTCTTTTTTTTTTTTTTTCTTTTCTTCCCAATTGTTGTATTTAGTCCTCCTTCCTCCATATGAAGAATTCTTTGAACTGTTTGAATAGGCAGCAAGACCATGCCCTCTTCTCTGATGTCAGTGAAAAAAGACACTCAAAGATTCATCACCCAAAGATTCATCCCCTCTTTGATTGGTTTCCTAATGACCTGGCAGACATGAACTTTTGCTTCCAGCATCTTCCAGTTCTCCCTGCTCAGGCTAAAAAGATAAGAAAATAAACACCAGTCCATCAGAGGAAGAAAGAGGATGATGCAGACAAATTATCAATGGGGGTTCCTCGGAAGGTCACCTGAAACCTCCGAGAGATGAGACCCAAAGAGAAGAATCCTCTTACCTGGGTGTTGTGAGGAATGTTTTAACAATTCCAATTCGTGTCCATAAATTCATGTGCATAAAGAATAATTCTGTTTGAATCCTGTCTGCCTCTGGGCCCTGCAATGGCAGTTTAATTCTTGAACCACAGATGCAGTGTGCCCCAGTCTCCCCCTCATTCCAGTCAATTTATCACGACTTCAGAAAACACTCCTTAAATTTATGAACCTGTTTGCTTTTGTTATTCCTGACTTCTAGTTCTAACAGTTACAGCCTTTTTTCCCGTCTTCTTCGAGATTAACTTAACACTGCTATAGATGTGTCTGTGAATGGCTGGGGAAGAATGTTTTAATTACTCGTGAAGCGTCAAATAAGAAAGCTGTTTGTGTTTGATGTCTGGGAGTTTCAGAACAACTGATAACAACTAGTGACTGTTATGGGATACTATGAGGATCCTTGGTATCTGGCCAGGGGGGCCAAGAGATTAAGAGGAAGAAAAAAGAAGCTGAAGGACGGTTGGGAGACAAGACCTGTGGAGAGTGTACAGAGAGTGTTCCATAAACTTGGAATAGTGCCAAGTAAGTACAAAGGGTGAGAGGAAGACTACGAGCCTTCAGCATGAAAGACCCCTAGAGACCCCCAGAGGAGACTGATGCGCATGCTCCAGTAGGAGGAACTGGACCCCGGAAGCTAATTTTAATAATCTCTTTTTTTAGAAGTAGTAATGAATATGTATTAGTCTAGGTGCATAAAAATCAGCTGCTTGATGTAACTGGCGTGCGTCCTGGTGGAGCAGAGACTCCCGGTGCACCCAGCGCTGTTTGCTTACCTCTATTCCTTTATAATCTTTTAATAAATCCTATTTTTTTATTTAATCCTAATTTGAATCCTGAGCCATTTATAACAATTTGGGGGCTCGTCCGGGATGGCTATAGTTCCTGAATTCTGATTTAATCTAGGAGAGGCGCCCCACCATTTGGTGGCTCCTGTTTGAGTCAGATCGGGACTAATGCCATCCTGAACCTGAATAAAGGTAAGCAAAGAATTTAATTTTTTTTGAGCTCCCGTGTTGCCGGCTGTTTTTTGCCCGTAATTCTGCGCGCGAAGATCCGGACGAAGACGACAGGGTCGTTTGGATACCGTTCGGTTGGATTCCGGTGTCCGGAATCGAACCGGATGAAGACGACAGTCGTTTGGATACCGTCTGGTTCGATCCCAGACGAAGACAGCAGAGACGCTGGTGGATACCGTCCGATTGGAGTCTGGACGAAGACGACTGATTCGTAAGATACCGTCCGGTTGGGTAAGGGTACGGTTGCCAGTTTTTGTGTGTGAGAGTGTAACTGAGACTTCTAAAGTCAGCGTGGAGGTCTTTTTGTTTTCTCACTGGTTCTAATCTCCTGTCGGGGGGGCTGGGCTGGTGAGAAGAGGGATACGTGGGTGGGTGATAGGTCCTAAACCCCCTGCAAGACACTCTCACCGGGCAGCCAAGGGCTGTGGGAATTGCCACTAGTAAAATTCCTGGATGGGTCAGATAAAATCGAAGACCAAGGACCAGAAAGGGAGCAAATTACCAGATATATGACCAAAAAGTCCATTATGAATAATTATTAGAAATTGGAACAATAGGGGCCCCAGGAAATTAAAGAGTAAATTGAAAATGATCCAGTATTATACGATAGAATGACCAAAAGAACCCTTAAGACCCCCTGTATTTTGATCCATGGAGGACGGGGTCTGTCAGGCTTTGAACATTAATAGTAGAATACCTGTGGATCCAGAAAAGAGCAAGCTGAAACATTGGAATTAGAAATTAGAGAGCAATTGATTAAGAATGAATATGTGCTACATTTGTGCCTGTGCTGCACTTATACCACCAGATAACAGGAGCCTCTTGGGCCCCGAGAACCAGATCAAAAACAACCTCATGGTTCAGACTTTAACCAAGGGGTCTAAAATAAGGAAGAGTGTTCACAAAGGGACAGATTATGCATATGTATAGGAATGTTCATGTATATGTAACTTTTTACTAAAGCAATTTGTCACATTAGGCGTGCACGACTTGGGGGGGACTACCCGCCCCATGCTGCATGGAACTGAGTAAACATACCTACTTTACAATCCTACTGATTGTGGAGTCAGCTTTCTGTGAGTCATTTTGGTGAGCCAGGCAGGAGACACTCTGCTCGGCTGCGGGATCGGCTGCAGCGTGGACGCCCCTAGGTGCACCCTGAGTGTTTTTGCTCGGAGGGGACTCCACTCTCAGCTGCTCACCGCAGGGGCAGAGATCTCCTGAAACTGCAGACAAATGGTATGTTTTCAGCTGCTGGAGGGATACTAACTGGAGTGTTAATAATTGTATGTGTTTTTATGTATGTATTTTGTGTTGAAAGTATTTGTGTAAATGTAAGGGTTTGAAACAAAGTGTTACAAGTCACTTCATGAAAAACACAGTCAGAGACAATACTTATTTGGTTGGTTATCATTCTAAATTATATTCCTGTGGTATGAATGAGATGTGCTGGAGGCCTCCGTGTGCGAGTGTGCTGTGTGAGTGAGACGCAGCGTTGCTGCAAAGCGAGTGCAGAGTTCCGATCCGTTGTTCCGTACTCTCCGCAAGGGGAGTGGGCAGAGACGAACAAAGTGCTTGACAAACTGAAAAGAAGTGATGTTTTATCCAAGTTTTGAGTGGTGGTGCCTAATATATGGGCCCGGTGTATCTTGTGTATCTTGTGTATCCTATTTTTGCTCTTAAATGTTTTGACTGTGACAAGAAAAAGGCAGGAGCATGACATGACATGCTTCCTGCAACATATGAGGCCCGCACAGGCCGAGACCTGGACTCACTGAGACCCAGACTCGCTGAGACCTGAACAGGCCGAGAGACCTGAGCGGCGCCGAGAGACCGGAGCGGCGCTGGGAGGCCCGAGACACTACGGAGGGACTACCGCTGGACGGAGAGAGCCCTGAGAGACGCTGCAGAGCTCTGAGAGACACAGAATAGACCTGACAGAAGCTGCAAAACGCGGGAAAATTGAAGTAATTGCAGAACATCCGAGATCGAGTTGCTACGGGAGACCAGAGGCGTCAGTGGACACTGGTAGCTGACCCTCACCATGAGGCCAGTCGGCACAGAGCAGAGGGGCGGACATCAGGACCCTGCAGCCTGTCTGACGTAACCATGGAGGCAGCAGCGGCTGTGCTGTTTCTCTTTGGCATTCTTTTTATAAGAGGTTTATCTTGCAATGCAAAAAAGACTATTCGTCCCCAGATCGGTGTTATAACTATGTTTCTGGATAACATTCCGTGGGGTTGCCTCATTCTACGGACTATTAATGACGATTTAGCTCTATTGCAGGGCAGGAGTGCAGACGCAGATTACACTGCCAAATGACCACCGGCAGGCTCGTTCACAAACAGCTTCTAGGATTGCAGCTGGCACTGCCTGCAGCCTTATAGCAGACGTTACACTCTCTTTCCTAACTAGTAATCATGTGTCTTATCCATTTGTGGTGAATGGCCAGTGACAAAAAGAAAAGGGGGGAGACAAAGACAGAAACGGTACAAGGAGGATACCACTGACACTAACAGCATGGGTAATAGGAGTAGTATAAGTGACACAGGTGACGGTGCAGGGCGCTCTGCCTGTTGCTCGCCTTCGCCTGCCTGTGCACTGCTGCCAACAGTGCTAGAGCAAAATGTGAAGACTGCTCAGACGGCAGTGATGAGAGTGCTTGTGTGAAGATGTGTGTTGAATCTGACTTTGTGTGCAACAGTGGTCAGTGTGTGCCAAACAGATGGCAGTGTGATAGGGATCCGGACTGTGAAAATGGGTCTGATGAGATTGCTGATCTGTGTTATATGAGAACATGCCAGGTAAATGAAATCAGCTGTGGTCCTCAGTCAACCCAGTGTATCCTGGTGTCCTGGAAATGTGATGGTGAAAAAGACTGTAACAGAGATCCTGATTGCAAGGATGGAAGTGATGAAATTAACTGCTCTTCTCAGACCTGCAGGCCAGACCAGTTCAGATGTGTAGATGGGAACTGTGTCCACGGAAGAAGGCAGTACAGTGGTGTGAGAGACTGTCTGGATGGCACTGATGAAGCAAACTGTAACGATGTTATTCAGTGCTCAGGACCTGGCAAATTCAAGTGCAGAAGTGGAGAATGCATAGATACCAATAAAGTGTGTAACCAGCAGAGAGACTGCAAGGACTGGGGTGATGAGCCCCTGAAGGAATGCAACATACATGAATGTGACTGTCCAGCTGGGTTTGAGTTTGTAGACAAGAGAAACTGTGGAGATATTGATGAATGTCAAAACCCTGGTATCTGTAGTCAAATCTGTATCAACCTGAAAGGTGGCTACAAATGTGAACGTAGCCGTGGCTATCAGGTGAATCCTGCTACAGGAATCGGGAAAGGGCCATACTGGTACAAAAACACAAATAACACCTGTGATTACAATGACGCTGCTAAGCAGGGTTTAGGGGTTTGTAGCATGAAGACAAGGGGTAACAACTACAGTGTTTGGAACAATTGTGCAGCTTTGGCCTTACCTCCTGATGTGCTTCTGATTTGTGGGGATGGGGCCTGGCAAGGTATCCCTGCAAATGCTATCAGATGTCCATGTTACTTAGATAAACTCATTGTATTTGCTCCTAGCTTGTTACAGTTGCGTGAGATCACCAGACATAAATGGGCATTGCTTGCATCGGATTGCAATGATAATGTTGAATTGTGTGGGGTTGCAGCTAGAGCGGCATTAGCAAGTTCAGTGCCTGGAGTGGCATCTGCGGCCGCACGTAACAACTTAGAAAAATTGGTATGCTGGGCCAAGAAGCAAGCCTATGCCATGACAGAGATACTTGAGGAGATGTTACCAGATCAAAATAGTCTGCGACATGCGATCTTACAGGATCAAGCTGCTATTGACTTTTTGCTTTTGGCTCAAGGGCATTGGTGTGAGGGACTGTACCTTGTTTTACTGACTACTGAAACAGCTGTGAGAACCGCAGAAAGGGACCCATGCGTCCAGAATAAAAGGACCAGTAACTACTGAAACTTGGAGGGTTGAGTCCACTCCTGGGAAACTGAAACTCATGCTAAGGAAGAACTAATATTCTGGCAACGAGGCTCTGCAGGCTCTGCATGAATTAAGGATGCCAAATAAAGGGGACAAGCCTGAAGGGAGGAAAGGGAGAAGGCAAGACCAGGGCAGGACCCTCCACTGCGGTGTGTATGGTCTACCGAGGGAAGCAACCCCTATGGGTATTGACTGCCGAGTGAGAGGGCCTCGACTGGACTTCTCCCACACTAAGGTCAGGTTGTCCTGAGAAAATAACATAAGACCCTTTTTTTTAACCTATATAAAATTGTGATTCGTTTTCCAGGAGCTGGATCACCCTGACAGGCCGAATGGTAACACAAGCCTGAATCAACCCTGAAGGTGTTTGCCTATTATGATCCAGATACGTGGGCAGAAGACAGATCCTGGGACTATAGGACCCCAGTATATATACTTAATAGAATAATTAGGTTATTAGCTGTAATAGAAATAGTTATAAATGATAAGAACTGCTTTGTATCAAAATTGCCTAGCTTTGGATTATTTACTAGCACAAGAAGAAGAAGTCTGTGGAAAATTTAGCTTTAGTAATTGCTGTTTAAAAATTGATAAAAAGGGTGTTTCTTCCTAGTAGCTGATAGAAAGTTATGTTCTGGTTTAGGATGAGAAGAATGTTAATAATATGCTGATGTTTTAATTGTTTTTAATTGTTACAGAGCAGTGCTTACATCAAGCCAAGGACCAAGCTAAATTCAGCTTCTCACTGTCCTGTCAGCAGGCAGGCTGGGAGGAGGGCCGGACTGCTCGGGGTTAGGTTGGGCATCGGACAGCAGGTGGTGAGCAATTGCATTGTGCATCACTTGTTTCGTACACATTATTACTAGTAGTACTATTATAATCATTATTGTTATTATTATTATTGTTATTATCTTCTTGTTTTTATCTCAACTCACAGGCTTCACTTTCCCATTTCTCTCTCCCATCCCAGAGAAGGAGAGGGGGGAGGTGAGCGAGCAACACAAACCTGGAAGGATATGGAATGGGATTTATTTTCATTTATTTTCATTTATCTTTATTTTCATGGCTGCCTGGTGGACCATGGGTTAAAAGAGTGTTATTTTTATTGTTATGTGGTGTAAAGATGTTATTGTTTGTACCTTGTATGATACCTTGTCTTACATTATTAATACACTGGGTGATAAATAGTACATTGGTAATAACTTCATTAAAAAAGGAAGGGAATATGTCAATTATGATGCTTAAGAATTGGACCCTCCAAGAACAAACTGATGAAATCCAATTATTAATAACAGAAGAGACACGAATTGGGGATATTAAAAAGAAGATAAGGGATTGTGAGGAATGTTTTAACAATTCCAATTCGTGTCCATAAATTCATGTGCATAAAGAATAATTCTGTTTGAATCCTGTCTGCCTCTGGGCCCTGCAATGGCAGTTTAATTCTTGAACCACAGATGCAGTGTGCCCCAGTCTCCCCCTCATTCCAGTCAATTTATCACGACTTCAGAAAACACTCCTTAAATTTATGAACCTGTTTGCTTTTGTTATTCCTGACTTCTAGTTCTAACAGTTACAGCCTTTTTTCCCGTCTTCTTCGAGATTAACTTAACACTGCTATAGATGTGTCTGTGAATGGCTGGGGAAGAATGTTTTAATTACTCGTGAAGCGTCAAATAAGAAAGCTGTTTGTGTTTGATGTCTGGGAGTTTCAGAACAACTGATAACAACTAGTGACTGTTATGGGATACTATGAGGATCCTTGGTATCTGGCCAGGGGGGCCAAGAGATTAAGAGGAAGAAAAAAGAAGCTGAAGGACGGTTGGGAGACAAGACCTGTGGAGAGTGTACAGAGAGTGTTCCATAAACTTGGAATAGTGCCAAGTAAGTACAAAGGGTGAGAGGAAGACTACGAGCCTTCAGCATGAAAGACCCCTAGAGACCCCCAGAGGAGACTGATGCGCATGCTCCAGTAGGAGGAACTGGACCCCGGAAGCTAATTTTAATAATCTCTTTTTTTAGAAGTAGTAATGAATATGTATTAGTCTAGGTGCATAAAAATCAGCTGCTTGATGTAACTGGCGTGCGTCCTGGTGGAGCAGAGACTCCCGGTGCACCCAGCGCTGTTTGCTTACCTCTATTCCTTTATAATCTTTTAATAAATCCTATTTTTTTATTTAATCCTAATTTGAATCCTGAGCCATTTATAACAGTGTCTTTTCCTTCATCTTCAAACTCAGAGGGACTTCATCAGCTCACAGATAGCCTGGTGTACTGTGCCATTTGGGAACAAATCTTAGGGAAAAGGTTTTCCAGCATAATGATTCTCCAGCCAGCCCCTGCAGCAATGCTACACAGCACATTTGAGCTGGTGTAGCTTTGATCTCCAGGGAGAAACAAGTCTCTCTCATGTTTAGCAACACCTTTTGGAGTATTATTAGGCTGCAGAATGAACACTGGAAGTTCCACCTGAAACTAGGGCATATTTTGAGCAGGAGTACACCCTTTTCTAGATCTAAAGTTTAGAGGAAAACAACAAGACAAAGTTATCTCCTCATGAGCCGAGGTGCTGCAGGCCTCAAAAAACCTTTTGAGGTGGAAGGGGCAAAATAAGCTCACACAGCCAGAGCAGAGCTGTCTTCTCCCTGATAAGACAGAAAGCATTTTCAGAGGGAAACTTAGGTTTCCAAACTCCGAATCCTTGGGTAAGTTCACTGGAGATCTCTGAGATGTGCTCGGGCACCGTCCTTGGGTCAGAAGCACCCAGCATCCCATTTCCATAAGGTGAGCAGTTAGAGGAAGATCACACTCAGATGACAACGATTTTTGAAATCTCTGTAAGGGAATCTGTAGCCCACTAAACTTTCGTGAAAGTTCATGCAGTGTGGGAATGGCATAAGGTTTATGTATAGGCAGAACAGGGCCCATAGGTTTAGATAACATTGGAGAAATATTGGAGCAGAAAATTCATTGTTTGAGGGGTTTTATAACCACAGAATAACAAGACATGTAAAGCAAGAGAATATTCCCTGAGAATATGCTTTGTTTTGGCAAAACAGAAATGCAAACTTTTTTTTTCTCTCTTCAAAGGCGAAGTTGTTCTGAATGTCACCTCTGAACAAAATGTTTCATTTAGAAGTATTGACTCAGAACACTTTCCCCAAATTGGTATTTTGATTAAAATGACAAAGTTAAACCAGTCTTTTCATTACAAACAGATGTTTTCCAGCCCACCTGTTTGCCTGCTGAGATGGATTTCTAACACCCTGTCTTCCCCCAGGCCCTGATGAGGTCTGCAGGACAAGAAAGTTTGAACATGAGCAGGGAGGGAAGGCAGATTGCCTCTCCTGTCCGTGACCCAACTCATTGCTAAGAACATCTTCCTGGAAGGGTCTAGATCCTGCCTGGACCCAAGGACTGGGACCCGGTAGGACTGGAGTGGAGTTTACCCACTCACCCTCTTAAAACCAGAAACAAGTGGCCAATTTTCACACTGGTGCTGACTCTGCTAGATGAGGTTTGCACCTGAAAGGGCATTCATCACATTCTGTGTTATGATTTTCATAAATCATCTTCCTCCTTATCTATAATAAATCCAGATAGTTTTTTTCTTTTCCTTTCCCCAACTACCATACATCATCTCTGAGTACAAAATTAATTGTATGGATGCTTAGTAAAATTAATTGTATGTATATTTAGTGAAAAATATGTTAATTGGTTTATGATTTAAAATTAATTAAGAGAGTCTTTTGGGAAATTTAGAATCATTTGTCAAACCACTTTCTTGCTTATAGGAAGTCCAAAATCAAAATCTCCCATACTTCTCCCAGTCTTCTTGGGAGATTGGACTGGATGATCTTTCAAGGTCCTTTCCAATCCCTAACATTCTGTGATTCTGTGATTCTCCAAATTTCTCTTGAGTTGAAGCTCATAAAAACTTTTTTGTTTGTTTGTTTTTTTTTATTCCTTCGCTTATATCTGTGCCATAGATTGGTATTAATTTTCAGTTATTGACTCTGACTCTTGAGTGTCTTTGTCACGGTTTGTGCTATCTGTAGCCCACAGGGAATTCCTTTGTCCTGGTAAGTCTGCCACCTTGTTTTGTTCTGGATGTATTTTAAGCTATAGGTTCCCATTAAAATCTATGTCTTTGAGACTCTCCTGTAGTCATTCAGAAGAAAGAGTTCTTGGGCGGATGAGGGGCATTAAGCAGTAAAGCAGAAGTGCTGTTTTTTCTGCTGGCTGAAAGGGAGTCTGGATGAGAACAGCCAAAGAAAATGTCAACAGAGCTGATGTTGGACATCAGATGAGATGCTTGCACCATGAAGCAAGACTCCAAGTAGATAACAGACTTGAGATAGATCTGTCCACACCTTTCTCTTAACAGAGCACAAAAATAGCAAAATACCCCTTGAGCTCAGAAAAAATGTGTTATATGAACATAAATTAGGATAAAAAGCTCCTGAAGTTAGAGAAGCTTTGCTCTGTTGTAAAAAACTGCCCAGCTGCAGCCAGCAGGCCACCCTGTTCTCTGCCATTGCAAAGGAGAAGTTAGCTTTGTGTTTTTCCCCACAGTCCTCCTCCCAGTTCAAAACTCTGTGATACCTTTTGGTTTTCAGTAAAATCTGCATTGCTCAGGCAAAGCCACAATTTTTACAAGCTGCGTGCCTGCTCCTGGCTCCCCCAAACAGATCCCAGCACTTGCTGGTGTTGCTGACTCCTCCTGGCCATGCCTCCTGCCCTCTCCTCCTGCCTGTCCCACCAAGGCTCCAGGGCAGGGCTCTGCCAGTACCATGGGGCTCCTCTGGAGCTTTGCTCCCTGCTGCCAAGCTACACCACTTCTGCGCACGTTCAGGAAATGGCAAAGAGCTGGTAGCTAGATACCATCCAGTAAAGAAGACAATCTTCTGCATTATTGTTAAAAATAAATAAACACTGAAAGCAAAGCACTCTTCTCCTTGCTGAGGAAAGGGAGGGTGGCCATTTTGGCAGAGAATAATCCTCATTCACACATAAAGATAAGATAATGAAAAAAAAAAAAAAAGAAAAAAAAAAAAAAAGAAAGATTTCTCAAGTGGCAGTTTCTTTTATTGCTCAGTTTAGTATCTTTCCCCTAAATCAACCCCTGAGTATGAGAAATGCCCAACATTGCACTTAAATCAAAATGTGCATAGCCCACAGATAATATCAGTGCCCTGTTCTTATTTCATGAATCGCCTCTGTAATCCTCTGGGGTCACAGTCTTGTAGCAGCAAAGCAACTGTTCTGAAATGAAAGAGAGGGGCAAGAATAATCTGAGAGGTGATGGTGAAGAAAAGACCATTGTAGCATTATTTCTATGCTGAGCTTTTTTTTGATAACACAGACTAGGAAACTATATCCTGAGATTTCTACATCAAAGTCACTGCCTGTGTTGGAAGGATGGAGGAGTACTCAGAAAGACACTGGAAAATGGTTGAGAAATGTGTGGGTTTTGAGGAAATCCCCATCCTTAGTCATGGAGTTGCAATGGTTAAATACAATCAGCTAGTTTCTAGTCTGAGTTTCCTTGGCTTCAGCTTGCCACTTTTCTCAGCTGGCCTTTAGCTTCTAAAATAATATCTGTGCCCCCAGCTGTTGGAGGCTTCTCCCTGTACACATTGTTAGACAGAGACCAGTGAAGTTCTGTAATCAAGAGATTTTCTCTTCCCCATCTCACCCTGAGCAGGGCCATGAAGACCCATGACCTTGTGGGTGAGGTTGGATGGAGCCGTACATTTGACTGCACTTCTCCAGGGCATGAGAAAGTGGGTTTGGACAGTTTGCTGTCCTTTCCCCTTGAGTCATCACTGATCATTGTCACCTGAACACCTTACCTTGCCCTAGGCTTGAACAACTTTTGCCAGCCTTTGGAGTCCCTATCAACTGCTGGTGATGGGGGCAACACAGGGGAATCATCCTGAACTGCACAAGAGATTAACAGTCTGAGATGACTCCAGCAGTAGGATCTGTGTTCTTGGAGGGAAGTGTTCTTGGCCTTATACACCTGCTGTGGGCATCTATGTCTGTGTTCCAAAACCAGGGCCATGGGTGGCAATAAGCCTGAGGCACAGAGGGTATCAAACAACACAAGGTAGAAAATGAAGGATTTTCTCTTGTCCTGCAGTACATGGACCAGACTTAGACATGGGGCTGGAAGTGTGGAGTGGCCTGGGACAAAGCCACTGCACCATGCTAAGTGTTTTCAGAGGCTAGGCAGGGCCCTGAATGTCCTCAGCTGGGCTCTTTTGCCCTGTCCACCACCGGCTGTGTTAAAATGGACACCTAGCTGTGCGTGTCTTTGTGCCTCCCACGTGCCACAGCTGCTCTCGCGTTCTGTGAACTTGGCAAGAACTTCTGGACAGCAGTGGTCTCATTTCATCTCCTTTCCATCAGCCTCACGGGGGACAGAGAAGCAAATGGCACGGCAGAGCACACAGTTAATTTACGGGGAAATTGTCTTTTCCTGTGGTCGGTTTTGTCTCCTGGCAGTGCGCAAAGGCAACACCATTATCTGTTTCTGCCAGCACTTCTAATGCTGAAATGTCTCTAATTAAAGGCATGCCGAGTTGTAGATACAGGATATCTTAATTACATGTGTGTGAATAAAGCATTTAACAAGATGTGAGAGGCCCTTCCCTTCCCCTTGGAGCCACCAGATCAAAGAGCAAACCCGCTCCCTTGGAAACAGACAAAATGTGTTGGTTTCTGGAGGGCTGCTTTGTCACCAGACTTCTCTCCAGACTTTTACTGGGCTAGTGCCAAACTTTGAAAATGATTAAAGAGAGGGATGGTGCAAAGAGTGCACAGGAGCTCCTTCCGTTTGAGAGGTGCCCCTGCACACAAGGAAGCCCACAGCGAATCAGGGCGATGCTAGCTGCCTCTCACTGCAGTAATGGGGTCAAACCTGCCTCCTGGAGCAAGACCTGAACTGTCCAGTTTGCCACTAGCTCATGGTCATGCTGAGCGGAATATTTTTATTCATTGACTTCCAGCTGGCAGGAACATGAACATCCTGTACCCTGTCACGGAGGTCCCATTTCCCCAGAAAAGTCTCTTTCTAATAGGTTCCTCGTAACAGGTTCCCTTATGGGACCTGTTCCCAGGCCAAAGTGTTGTGGTCACCTTCTGTACCCGGGCTGGTCTGGCACACCATGAGTCTGTCAGCTGGGATGACTAAGTGAAGAAGTGCATAACTCTGAAGCAGTCATCGACCTGCAAGTGGGGTCTTGGCTCCTCGGGCTGCCCTGGTACTGCGTTCAACAATCACTGGCAGTGAGGGGCTGGGAAGATTTATTTATTCCTGCTTACAGACACATCACTGGGTAGTGCACGCTCTCCAAGCACACTGATTTGAGATCTTGCCTTGTCCATGCCAGCAAGTTTAGTGCAACAAGTCATCTACCAAGAGATGAGCCATTAGTAAGAGGAGAGCAGAGCGCTTACCAGCTGGGGTGTTTCAAACGCTGGGTACCACTGAGGAGTGAGGGTGACCTGGGCTGGAAATGCTGAAGATGACTTGCTCTGCAATCAGGGAACTAACTAACTAACTTTCTTTCTTTTTCTTTCTTTTCTTTTTCTTTCTTTCTTTCTTTCTTTCTTTCTTTCTTTCTTTCTTTCTTTCTTTCTTTCTTTCTTTCTTTCTTTCTTTCTTTCTTTCTTTCTTTCTTTCTTTCTTTCTTTCTTTCTTTCTTTCTTTCTTTCTTTCTTTCTTTCTTTCTTTCTTTCTTTCTTTCTTTCTTTCTTTCTTTCTTTCTTTCTTTCTTTCCTTCCTTCCTTCCTTCCTTCCTTCCTTCCTTCCTTCCTTCCTTCCTTCCTTCCTTCCTTCCTTCCTTCCTTCCTTCCTTCCTTCCTTCCTTCCTTCCTTCCTTCCTTCCTTCCTTCCTTCCTTTTCTTCTCTCTCTCTTTCTCTCTCTTTCTCTCTTTATTTTTTATTTTCTCCCTGCAAAAAGTGGGAAGGGGCCCTAAGAGGCATGGTTTCCAGCAGCTTTGTATCAGTTACACCCACTTTCATTTCATTTCAGTCAAACACAAAGGTATGGGGCTGCTCCTAGGTTATGACTAATCCGGACTCATGTCCAGGGAAGGTTATGGCTTGATGCAGGTTTGAGTGAAATCAGTGCCTGGAGTCTGGCTTTCTTTTAAGTCTGTGAAAATATTCATTTCATCCAAAGTTAAGGGGAGCTATGCTTCTAAAACACTTAGGGAACCTCTGAAATGGTTTTATAGTGTGTTAACGCAGGGAAAGATGTTCAAAATGCCTCCACTTCAAGACACATTTATTTGACCTCACTGGGTTCTGAAAGTAGAATGAAAGGTTCCTAAATCATTTTGGAAAATTTCAGCTCATCTCCCTGAATCTGCAATGAAAAACGAAGATGCTCTGATGGAAGCCCTGCCATCCGTGAGAAAAGCAAGTCATCAGCTGAAGCCATCAGTGATACTGTATCCCTGGCCAGGAGCCAGCAGAGCCTCCTTAAACGATGCTGCTGGACAAGTGTCCTTGGCAAGAGGGGAAGTGCATTTGGCTTGCAGAGTGCTGGCTGTGCCAGAGGGAATCCATCGGGAAAGAAACTTCTTAGGGAGTGCAGGGCTCAGGTGAAAGAAAAGAAAGGATTGCCTTCACATCCATGTTTTTTAACTGCTCTGCCTGCAGCTCCAAAGCTTTAGACAGAAATGTATATATATATAGTAGAACAATATTTTTTTTAGATTTTTGTTTGTTTGTTTTGGTTTGTTTTGGCTAGTTAGTTTTGCAAAGGCCTGGAGAGTGGGCACTTACCCAGGTTCATAAGTGTGTGCAATCTCTCTCCTCTCCAAGGACAACCTAGTTCTGACTAGGTCTTTGATTCAAATATAAAGGCTGACACATAATGGGTTTTACTCATCTCTCTCATCAGAAAGGCGAGAGAAGGGAACAAAGCCACCTGAGCTGCTGGGACTTTTGTCCCCTTCACTCGCTGAGGACAGGGTTGGTGCCTAGACAGAGGTACAGATGTCTCCACTCACCTCCTGCAGCAGCCCCAGCAGGGACGGTGCCCAGCCAGGTGACAACATTGCCAGTGCCCGGCTCATCCTCTGCAAGCTCTTTGCCTTTCCAGGGGCTCTTCCAGGTGCTTCCCATGTATCTCCATCACTTCCACAGCTCCTGTGCCTGCACTGGATGCTGCAGACACCTTCCAGGGGTGCATAAAGAGAGCGGGTGCAGCCTGTCCCAGCCTATCTCTGCAAAGCCTTCCAGCTAGCAATATAACAAAAAGCAACCACCCATATTTCCCCCGAGTTTAGATAAGATTTCCTTCTTCATGACATTGCTGTTCTTCATTGCTGTTCTCCATGGATCAATTTCTCCCCTGCCTGCCTTAGCTTCTTTCTGTAGTGGATTAAATTGTTTTGATTAAATGAAAATGCTAGTGTATTACCAGGGAGGCTCAGGGCATCCTTATCATATAAACAAACTGCAAAGAGGTGGGTAGGACAATCACTGAGTGAGAGCTGCACGTTGCAGAGAGAAGTGTTACACTGAACGTTCATCCCTGCAGTTCATTATCTCATGGCAATAAATTTTATATCTCAGCTTTATTTTTCTATAGCCATAAAGCATAATGGACTGTTTCCAAGTTAAAGCCGTGACGCTGGGCATAATCTGTCCAGCAAGCAATAAAGCAAGGTGTTTTTGAAAAATTTCCTCCATTGCTTCAATCCAAACATAAGCAACCTCCTCAAAATAATTCAAGGGAAGAGCGGCTGGCAGCTTCTGATGAGTCAGCACCGCGCGTGGGGAGAGGCTTTGAGCACTGTGTCTGACTTCTCTTGCAAGACACGAAAAGGCAGAATATCCACCCAAGGTAACTGCCACGCTGTTGCCATAGTTACCTGAACACTTTGTAGTCATCAATAGATACATGTATATTCTCCTAACACACTGCTATGACCAGGAATTAATACCATCTCCATTTTATAGATCCAAGGCAGAGAGATCCCAGGGACATGCAGGAGCCAGAAGGCAAATCCAGGAACTGAAATTCAGGCTGCAGATTTATGTGTTAGCCCTTAAATGTGGCCTTGAAATTCTGGCCCTGGCCTGGTACAGTCTCATTCATGGCATTTTCCTTTGGTACCAAATACTTCCAGCTCTTATCTTGGTCTGTACTTTGATGCTGTAAGGGATACCACTGCTGCAAAGGCATCCTGCTTGGGAACTTGTCTGCTTGTCTTCAATGCTGGAGATGAGCATCCTGTATCAAACAGCATGAGAGCAAGTCCCTCATACGCTCAGGATACAGACTGGGGACAGGTAGCACAGGGACTCCCAGGAGCTGGTTTTTTTTTTTTTGTTTGTTTGTTTGTTTGTTTGTTTGTTTGTTTTTGTTGGTTAGTTTTTTTGTTTTGTTTTGTTTTGTTTTGTTTTGTTTTTCCAAATGCAACTCTGGCACACATCCAGGAAAGTTGTACAGGACTCATCATAAATCATATTTTTAACTATTTTTGGCTATGCCATCTAAAGGGGTCAAGGAAAAGGCTACCAAAGCATTAGCTCTGTCAAGTACAAATATTACCAACACAAAATTGTATTTGCCTTGAGGTTCATATATATATATATACACATATTTGTTACTGTCTCACTGCAATTTTTACTGGGAAAAAAAAAAGCTATATTCTGCCAGCCAGAAGATAAATTGAGCTCAAAGCTTATTGCAAATTTCAGCCTAGGAATGTCTATTTGCCTTACAAATGTTGTCCCTTAGTAGAGATAGTTAATAACTCTTCTCACATTAGATTAATGCATAAAGGTAAAAAAACTGTTTTATACACACATCCACATGCATACAACATGGTAACTTTTTTACAGATGATATGCACTCAGTTTCTCAAACTGACCCTTGCAACTGCAAAATGACAGTCTGATAGCACTGCGAAGCTATTTCTGAGTATATCTGGTATTTATGCAGGGTGAAACACTGAAAATCCTGCTAATCCCTATCTACATTTTGAGATCTCCAGATAACTTGGGAAAAAAAAGCAGTTTCCATGCCTGTTCACAAACAGGGTCTACTTCAGCATCTAATTACAAAGGCAATTCTGTAAGATCTGTGAAGCAGTCATAAATGACTGGGCTTCACCTTCCTCACTTTCCTCTGCTCTAAGATGGTGTAAATCCAAAGTAGTTTCACTGAAGACTCTGAACTTAAGAATATAAAATTAAGTACCAAAGGAGGCATATGGTGCTGAAGAGACGTGAAAGTCATGCCCACAGGCTTCAAAAATGTGGCCATAAGGTGCAATGCTCTACTATGGAAATGGAAACATTGCTGCCTGGTACGAGAGGCTCAGGAAGGAGGTAACCTCCTTACTAAAAGCAGCAGAGGTTTGGAGCGACATGTGCAGGAGAGAAACAGGGCCCTAAAGCAGGGCTGTTGGTGCAGGGAAGAAAAGCAGAGTGTGTGCAAGCAGTGCAAGCAGTGCTGCAGGCTTTCACCTTCTTGTCATCAGTCCCAAGTGCATGTGGTATGGCATCAACACTGCTGTGCAGAGGCAGAGACCATGGGACACAGACTGTAATTCCTCCATTGGTTCTTCCTCTGATGTGCTGTTGGTTGTGTATTAGCTTCTCGTTCCCCGGACATCATTTACCTGCTTAGATTACAGACCTTTATGTGTGCTTGTATGGCTCATGGCACAAGGGGAACACTGGATAGAACCTTTCAGAAATCCCTGTCATCACACAAAAAATCAACATGCTGGGTCTAAATGGCCTGAGAGCATCCCTGCTGCTGTCTGCGCTGATCTGGTATAGGAACGAAGACCCAAATAATATCTCTCAGGTTCCATACAACCTCCTGTTTTAACCACAAAATAATATTTAGGCTTAGGACAATAACACTGGAGAAGTAACTTTTGGGTTTGTGCCATTACTGAGGGTGGGGACTCCTAAAGAGAGCTACTTGACTGCTATATTGAGCTCTTTTCCTTGACACAAATTGAGGTGCAATCAGAAATTGCATAAAGAAGTCCTGCCTGCAGTCTCTGATGCCTGACACTTTAATTTCAGCTTCGTTAACACAGTCTGGTTGGCCAGAAACACAGCAAACACCTCCCTGGCTTGATCCAGACCTTGCTGGAGTCAGAGGAGATCGCTTCATTGGAGAGGCTTCCCAAGTGCTCATGCACAGTGCAGGTGAAGTGGATCTCCTTGACACCCTCAGCTACAGCAGATCAGCAATTTCAGAGAGTAGAGGACTTTTACCACCAGCCAAACCTGCCAGCTGCACCTGTCCATCCTGCTGCAGAAAAAAAAAAAAAAAAAAAAAAAAAGAGTTAGCTTTTGAGAATCATTTCTGCTATCCATCTAGCTTAATTAAAATTTACCATTCAAATTTCAGAATAGCATTACATGCAAGGAAGGTTAAATGCCTCCCTCTTTTCCTCCTCTTTGCATTTTGGGAAAGGTTCCATGAATAGCTCATTCAGAATATAAATACTAGCTACTAATTTTATTTCATATTAAATGGCCTGCAAAGTAGATTTCACAAGACTTTGTACCTAATCAATAAAATTAAAACAGTTAAGACAGGGATTTGCTAATATAAGATGCTAAAAGTGTCTGTCTTTAATTAGTCCTGAAAAGAACATACTGAAGTAAAAGAGCTTTTATGTCATGTCAGTATTTCCTTGTCCACAAATATATTAATTCATGAATTGGGTTAAAATGTAGTGCAACACAAACTGCAGGAGCCCTCCCATTCATTTAGGTTGCATTGGGTTCTTGGGTGGAAGAAGGTGTCCTCCAGGCCAGCCTGGGAGCAACTTATAACGTCAAATCTGAAGAAGTGTCAAGGTTTGTCAGTACTGCCTGTTCACCTGTGGGTGAAGAAAGAGGGGTTTATGGGGCACTTCATTACCAAGTGTGTGGGGGGTGGATGCAGGTGAGATCTCACAGAAGGAAATGGAGAGGAGAAAGGAAGAGCCTTTCAGCCCCAGTCACATTGGTAGCATACACCTGAGGCAGACCTGGGTGAAAGCGGGGCCTGGAAAAGGCCCGGGACTGAAAACAGAAGTCTGACCTTTGCCATGTTGTCTTTCTTGATTTAAAATAATAATAATAATAACAACAACAACAACAATAATAATAAAGTCTTTTCATATATACAATTGGCATATTGCATTCAACCACAATTTAATCCCTGAACAGATGTTACTCATGGAATTTAGGATTATACTGGCCCTGGCTGTGTCACTAAACCATGGAGGCACTAGAAAGCTGTGATCTCAGCTAACTGATCACCTTGGCTCTTTCCATGGCTATACAGTTACTGCCAGGGCTGCACAAATGATTTGGATGAGGAATAAGCACAGCTCCTTAGTAATCATGAGCCAAGCTGTGAGAAGCCGCTTGGTGTGGAACATCATATCCTCCATCCTTTCTCCCTCAGGGGGGCCACTGTGAAGGAAGCAGCACAAAATTCACAGATCTGAAAGAGCAAGATCCAAGAAAGAAAAGGCTCCTAAAGAGAATGAGAGAGCACAAGAAGGAGCTAAATGGTTTGTCCCAGTGATCACAGTCTTCTGGAAGAGAACAAGGATTGTCGTGTGGCTCTCAGTGGGAAATGTGACGTTACTGCAGGTCAGGGATTTCTGTTTGCTTCAGTAAAGAGATGCTGCAGAGATGGAAGAGCACACATGCAGATTTTAAAAAATAATAATAATAATAAATAAATAATAATAATAAAATAAAAAAAAAACAGCTTTTGGTTTTGTTCAAGCAGCTCTTTTCAGGAGCAATAGACAGCCTGTGACAACATCCAGACCTTCCAAACAGCTGTCTAGAGTGGAAAAACCACCTGACCAGCAGCTCTTTTTGACACTTATCTCAGTCTGGCTTCTTAATATCAATTTATATTTACTATCAATTTGGAATTATTGAACTGGTCAAACCCAACATCTCCCTCCAGCAAACATCAGCAGGCTGGCCAGCATGGTCAAACACACTGCATCCACCCTGTCCCTCCCTGGGATTTACTGCCAATGGAACAAGGGCAGCTCATGCTGAAGGTAGCAGGGATCAGTGCTGCCGCAAGTCAAAAGCAATAAATCAGTGGCCAGTAATAACTACTGCAGACAAGATCTCTTCTTTTGGTCACGTAACATGAGTTTTTTTCAGGGATCCAGAATCTGGAAATGCCCATGAGCAGCAGGGTCAAGTGGTCAGCTGAAGAAGTTGCTGGGCCACCAGCAAGCTGGAGAGAAGAGGTGAGAGGTTGAACATGCAGCAGCCACACTTAAGGGTCTTCCATCACAGCTGCCCAGAGGCCCTGGGAGGAGAGAGGGCTAGAAATCATTTGTGGGCTTTCTCCTGGACATTGGCACGGTCACCTACTACTTCCACTTTGTTTCCTGCGTAGCCAGTTCCCTTGCTAAGTAGTTAATTTAAATAGGAAC
The DNA here is from genome assembly GCF_047663525.1 of Anas platyrhynchos. Taxonomy (NCBI): domain Eukaryota; kingdom Metazoa; phylum Chordata; class Aves; order Anseriformes; family Anatidae; genus Anas; species Anas platyrhynchos. The sequence continues at coordinate 11,232,805 of NC_092605.1, read as the reverse complement.
ATCTATCTTCTAAATTGTGTGTATCAAACAATCAATCACTTGGAGGCTGAAAACCTCCCCAAATCTGTAATTATGGTGTCACAGCTGATTGTGATGAAAGTGAAGCTGTCAGGGAGACATTTGTGAGACAAACACACTTGCGCACAGCAGTTTTCCCCAGAGTGCTATGGCAAGCTTTCCTGCCATATGGGGCCATGATTAATAGCCCAGCCTATATGTAAATATTTAGCTGTTTAGGAAGCAACAGGATCCAATTACCTTTCAACCTATTTCTCTCCTCGTGATAAAATACAAAGTGGATTTTTTTTTTCTTTAAAAACAAAACAAAACTGATGACTCATATTCTACTGATGATATTAAAGACGTTCTTCTCTGCCTGAGGTAATATAGGCTGAGAGCTCAGCTGGGCTGAAATCTCTTATTTTCTCATTACAATAATGTCCCTCTCCAAGGAAGCGAACACTGGCGCTTTGTGCTGATAACCCCTCCTGACTGTCACTGTGACAGTGGCCTGGAAGCAGAGCTCTTGCTGGTACATGATAAAATCTGAAGCAAAGCTTTTATCATGAGCCCTGTGGTTTTTAGGATGATCCTTAAAGCTCACAGCTGCTGGAAGGAAGAGCTGCCTGAGAATCACAGCAGTCCCTGTGGGCAGAAAACAGACATTTCCAGCTCTCAGAGCAGCAGGGACAGTTTGAAGCTTGGTTTTATGTGCACCCGGAAGGGTGAGGAGAAAAATAAGATTCCATAACTTTTTTAAATTTCTTAAACAATTTTGTGATTTCTCTGCCCAGCTCATTGTTTTTGACTGTGCTCTGCCCTACCAGGGCTATCTGCCGCCATGCTCCAGTCCTCTCCATCCTCCCTGCAGAGCCCCTGCACATCCCCTCCTCACCCTTGGCCGGTTACAAGTTCCACCTGCCATCTTCTTGACATGACAAATAATTCTACCACAGCCTGGGGCTCCAGGCTTCCTCCTGCTCCCAGCTCCAGGCCCAGGGTCATGGCTGGACTGTTTGGGAAATGTCTTTAGTCATTCCAGAGCTAATTGCTCAAGGAAACACATCCTCAGAGGATGGGGGCACATCTGTGATGGCAGGCTGAGGGAGCTGGGGTTGTTCAGCCTGGGGAAGAGAAGGCTCTGGGCAGACCCCACAGTGGCCTCCCAGTGCCTAAAGGGGGCTGAAAGAAAGTTGGAGAGGCTCTTTTTACAAGCATATGTAAAGAGGGTAGTTATGATTAGATATGAGGAAGAGTTTTTTCACTCAGGAGGCGGCGAGGCCCTGGCTCAGGCTGCCCCAGGAGCTGTGGGTGCCCCATCCCTGGCAGTGCCCAAGGCCAGGCTGGATGGGACTGGGAGCAGCCTGGGCTGGGGGCAGGGGGCCCTGCCCATGGCAAGGAGTCAGAATTAGATGGGCTTTAAAGTCCGTTCCAACCAAAACCATTCTGGGATTCCATGATTCTCTGACAATTTCCCCCCAGATACCTGACCTCAGAGCAAAAGGCTCTGTTGGAGCAAAGGGCAGCAGGCCCTGGGGCTCACTGACCACTACTGCCCCACCAGCCCCTCCCAGCCCACAGGTTCACAAAGTCAGGGCCCAGCTACAGACGAGTGGCGTTCTGGGCTTTCAAAGCTCACTCCAGGTACAGCCACAGAACTCTGAGCACATTGTACTTATTAAGAGAGCTGGGATGTTAGTAGTGCCTAACGATGCAGCTTGGCATAATGGAATTTTCAAACGCAGACTTTTCAAGGTAGGGACTGGGGACCCTCATGCAGAAGATAGATGTCTGCTGCCCAGCTCCCACGGGATCCTGGCTGGGGTTCCCGTTATGATCTGTCTTCTGCACTGGCCCTTGGGAAATAATACCAGTGGGTTCCCAGCACGGCTGGGAGAAGGCTGTCCCCTTGGCTTCTGTTGAACGGCTCTCAGGCCAAAGCTGGCTGTGCTATAGCTTTGCTGCTCTAAGTGCTGTCAGTCACTGAGCACTGTGGTCGATGAGGCTGGGAAGTTCAGGGCCTGAACTCATGCCATGCTCCTGACAGGCAGGATGCCCAATCACTTTTCAAAGCCTGTAATTGGTGCTGTGAGTCGTGTTGGTGTTCCTACATAGAGGGCTGCCCAGGGAACACCGCCTCTGGCTGGCCTCTCGGCTGCTCTGCCACTGCTGCAATTTGTCTGTGTAGGTCTCTGCTGTGATGTGGAATAGTGGCTGGAGATCCTGAGACCCCAGGACTAGTAGGAGCATTGACTCCACACACAGAGGAGGAAGAAAAATAACCCTGCTTTGCTGCATGGAGGTAGTGCAGAACCCAGATGAGGAGGCAGGATGGTGCTGAGCTTCCCCTTGGCTGCAGTGCTTAACAGGGACTGAACTTGCAGCACTCTATGACCACTGTACACCCATGACACCACTTCACCATCCTTCCAAAGCTGGAGGTTCCCATGGTGCTCTGGAGCCTCTGCCCTGGAAACCTTTCAGCTGAGGAATCAAAGATGGACCATGCGGTGTGCTCCTTCCACCTCCCCGGGGCCGGGGCTAAGGGCGCAGATGTGGGCACGCCGACTGCTGCAGTGAATAGGAGGATGGCAAAGACGTACTGGGCACATGGAGGAAAGCATTCGATGAGGGAGGTACTGGGGCAGTCCTAAAGATGGAAGGCCCTTCTCAGAGAAGCTTTTACATGGCATGAGAGAAGCAGAACTGCCCACAGACACTGGTGCAGCTGGGAGATGCTGAGCCTCCCCCACACCTGCAGGCTCCTTGTCCCTGCCCAGCCCCAAGAGGGCAACTCCTGGATCAGCAGTGGTGTTCCCCATCCCCACGGCCGGCCTCCTGGAGGGCACTGGGTGCACTGGGGTGCTGCCTCCTCTGCAGCTCAGGCCCATGGCCAGGCCAGGTCCTGGCACAAGGCTGCAGCAGGAGGCCACTTCCAGCAGAGAGATATTTCAGTGGTAATTTGATGTTTAACCTGGAAAATGCTTATTTTGTGAAAAGAGAGATTCTTCTTTCCCCAGTCCCCCAATAGCTGCTTTTTTAAAGCAATTTCAAGACAATCATTCCTACCTGCATTTTAAGCAAAATGAGTTGATATAAAATACAAGCAGTAACCTTTACCATTGCCATTAAAAGAAGACTAAATATGATTAAGAAAGTCACCATCTGCCCTGCAGAGACACTTTGCAGTGAGGATAGTTTTGAGTCACTTAGTTGTATTTCTTACTTAAATCGGAATTTATTTTTTTATGTATATGCTTTTATATTATGTATTTGCATATATATATATATATATATATATTTATACATTATATATGTGTGATGTGCTTTTCCCCCATAATAGAATACTGAATGTAGAGTGGAAGACAATTGGCTCTTTGGGATGAATCCCTATTCCTTTAACAATTTTGATTTTCTTTTGAGTGTAACATTAGCTCACAGTTCTATAGTGTTACAATATATATATATATATTTTATTTTTTTTTTTGGGGGGGGGGAAATAATTATTGACTTTTTCTGTCATGTTTTCCTCTGGTTTGTTTCTTTTTAATTATGTTTTACATTGCACTGGCCCCAGGAGATACTGAAAACCTGACTGGACATGCCATCACATCCAGTCCTTGTGTCTGGCCTCAACCACTCAGTGACTCTGGAGCTGTGCACAGCACAGGGCCAAGCAGCGGCAAGGTCAGGCGGCACCAGGGGAGCAGGGTGTTTCTGAACATGCCATCAGAGTACCCACGTGAAGTACTCAGTGGCTTTCTGCTGAATAGGAGCATCTGTTGGGTTTTCCTGTCTGAAAAAACTGTGCACAACTCCTCATGTACATGATGTGAAAGTCTCTTTTGGTGCATACAGAGCAAAGGTATTTTGCATCCGTCAAAAAAGTGGGCTCTGCTTCTCCTCCCAATGGCTCTGTGAGCCTAGCAGTGTCTCAGGGGGCCTTAGCACAGCTATTTCTGACTTTTGCTGATCACAAGGGCCTCAGACAGAACAAGGCAGTGTGAAAGGCTGCTGCTTCCAAGACAGAAAGAAGAAAGGAAAGACTAGCAGCAGCAGGAAAAGCCCGTGCTGTGAGTGCCTCTGGCATAGGGGAGGCTGATATCGGAAAGACAGAGGAGGCTGGGAAGGTTTCAAACCTTTTCAACTTGGGGCTTGCTCAGCAGTTTCTCCTCTGGATGGATCCAGGTCAGTGTCAGCCCTCTGGCCACAGCCATTTTGGTGTTTGAAGGGACAACATCAAAAGAAGGTACAGAGATAACTTGCATGCACTGTGGCTTGAAATGGATTAAGGGAAGGAGCCTCTGGAGACCAGTCCTGAGAATAAAGTACAGATTGCTCTGACCAACAGTGGGATGGAGGCAGGGAAGGGCCAGGTCCAGCCAGCCAGCATGGGGTTGTGTATCCTTGTTAGGGTCTGGACTCACTGTTGCAGATTTGTTTTGCATTGATGCCGGGTTTGGTGGGCTCAGACTGCTCCCACAGCTGTCCAAGGTACAAGGTTTAGGTACATTCACCTGTGATCTGCAATGCAAAGAAATAACCTGTTTTACACTGTAATGTCTTCATCCACTTCTGACTGTGCTCCAAGGAGTCTCTGGGGACATGCAGACCCAATGATCTCTGTGTGCCTCAGCCCTTGGTCTGCCGATGTCCCACAGTTTTCTAGCACAGAGGAAGACCTTGATCTCCAACACAAATTCAAAAAAGTCCATGAAGCCAGTGCGTTGGCCTGGTGTAAAAGCAAAGATTGGAGCTGCCCTCTTTTCTGAACTGGAGGCACCTTTTAGTGGCAGTTACTGGCACTGAAGCTGACTGTGTGGTGGCTGAGAACCTCTCCACACATACTATCAACCCACCCCACAAGATACTCTGCTGTTTACAAATCACTTTTCATTAATTCTTTGGAATGATTGAGATGGCAACAAAGCCAGGATTTGCTATTTGGCTAATTTTTGCCCTCTTTGAAAGCTGATAATCACTTTTTACGGCTCTTGAATGGACAGAGAGCATTCTCTCCAGACTATACTAGGTCCATATTTTATCACAGTGTGATGAAAGTACATGCCAGACAATGAGCAACAAATAAAATTGTCCAGGCTTTGCCCAGCAAAAGTAAAGTCCAGATCAGCATCACCTGCACTGATAGAAGAATTAAGACTTAATGTATTGCTTGCAATGGGATGCCACATACTTTCGATGCAGAAGAAACCTATTGGTTCCTTCCAAAATCCTGATACATGCTGTTAATTACCTGGCCAGATCTTCCCAGTCTCTTGCAGAAAAAAAGTAAATGGAGTCCCAGCCTTCAACTGTTTCAACACCAGGCAGACCTGGGTACATGAGACCAAGCTGAAAACACAGTAAAAACAACTGAGCTATTATTTCCTGGTGACTAAAGGAACAGAGAACCCCAAGCCTTGTGTTAACACACAAAGAAAGAAGATGGATTGTTTGCTGAAAAACATTTATGTTCTGGGAAGGACCTTATCAAAGTCAGTAGAAGCAGCACTGTATCCCTGCTTTGTTTTCCTGCTCCTCTGTGATGGTTCAGGTGCCCATAGCTTGGGTGTGAGCAACATCAGACAGTGGTTGGCCAGCCTTCTCACTATGGTATTGCAAACAGTGGGCACTGGGTTAAAGGCTTCTCCTGTTTCCTCTGTCCACAGTACACTTAATTGGGATCATGGGGATCCTCTATCCATGTTAGCCTATTTTTTTCTTTCATTCAGACAGGTTTTCCTTCAGTTTCCATGGAAATAAACTGTGCAGAGACCAGAAGGATATGCATGCAGTCCTGTCCTGCTCTGAGCGTGCCCATGTGTGCAGTAAAGAGAAAGAGCTGAGGGCACCCCACTGTCTGGAAATGCTGAAATGCTGCATCCACCATGACCTGTGGAACAAGATACAGGCACAGACACAAGGCCCAGACGTGGTATCCTTGCAAGTACAAGGCCTGGGGATTAAACCCACGGCACACAAAGCCTGATAGTCTCTTAGCTGGTTGTTTCACGCAGGACAAAGCAATATAGCACTGAGCTCACTTTTTATTACATTTTTTAAGGGAGGTCCTTCTTCCCACACTTCTCCAAGAGGCACAACAATATGTCAGATACGTGATCAGCCCCAGGTTCCCCTGGCTGATCAGGGCTGTCCCCTCTGAACAGCACCAACTTGGATCTGACAGAGATAGGAAAGAAAACTTCACGGTGGGAAGGAAACCATGCAGTTATGAGTTGTGGTTGTGGCTGGCCTCCCTGAACCCACATACAACACTACAGGAGATGTTGCTGCAGAAAAGCGTTTGCATGCAGAAACATTCCGTGCTGATGCCAACATGAAACTTGTGTGTGTGGCTTCATGTCCCCCACGAGATCCACCATATAGACCAGGGAACATCTGTCACTTGTTAGGGCAAGGCTGAGGGAAGTACACAAGGACAGGCTCTTTGCAAGAGTCTGCTATGGGATAACAACAATTTTGCTATAGCACCTGTGCCGGGCAGTGGTAGCAGGGAGTGGGGATCGCCTGCTCTGGTTACAACCCCTGTGGTGTCTCTGAGACCCCCTCAGCACATCTGCTACCCAAATGTGTACATTCTGGCTACTCTACTTTTCTAGCATGGCTGTGAGTCGTGGCCCTGTGCCGGGAGCTGAAAGGAAGGTCTTAGTCCTGCAGCAGGCTGGAGTGAGGACCCTCTCACAGTCTTCTCCATGGATTTGTACAGAGCTACATCATGGTGAAGGTGTGAATGAACATCATGGAAATTCAGAAGACCTGCTAAGGGCCAGCTGTGCCAGACCAGTACCGTGAGGGTGGAAATAGACCCCTCCTCATGTAGCGAAGCACAGCAGAACACAGCTCTGCTGCCTGTGGCTCACCCTGCAAGGTGCCCATGAGGTACACACCGCAGTGTCCGTACCTGCTGAGCACATCAGGTGCCTCTGCACAACTTCTGCCACCCTTTGCTTCCTGCCATTGCTTCTCAGGTCTAAGGTAGAAGGAACACAGGGACCAGAGAGAGGCTACATGGGGACTGTCAAAGGCAGAAGGTGATGGTTTAGCACCACAGAGACTGAAAAGACAGAGTGCAGGTGTTCTCTGGGAGAGCAGGGGGACAACGTTGCTGCAGCCTGGCTTACCTAAAACCCACCCTGTCATATCAGGAAGGAGAGAACTGACAGTGCAACACAAATCCAGCCAAAGGCATGTGCAAGTATGAAATTACCTCTTGGGGAAAGTTAAGACTTTGGCATTCAACCCTGTGTTATTGCAAAGGGGGAAAAGCAGAAGGTGGAGATGTCATTAGACTATTAATAACTATGTGCATGGTACAGTCATTGCAAAACAATCTGACAAAATAAGCAATTCCAGAACCAATGCCTCCTGCTATTCCTTTTAATTTAAGCATCAGTAGCACTGGCAAATATCCCTGTTCCTTCTGGCATTTCTCAGTGTACAGCCACAGCCATTGGCAGGGGAAGATTTGTATACTAGACCTCTGGTCCAAAAGCAGGGGCTAGAAGGTCCAGTGCTGTTGGCTGGGACAGGCTCAACATAGGACATGATGCTATGTACAGTCCTTTTCCTTTATATCACTTCCAGCTTGTAGCAGTGGGTCTTGAAACCCAACAGTGCTGCTCAAAGGTGTGGGTTGGTCCATGCTTATCTTCTTTGTTCCCCACTCCAGGCAGAGGGATGTTTTCAAAAGCTCTCTCTTCTTTGGATTTCCTTTGCTCATATCATCTTTTTACACTGCGTTTTAATTCTCCAGATAACAAATATTCCACAGAGGAAACACCTAGGCTCCTCAGGCTACACAGATCTCTCTTTGTTGAAGATATTCCAGAAATACAGTTATGCTATGTGAACAACAGTCATGGTCTCTGGCATCTGGTAAGGAGTTAAACACTGATGTATTGGCTCCTGCAGAGACCACAGCCTATTGAATTCAATAAAACTGTAAACCCTGTTCTGAAAACTGTTGCAATGAGTAGGATCCACTATCACCATGACATGAGTGACTTTTGTTTTTTGTTTGTGTTTTGTTTTGTTTTTTGAAAAAGGCAACAGCATTCTTCAAATCCTAAGCATAAATAAGCAAGTTGTGATCTTTCAAAGATATTAATTAGTGGAGAGGGACAGCATACATTAATAATCTCAGTCACAACAGTTTGCCCAGATGTTCATATAGCATGGGCATGTTTTCATTTCCAGCTTTTTAAGTAGATTCTCCAAAACAGCAAAAAGTCTATCAATTTTAACATGGCAAAATAACATCATCTGTAAGTTCTTCCTGAAGATGAGTGACTATGAGTTGGAAGCCTCTACTTCAGGGCATTTTCCTGATATATAAGCAACAATGGCATAAAAGCTTTATAGCTGGTTTCCAAGAAACTGAAAAGCAGAATGCTTTCTCAGATAACCATAACTCAAAAATAGCCTGCGCAATTCAGCACTTACTCATATAAACAAAGCACTCTCCTCTGGGCTGAGCCCAGACATGAAAGATAAGATGAAGGCTGGAGCTGCCCTCAGAAAGTAAGAAGAATGGTACATTTCCAATTGGGCTCACAGTGGATTCATCCAGCCTTGGCACAGTCACGGCAGTTACTGCACAGTGCCTGTGAAGTACTTTGAGATCACCCGATGAAAGACACTGTTAAAGAGCTAAGCTCTTGTAATACAGGCAAAGCCAGAAGGAAACTTTGTCAAGTGTTCCTCTGCCTTCTTGCATCCTTAGATCACACTCTGCTTAAGCTTTTTTTTTTTTTTTTTTTCTGTGATGATAAGAGAAAGAGAGAAAGAGAGAGAAGAGACTTGAAATGAGGAAAAGATGAAAAAATGTAGTAATTTTTAAAGGAAAGTAAAAAAGAGGAGTGTCTGAACAGCAGCAGGGACTAGTCTGAGCTTACCACGTCTTGCAGCCCTCCATGATTGCACCAAGGCACTGTGGGACTCCCAGTGGATGTCTGCAACGATTCTCTCAGTGAGTGGGATGTCATTTGGGTCTGTATTGCTCCTCAGGCCTGCCTGGACTTTGTTGCCCAGCTGAACTGCTATGTGAGAGCTGGAGGCACTAGGAGATATGAACAAATTGCTCAAACCGGGGGGTTGTTCAGTCTTACCAGTCAAACCAAAAACAGCAGAAGTGAAGGACTCAACTATTAACAGAGCCAGCTGACAGCACAGTAGAAACTGAGGTCACCAACCAAGCTTATCCTGACATCCCACTTCCAGGTGACTGCACTTTGCTATTGCAGCTTCAATATCCTTCTCTTCCCCTTGCTCTTCAAGAGCTGTCATTTTAGTCCTCATACAAAGCTCCTTTTCTGCCTCAGTCATACCATTTCATCTCCTTCAGCAAGGAGGGAAGCAATAGACTCCACGAAGGTAATCCTGAACATTTTCTTGATCTAGGGATAAATTTGGATCGGATGGGACTTTCATTCTCCTGTCTAGAGATGCCAGCTTCTGAATGAAATCTCTGACAATGTAGCTCCTACTCCAAATAGAGGATACAACCATGCTGTTTTCCCATAGCTCTTGCATCCTTCACATGGCAGTGTGGCAGTGTGACTCCTTTAGCAAACGTATGCTTTGTAAAGTACACCTGGAACAGCAACAGAGAATAAAGGACCAGTTCTGTAGTCTTGGCACAGTAGAGTAATTGCTGAAAATGGAAGGGTCTCCAAGAAGTAGGTACATGATTCCTTCCATCAATGTGGCACAGCAGTGTTCTGCTGACCGGTGGCAGTCAATCAACCGTGCTTTATTAGTCTGGTTGCAAAAGTTATGTTTTTTCATAAGGAATTATCTCTGATTAAAAAAAAAAAAAAAAAAAAAAAAAGTTGAATCAGCTAAGAGCAAACATAAAGAAAAAATGATGACAAGCTGAAAATTGCAAAGCTTTGAGAAGTTATGAGCAGTTAGAACACATCTAGCACAGAAGTCTTTAGGTGACCTAACCTAGCTGCTGCTAATGTTCCAGCAGTAATAAACAGTAGTCATTTCCCGTGTCCCTCTCCTTGGAGAATCTCTGCTGCAACACTGGTTGGTACTTGAATTCCCATAGTTTATAACAAAGCTATTGTCTGTTATCGCAAACACAGTGACATTATTACAGAACTTACCCTGCAGCAAGATAAGAATTAGAGCCAACCTTAGCAGACACCAAATATTTACTTTAGAAAAGGAAAAGATATTATTTCATAAATCAAAAATTGTTCCCTTGGCCCTTAGAAGAAGTTTAAACGCAGCCCCGATAATTACAAAGTACAGTGTATAATGCCAAACCGGTCCATGGCTGACCCATCACTTGTGGATTCCCACCTCAGCACAATGCCTATGAGACCAGTCAGTGGAAATCTCTGACTGCCATTCACTTATGTCCTGCAGTGGATAGGGGAGGGGTGTTCAGTGGAAGGGCTAAATGCCTTTGGAGAGTGAACAGAGGTTGCACAGAGGCAGTGTGAGAAGAGCTGGAGTTATTACCAGTCTCCTTTTGTGTGTCAGGTGTTCAGTGTGTGAAACTCTTTATCTGTCTTGCCATTACCTAGCTCTGTCTGCTCCAGAATGCTTTTCAGAGTTTCTTTTTCCTTCTTCCCTGTTCGTTTATATCCCTGTCTGTCTCTAGATGGTCTTTATTTGCCTACCCTGTCGTAGTGCCTTAACTGCAGAGCTCTCCACACCCCTCCATGAGCTATATCAGAGGTCGTTACAGATGTCGTGGTGCAGGCATCTGCCCCACTGCACTGCCATGAGCCAGCGCTTGGTGGAGCAAAGCGGATGGAAGGAAAGAGAGGTGCATCCACACTGCAATGACCCTGATTCACCTCAACCTACTTGATTAAGCTGCTGATCAAAGCAAGTTTGCTCTAAGTGCCAGGCTGAAGTGCCTGCAGCAGTGGATGTCCAGCCCACCCCGTGCTGCAGGGACAGTGGAGGGACAGGGCAGGCAGCTGAAGCAGGAACATTTTCAAGAGCTGCGGCAAAATCTGCTGAGTTCATTTGCCAGGCCGGGCCAGCTGGGGTGACCCTGACACCCCACACTGCATGGATCTGGCAGAGACCACAGGGGCCTGGGGCTTTCTGCAGCCATCCCAATCCCCAGATGTCACACTTGTGAAAAAATCTTGAAGTTGTCATTGTCCCCAGACTTTTGTAGGTGCTGTCATATTGTTTAACTCTCCCCAAACAAACAAACGAACAAACAAACAGAGCACTTCAGAAAACTTCTGCAGGGGAACATCTTGGACTGCCTGCAAGTGGAACAGCACCACAAACTGATGCTGCAGGGGCAGATCCTCAGCAGGGTGCTTGTGTTTTAAAGGTCCAGTTTTACAGGTCTTCAGTGCTGCTGGGGATAATGGTGGCAAGAACCCTGGGACAAACAGGAATGATTGGGATGGCCCTTTGTTCTGAAACCTATCGTGTTACACGAAATGCTTGTCAGACCCCTGCCAGCACAGGAACAGAGGTGAGTCCCCTCAGCAGTTGTGTTTAATGAGAGGTCTCCCACACATGCATGGGGCAAGAAACTTTAGTAATCTGGTGACAGAGAGTCACAGAACAATGCAAAATTACAGAGAAATGTCGGTCTCTTTAATAAGAGACAGGAGCCCAGCAAGAGATATCTTCTGGAGGCATAGAGGACAATCACATCAGTGGTGAAAACCTTGCAAAGGACTGGCACAACAGGAATAATGGGACTGAGAAGTTGCCCACAAGAATGTGCATGTGATTTGGAAAGTCTGATAAGATATAGGTATAACTCCTCGTATAACAGACGTCTCATGGATTTCAGGCCAACGTGGAACAGACAGATCCTTCCTGCCTGGCTAGTGAGCTTTCTAAATGACCTGCCCCTCTCCAAGAGAAAGGCCCTGACAGCACCCATCAGAGCCAAATGCCCTTGTAGGGGCCAGAAGCAAACAGAGACCAGTTCTGGAGAAGTGCACTCTGAACATAGACACCTCAAGGAGTGGAGAAAGCTTAGTTCTGGACCCTCCTCGAGCAGGTGAATGTTTATATTCAGTGTTTGGTCCTGGCATCCTGCTGCTTCCCTCCCTCCAGCTCCTGGCTTGGATGGGAACTGTGAGCTGCTCACCACATTCTGATTTAGAATTGTCCCTCTCGCACATCAGCTGCTCACACTGCATGTCAAGAACTTATCAGTGTACTGTAGTCTTATGCATTTAGATATCTAACCCAGCTCTCCACACTGCTGTTACTACTTAGCTTGTGTGCATACTCTTGCACAAGCTGAATTGATGCAGGACCTGCCCCTGGGGGCTCCCCTGGTGACACAGAGGGGAGTAGGAGGCCACCAAACATTTCCCCTAAAAGACATGAGCACACTTACCCTGGAGTGGAGTGCTTGCATCCTTGCTGGGTTTGCATTGTAAACTGATTTTCTACAGCTCTTCACAATCTTCCTGATGCTTATTATGGTTGGAAATATTAGATTCCAGGCTCTGCATGTTAATTCTTCCTTGTCATACTCTACCCACTTCTGTGCCCCTGGCCAAATGGTCTCAGGGTATCATCTGCTTTGTTTCACAGAGAATACTTGCTTGTTGCATCTCATCTTTATTTATCAGTTGTGTCGACAAGTCTTTAAAAACCCAGCTGATCTCTATTGCCTGCTTACTGAAAATCAAAAGAGCCTGTAGGAAATCGGATAGAACAACCATTAGATTAAATAAAAGCTGCCCCCTCCATCTCCCTTGATTCCCTAATCTTTTCCGCAGCAAATGTAATGCACACTGTGTTAATCTATGGGACACGGGAGGCTGTGCACTCTGTGCTCGTGGGCTGGAATTATATCAACTCCTATACAGGATAATTAAGCAACACATTTTATTGTCCTCATCATTTTCACAGCCTACAGTGTCTTTTGGGGAGAAGTTGGGAGTGGAAAGAGGAAGAAGGGTTTTTCAGCAAAAGTGAGCCTATGGAGAAATTACAATTCCCCCCACTGGCTCTGTCTGTAGCAAAGACGTTCCCAGCAGCTGCTGCTGTATGCCTCAAGCAGCAGGGAGCAGGGAAATTCCAGCTTGTCCTGTGTAATTCTTGTTCTTGCTTTCCCTCCAAGATGTAGGCAGTGGCCACAACCAGACGAATTTGTCTTGAAGTCAAAAATTAAAAATAATAAGTAAAAATGTCTGAATTTGAGCCACCTGCTAGTGTTTGACCTTCATGTCCTGGACCAGTGGAGCCCTACAGCTCTGCTCTCCTTCCTTCAGAGATCCAAGGTTTTAAGTTTGGAGTACCAGATGTGGGTCCCATGTTCTCCTCTTGACACCACCCCGTCATCCACAGTTCACTTGTCCAAGGTCACATTGGCTTTCTACATCACAATAGCTAAAATTCCCTCTTTGCAGCTGTGTCCTGAGAAGACTTGCAGAGGTAATAGTGCAGAGAGTGTCCTAAAACCCCGACAAATTAAAGTCACGTCACATTTCAGAGACCAGCCCTATTTCATAGGGTCAAGAACAGTATTTTTTACTCTGGAACCAGTATTTCTTTACCTAACTGATACACTGAAACTATGGAGTGTGTAACCATCCCTTAGAGTCCAAAGATAAACCCACCATACCCTTCAGAGCATGATTTAGCCACTGTAGGATCCTTTTTCTTTCTGCAGATTTCCAGGCTGCTCAGTTAGATGGGAAGAACTTACATTAAAGAATTTGCATAGTTCCTGGTTTAATTAGCACTCAACACTCCCTTGTTTAGTGTGTTCAGTCCCAGACTACTGGACCAAACTGTCCCTAAGCTTCTATGTACCTGCTCCCTCCCCTATCCTTGCAGTGTTGTGGGTCACTTTGGGGCTGAAATTGAGCTCCTCAGTGTGGTGGGAGTCACACAAGAAGGGCTGTGGGATTCTGAAGGTCTGCCTTGTGCTGACGTGGGGAATGTGGAGGTCTCCTAAGCCTGGTGTGCCATCCCATGCCTCTGTTCCCATGTGTGTGAATGGACTGTGCAGACTGCAGCCAGTGTGCAGTTTTCTTGCCTTGCTTAAATGCACACTGCTGTCTGTCTGAAGGCACAGGGGAGATGATAAAAGAGAATGTTGCAAATGGAGTACAGGGAAAGGAGGCAAAGACTATGAAAATAGACAGCTATCAGCTTCAAAGACACTTGAGGTGTCAGTATCTGGGACTTGTCATGCCCCTGAAGCTGTGCAAACTCGTGAGAAGAGCACAGAGCCTGTGGTAATGAACTTCATTGATAAGGTGGGTTCAGCTACCTGCTCACACCACTTTTCAGCTTCTGGGTTGAAGCTGCTTTTATCATGGATAGCCCAGAGCATGGATAGGTGTCTGTTTGCTCCTGCCACCCAGGGAGGCCCACAAGCTCCTCTCTGCCATTCCTAGGTGAGTGCACTGCTCACAGCTTTTAGGCCAACATCAGCTTGACATAGGTTGGGTTTTCCCTTTACACACAGCAATCCACAGCCCCAGGACTAGCCCCAGACCCCAGGGCTCAACCTTCACCTCGTGTCAGCAGGGCTTTTTCCACCACTTGGACCTATGGATCGCCCTATCACTTCCCAGTGTGAGTGAATGGTCAGGGATGTGAGGATAAAGCCGAAGGATTGTACACAAGTGGAGTGGTGCCTAAGCCTTGCACACAGGCTGGTGGCCACTTCTCACTGAACCAGACCCTGATGAAGAGGTAAGGACCAAAGTGTCAGTCTGGATATCACACGCTCGGGTTTACTGGAAGAGGAAAGGGGGTCTGTGGTTCCACTGCCACTGTTGAAGCCGTGCAATGCTGACAACGTCCTGCCCCAAGCCCTGGCTGATGCATCCAGCCCTGCTCAGTTCAGGAGAGAGTCTGATCCATGACATTTTCCCTGGCATATCACCAAGATGCTCTGAGCTATGAGCCTCCGCTTGCACTTTTGCCCTTCTGGTCTATAAGGGCAGCTTGCCCAGACAGCTAAAACTCACAGCCTGAGGGCAAAGGTTGTCCTTGAGGAGCCTGCTGGTTACGAGGATCTGCCTGGCTCTGCTGAAGCTCAGCTGCAGCTCTTCAGATGCAAAGTGAGCTGGCTGCCAACCTGATTCTGCTGCACGTTACAGGGTGCGAGATATTTACCAATTTTCCATGGCTCAGGATTTTTGTTTCTAAATGCAGAATATAAGCCCAATAAAGCCAGCAGCCTTGCCTTATTCATCTTCATTGCTATTTAAAGGCCCATAACATTTTCAGCTAAAAAGGTGGCTGTATTTGTCTTTGAATACTTTTGCCAGGGATGACAATTAAAGAGCAGACTAACTTCTAAGGAGGGCTCTGTTACACCAAAGATTGTTATCATCCTCAAGAGGATTCAGGGCTATGAATCACTCAGTTTCCCAGAAGTTTAGTACCTGCTGCCATGAGGCAAATATATTTTATCTCAAGTGCATTACTCTGACTCACTGTAATAAGCACAGCTTGTCAATGCACAGTTGTTCCAATCCTAAAGCTGTTTTGCTTGATATTATGGTTAAGTGTGATCGGATTTCTTGAAATTTCTTTGAAATACCGTTGAGCAAACTCATTGCCTTGGAAGTCAACCTGAGTTCACCTCCTTACCATCACTGAACACTTCCCATCAGACCTCATCCTCTCAGCTCCCCAGAGCATGGTGCCCTTTATCAGCTGCTTTGACCACCAGCGGCCATGGGACACAGCCATGTGAGGCTGGGAGAACACAGCCCCGGCCCCCCCACGCTGAATCTTTTAACAGATTTTGTGCTGAGCTCAAGTGAGCTCCTGGCTATGGATTGATTTTATCTTGTCTATGGGGACTGTCACACTAAAAGATAGCAATAATACCAACGCTGTAATGTAGGCATGAAAACTTATGAGTGAGCAGAATTTCTCTTAGGCTGGTGGAAAGGGAACAGCAAGTCCGCACCCTGGGGTCAGCTGGGGAGGCAGAGGTGTCCGGGAGCAGGGCAGGGATGCCAGAGCAGGCAGAGTTGTCCTGCTCTGTTTCTCACCAAGGTCATGCAAGCTTCTCCCATCAGCTATTCCAGCCATTTCTTGTGGCTGCAGCTTTCTCTGCCAGGAGGACAGAGGATTAAGCAGAAGAGGAGTGATGTTTTGAGCCTTCAGAGAGATTAGGTACTTGTTCACAGACAAGAAGGACCTTTGGCTCCAGCACTGCTGCATATTCATGGCTGGGGGAAAAGCTTGTCTCTGAGTGGAGCTCAGCAGCCTCAGGTGAACCTGGCAGAAAACCCTGCGTTTATTTTTCTGAACACTGTGCAATGTTATGATTCCACAAAAGGCCTTGCTCTCCCTGTCACTGAGAAGAATAACATCCCCATGCTTGCTGCGACCCTTTTATGTGACAGAGTATTAATTCCAATGGCTGGTACATCTGTGGAGCCTGATCTGATTACACTGCTGGGCCAGGTAACAAAGGCAGGCAGGCCATGAGGATAGCCATTAGACAAGCCCCAGGGAAAGAATTGCCTCTGGTGTGACCTGCACAGAGAATAGAAGCTAAGAAAAAAAAAAAAAAGAAAAAGAAAAGATTAGAAAACAGCAACAAAACATTTTTTGTTCTTCTACACTGTGCTATTTGAAACAGGAGCCAGTACTATTCCTCACAGACCCTGTAGATCATGAGTGCACTTCCTCCTGAAATGTCTAGATTTGCTCTGAAGTACTAAGGTTACTTAAAACATACATAAATATATATATTTGTTATAGGTATTTTATAAACACAGATATATTTTTGCATATCTGGTGTCTTAGTCTTTTTGTGATTGTGATTTTTTTGGGTTAAATTTATGTCATTTCCAGGTTTCTCTGTGAAGCTATGAAAGACAGGCAATCCCATAAAAATGACTCTACATCAATGAAAGAGGAGATCCTCCTACAATAACATGAGTATGGAATCCAGGGCTTTGATTCCTCTACTTCACAGACTGTCAGTACTTGTTTAAAGACTTGTATCTCTTTGCACTGGTCACCAAAAAATGCTGTTTTCACTGATGAAATTAATGTGGAAAATGTCAGCTTTTCTCAGGAAGCTGATGTTTAAACAGAAATCCCCCTTATTCAGAGCAAAGGGATGTTTTCCCATCCATGATCCATCAAGCCTCAGTGCTTGATACAACGCTCCCAGCCAGGATTTGGTATCTACTTTTCCAGACCTCATTAGTTTAATCACACAGCCTTTCAATATCTGTCCTTGAAGGAGACAGAAAACAGACACACAGACACACTGAAGGTTTGGGGACCTCTATGACACAGTCCTGCTGTGTGGCTGTAGGAAAATCCCTCGACTTGCCCTTCCTGGCCACCAGCCTGCTCTATGGAGTCACCTGCTTCTGGTGTTTGTTTTACCTGCTACAAGTAAGTAAACAGAAGATGATGGATTTCCACCTGAAGTAGACACCTTTGTTTATCCCTCCCTAAATTCCAGGCTATTGAGTTTATGAATAAGCCATGGTGAATGTGCAGAGGGGGAGTTTTCTTTTAGTCCTTTCCAAGTCTGCTGTGCTGGCATTGGAGACGATGGCACTGTGAGCGCAGCCCATGTCCGAGCACATCGGCCACTGCAGGGGTCGGTCCTGGCCCTGGAGGTGGGCTGCACATGGGGTGGCTGTGCCAGGCTTCTCCAGGGGTCACTGCTCACATCTCAGCTCAGAAGCTCTGCTCTTGCAGGCACACGTTTGCATTCATGCCACTCGGGAATTCAAACGACCACATTTTTGAAGGGTTCATTGATCACTTATAACTCAAAGTCAGGGTGTTTATAAAACAGCACAGACCTGAAAACACCAGGAAAATATACTATTTACTTTCTACTGCAGGAATGTCCCAGCAGAAGCTGACTCTGGCTCAGCAGAGGACCCCCCCAGGCTGCCCCACTTTGGAGGACACCAGCTTCTTCCAGCACCCAGCATGCAGGAGAGGACTCCCCTATCCCACCAGCGGGCCAGGACAGACAGAGCACGTGGAACAATCACACAGGGCCAGGATGTGGGAAAGGTACCCTCCTGCCCCAGGAAACCCCTTGGACAGTGGCAATGAGGGGAATTGGCCTCCTGCCATGTCCCACCTGTCCAGAGATGCTGAGAAACATCATGACTCGAAGCAGGAGTGAATGCAGCAGGAGGGAGCTGAGGACTGCTGCCTATGGTGGTGTCAGCCCATTTACATTTCTAGATACGCAGGTCCTGTAGTCAGCCATCATTGCAGGATCAGAGCATCTATCACAAGCAACAACAAAATTATCTCTTTACCAGCACTGCCGGCAGGAACAAGATTAGGCCAGTTATTTTTATTACTGGTTTTATTTTGTGTTACGCTGTTTGGGAGAGGTATCAACTCCATCTGTGGAAGTGTGATGTGATTAAGCCAAGGAGTTATACAAAAATGAAGACAAAGTGCTTTGCCTTTTGTTTGAAGGCAAAGTTCATCTTTATTTGGTCTGGCAGCACAGTCCAGAGGACTGAGCTAGCTCTGGAGAAAGACGCCATCAGGGCCAAAACTGCTTGGTCTGGGGAGAGACTGGGAATGGCTGAAGTGGGAGAGGGAAATGGAACAGCAGGGAAACAGCGTGGGGAACAGAGCCTTGGAAATACAGTCTGTTATATGGCACTTGGTACATTTGTTTCCACCTCATGAGTGAACCCAGGGACCTGGGATGGAAACATGAGTGTTGGGAGATCTTGTGCCATTTGCACTGACTGTAGGACAAGCCATATTACAAAAAATTAACAGTTCCAGTGACCGTTAGAGGAGGGAAGAACAACAACATTCACAAATTAAGAAACAAATACTGCTCAGTTAAATGGAGGCTCATTAGCACTGCACAGAGCATTATGCACTGTGGGGATGAAGGAACATGGGACCAGAGGGGACTGCTCACAGTGTGACCAGTCCCCACCACTGGAACCACTGGGGTGTATAATTCTTTGTGAAAATAAGTCTGAGGAAAGGCAAATAATCCTGGCCCTTGGCTCTGGGCCCTGTTGAGAGGCTGTTCAAGGCCTTGAGGGACATGTGCTCCCCTCAGAGCAAGCATAATTTGCTTTGTTTATCTGCTCATGCTGTTTCCCACACCGACACAAACCACCCCTGCTCATGCTTGGACATCTCTCTCTGACAGTGCACAGCAAATATTCGGGGGGCCACAGGGCACTTGTCCTCATTAGGCAGAAGAAGAGTCAGAATGGGGTGCTGCATCAGCGTATAAGGGAGAGAACCAGCTAATTGCAGTCCCAAAGGGACATTCAAAACTGAATCACATTAATGTCTTGCAGAATTCTTGCTTTTTGTTTTCATACGCAGCAAATAACTCCAAGGAGGATTGAACGGGGAGGTGCTGCAATTCTCCTTAAATGACAGAGAGGAGGCATAGGCTCGTGTCAAGGGCATGAAGTAGCAACAGGCCATTTGTTTCTGGTAGAACACAGTGTACCATCATTGGAAGGAACCTTTCTGAGGACTGGCATTTTCAGATTACTATTTGGAAAGAGAACCCTGGGTTCCCACACCGTTCCTGGGGCTTCTTTGTGCTTCAGCTGGTGGATGAATCTTTGCAAATCCAAAGACAGGAGAATCATCACTTCTCCAGGAATGCACATCTGTTCTCAGAAAATATAGCTTGAATAAAGATACAGCGGGGGAACGTGAGGTAGAGAATGATCTGCTGGAGGAAAAGGGACATCAGGCCTGCACAAAGACAAGCGGCTTCAGAAGCTGAGCATCTGAGGAAGAGAACTGGGATAACCAGATAATGATCAGAGGAACAGGAGGATTACTTTCACATTTGGTAAATGAGCAGACTTTTTCCCTGACTTCAGCATAATGTTTATTTTTCACTGAAGCTTCTTCTGAGCTTGGGGAATAATAATGAACTATTATTTGCAGATCAGTAGGATCTCAAATCTCCAACCTCTTTACAGACAAAGGTGTTAAAAGAAAAGGACTGGGAAGCATCCAGTTATATGCTCCCCTGCAAGAGAACAAAGAGATCCCAAGCCAGAGCCTGGAGAGAAAATCACAGCACAATGACCTGTGCCAGTTACCTGGTGAACTGACCAGGGAAAGATGACTGAAATGGGAGGTGATATCTGGTTTTCACTGAGCACAAAGGGTTTTCATCTGACCCTTCTTCCTCTTTATTTGGGGTTCAGAAAAGAGCTTAGCAGCTTTGGTGAGATGATTTTTTTCGAATATGGCCCAGGGTCATAAAGATGATCAAGGGACTAGAGCATTTTTCATATAGGGAGAGACTAGAGAGTTGAGGTTGTTCATCTTGGAGAAGAGACAGTTCAGGGGTACATTTGCATGTGTTCAGTTCCAGTGTGCATAAATGCTAGATGGAAGACAATGAGGAAGTGGGAGCCAGTCTCTGCAGTGATGCCCACTGACATGAAAAAAGACAACAGGCACAAATACAAACACATCAATTTTATATGAATGTAGTCAAATAATCTGCTTTACTGTGAGGGTGGCTGAACGCTGGAAGAGGTTTCCCAGAGAGACTGTACAGTCCACCTGTGGAGACATTCAAAACCCAACTGGAGGCAGTCCCATGCAGCCTGCTGTAGCTGGCCCTGCTTGGGCAGTGGGGGAGAATTGAGTTGATGATATCAAGAGGTCCCTTCCAGCCTAAATGATTCCAAGATGATGAAGGTTTACATCCACGGGAGGTGACTGGGATCCCAAGCCCCACTGGTTTCATTGGCAGAGAGTTTGACCTACGAAAGCTAAGGGAAGTCATTCTCTATTCTCCACTTTTTGGGAGAATCTCTGCTAAATCCCACATAACTCTTGCAAGATTAACTCTTCCTACAGGGCAAGCAGAGTTTATAGTCCCAAGAGGGTGGTGAACTATGCAGTTCTGAAAAAGAACAGATCCAGCCATATCCTCGTCCAGCCACGGGAAAGATCTGCTGCCCTAGGACAACTGCATCCATGTCTCTGTGCACAGGATGGCGGTGGTCTCTGGGTATGCAGCACCTGCATTACCAGAAATGTCCCTGACGCGGCTTTGTGAGGATGCTGCTTCACACAGGCCCTTGGCACAGGGTGGATTCTCCCCGGTGTGGCCCAGTTAGCACCATCTGAGTTACAGCAGCAGCAGACCTGACAGGGACAAGCAAAGCACAGTATCACAGCAGTTTGTGCTGCCGACTGCTTTGTTTCTGAACATCATAATTACAGTCCCAGGGTGATACTGTCAAGCTTGGAGTTAGTAATTTTTCTGCAGCTATTAGAGCTGAATACTTAATCCAGAAAGAAAACATTAGAAACCCCTCTGAGCTAGACATCAAACCCTGCACTTAAATGAGTAAATGTCCCAAGGACATCGCTGTTGGCTGAAGACACCATGCTGTGGTCAACATGTGTCCAGCAACTGAAGTGTGAGAGCAGAGCATGCACACGTGCTCTGGCTTGTACCATCACCAGCAAAAGGTACGCAGGGCCAGTGAGCCCATACACATATCTGGGGGAGAAAAATCTGCTGCCTTCCAAAGGCACAGTCCATTGGGGGAAGGTAAGGGGTGGGAGAGAGGACAGGACTCAGCGTACAGGCATTAGCTGTGGCAGGGAGAGAGCTGGGGAGTAGGGCAAAGAAAGGAGAGCAGCCTGCAGGAGTTAGTGTGTCTTGTGGCAGAGAGGGGAGCACACTGGCACATTGGGCAGGGTGGAGTAGTAGAGGAAACTGAGGCAGGAGAGGTGCATGAAGCCTTGGAAAAGCCAAAACAGAGCAGGAGATGTGAAGAGCTGGAGGATGGAGAGCAGAGATGTCAGAATATGCCTGCAAGGTACTGAAGGTGGCAGGAAGGGAAGATGGGGCTGGGACAAGCGATGTGACAACACTTTGGTAGTTTAACCATGGTCTGTTATTGTCTTTGTTCAGCTCCAGACCCAGTAGATCAATTCTCAAACAAACGCAGCTGATCCAGCCTAGACCTACTCCCTGGCATTGGGGCTCAGGGTTGGGTGCCAACACTTCCCAGAGTTTGACAGCATCAGCAATTAATGACCAGAACTTGTCGTCAAAGGCATGCTCTGTTAGGCTTCCCTCTGCTTTTACAGACCCAGCTCCTTGTATAGACTTGATTTTATTTGTATGAAATGGCTTCTGTTGGTTGTTTTGTTGTTGTTGTTCCAGTTTGGGGGATTTATTAATAACCATTTCTCCAGAAACTGTGACTAATGAAAATTTCCATTCTATGTACTTTAATTTGAAAATGCTAGTGGGTAGAAAACAATCAAAATCTTTCATGGATTTTTTATTTTTCTCCAGATCTTCCATTCTGCTTTTTGCATCTGGAAACTGAGAGAGGATGCCTCTATTTTCTGAAACTATATGGAGAAAGCCCTTCTTGCAGAGATAAAATAACAGGACCCCAGAAGTACAAAAGGGTTGAGAAGTTATTGAGAACATTTCTTTTTATGAGGGAAAAAGTTGTTATTTCTTTAAGTGTCTTTCCCCAGTTGTTTCTGTGGCTTTCTCACCAAGGGAAACATAGAGCAAGCAACACAAAAATTGAACTTTTCAGTTTGAAAACACAGCTAAAGAACATCCTATTGCAAAAGGAAAATGCTGGTTTAGTTTCCAGCTGTTGCCTGGAAACTTAAATGCAGAGCATTTGACAATTTTGTCTCACTTAGAAATTTCCCCTGGGAAAACTTCCCAGTTTTCAATCAGCTTCACTTTTTGAGCTTCAAATGTCTCTAAATCCTCCACTGACAACTTGCTTCATGGCAGAAGCCAGCTGGAGGGGTTTTCATAACCTTGTTGTGAATTGTCACCGTCACAGACCAAACCCACAAAGCTCCCTGCTCTGTCCTCATTGACAGAGGAGAGTAATTGATTCCTGTAACATCTCACTGACTGTTTGTTTCAAACCCTCCGTACCAGAGATAGATTTTAATGAAATGTTCCACTTTTACACACATGAAATATATCAAATTAAGTTTTTGAATGTGAAATAACAGTTATCAAATGCAGCCAAACAAAGACTGTCAGAATAACCAGGATATAGGCTGAACGAATGGGAAAGGCGGAGAACATTGCTGTCTCTTGCAAAAGGTTCAAATCTGGGCCAGGATGCTTGTCCCTATTGTCACTGAATCTGTGCGTTACTATACCAGCTCTGAGTCTTTCCTCACTTAGATTTAGTAGGGCTTTATTGGGAATGGGATGTAAATGATAAATTTTTCCACTTTTGCTCAGATAGCCCTGTTTCTAGGTGCTAAACCCGGATTTCCACATAAATTTTATGAAATCTGGATTTTGTCCCTCATCCCTCACAGTATTCACAGACATGTTGTTATACAGCCTGGAAAAACAGGTGAATATTAAAGTAAAATTTGCTGATGACAGTGTTTTTTCAGTGTAAGGAGCAAAAGCTGAACAGGCAGAATTACAGAAGGATTTCAAAACTGGTCAGTGAAAGGGCTGCTAAAATTCTGTGTTAATCTTTGTAGAGTCATCTGCTTGATGAAAAAAATGATCCTAACTTCCTATGTAAAATGGCGAGCTCTGTGTTGGCTACTGTGGCATGAGAGAGAGCTCTTGTATTGATTTAATAATTTAACATCATGTAAATCAGAAAGATTATAGCAGAATTTGAAGGTGTTCAAGGAGCAACAGGGAAAATGAAAGATGCAGAATGGCTTCCACATCTATAACACAAAAGTAGCTGTGAAAGTGTCAGCTGCATTAGATGGCTCCAAAATCCAGAGGTACCGAGAGGAAATGGACAAGAACTGATTTCTTTGTGGTTTAGGAGCTTGGGGTCATCAGATGAAGCTAGTAAGAGACAAGTTCAGGACAAGTGCGAGGTGGAGGTGCTTTATATAGTGGAAAACAAAGCTCAGGACCTTGCAGGAAAGCTACAGCAGCTAACAACAACAAAAATAAATAAATAAATAAAAATTAAATAAGCACAAAATAATTTCGAACCTCTTAAGAAGTAATGAAGCACAGAATTGTTCTGCAACCACTGCAATGTAGCATTCCCCTTCACTCATGTAGGCAAAGTGAATATAAACACTCATATCACAGCATCTACCCACCAGAAGGCTCTAGCCATGCTGAATTTTAGCTTTCATCATTCCACTGTTTATTTTCAAAGACACCTGTCAGTGGATTATACTTTAAAACTGATGAAAAAGAGGGTCAAACTGTAGTTTATTTCAGTCATACTGAAACTGCTGCACATGGCTAGAATATTGATTTCCCTTTCTCAGAAGAACCCAGAACTAAATCAGAAGTCCCAGTTTTTCTTCACAAACACCCTGAACCCACCTCCAACTGACTGAGCTCTTGTGTAAAACTTCACTTGTGTTCATGGCATTCAGACTTCACTGGAGGATTCTAATCTGCCATGGGAAGCAGCAGGAAACATTTGTAGATTTCATCATTACAATGCCAGAGACAGTGAATATCGCAGGACAGGTTAAAGCACATACTTCTGCACAGGTCTTATCACATAAAATTTGGCTCAGCTGTTCAGATTGGAGCTGCAATGATTGCTATGAGATCAAAGTGATCTTTACAGAAGAAAATCAGGCCATTGGATGCATTGTGGATCTAATACACAAAACTGGGAAAGCTGCCACCGATGGTGGCCAACACGTGGAACAGAAAGGTCAGAAAGTCTCCATTGATCCTCAGATACATAATCCACATGAAGAAGTTGATGGTCACTTGCTACATATCTTTGGTGGATGTCATGACCATTGCCAGCTGTTGCTGTGTTGGACTAATGAACAAATTCTGCAGTTTTCCAGCAAACTAAACTCATTTAATGTTCCTAAGAACAAATTCTGCACACTTATTTTGAAGAGGCAGCTTTAAGGGCTGGTTTCCAAGACAGTGGATCCTGCATGCTCAGTTGACATTCATCGACTCAGCTGTCAGAGGTCTGGAGCAAGACAAGGAGAAAAGAGGTATACCTTGGATGAGAAGAAGGGTACATCAACCTTGTATCCTCTGTCTAGAAAGAATCAGAGTGCAAACTTAAGTACAAGTATGAGATATGTCCTTCTCTGTCTTCCTCTTTGCTTCCAGTCTGTAGCTCAGGGAGCTGATAAATGAGAGATTTTAAATCACTATTTAACATGTCTTCATAGTGTAGGTTTGTTTGTTTGTTTTTAATAGCTTCATGAATTCCTGCACAATTTTGATATCCACGACACCTTGCAGTAATCATTCCACAGTTTAATTATAACTTGAATGAAAACATACTTCCTTATTTTTACTTTAAACTGGCTGATGTATGTTACATATTAATTGCATTAGTTACATATATTAATGATTCTTTCTTGGTTTGAGGTTTTAAAAAATAATCTTATAATGTACTATTCTCCTGTTGCATGCCACTTACAGTCTAGAGGGGCATTCTTGTACCTCCTAGGACATTGTTTTTCCTGATTGAAGAGTTCCCTTCAGTTTCTTCATTCCCCCTGTGGAGATATATACCTGGGAGGTATACTTTTGAACATCCTTATTGCTGTTCTGTATATTTTCCTAGTTCTATTGCCTAGTTCTGCTTGATCTAGTTAAAAGGTTTTGGATAATCCATGAACACCATATTGATCAAATCACACTTGCTCCTCTGCTCCTTTAAAGAGCACTAATATGTCTGTGAAACATGTCCCCCGATAAACGTTACGCAGAGGTCTTTACTTTTTATAATATTTATCCGCAAACCTTCCACTTCCAAACCCCAATGAGGTTTTGTAACTATTCATTTCATTAATTTGAGACAGTTCTTCCAATTTATATCCCACAAAGAAGAGTTCCATGGATAGAATTTCCCTAAGCTCCTCTACTGCAAACATCAATATGAAGAATTCATTTAGCTTTTCTGCTCTCACCTTATCTTCCTTGAGCTGCTCCTTTCATGCCTCACTCATTTACTGGCCTTGTAGACTCTCTGGCAGTCTTCCTGCTGCTGATGTGTTTCAAAAGGATTTATTAGTAGTTTTTATACTGTTAGCAAGTTGTTCCTAGAAATATTTCTTGACATGCCTTATTATGATTTTACATTTATCTTGCCAGAGCTTATGCTCTTTTCTGGTTTCCCCATTTAGACATAACACATGATTTAGGACTTGTAGAAAGCTAATGCTTTGTGACATAAGTTATAGTGGGGGGAAAAAAGCAAGCTTGATCTTGACCAGGAATTTTACCATGGTGTCCCTTAGAACTCAGGTTAGAGGTAATGCACACCAAATCTGCTATCACCCCAGAAAGACTAGTTCTCATTACATCACTGTTTTGATGTAGGTGAGTAGTGCACTTGTCAAAGCACTCTCTATGAAACGCAAGGCTGGAATTCACCCAGTCATGGTGCAGATCTTGGCATACAAACCAATAGCCCCCGCTTCCCTTTATAAATCAAATCAATCACAATCTAGAAATGCCCACAACTCTCCTGTGACTCTAAAGGGAGTGAAAGACAATGTGCTCAGACATTTGCACCACAGACATCTACACCACAGGAGATCTCTCTTTCCCCCCGCCGTAAGGATGTTCCATGTTCAGGAGCTCTGAGCATCTTGAAGAATGAGCTTCAGGCTGAATCATTCACAGAGACCCTTGGGGATAACAGAAGGAGGGCTTTAAGGGAGTCTGTGTATGAAGATTATACATATTCCAAGCCTCTATCAACTTTTTTTTTTTTTTCAGAGGAAATTTCAGGAAGAAGAGTTCTTGCATAAAAGCCAGATCCCCCAGGGTGATATTGGTTAAATGTTCTGACAGCTTGAATGTTGCCTGATGGAGGACAAAACTTTTCAGAACTCTGCTATCATACTGTAACTGGGTTACCTATATTTGGACTTTTTCAGTACATTTTATCTCTACACTAGCTTTTGCCATGAGTTCAGGGTGATTTGAAGGTAACTAAGAAGCAGAAAGGATCTCTGCTTCTTTAGGGGTGGCCATCTCCACCCTAGATGTCATGCTGCTCACACAGCGCTGCACTAAAGGCAGGTGCAGAGCAAGGTAGGAGAGCTCCCCCAGCAAGCATCACAGGCACACCTGGGTGATGCACTGCTAGCTTCACCCCTCTTCTGTTTCTATTAATTCAGGAAGTTTCTATTCCTGAAACTGCACTGATGAGAAGCCAGGTCTGGACAGGATGTGTGGTGGGTACTGCCGGTGTCTCTAGGGAACAGCAGTCTTCCTGCACTGGCAGATGTATTGAGAAACATCTGTATTTTACATGGTGCTGCAGTTTAGCTGGGAAATGTATTCTCTATAAATAAGAAAGAAATATGACAAAAGCATTTGCTTCCCTGGGAACTGGGATTTTGTCCAGTGTACCAACATAACCCTCTTAAGGAAATAGCTTTGTCTGATTTTGCTAGCAGAAAGTAAGGATATGGAAAGGTTGATTTACAGGAGAAGCTCCAAGAAGAATTAGCAGATCCCTCAGCAATGTGCACTAGTGCACGTTTGTCAAAGGAACCAGTGACCATCAGATAAGTTCAGGATGACAAGAACAGCTCCAGGGTCACCCCATGAAGCCCCATCAGTAATCATCTAAGAACCAGACTGGGCACAAACTTACCCATGGCATGGTTCAGGCTGAGCTTCACAGGCTCTTCTGGGCCAGTAGACATGCAAGGGCAGATGTTACAGGTGAAGGCGGTCAGGGCAATTATGGGCTGTCCATCCCCTGAGGAGCCTGGCAGCAAGGTCAGATCTTCCCTTCTCACCTCTGATGGGAAAAAGAAACTGGTTTCTGATGAAATTCAGCAGCCTCATCTAGTGGTAGGAGTCCCTGCCCGTGGCAGAGGAAGTGGAATTAGATGATCTTTAAGGTCCTTTCCAAACCAAACCATTCTGTGATTAAATAACCCCTGGAAAAGGGATGGTGGTCAGTGTTTAATGGGGCTGTCTTCCTCCCTACACTGTAAGCAGCTGTTACCCAAAGCTTCTCCAGCACAGATTCACCCAGGAGGGAGAGGAAGTATCCCAGCAGCTGACAGCATCTTTTGTGAGCTTTGAATCATCCTGACAAACCAGAAGCACCTCGGGTCCATCTGTTGACGCCAGCAGGGACTTCTTAAAACCAAGCAATCCCCCTGTGTATACATCTCAAAGCTGCTCCCCAGCCTCCTTCACACTTCCAAATCTTGTTTTCCATGGCTGCTCAGAACAGAGGCGAAGGAAATTTCAAGGGCTTTGAACAACCATTTGCAGTTAATTTGGTGAAGTCTCTCCAGGCAATTAGCGCTGGAGGCTCTCAGCACCCCATGCTCCCAGCATCAGGCCTGTGCTCTGCCTGGTACATTTGCTCATGCAGGGAGGGAGTTGCTGTACACAATTAAGTAGCCCAGACACTTAATTTAAAGTGAAGTGAAAATAAATGGGTGACTGTAATTAGTTATTACAGTTTATTAGCGGCTCATATCCTTTGGCAGATACTGTCTTTATTTGCTGTTTAATGGGATTAATAACTTCTTAAGTAGGCAAGTGACAGTGAAGAGCAGTTACAGTTTACAACTGGGAGACAGGCACTCTCTTGCCTCTTTCTTCCCTCCCCCCTTCCCTTTTTTCTTTCAAGAGGGATATTTTCTCATGTCTCCCCTGTAATACTTGCTGAGTTTTTGGCACAGTAAATCAATAAGCCGTTGTGACAGGCAAACAGATAGTGGCTGCTCTTTCAGCTCATCTTAAGTGGTTGTGATTCTCAAGTCACACAGCATCAGCCACGAAACCCACCTGGGGTACACTGACTCCCCTGGAAATCCTGAGGTCTCCCAGCCAAAATGGCTCGGCTCAGTCTGATGTTTCCTTGGAGAACCCAGGCCTTGCATAAGCCAGCCTCTGTGCCTCTCCCCGTGCCCCAGGGTGGTGTTTCAGGAAGATTTCTAGCAGGGTGAAGGTCAGTAAGTGGTGCTGGGTTTCTACAAAGAACAGTTTCTCCCACTGCCCCCCTTCTCCGGGCTTCCTCCCTGCTCTCCTTAAACCAACCTTTGCTCAGGACCTCTCCCGAGTGCTTCCCCCTGGCAGCCATTCCCCTGAAGCCCTCATTTCCTCCTGCCTCTGCCCTTTTCCAGGCAGAAGCAGTCTGCGTGTGAGCAGCCCTGCTGGAGTTAGCCACCAGAGGAGACAGCTTGTTCATCGCTTCAGGGGCAGCACAGGCAGCGGGCAGAGGGGAGCCCCCAGAGATGGACCCAGCCCCACCTCAGCCCCCCAGAGGACCCTGCCAAAGCCACCCCCCCGCTGCGGCCTAGTGCTCTGCTGCAGTCCCAGTGTCCTGCTGCTCACCTGGCAGTTGACATTAGTTGCAGTGCCCACGGTGGGTTCCTTCTGCCTTATCTTTCTTCCTGTCACCCACCTTGATTTTATTTACTAGCAAGCAGGTCTTCCATCTTCCTATCTGCAGCTTCAGGATTTGCTGTTGTACATCACATCAAAGGGACTTGGTTCTTAATTGCTGTTTCTGTAGTGGAGTGTCTTAATGTGTTTGGGCATAAAATGTCTGTCTTATTGCTGTCAGGACAGATTTTCAGTTTTATCCTTTTTTGAAACTCACCACCAAATGAGCCAGATAGGAAACTGAACACTGGAGAGAGGTATTTTTTGGGAAGGGTCCCCTACATCTGAAAAGTTATACATATATATGTGTGTGTGTGTGTGTGTGTGTTTGTATGTGTGTGTTATATATATATACTTTTTTATTATTATTTTATTTTTTATCGATTCATTCTTAAGATATAGGAATTAGAGAGCTCCACCAGCTACTGAACCTCCTTAGTTAGAAAGCTGGGCAGGATTATTAAATACAAGAGAAATGAATCAAAGGGAAGCCTTGTGGCATCTGTGTCAAAAACCTGTGTTGAGCTGTGCAAACAATGAAGCAAATTCAATACTGCCTCATTTACATTTTTTCTTGACAGGACAACAAAAAACAAATTCTCCAGGCAAGCCAACAGGAAGGAAGAGTAATAAAATCAGGGCATGCTGCTGTCTTCCACCTAAGTTCTAAGAAACTGAGTAGTAAGAGCCAAGAGTTTTTTAAAAATTATACTATTCCTTATTTCTCAATGAGGAAAGAGTATGACTTGGCAAACTGTCCCTGCCTCTAACCCTGTGAAGTGCTTCAGCTTTTGTTATTACTGCAAACCTCATCCTTGAAAGAGACCTAAGTAAGTTTAGACAGCCCATTAACTGCCCATTATTGGTGTATGCACTCCATCAAGATTAGCATTGCAAATGACTAGCAAGGGGATAAACTCATCTTGAACACAATTTGCTGCAAACTGTTGTTCTGGATTCTGCAGTCCTGTGGAAGGCCAGGGGTAAAGGAGGGAGCTGCAGGCACAGACCGTGCATATCAGCATCAGTCCCAGAAATACAGTCATGGGCTAGGATGTTATAAACTGAATCCAGCAGACATCAAGGGGTTCAATCCCCCTTCTTATGGCTATCTGACATGTCATCATGCAGAGTAAGATCCAGTTCCAGATCAGAGTGTCTGTGTCTAGATGTCCACCTGTAGGCTTCTTCTGGCACCTATCTTACCTCTGTAGGGTCAGCTTCTCAGGGAGGACTCCGTTCTGAAAATGTGTCTGGGAGCCTGAATCAGGACTCATCAAAAATGCAGAGACTCAATGCCTAACTTTGTGAAGTTAGTTGCATTACCTCTGCAGGATTGTGTATCTGACTTGCTTTAATGAAATGTCTGTATCATATTTAACAAAGCTCTCGATTTCCAGTATACATGGTGTGCTGTCCTCTTTATGATGCTATATTGCACTGACTCAGTGTGGTCTGTCAAGGTCAATTTACAGAAAAATTACTTACCAGACAAGGATGAATCCCTAAATATTTATGACCGAAGTAGGAAGTTATTATTGTAGGATCCTGTTTCAGTAATGAGTCTCCTGGTCTGGGTTGAATGTGACATGTACAACAGGGTCATGCACAAACAAGTTGTTTGAGTGATGCGGCTGTGTTCGTCTGCTGCACCTGGATGTGGAGGAGCTCTGCACAAGAGCAGGGCCACCTGAGCCTCTTGGCTGGACTACCAGTCTAATATGATCTGGCCGAGATCTTCCATTTATTCATGGGAATGAAATCCACCATATTTCTAGGACTATTTATGATTATTTCTAAGTTAATGTACATAGATCAAATTCAGGGCTGTCTACTCAGAAATGCTCTAGCACATAAGGCAAAATACATAAGTAAAATCTTTTAGCAACAATAGTGGCAGCTTAGGTGGATATGACAGCAATGGCTCATTCAAATAGTAAATGTGTGAGTTGTCCTTTTGAGAAGCGCTAACTAGTAAAATGATAATATTTCCTAGAAGACAGCGAAATGCAAACAACGTTGTCACTGCACATCTTGCAGACAATCCACTTCCCTTCTGTTCATTTTGAAGACTCATAAGGTTGCTTATTCAGACTTGGGACTTTTACAAAGCTATTTGCTCTGTTCTCCAGCTTCCCTGCTGTTTGAAATTCCCACTTCAGCTGCACCACCAAGACACTGTCTCATCTGCTGCCGTGGGCCAGACTGCAGTGCAGAATGTAATGTCTTGCTGTGATCTGTGCATGCACACACATTGTTCCTTTACAAAGTGCTGCGTGTGTCAAAAAAAGGTGTTTTACATCATATTTATGTTTCTCAGACACGAGAGACACTCACAATATGATGGAAGAGAGGAAATGCCTCTGCCAGTGGGTGGTGGGTTTTGCTGCAACATGATCAGAAAGTAAATTATCCCCGAGATGAGAGTTCATAAAGTTTCTAGCTGTCATTCCCATCCAGCTTAGGATGTTAGGAATGTCCTACAAGCCTCTGGCCAACACAGGGTGTATCACCTACTGGTGGTGGAAATGTCCAACAAAGCTGATCAAACATTTGCTCAACTAATGCTTCTCAATTTGTTTTTGTCAACTAATGAACAACAACCTTGTGCAGAGCTAAGGTGAAAGTCTCCATTAGCGAACTCGATTTGCACATTTCCAACAGCTAGTGGAAAGGTCCTACAAGAGCTTCATAACAGTTCAAGCATATGAAGTAGGGAAGTCTTGCATTTCTTTATCTCCAGCCTTGTTGTTGGGACCCAAAGTACAGACAGGTTACATGAGATGTCCAAGATCACTGTAACCACAGAAAAGGAAGTGCTCTGATTTCAGCTTCCACCTCACAGCACTCAGCTGTGCTTTCAACCTGCTCCTAGTATGTTTAAAGAGAAAAAAATAAAATAAAAAGAAAGAATGAGCCTAGAGCAGCCCTGAGGAGCTCTGCTGGTAAGATGGCACAGTTTACAAAGGCTGAATACATAGAAGAACCATTTTGATCTGCAGGTGATTTCAAGCGAAGCATCTGCTTCACTCAAAATTCAAGACTGATTCTCCTGTAATGCCATAAACAAAACAGGTCCGGTCCCATTTCAGGAATCTTGAGGTGAGCAAGACATCTGCTCAGGGCAGATCTGACACAGTATGTTCAGGAGACTGTCTTTCTGGAAAGACAGCTGGAGAACAGGCAGGATGGCCTAGAGCACCTCAAGAGGCATTAGGCATCTCTGCTTAGGTGGCCTGTCACCGACCTACTTCCAAGGAGGCTGAGGTCCATCTGGAGTCCTGAGCACGTCATGCTTTGCTGAGCTGGGGCTTGCTGAGCCCCTCTTCCAGCTGCTGTTGCAAGACTTAGAGTCAATCAAGCACTGCCCTTGACACAGTGACAGCCCCGGAGGCTGTCCAGCTGTACCATTTTCACTCCCTGAAGTCTCGGCTCACTTTGCTGTTCCACTCATGACCTCTGTCACTTGCTGAGAGGGAGTACAATGATAAACATCTTATGTCATTCACCTGAGTGAAGATGTCGTGTGATTTCACCATGTAACGGTGTCAGTAACTGAGACAGCAACACCAGGGACATATTCTCATCATCCCTGAAGCTGGACAGTCCTGTTTTGCCTGCACAGGAGGTCAGACAGGTTGGTCATGCAGGTCCCTCCCAGCTCTACCCTCTTTACATACACAAAGCAGATGCTGGCTTTCCATCCAAAGAAGACATCCTGTATTCAGCAAAGGTCAGGAAGACTTTGATACTCTGGAGAGAATGGTAGAGCTAGTGCCAAACTGCAAGGATCTTAGTTTTTCTCGCTACAAAACTGCGCATTTTTTATCTTAAATGAGTGTTTGGCTTCAGCCCTGCTTTTCCTCCTGATAGTTCCCATTCTTCATCTACCCATGACTGACAGCTGAGCACTGACAGCACCGACTTCCCAAGCAGACTGGCTTTGTAATTATTCTCTCCAGTCTTTTCTGCTTCTAGATTGCATGGATGCTTTAAAATAATAAGTGTTTTAGGACCTGCCCCAGAAAACACTAGCATCAGTCTTTACATTGACTCCTGTCAGTAATAGGTCACACTTCTGTTAAAGGTCTTTTAATGGCTTTGAAGTTTGATAGGTCAATCAGGAGAACCTACCGTTCACTTGTAGGGGCTGGAGCATGGCCAGAGCAGGTGGCACTAGGGCAGTTCAGTCTCTAGCAAATGACTGTTTAGTGTGAGCACAATTCACTTTCTGAAAGCTTAAAATGTGAATGTGACCATATCCCAGAGAGGCAAGAAAAGGTGTGTCCCTGAGCACAGGCAGATCTCCCTAAAGATGCCCTACCTTGACTCCAAAGTTGGATTTATCTGGGGAATAGAGATATTCAGTATAATCTTTGTTGAGACTTTCAGTGACAGTGATGAGCCTGAAGTTGGATTTTTCACAATTGGAAAGCCCACAGATGTGGCTGATGCTGAATGCTTGGACATACTGCATCTTACCTGCTCGGCTGCTGCCTGCCAAAGGCTGGTTGCTCTGTAGAGGTGACCCTAAATGCTAGGGAGTCAGTGAGAGTTGTTTTGCTTCTCCTTACACCTCATCAGAAAGCAGTGCTGAGCCAAGACTTCAAGCAGCAAATCAGGACACTTAGTCACTGCTGCTGTGGTTGTTGAGGGTAAACAGAAGAATCACAGATCAATTGGAAGAAGTGGGTTTTTTTTCTGAGCCTCAAAACCCAAACAAAGACAATGATGTATGCAGTTAAAAATTATGAAAGGAAGTACCAATACTGAATGAATTGCTCCAAGTCCCTAGCTGTAGAAAGCTTTTCAATGACTCTCCCTTAGATTTAGATGATCATGTCTAAATTAAGGAAACTAATTAAACACTCATCGGCTAGTTTGCAAACAGCAAGCAATTAACTCCAAACATACTCACTGCTTGAGTTTGCTCAGCAGCAATGAAGACAGCATCCTGGACAATGCAAAACGCCTCGTGCTCTTAAGGCTCTGCTCTGTTGTGAATAGCACAGACTGGAGTCATGGAAGCTGTAGAGCAACCAAGAGCTTTTTGGAGCAGGTATTACTACCACATCAGTACCCTGGTCCTGTTGATTTTAGTGAAATGTAATCCTCTCCAAGCTCCAGGAGTACTAACAAATCTTCCCACTGGGCAGATACTGGGAACCAGAGCCCAAGCTGCTTGAAGGGGTGTCACAGCACTCTCAAAGATGGGAAAGATGATACTGTCATGGGAAAACACAGGCTTGATAGAGTCAAATAAAGAGATACAAACCACAATTTTTTCTCTCCTGACCACTTCTAGCTTTGACATGAAATCATTGAAGTGCCATGAACATGGAGATGACCCCCCCTGCACTCCAGGGCCCAGAGTAGGTGGGCAGCCCTGCCTAAATTTGTCTCCTGGGCACAAATGTACCCATGCATTTCTGAAGCATCTCTCACTGCCCAGGATATATTTTTGTTGCATTTTTGCTAAAACTCAGGAGAGCAATTTTCAGGGAAGATTCAGCATAAGGCTGGTTCATAGTTATGAGAGAATATGGTAAGAAAATTGTTATCTTCCCCTGCAGATAGCTACCAGCTATATTTCAGAGGAGCCAAGCTGGACAGCTAGCAATTTCCATGCTTACACCATTGCCTGAAGTACAGGTTTTACCTAAAGGCAATGATGTGAGCAGGGGAAGTAGAAACAAGTATAACCAAGGGGTGAAAAAGCAGAATGACCCAGGAGGCCACTTCAAACAGCAAAGCTGGCAAGAAGGAAACACATGCATCACAGCAGGGTTAGGCAGGACAGGAGAGCAAGGCTTACACAAATTTTAAATAGACCCACTGGTAACACTTTGGTGGGCATTCACAGTGTGAACAGCACATGAGGCACAAGTGGGGATAGACAGAAAGAGGTGTTTTCAGTCACATTGGAAGCAGCGTGTGGCCAAGCTTTCACTGCATGGCAGGTGAATGCCATCAGTTTTACAGGTCAGTGCCCAACATGGCGAAGTAATTACAAACAGCTTCTAGATGACTCTGCATAGCAGGTGTCCAGCCTTGTCTGAAGGAGTAGAAAATACCATGAGCGTTATCATTCTCTCCTGTAAGAGCTGCAGCTGGGAAGGGATGAGTGCTCTGTAACTTTCCCAGCTGGCCACAGGGACTCAGCCCTTCGCAAGGAGTTGCCATCCTCCAGCTCCTGGGGACCTTGGGACAATAGGATCAGGTAATTCACTCTGGGGCTGTCCTGGCAGCACTTCCAGAGGGACTTGAGGATTTGTCTCCATTCTCTGCTGTAGAGGGGTAACACAGCTGTGAATTGGGCTTCGGGGCACTTGGTGTTTGCAGAGTGCAAAAGACACCAAAAACTGCCAAAGGCTCTTCCTGTGTTTCCCTGCCTGGAGCCAACAAGGGATGCTGTCAGCAGGGATGCTGTCTATTCTTTTGTACCAAAAAACAGACCCACAAGGTTGTGAAGGATCTCATGGACCTTAACTGTCTGCTCCACACCTTTCCCAAAGTAAAACCAGCTCTACCTCTTGCCTAGCTTCTCCTTGATGACTTAGCTTAGACCCTCCTCATGCAGTTCATCTGGTGCGATGCTGATTGTACCATTAGACAAACACTCATTGGCCACCATTTCTTGGCACAAGGCCCACCTTCACAGCAGCCTTTTCCAAGCTGAGTATACAACTGTCTTCTCTTTCCCAAAGTTGAGCAACCCCAATGAATGTGACCACTCCAGGATTTTAGGTTTCTGATCATCTTTGGCTTTTATCTGTGGATGCTGTTGGGTTACTGTGATCGTCTCACTGTACAGCATGGTCCCCCAGCTGCACCTGGTGGCCAGAGCAGTGGTCTTCTCCTCCAGCCCCAGCTAGATTCCACCTAAAAGGAGCGCTTTGCACCATCCTTACTGAACTTCAGACTGTTTTTTGGTTGTTTCCTCAGTGTCAAGGTCATTTAAAGGCCTTTTCAGTCTTTTGCCACCTCAGGCCATATTCAAACACAGGGAACTTGAATATCTTCTCTTCCATGATGATGGAAGCTCATAAATGAGGATGGTGAACATGCTTGAAGAAGGCCTTATGTGTAAGCTGTCTCAGGCTGAAAAAAAGCTGTTGGTAGTTGCTCTCTAAGCCTGGTTGTCTGCCCAGTTCTGT
This sequence comes from Anas platyrhynchos, assembly GCF_047663525.1. Taxonomy (NCBI): domain Eukaryota; kingdom Metazoa; phylum Chordata; class Aves; order Anseriformes; family Anatidae; genus Anas; species Anas platyrhynchos. The sequence continues at coordinate 11,196,328 of NC_092605.1, read as the reverse complement.
GTCGCCATGTGGTAAATTCATCTCAAACATATTTCTTCAGCTTGTTTATGGGAATTTAATGACTGAGAGAGTTAAAAGTGCCACAGCAGCCGCAGCATCAGATATTATCTATTGCTTTTGTGTTGCCCACAGATCAGTTGCCTTCTTAGGGAAATAAATTAGATGGGTTTCATATGATTTGCTTTTGACAATCAAGGCTGGCTATTACTCACCTCCATGTATTTTTCAGGTGCTACTCTCCTTAATTACTTTTCCAGGAATCAAAGCTGAGGTAAAAGTTTCCAGCACTAAGATGTGGGACATCCAGTACCCAGTTCTTTTTCTCCTCCAAATTCAAACTTCATAAGCAGAGAGCCATGATGCAGAGACTGAAATGGACTGTGCTGCCCGGGTGGTGGGAGATGCTTCCTCCAGAATGCCTTCCCTCTCCTGCCCATACACCCACCTGACGAGGGGCAGATTCCCCAGATGTGTCCTCTACAGAGCAGGCGAGGTCCATGCCTGTGCTCCCATGCAGGGATGCTCCAGTCTCTGGCAGTGGGAGGTCTGAATGTCCATGGTCTTTATCATGAGCAGGTACCCCCACATCTCCCTGGTCTAGCCTCCTGTTCATGCAGGCTGCGAGACCTTGTCAGCACTGCACACAGGGAGCAGCTCCCCAGGTGTGTGAGCTGTTTGCTGCAGCTCTTACTGACTTCACTGCAGCTTCCCTACCAGAGGAACATCCCAGTGCAGGCAAGGAAGGGCTCTCCTCCAGCTCTGGCAGGCAGGGCTGGCATTCAGCTGCTCCTCAGGAGGGAGAAAAGATGCAAAATACTGTTGGAAATCTCCTATGAGATTCTTACAACTACTCACATCCCAGCTGCTACAATACCAAGAAACCTCAGAGCTGATTTATTGACCAGGCAGTGTCAAGAGCCAGCATGCTGGTTGCTGGAGAGAGCAGGAAGGCTTTCTTCTTGATACCCACCCAGCACAGAGCTAGCAGGGTGAGGGGAGGCAGCCCAGCTGTTTTTCAGCAGCCCAGTTGTTTTTCAGGGGCTGTATTTGAAGGCACATGGTGCCAACAGTCCCCACATCACTTCCCATGTGGCTGCTCACACTCCCAGACCTACTCAGCACCCACAAGTTCTTGTTTTCCCCATCCCTCCATGTTGGTGGCTCTCCGGTGCTAAGTGCTTCAGAAAAATTTGTTCTTCAAGGGGACCTGTAGCACCAGAAAGGATGGAGAGAGGTCACATATATGTCATAAATCTTGCAAATATTTTGAGAAGCTGGAATTATCTCTGTCTCTGCAGGTTTGTCTTTTTTTTTTTTTTTTTATAACCTGATCATGCCCCTTGACTCCCTCACCTTCTTGATATTGCTACTTTTTGCCTTGCTAAGAGTTACTTCCAGTCAATAAGTGAAAATTCCTCTTTAACAGTTTTCTTTCTTTTTCTTTCTTTTCTCTCTCTCTCTCTCTTTTTTTTTTTTTTTTTTTTTTTTTTTCCTGGAAAAGAGCTGCAAAATACACCCTTGACAGCTTTCCTTTTAACCTCATTTCCAGAGCTCTGCTCTTGTTTAACAATAAACCACACACATCATTTACTGTTATTCTGTAAGTAACACTCTGCGATTCAACTCGGATTTATTCAATTTCACGCTGGAGCAAGCTATTTATTCCTGAGTCTATTTTCTTATAAGCTTAAATCACAATTTATCAGGGTTAAGCATTGTTTTAATTTAAAATAAAATATGAGAGAACTCATTGCACAAGGAGCACGATCTGCTACAGCCGAGCATTTCTCCCGTCTCGGAGCCGTGGCTCTCCTTTCCTCCCGCAGCCCTTCCACGGGCACCAGGCGAGCAGGGGGATGTTTTACACCACACAGGGCTCCTCTGGTGAAGCGACCTGAGGTGCGACAACAGGATCAGAGAGGAGGGGTTGCATCTGTTGTTTCTCTGGATGGTGGTGGCACCGGGTTTGAGATAAGCATGAGAGGATAAATCATCCATCCCTGAATGCCGGGGAGCTGGGGAAGGTGGGGGGAAGGCTCTCAGCCTGCCAGGTCCCATTGCACTCATAGGCAGGGAGAATCACAGAATCCTTAAGGTTGGAAAAGACCTCCAAATTCATCTGGTCCAACCATCCTCTTACCACCAAAGGGCAGCAGCAGCTACACAAATTCACAGCTGTCCCCACAGCAAATGCCCAGGGGCAGAGGATGTGCTGTCCCCTGCAGCCCCGCAGCCCCAGCACAGAGCGCTCTGTGTCCTCCGGGCTCCTGCTCAGGAGAGGAAAGCTGTGGTGATGGAGCATCCTCTCGCTGCATCTAACATATATCACGTGCTGTGGGAACCGAGGTGAGGCTGTATACTGACAGGTTAGGGAGGTTAATTAAATATGGCAGAGGAAAGAAATGAAGCTTCATTGCCAGAAGGCAGCAGGTCAACTAAGGCAGAGCAGGGCTGGGACAGGCACTCTGGTGAGGGATACCACAAAAAGAAGTGCTGGGTGAGTCGCCTGGCTCCACACTTCATGGGACAGAGGAAATTGCTTGAGAAGCAGGAACAGAGAACAGGGCAGTCAACCAAC